>NC_082689.1:35224835-35831502 GCF_949987515.2 Delphinus delphis | reverse complement strand
TCATTAGATGGAGGAGGTACACCAAGATTTGACCCTTTTCCCAATGGCCCCAGGCAAAATCCTAATGACTTGCTGTTATAACAGCTAGATTCCAGTCAGTAAAAGAGAAACCTCTCTGAGCATTTAGAACAAAGATTTTAATACAGAGTGTTGGTTACACTGGAGCTACAAGGGGGCTTTAAGCCAACAAGAGACAGCTAGGAAATCCAGAGATTAACAAAAAGCAGGAGCCAGGGCTCTCCTGGGTCGGAGGGGCAGGAGAGGAGGTGACACCAGCTAGAGCCAGGCAGGAGACAGTCACCGGCTGAGGCAGAAAGGGAGGGGACAGGGCGTCCCCTAGACCAGAGCTAGAAGGGACCGCAGCTGGGTCTGCACTTGAGAGCTTTAGAGCCCACGGTGGCCTCCTCCAGTTGTGAGCTCTCCACCCTGGCCCTGGAGGCAGGAGTGCTTAGGGCTACAGGGAGGTACCTATGGCCTCAAAACCTGCGCACCTGCTTCTAGGCTACACTGGGACCCTTTGTCCCAATGACCTGAGCCTAAACCCAGGGACCGTGCAGGCCTCTGGCCCCCACCTGCAGTGGGCCACACCTCCAGTGTGCTCTATTTGGGATAAAGAGGATGGAGCTTGGACGTTTGGACAGTGATATAATAATAAAATATAAATAATCAATGACAATATCAGCTCTGGGGAGCAAATGGTACAGTAGTTAAGATTAAAACCAAGCTGGACTTCAGTCTGGGTTCTGACATGCCTGTGTGACTGAGCAAATGTATTTAACATCTCTATGCCTCAGCGTCCTCATCTGTAAAATAGGGATGTTAATAAAACAACCTTGTAGGGTTGGAGGGAAGTTAAGTGAAGTAAGTATGTGTGCTTGAAACGTCACAAGAAGCAACTGGCAGGCCAGAGGCCAGGCCAAAGTGGCACGAGGGTGAGGGTGGGGATAGGGATAAGGGCCACTTTTCCTGCATCACCACGTCCAGGCGTGGAATCCCTAGAGTCCAGCTAGCCTTCAGAGTTGATGCGTAGGCAGAGCTGATGAGGTAGGAGGACAGAGTGTGCTTTATTTAGCAATCGGTCGGCTTGCTTTGTAACTCTTAAATGTTTATGCATATAGACGTGTGGTATGGGCGCCTCCCCTTGACCTTTTACCTTGGACTCTGTAAGTGTTTGGGGTGGACCCGGGGAGGGGAGAGGTACCTTTGGCTTCTCCTTTCCTCTCACCTTGCAGCCTCCCACCAGTACCTGTCACTGCCGAACCTGAGGATACGGGTTCCCTGTGACCCGGAGCAGAGCAGGGGAGGGTGAGAAGGGAACCCTTCTCAGCAACAGGATACTCATGCAGGTGATTATCCAAGGTAGTCTGGACATAGATGCATAAAGGACTTAGAAATGTGCCTGAGAAAAGGGGAAACTCAGTTTATTTTATTTTAAACCTCTAAATCCGGGAACAAACAAAGGCTGGCTGAGAGAAAGAAACATATGCAGTATACGACCTAATTTCACAGGGAATTTCCCTGTATTCAGGTGTTCAAGAAAAACTTGGATATTCTCTGATAACAAAACTCAATTGCAAGCATTTTAGGATAAAGTCCAGCTTTCTTTTCTCAGTGGATACTTTTCGGCACGAATGTCTCCTACCTCCCCGTGGGTCCTCTCTATGGAAGGACAAAGGCGCAGTGGGGAGCAGAAGCCTGGCAGCCTGGGGGACAGAGACCTCAGAGGGCTGCTCCCCCAGGCTGGCTGACATAATGTTTCACATATTTTGTGGTAGGAGGTCAACAAGTTTTTATAGATTAGCTATTTCCCCTTATTTTATTCTTGTTTGTAATTTAAAGCTTCTTACGTTTAATTTAATATCTATCCAGCAATCTCTTATCAAACACCCACTCTGAGCCCTGTGCTGGGCAAAGTACATGGAGACAGAGGTGAATGACAAAGGAAACAGTGTGAGGAGAAAGCTTGTGGTCCAGGGGAAGAGCAGATGAATAATAGGTAATCACGATAAAATGTGACATAAACTGGAATCTACAAATGAACAGAGGGCTCACCTAGCTAATTCAATAAGTCAAGCAATAATTCTAAGTGGGAGTGCTTTATCCAGGGTTTGAAGGGAGAATGGAAATTTACTAAGTAGAAAATGCTGGGGAGAAATCATGTGCAAAGTAACAAAGTCTCAAAGGGCATGATGGGTTCAGGGACCATTTAGAATTAGAGGTAAGTTGGGGAGAAAGGGAAGATAAAAAGGGAAAGCTAGTAAGAGTCAGATTATGAAAGGTCTTATATGCCGTACCATGGAGGGTAGATAGTGAAGTGGAAATAGAAGAGGTTGAAGAGTGGATGGATTTATGTTTGACTCTTGAATCTGCTTTTACCACTTATTTGCTGTGTAATATTGGGCAAAGTATTTAACTTCAGTTTCCTCATTAATAAAAGATAGATGGCCAATAAACATATGGAGAGATGTTCCTTCATGAAAACGCAATTTAAACAATGAGATTTCTCTTCCCTGCCCCCTCACCGACCCATTGGGTTGGGAAAAATTGAAATGATTGAAAACATTATATGCTGGCATAAATGACAGAAAACGGTTACTCTTCGACATTATTGGGAGGACTGTAAATCATTGTAACTTATTGGGGAAATATTTGGAAATATCTAGATTTTTAAAACATTCCCCTAGGTTTCCCACCCTCTCCCCCAGTTACTGCACTATCTCTTGTGGTTTCCTTTCCTATACCCACACCTCTGAAGTAGCTCCTTTGTAGATAAGCTCTCCTTCCTTTACCTAATTTGAGCATGCCATCTCTTTCCTGTTAGTACGCAGAATCAGCCCATAAAGCACGTGGCCACATGATGGGTTCTCAGTACACATAGATCCCTTCCCTCCTTCCCTACTGACCCTGAGGTTCTCGGGCTACATTTTGAATGTTATTAAGAACTCTTGAGCTTCTTCACACAAGAGAGTGGCTTGATCTGCTTTGCTCTCTAGAAAGATGAGCCTGGTGTCATGTAAAAAGGACTTTCAGATAGGAGAAGGAGAGGAGAGAATGACTGAACCATGGGGCCCTGCTCTGAAGATCTTCCTGCGGGAGACTCCTAGGACACGATGGGTGGTTGGTTATAGCGTGGAACAGTCAGGGGTTTCTCCTGGTTCTGTGGCCTGAAAGAATGATAGATAACTTACTCTTAGCTGAAAATGGGAACCAGGAAGAGGAAGCAGAATGAAGAAGTATGGGGCAGGAAATCTGAAGAAGCGGATAAGGGTTCACTTCCCTTCTCTCACCTTCTATTACTTTGTGAGAGAGGAAAATGAGGGCGAGGATGCGGGAACACAACAAGTAGACAACAGCAGACTCAGAGAATTGCTGTGCAGGAATGTAGACAGAAAGACAGACGAGCGGTCCAGCCTCCTCTCACTGCGTGTGAATGACTCCTCCTATTTCTATGTGCTGAAGATGATTTAACTCCCTGCCAGTCCAGTCTTTCTCTCCTGAGATTCAGCTACATACCAAACATTTCCACTCAGATGTCTCAAAGGAGCCTCAAACTCGAAATGTCCCATCCTGGGACTTCCCTGGTGGTCCAGTGGGTAAGACTCCCCGTTCCCAATGCAGGGGGCCCGGGTTCGATCCCTGGTCAGGGAACCAGATCTCGCATGCGTGCTAAAACTAAGAAGTCCGCACGCTGCAACTAAAAAGACCCCACATGTCGCAACTAAAAAAAAAAAAATGATCACGCATGCCGCAATGAAGATCCTGAGTGCCGTGACGAAGACCCAGCCCAACCTAAATAAATAAATAAATATTTTTTTTAAAGTCCCATATCCTGAGCTCATCACGTACCCCAAATCTGGTCCCCACCATCTCTATTCCCAGCCTGGGCGACAGCACCAGCATCTATCCAGGTCAGAAACACAGGAGCTCTTTTTTTTGTTTGTTTGTTTTTGTTTTTGTTTTGCGGTACACGGGCCCTCACTGTTGTCGCCTTTCCCGTTGCGGAGTACGGGTTCCGGATGCGCAGGCTCAGCGGCCATGGCTCATGGGCCCAGCCGCTCTGCGGCACGTGGGATCTTTCCGGACCGGGGCACGAACTCGTGTCCCCTGCATCGGCAGGCAGACTCTCAACCACTGCGCCACCAGGGAAGCCCCAGGAGCTCTTTTTGACACCTTACCCATCCTGTGCCCCCTAGTCAGTTAATAAATCATCTTGGTTCTATCCCCTAAACATCTTTTAAAACTCTCATTTCTCTCCATTCCTCCTTTCATATCCTAGTCTGGCCTCTAGAATCTCTCTGTTGGACCACTGCAATAGCCTCTAACCAATATCTTCACTTTGTTCCTTTTGAGTCCGTTCTCCACATTGCTGTCAGAATGATCCATGTACAAGGCAAATGGGAGCATCTCATTCCCTAGTTGAGTGCTTCAATGGTTTCCCTTCATCCTAGTCTAAAGACAAAACTTCTTGGTGCCGATAATTGTCCCTCTCTGACCTTCTCAAGCAATTAAAAGTGGAGACTCTACTGCCAGAGCGCTGGTTTCAAGTCCTGGCTCTGTACTTCCTAGATGTGCGATCTTGCGGCCTCGATTTCCTTATCTCTAAAGTGGGGATAATAATTGCAGCTACCTCACAGCGTTGTACTGAGATGCTGGCCCAGACTGTAAATTCAGCGTTAGCTGTTAGGTCTCCAGCTTCATTGCTCACCGCGCTGTTTCTGTCTGTGCGAGTCACACCGAACTCTTGTCTGCTTTCTCAGCTGAAAGCATAGTTTCCTCTACCTACATATGCACTGCTTCCTCCTAAGCTTTCATTCTTCCTTAAGGGCTTGTGTGGCTTTCACTAAGACCTCTACCAGAAGGTCCCCCCTTTCCTTCCAAGTACACTCTAGGCACTTATTAATTAATTCATGGTGGAATAAATGAATACTATTTCCCACATTTTACGGAAATTGCTTTTTTCATACTTTCCCCCACTGTAGGACACCATGTGTATGAAAGTTATCTTGTTCACCGCTGAATCCCAGTATTCAGTAGGGAGAATGGCACATAGTAGGTGTTAAATAAATGTGTTGAAGAAACGAATACATTTGCCATCCTAGATGAGTACTGACTTTTGAAATCTACTTATACACTCAAATGCATCTATCATGAATCATAAAATTCTGCAAATTTTGCCAATTTACATTACAGTTCTTTTTTTTTTTTTAATTTCATGTTCTCTCCAAGTTTCTTACTCTTCCAATACTCATCCTTTAATTATCATATGTGTCGGATGATTTTGAACTTCATGTGGCAAAATGTTTTTTGATGAACTTTAAACCTTCTCTCTGATCTTGCTAATGCAGTAGACTGTATCAGGTTTTTATAGGTATGCAAAAAGTTACAAGCTAAAAGCAAGCCATTAGTCCAACCTCTAATATATAATTTCGAGGAAACAAAAATATTTCAATTATTCCCCTTTGTCTTTCAATAACTTACTTTTATTAATATTAGTGAAACTGCTTTCCAAGTAAAGACCATCTTCACCTTACAGATAGCGTGATATCTTTTATTGCAGTATATTAGAACACTGATTAACCATAATCTAAACTCTCCATCATCGAGTGTTTATTTTTTGCTCTATACTTGAGGAAAAGAGTCCAAAGACAATGAAACAGGTCAGTTTTAGCTAAAACAACAAAAAAAGATTTGCAGCGTACATTCTATGGCAAGTGTCTATTAATGCATTAAAACGAACATTTTTTTCTTAAGGATGATGATTTATTAGTACGCCAAGTCACCAAAGATTCAGTTTTTTCCTCCATTCTATCGAAAAGGGAGAAAAATGGAACCATCTATTTAGATTTTTCAATAAACGCTGAAGCAAAAAGGGTTGCAGGTTTCATCCTCAGTTAAACAGAAAACTTGATTTTACCTTAACTCCATGTACCTTGGCAAACTGTGCTCTTATAATATTTTTTCTATTGCTTTGAATGACCTCTTCATGAAGAAATGCCTCTGATTTGCTCTAAGATACCTCTCACCGAAGAAGCACTCATTATGCACTGAATAAATAAATGAATGAACAAATAATATACATGAAGTCGGATCTGGCCCCTTTAGGAAGACATCTGTTTGACTCAAACCAGTTCTGTAAATATCATAAATGATAGTCAAATAGGTGACACTACATCAAGATGTTCGGAAGACTGAAGGAGGGGGAAACAACTCAAAACCTTGAAACCGAAGCTGTTAAATGTTACAAGCACAGGCATGCTTTGCTAAACTCATTTTTCAGGACAGAAAAGCAGATTGTGGAATTATTCACGCCAAAGTAATCCTTGCTTAATTTAATCATCGAACTAGGTTTCCTAATATGGATATTTTCTTAGACTTCAGTTTGTTACGTAGCTAACTTATCTTCTAATAGACTATGTTGGTAATAAGAAAGTGAAGTACATGCTCTTGGCAGAGAGGTGACAGTTAGATCTGAAATATCCCACACAAACTTGGTACCCCCCTTTTAAATTCAGGAAGCTTGGGATACCTCTATAATGGATCAGAACTGAATGCCAATTATAAACAGATGGTGAGTCTCCGAACCCAGCACGCTGCAGTGAGCACAGGCCACACTGTGCGTTATGGGGAACTGTCCACGGGCGTCATCCGGAACGAAACATGGGCCAGCGAGTTTTGAACAAAGACCACTTAGCTTCCTATTTTAGGACCTTCTAAATGCATAAATCCAGTTGGCTTAGCACAAGCAGAACTTAACACCCCAGGAGACTGAACACTCCATCCAGGAGAGGACAGCGCCCTTCACAAGGAGTCCACGTGCTACCCTGATGCTCTGAAAGATGAAAGAGGAAAACAATGAAATGAGGTGTCTGATACTTGAAAGATCATTGGCCTTTCATTATCCACTGTCTCCAAACATGAACCGGGGGAAATTTCAAGGCAAGGAAAGCAACAGTTACTAGTTCATCAACTCTCCCTTCACAGCAGCGAGTTATTTAAAAATAACAATGCCTTTCTAGGATAGGAAACCAAATTATTAAGAGCATTAAACACTAAAATATTGCCACCCTTCACACTTTGCAGATCGTTTGTCTCACTTGTCAAACATAAGTTCATTTTTGACACTGATTTCTTAAATTTCCGCTGACTTGGCAATCCACAGCCACTTCTCACAAGCTCTGTAACATCTTAAAGATTTCACAGCTAAGCAGTTAGAAAGGATTTGGGGTTTAATTCAGCTCACCAACCTGTTTAAGAGAATAACGGAAATAAAACAATTTTCAGCTAAGGCCCGAGAAGGCCTCTCTCCTTCTGAAAGACTCTTTGTATCAATGCCATGAATCAAATGGTTTGTCTAAGTGGTTATTCTGTACCACCAGTGAAGGCCCAGCAATGTGGCAGTGAATCACATTTAATAACTTGTGGTTAGCTGTCATGAACACTTAATTTGATGTTGAACACAAACCCTGCAGGGGCAGAAAGGGGCTGGGGAGGGGAGAGGTGGGTTAGGAGTTGGGGTGGCGGAGGGGAGAGAAAGCTAATATCCACTGAGATACCCGGGCTCCTTTCTCCCCTGAATCAGTGAAGGACGGAGGCGGGTCCTGTCTGCCAGGGTGTCCGCCACTACTGTGCAGGGAGGCAGGAGAGAGGATTTGCTGTCCTGGCGTTTACTGTCCCCTTCAAGTTTTCCTGGGGTCCTATTCACCCCCCATAAGGAAGGCTCTCCCGGCCCTACAGGAACATTGCAGTCCTTTCCAGAATGCTATTGGAGGGCTGTCAGGCTGGCCAGAAGAATTCAAAGCGTTCCGGGAACCCACAAAAGATTTCTTGCAGTTTTTGAGCTATCTGGCAGGCAGTAGAAACCCCTCTTGTGTCAACTGCTAAACAGTGCTGTCCCTGTGTCCTAGATGGAATGCATCAAAACCCGGGAATATCACAGCTTCACATGTTGGCCATGTGTGCTGGCGGCAGCGGGCTCCAGCCGCTTCGGACGTTCTTATTTGTCACCCAAGGAAAGCAGCTGTGTCAGGGAGTTGGAGGACTTGGGAGGTGACCACAGGACCAGGACCTGTGATGAGCCTCTCCCTTCCGGCCGAGAGAGCAGGGGGTGCAGCGCGGGGACAGCAGGAGGACGCCTCTCACCGCGGTCACCGCAAGGTCTGCGACAGGCTGCCTATGGTGCCCACCGCGACAGCACCCTGCTCGTGCGCTCTGTGTCGCAATCTGTATCTCAAAAGCACTTTACGCACATTATCTCATTAATCCTCCGTCCGATCACAATAGTTCTTTGAGCTACACAACGATTTCCTGTAGATTTCCCTATGTTGGGGTGAGAATCTTTTTAATGTACTTCAACTGCTACTTTGCAGTGACATGAGCCCAACAGTACATCCTGATAACTCCAAATGGGTCTCTGCTCAGGACATCTGCTTCTGAGGAAAACGGAATTTGACATTAAAAAATCAGTAGTCCTGGGCTTCCCTGGTGGTGCAGTGGTTGAGAATCTGCCTGCCAATGCGGGGGACACGGGTTCGAGCCCTGGTCTGGGAGGATCCCACATGCCGCGGAGCAACTAAGCCCGTGCACCACAACTACTGAGTCTGCGCGTCTGGAGCCTGTGCTCCGCAACAAGACAGGCTGTGATAGTGAGAGGCCCGTGCACCGCGATGAAGGGTGGCCCCCCGCTTGGCGCAGCTAGAGAAAGCCCTCGCACAGAAATGAAGACCCAACACAGCCCAAAATAAATAAGTTAGTTAATTAAAAAAAAATCAGTAGTCCTATTTTCGAAGTGCAAAGCAATAAGTGTGTTTTCAGGGAGTGTCGGTTTATTTTAAAGCAAAGCAAACTTTAATACATTTAAACAGACACTAAATAAGTTGTAACACCTCTGAAAGCATTAAGCCCACTCTTGGGGTGCCGAGATGGTCGTGTAATTAGAGACTTTATCGTTTTCCCACAGCGCCTCACCACCATCCACCCAGGGCGGATACCACTTGCGTTGCCTGGCCTGGTGTAACTGCTGGATAATGTGCTGCACCAAATCGAGAAGCATGTGAAAAACATAGATCGTTATTTTACGGATTTTTAATTTATTTGTAGCTGTAACAGGAAAAATTTTTCCTGTCACAAAATAGCCCAAACCCATGGAATAATAGTAGCAAGCCTATCACTACCCCATGGAACACAACCGAAAAAGGAGACATTATCCATGACATAAACACACAGGAAACTTCCGTATTCCAATCACTACCCCATGGAACACAACCGAAAAAGGAGACATTATCCGTGACATAAACACACAGGAAACTTCCGTATTCCAATCACTACCCCATGGAACACAACCGAAAAAGGAGACATTATCCATGAAATAAACACACAGGAAACTTCCGTATTCCAAAATTGCAGCAGGTACATTCAGACCAAGAATTATGGCACCAAGTTCCTTGGAGCAAACTAGTCCCCACAGTAAAATTAGGAAGAAAAAAAAAAGAAAAGCCACCACCACCACATCAACAAGAAAAATCATTAGAAGGTGTAGTTGTATGTGTTCACTTAGAAAAGACACTGAAGTCATAAAAAAAATTAAAAGATTTTAAAACTGGAAAAGTCCTTAACGGGCACTTCTGGCATCTAAAAAAAAAGAATGGTTCTGATGAACCGAGGGGCAGGATAGGAGGACACATATACAGTACCAAATGTAAAATCGATAGCTAGTGGGAAGCAGCCACATAGCACAGGGAGATCAGCTCGGTGCTTTGTGACCACCTGGAGGGGTGGGATAGGGAGGGTGGGAGGGAGGGAGATGCAAGAGGGAGGGATATGGGGATATATGCATACGTATAGCTGATTCACTTTGTTATACATCAGAAACTAACACCATTGTAAAGCAATTATACTCCAATAAAGATGTTTAAAAAAATGTGGCTATTAGAAAATTAAAAAAAATATATTTAGATGTTTCCTTTAAATGAAAGTGCATTTCATTTCATTTCGATCACTCGATAATTATTAAATTATGGAGAAACAGGCTGGAGGAGTTTAGCAACTGCACGAAGGCCTCTAGCTGGCGAGTTAATGACAGGCCAACGATCAGACGCTAACTGAACATCTGTGAATTCTGCCTTTGCTGCCTTTCTCCAGCAACATCGATGAGAACGGTAATCAGTTATGACAATTTTACAGGGCAGAAATTGAGGCAAGTACAGGTGAAAATCACCGAGCAAATTGATAACAGAAAGAGTCACAGGAGTCTGAATGGCTAACTGTTCCACCAAAAAACAGTATTCCTTATTTTAAGAAGTGATTTTCTTAAACCATTTAAATTCTCAGAACATTATGCGTAGACCGAAAATATGCAGATAAACACATTAAAATATTTTAAAACTATTTCCTTCTTTACTTACTTTCCAAGACCTGAACTCGGATTTATGCTTCTCTTGAAAGAATTCCCAAGCTTTCTTTTCCAAGCTGCAGAACTAGGCCTCGCTCAGGGCTCTGGGCTTGCCAGCTGAGGACAAGAGGCAGAACAAGGACCCAGGCTCTGAAGGAACTCAGAGGATCTTCTCAACACTCGACTCCAAGTCTTCACCATTTGGCTTCAGCAAGAAAGGAGCAAGCCCTGATTCCTTCAGGACCGTAATTTCTCCATGAACACACCAAGTTTATTAGTTTTGGAGCTGTTAATTTGACACTTGCCTTCTTAGAGTTTGCCTAAAAATAGAGTGTGGGGGAAGGGCAGGAAGGCAAAACCGAAAACGAAAATGTCAAGGATTCTGACTAGGATGGCAAAAATCATGTCATTTATAACATTTCAGTCAACAGGCTTACTGCATGCCACATCTTCATAGAAATCCTATTATCAAAGCCACCAGACACTATATTTGCTTCCTAATTATAGACCCTGAGCTAACAGTTACTTTTCCTTCCCTATAATAACAACAACACTTTGTATTTATCTAGCGCCTTTCTTCCAACAAGCTCAAAATGCTTTGCAGACATTAACTCCTGAATCCCAGGCCTCCGGCAAGTGGCACCCGGGTGTTTCTTGGGCTTGTGTACGTCTGGTGGATTGGTCATGGGGTAGTCGAACAGCTGGATTTCCATGAGTGCATTTTTCTTGACTTTATCAACTGTAAGAATACAGCCAATGTGCAGAAATGAACCTTTACTGGGCTGGTATGTGCTAGTCTCTACAATTTGTTTTTGGGGAAAACAAGGCACAGAGCATCCAAGGACTTAGAGAGTGACCCTGAAGGAGCTGAACTCTTGCGCCTACAAGCCAACAACAAAAATGCTGTCTCCATTGTTTGCTTTTACTTGGTCAAGTCCTACTCTGGACTTGCAACAAACCCGGAGAATTCTTGGGTCTGATGAAGCTTCCATTTTGGACATTCTTCTTTCTACCTTTGCTTCCTTATTATCACTTGTAAACATCTTTAGACAGTTGTTTATTAATTCCAATCTTGAGTTTAGCTGTAAGCATCTTGATCACATCGATGATCTTATCCTATCACAAGCAACCCCAGGGGTGCTTAGGGCCCCCAGAACCAAGAAACAAAACATAGGTTAGGGGTTGCCTTTTAAACAATTTAGTTGTAGACTGCAGATTTTTACCTTACACTGTTACTGAAAGTTTCCAAATGGATTTCCTCAGTGGGTTCCTTTAAAACTTAACTGAAAACATAGTATAGGATTGCAGAATCTTGGAGTTAGTTAGAAAAAACTTGGAGGCCTTCTAGAATTCCGTCTCCAATATTGCTGACATACCATCATTCAACTGTTCCTTGAACATTTCCAGTTTTCAAGAAACTCAGACAACAGCCCATTTATTTTTTTAATAATTCCCATTGATAGAAATGTCTTCATTATACAGGGCTGAAGTCATCTACCCTATAACTTCATCTCATTCAAGCTAGCTTTGCCCTTGAAAGAACCCAGCTTACATCAATCAGTCTTCCACACAACTCTGCAAAACTTTAAGAAAACAATAATGTTCCCTTTAAGCTTTTTCTCTGCTAGGTTAAACACTCCGTGTTTTTAGTAGTTCCTCACGTGAAATGTTTTCCAGATCCTTCGCCTCCCTAGGTGCCATCCTCTGAGCTTCACCCATCAGTAGTATCCTTGAAACCCAGGTGTGTTCTGACCAGTACAGATCACTACGGAACTCTGTCTTCTATTATATGGTCCTCTGTGCCTCTAGTAATGCAGCTTAGGGTTTCATCATATTTTGCTAGTCATAACATTCCCCTGGCCACTATTCATTTGGAATTCAACTAAACTCCTAGGTCTTTTTCATCTTAACTAAAAGTAATGCAGGCCTCTCTCATTCTGTTCTTGCAAAGTTGGATTTTGAACCATTGGTCCCCACTAAAACTAATTTGGTCAGTTTCATGTCTAGCATATTGAAATCTTTCTGGTTTTTATGCTGTCATGCTGGAACTGCTCTCTCCCTGTTTGAATCCTGACTCATATGATAAATCTTTTTTTTGTGCTTTCAGTTGTTCACTAATACACAAAGATCCACTATGTAGCTGGTATTATTCTAGATGAGAGGAATACAAAAATAAGTAAGATTGCTTGTCCTCAAAGCATTCACTGTCTAGAGAGATAAGAGATGGGGAGAATGAAATGTCAAGTTGAGAGGTAGGTTGGAGTCAGCGAGATGGCCATCATTTACTAAGGAGATTGAACTTGGCCCTCCGGGCCCTAGGAAGTTTTCAAGCAGGGGAATAACCTGATCAGATGTATGTGTTGGGAGAACACAGCAGCTAGGATGATGGGTTGAAGGAAAAACTACTGGAGCCAGAGAGGCCAGTTAGGATGTTATTGCAAAATTTCCGGTAAGAGTTAATAAGAGTTGAAATACTGCAGGGGCAATGGGAGAGAACAGGAGGGGACAGAAATGAGACTTTTCAGGAGGTGGAATCAGTAAGACTATGAGACTGGTAAATAAAAAGAATAAGGAAGAGGAAGAGGTCAAGGGTACTCTCAGGAGTTCAGTTTCAGTACATGGTGTTATCTGCAGAGGTTAGAAAGCTTAAGACAAGCAGAAACTACTCGAAGGAGAAATGGCTGTAATTGGAAGCTATAGGTTTGCAATTTTCTCCAATATTTTTCCGTACCCTGGGATCATAAGGGAAGAAAAGAGAGGGCTGAATTATTCCAAAGGTGGGATATTGGTAGATTCGAAGTAACAGGAGAGCAAAGGACTGAGCTGCAGTGCATGTAAATGCCACCCCAATCACTGGGTCCAGTGGAGGAAGAAGCTGATATATTGTAGTGACAGGGAAGGGCTGGGCCACTGGAAGTGGGAAAGCAGTTGTGGTGGAAATTCAGGAATGGGAAAGGCCAGGGTTAGGAGATTGTGCTAGCCGTCTAGGTCACTGAAGAAAATGAAGTTCTCAGTAGTAAATTCCCCAAAACCTCCTCTTGAGGTTGACCTCAGTCCATTAATCGATGCCAGCTCTAACTGTACTTTACAATCAACAAAGGGACATTTCCTTGTCTTCTCCACAAGGCAATCATGTGTGGCTTTATCAGACACCTTACTGATGATGTTCACTACATTGAGAACATTTCACCCAATAACGCAATAAAAAAATGAAAAGTTCTGGGCTTCCCTGGTGGCGCAGTGGTTGAGAGTCCGCCTGCCGATGCAGGGGACGCGGGTTCGTTCCCCGGTCCGGGAAGATCCCACATGCCACGGAGCGGTTGGGCCCGAGAGCCATGGCCGCTGAGCCTGCGCGTCCGGAGCCTGTGCTCCGCAACGGGAGAGGCCACAACAGTGAGAGGCCCGCACGCCGCAAAAAAAAAAAAAAAAAAAAAAAAAAAAAAAAAAAAAAGTTCTTTATCATGAAGGTTCTTAGTTATACTATGTTAGCACCGAGCAATCACTCCATTCTTTTCTAAGTATTTGTCTCTTTGATTACCCACTCTTAAAACTTGGAAGCAATTAACAATCAAATTTACCATTCTACATTTTTCCCATTTCTGAAAATCAAGGACACGTTTTGCCAGCTACATTCTTTAAGCAATCTCTGCCCCTCTTTCTTCGTGATTTCTTAAAAATCCACAGGTGTTTATGAGATCACACCACAAAATGTTACTTAAAGTTCTGGGCTGTGCCTTGCCTGGGCCTTGTGTTGAAGACACACCAAAAATGATAAATTCTGTGCCAGGACACACCACCTCCTCTATTTTCTTAAGCAAGCTTGCTCTACTCTTTCTAGTTTGAGGAGATTATTTTCCTTAATAGACCAGATGATGTCAATACAGGAGTTGAGGAGTTCTGCTTCTTATACATCACTTTTTTACATTATAAACTTTCCTAGATTTTCCTTGTTTCTTTTCCTTTTGCAAACATAGCTTGAATGGCTTTTGTTTGGTTTTTTTTGTTGTTGTTATTGTTGTTGTTTTTGCAAGTCTCAGTTCCAGAAGGATTTTAGCTTTCCTGGATCTATTATTCTAATTCCTGCTACTCTATTGTGTATATATGTCATTGGGAAGTGTCTTAAGACAGGCTTTCTCAGAATCAGACCCTGAGACAAGAATGTATATGCAAGGGATTTCTTAATGAAGTAAACCCAGGCAAATCCAGTGAGGGAGGGAAGGAAGAAAGACAACAAAGGGAAAGAAACCAAGCAAGGATATAATTCAAGCAGAGGCTCAGCTTCAGCCTGACCTTGCAGTGTTTGTCCCCAGCTGAAGCAAGGGAACTGGGCTTTCATAATCCTGTGCCAGTCAGTCACTTGTTAGGGGGCTACAGGGCAGGGAGAGGGGTAGAAGGTGAGTGTGTGGGGGGTATAAACTGCTAGGTCCCTCTGGCTCTCTGCTTGGGAATATGTGTGTGTGTGTGTGTGTGTGTGTGTGTGTGTGGGTGTGTGTGTGTGTGTGTGTGTGTGTGTGTGTATGCATGCCCAGTAGTTCAAGGGCAATCTTCTGAAGATAGTTGCAGGTACCACCTGGTAGAAGCAAAGGCACACAGAAACTGAACAGGGAATCTGAGGGAATTTGTGTTCAATATTGACAGTGTTCGTATATTGTCAATGTATGCCAAGACTCATATTACCGTGTTCAAGAGGTCAAATATTCTATTTTTATCTTTTTGATCCTTCTCTTTGAAATCTGAGGCCATCAAAGGCTTCTTTGTTCAATCAAATTGGTTTCCAAGGTGTCTCCCTTTCCTGTGACAGGATCATCTGTGTCTGTATTGTCACAATTCCACTTTTGGAACCCACTGGTTTCCTGAGTTGTCTTCTCCTGTACAGCCTGGAGTACCCCGACCCCCTGAGCTGCTCACACCAGGTGTCATTCCTGAGTCCTCTCCTCTCTATCAGGACCCTAACCTTACACATTCACAGTTACTCAAAAGTTGCCCACCCCTGTCCTGCCTCCCTCCAAACTATGTCTCATATCCATCTACCTCCTTCCATTCTTACTGCCTGTGTGAGTTATGATCACCTTCTGCTTATATTCTCCCCCAATCTTTCTAATTGTTCTCTAGACTTTCACATCTGTGCCCTGTAATCTATTTTCTGCATGGTACCTGGAATGATCTTCTTAAAACACCAGGCAGCCTATGTCACCCTATGCTTAAAGATTCCAAGGCACTTACCATGAAAGTCCACTCCCCCCTGTGGTTTCCACGCTGCTGCCTGAACCTCCAGCCTCATCCTGAGCCTCTTGGCCCCTTGCTCACGGCACTTCTGCCACAGATTACCATACTTCTGTCCCTCCTCCTGACCTCAGTGATTTTCTCCATGGCGTTTCTCAGTCTGCAGTGTTCTCCCTTCCACTCATCACTTGGCTACTTCCTGTGGATCCTTCAGATCTCAGTGCCTTTTCCTGACCTAGGTAAAGTCGGTCCCCCATGCTGTTACTCTCTCTCACAATACGCCCAGCACAACGGGAAGAGAAGCTATGGCAAGGCTGCTATTTTCCTAGATGGTATTTATCACAGTTTATAATTACTCATTTATGTCTTACTTCCTTAGTATCTGTCTCTCCTGTTAGACTATAAGATTCATTCCTGTGATAAGCCATAATGTCCTGTGATAAACCATAATGGAAAAGAGTATTAAAAGAAAGAATGTCTGTATGTATAGAACTGAGTCACTTTGCTGCACAGCAGAGATTGGCACAGCATTGTAAATCAACTATACTTCAATAAAAGAATAAAATATAAAACAATTTCATAAGGGAAGGAATGCATCTATTTTATTCCTTGATGTATAGTCAATAACAGTTGTTGAATAATGAGTAAACTCTTATTTGTAAAAATAGTTTTGAAATCTATCATCCTATACCGAGGATACAGACTTGAGTTGCAAAAAGCAGCTTCTGTTTACAAAACAGCCATCAGAATGTGAAGAAAAGCTATGATAAGGTGACAATTAGACCCTCATGGTGAGCTGGACCCAGATCTTTTCATTTGTGAACTTCTCAAAGAAGTTCTTGGGACTTGAAAGCCCCCCAAAAGAGCAATAGCATAGAATAGGTGCATTATGGGCTGAACTGTTGAATTTATGTGTTGAAGTCCTAACCTCCAGCACCTCAGAATATGACTGCATTTGGAGACAGGGTCTTCACAGAGGTAATTAAGTAAAAATGAGAGCATTAGGGTGGGTCCTAATCCAATATGATGTCCTTATAAGAAAAGGAGATTAGGACACAGACACATGTGAAGGGAAGACCATGTGAACACACAGGGAGAAGACGGCCATCTGCAAGCCAAGGAGAGAGACCTCAAAAGACATCAAGCCTGCTGATACATTGATCTCAAACTTCTAGCCTCCAAAACTGTGAGAAAATATGTTTCTGTTGTTTAAGTCACCCAATCTCTGGTACTTTGTTAGAGCATCCCTAACTAACTAAGGCACTTGAGGAAGTCACATCTAAGATGAAAAAAGCATTTTTCCTGACGTAGCTGAGGGCCCAATAAGTATGGGTTCATGCTACACCAGAGCTAACTGTAAGTTCCAGGATTTGCTCCATTCTTGGGGGGTGAGGTGGAGCCATAGCCCAAAGGACTCCCTCCTACCTACACCACAGGAAACGAGCAGGTGGATCTGAGGCCTCACTGCAGGTCCACTGAAGAGCAGCTCTTACCACCCCACAGGGTCACTTCAATAATTAAGACAATGTGACAATCATAGAGTCCTAATTTGGGAGGTAAAAAGTGTGTTTCGCCTCCCCACTCACACTTCAGCCTCTTCTCACTATGCCCACTAAAATAAGTTAATTTCCAAGCACTAATCACTATAGGGAATCACCACTTACAGTGAATTGGAGATTCACTATAGGAATCTCCAATTATTCCACTTATAGGTAATCTCCAGTTTTCACTCATCTGAGTATGTCTGCAACCAACAAGAGAGTGGATATGTCCACCACACTGACCCCAAAGATTTTCCAGATCTGGGATCCTCAGAGACTTTTAGTTTAAAATCTGACTTGTTTGTCTTATTACTTTGCAGTATTGCCCTTAAAGATGCATTGCATTAACACATTTTCTGCCTTTTAAGTGCTAGAACTCCTAGGAGGTGGTGTGTGTTTGTGTGTGTGTGTGTGTGTGTGTGTGTGTGTGTGTGTGTGTGTCTATATCTGGTCAAACTCTTAGTTTGTCATTTTAGGATAAAAATTCTCTTCTAATCTTTTCAACATACTTATATGATTAAGTGAGCTTAATATTTCATAGATTTTTGACTCAAGTTCAAGAAAATCTTTGTAAGTATTTCTTTAGCTCAGACCTTTACACGAGCATATTCTAATCATTCACTAAAATGGTAGCAAAGTTTTATGGGAAAGCCAATTGGGTATGAAAAAGAGAAGTGGGATGAAATTGAGCAAAGAAAAATATAGAATGTATAGTGGGTGAAAATCGCCTTAAAAAGAGAAAGCTGGATCATAGTGAACATTGAGCTTGGTAGAATATTAGAGAACCCCTTTTATTCAAGAACTTGGGGGGAGGAGCTTCAAGATGGCGGAAGAGTAAGACACGGAGATCACCTTCCTCCCCACAAATACATCAGAAATACATCTACATGTGGAACAACTCCTACAGAACACCTACTGAACGCTGGCAGAAGACCTCAGACTTCCCAAAAGGCAAGAATCACCCCACGTACCTGGGTAGGGAAAAGAAAAAACAGAGACAAAAGAATAGGGACAGGACCTGCACCAGTGGGAGGGAGCTGTGAAGGAGGAAAGGTTTCCACACACTAGTAAGTCCCTTAGCGGGAGGAGACTACGGGTGGTGGAGTGGGGGAGCTTCAGAGCCACAGAGAAGAGCGCAGCAACAGGGGTGCGGAGGGCAAAGCGGAGAGATTCCCAGAGGATCAGGCCGAACAGCACTCACCAGCTCGAGAGGCTTGTCTGCTCACCCGCCGGGGCGGGCGGGGCTGGGAGCTGAGGCTCGGGCTTCGGTCGGATCCCAGGGAGAGGACTGGGGTTGGCGGTGTGAACACAGCCTGAAGAGGGCTAGTGCGCCACGGCTAGCCGGGAAGGAGTCCGGGGAAAAGTCTGGAGCTGCCGAAGAGGCAAGAGACTTTTTCTTCCCTCTTTGTTTCCTGGTGCGCGAGGAGAGGGGATTAAGAGCTCTGCTTAAAGGAGCTCCAGAGATGGGCGCAAGCCGCGGCTAAAAGCACAGACCCCGCCGCCACCAAGAAGCCTGTGTGCGAGCACAGGTCACTATCCACAACCCCCCTTCCGGGGAGCCTGTGCAGCCCGCCACTGCCAGGGTCCCAGGATCCAAGGACAACTTCCCCGCGAGAACGCACGGCGCGCCTCAGGCTGGTGCAACGTCATGCCGGCCTCTGCCGCTGCAGGCTCGCCCTGCACTCCGTGCCCCTCCCTCCCCCCCCGGCCTGAGTGAGCCAGAGCCCACGAATCAGCTGCTCCTTTAACCCTGTCCTGTCTGAGCGAAGAACAGACGCTCTCAGGCGACCTACACGCAAAGGCGGGGCCAAATCCAAAGCTGAGCCCCGGGAGCTGTGAAAGAAGAGAAAGGGAAATCTCTCACAGCAGCCTCAGGAGCAGCGAATTAAATCTCCACAACCAACTTGATGTACCCTGCATCTCTGGAATACCTGAAGAGACAACGAATCATCCCAAATTGAGGAGGTGGACATTGGGAGCAATGAAATTTTTTTTTTCCCTTTTTCTCTTTTTGTGAGTGTGTATGTGTATGCTTCTGTGTGTGATTTTGATTTTGTCTATATAGCTTTGCTTTTACCATTTGTCCTAAGATTCTGTCTGTCCGTGTTTTTCTCTTTTTTAGTATAGTTTTTAGCACTTGTTATCATCGGTGGATTTGTTTTTTGGTTTGGTTGCTCTCTTCTTTCTTTCTTTTTTTTAATTACTTAAAATATTTTTAATAATTATTTTTTATTTTAATAACTTTTTATTTGATTTGATTTTATCTTCTTCTTTCTTTTTTTTCTCCCTTTTATTCTGAGCCATGTGGATGACAGGCTCTTGGTGCTCCAGCCAGGTGTCGGGGATGTGCCTCTAAGGTGGGAGAGCCAAGTTCAGGACATTGGTCCACAAGAGATCTCCCAGCTCCAACGTAATATCAAATAGCAAAAATCTCCCAGAGATCTCCATCTCAACATCAAGACCCAGCTCCACTCAATGACCAGTAAGCTACAGTGCTGGACACCCTATGCCAAACAACTAGCAAGACAGGAACACAACCCCATCCATTAGCACAGAGGCTGCCTAAAGTCATAAGGCCACAGACACTCCAAAACACATCACCACACGTGGACCTGCCCACCAGAAAGACAAGATCCAGCCTCATCCACCAGAACACAGGCACTAGTCCCCTCCACCAGGAAGCCTACACAATCCACCAAACCAACCTTAGCCACTGGGGGCAGACACCAAAAACAACAGGAACTACGAAACTACAGCCTGCGAAAGGAGACCCCAAACACAGTAAATTAAGCAAAATGAGAAGACAGAGAAACACACAGCACATGAAGGAGCAAGGTAAAAACCCACCAGACCAGCGTTTCCCTGGTGGCGCAGTGATTGAGAGTCCGCCTGCCGATGCAGGGGACATGGGTTCGTGCTCCGGTCTGGGAAGATCCCACATGCCGCGGACCGGCTAGGCCTGTGAGCCATGGCCGCTGAGCCTGCACGTCTGGAGCCTCTGCTCTGCAATGGGAGAGGCCGCAACAGTGAGAGACCCGTATACTGCAAAAAAAAAAAAAGACCACACAAAAACAAAAAACCACCAGACCTAACAAATGAAGAGGAAATAGGCAGTCTACCTGAAAAAGAATTCAGAATAATGATAGTAAAGATGATCCAAAATCTTGGAAATAGAATGGATAAAATACAAAAAACATTTACCAAGGACCTAGAAGAACTAAAGAGAAAACAAACAGTGATGAACAACACAATAAGTGAAATTTAAAATTCTCTAGATGGGATCAATAGCAAAATAAATGAGGCAGAAGAATGGATAAGTGACCTGGAAGATAAAGTACTGGAAATAAGTACTGCAGAGCAGAATAAAGAAAAAAAAATGAAAAGAACTGAGGAAATCTCAGAGACATCTGGGACAACATTAAACACACCAACATTCAAATTATAGGGGTCCAGGAAGAAGAAAAGAAAAAGAAAGGGACTGAGAAAATATTTGAAGAGATAAGAGTTGAAAACTTCCCTAATATGGGTAAGGAAATAGTCAATTAAGTCCAGGAAGTGCAGAGAGTCCCATACAGGATAAATCCAATGAGAAACATGCCAAGACATATATTAATCAAACTATCAAAAAATTAATACAAGGAAAAAAATTAAAAGCAGCAAGGGAAAAACAACAAATAATATACAAGGGAATAACAATAAGGTTAACAGCTGATCTTTCAGCAGAAACTCTGCAAGCCAGAAGGGAGTGGTAGGACATATTTAAAGTGATGAAGGGGAAAAACCTACAACCAAGATTACTCTGCCCAGCAAGGATCTCATTCAGATTCGAAGGAGAAATTAAAACCTTTACAGACAAGCAAAAGCTAAGAGAGTTCAGGGCAAAGCGGAGAGATTCCCAGAGGATCAGGCTGAACAGCACTCACCAGCTCAAGAGGCTTGTCTGCTCACCTGCCGGGGAGGGCGGGGCAGCTCTACCACCAAACCAGCTCTACAACAAATGCTAAAGGAATTTATCTAGGCAGGAAACACAAGAGAAGGAAAAGACCTACAATAACAAACCCAAAACAATTAAGAAAACGGTAATGGGAACATACATATCGATAATTACCTTAAATGTAAATGGATTAAATGCTCCAACCAAAAGACATAGACTGGCTGAATGGATACAAAAACAAGACCCGTATATATGCTGTCTACAAGAGACCCACTTCAGACCTAGGGACACATACAGACTGAAAGTGAGGGGATAGAAAAAGATATTCCATACAAATGGACATCAAAAGAAAGCTGGACTAGCAGTTCTCCTATCAGACAAAACAGACTTTAAAACAAAGACTATACAAGAGACAAAGAAGGTCACTACATAATGATCAAGGGATCAAACCAAGAAGAAGATATAACAATTGTAAATGTTTATGCACCCAACATAGGAGCACCTCAATACATAAGGCAAATATTAACAGCCATAAAAGGTGAAATCGACAGTAACACAACCATAGGAGGGGACTTTAACACCCCACTTTCACCAATGGATAGATCATACAAAATGAAAATAAATAAGGAAACAGAAGCTTTAAATGATACATTAAACAAGATGGACTTAATTGATATTTATAGGACATTCCATCCAAAAACAACAGAATACACTTTCTTCTCAAGTGCTCATGGAACATTCTCCAGGATACATCATGTCTTGGGTCACAAACCATGCCTTCGTAAATTTAAGAAAATTGAAATCATATGAAGTATCTTTTCTGACCACAACGTTATGAGACTAGATATCAATTACAGGAAAAAATCTGTAAAAAACACAAACACATGGAGGCTAAACAATACACTACTTAATAACCAAGAAATCACTGAAGAAATCAAAGAGGAAATAAAAAAGTACCTAGAAACAAATGAAAATGAAAACATGATGACCCAAAACCTATGAGATGCAGCAAAAGCAGTTCTAAGAGGGAAGTTTATAGCAATACAATCCTACCTCAAGAAACAAGAAACATCTCAAATAAACAACCGAACCTTACACCTAAAGCAATTAGAGAAAGAAGAACAAAAAAAACCCCAAAGTTAAAAGAAAGAAAGAAATCAGAAAATTCAGATCAGAAATAAATGAAGGAAACAAGAGCAAATATCAATAAAACTAAAAGCTGGTTCTTTGAGAAGATAAACAAAATTGATAAACCATTAGTCAGACTCATCAAGAAAAAAAGGGAGAAGACTCAAATCAACAGAATTAGAAATGAAAAAGGAGAAGTAACAACTGGCACTGCAGAAATACAAAGGATCATGAGAGATTACTACAAGCAACAATATGCCAATAAAATGGACAACCTGGAAGAAATGGACAAATACTTAGAAATGCACAGCCTACCGTGTTAGAACCAGGAAGAAATAGAAAATATGAACAGACCAATCACAAGCACTGAAATTGAAACTGTGATGAAAAATCTTCCAACAAACAAAAGCCCAGGAACAGATGGCTTCACAGGCGAATTCTATCAAACATTTAGAGAAGAGCTAACATGTATCCTTCCCAAAGTCTTCCAAAATATAGCAGAGGGAGGAACACTCCCAAACTCATTCTATGAGGCCACCATCACTCTGATACCAAAACCAGACAAAGATGTCACAAAGAAAGAAAACTAAAGACCAATATCACTGATGAACATAGATGCAAAAATCCTCAACAAAATACTAGCAAACAGAATCCAACAGCACATTAAAAGGATCATACACCATGATCAAGTGGGGTTTATTCCAGGAATGCAAGGATTCTTCAATATACGCAAATCAATCAACGTGCTACACCATATTAACAAATTGAAGGACAAAAACAATATGATCATCTCAATAGATGCAGAGAAAGCTTTTGACAAAATTCAACACCCATTTATGATAACCCTGCAGAAAGTAGGCATAGAGGGAACTTTCCTCAACATTATAAAGGCCATATATGACAAACGCACAGCCAACACCGTCCTCAATGGTGAAAAATTGAAACCATTTCCACTAAGATCAGGAACAAGACAAGGTTGCCCACTCTCACCACTCTTATTCAACATAGTTTTGGAAGTTTTAGCTACAGCAATCAGAGAAGAAAAAGATATAAAAGGAATCCAAATCAGAAAAGAAGTAAAGCTGTCACTGTTTGCAGATGACATGATACTATACATAGAGGATCCAAAAGATGCTACCAGAAAACTACTAGAGCTAATCAGTGAATTTTGTAAAGTAGCGGGATACAAAATTAATGCACAGAAATCTCTGGCATTCTTATACACTAATGATGAAAAATCTGAAAGTGAAATTAAGAAAACACTCCCATTTACCATTGCAACAAAAAGAATAAAATATCTAAGAATAAACCAGTCTAAGGAGACAAAAGACCTGTATGCAGAAAACTATAAGACACTGATGAAAGAAATTAAAGATGATATAAACAGATGGAGAGATATACCATGTTCTTGGATTAGAAGAATCAACATTGTGAAAATGACTATACTACCCAAAGCAATCTACAGATTCAATGCAATCCCTATCAAACTACCACTGACATTTTTCACAGAACTAGAACAAAATATTTCACAATTTGTATGGAAACACAAAAGACCCCGAATAGCCAAAGCAATCTTGAGAAAGAAAAATGGAGCTGGAGGAATCAGGCTCCTTGACTTCAGACTATACTACAAAGCTACAGTAATCAAGACAATATAGTACTGGCATGAAAACAGAAATATAGATCAATAGAACAGGATAGAAAGCCCAGAGATAAACCCATGCACATATGGTCACCTTATCTTTGATAAAGGAGGCAAGAATATACAATGGAGAAAAGACAGCCTCTTCAATAAGTAGTGCTGGGAAAACTGGACAGATACATGTAAAAGTATGAAATTAGAACACTCCCTAACACCAGACACAAAAATAAACTCAAAATTGATTAAAGACCTAAATGTAAGGCCAGAAACTATCAGACTCTTACAGGAAAACATAGGCAGAACACTCTATGACATAAATCACAGCAAGATCCTTTTTGACCCACCTCCTAGAGAAATGGAAATAAAAACAAAAATAAACAAATGGGACCTAAGGAAACTTAACAGCTTTTGCACAGCAAAGGAAACCATAAATAAGACCAAAAGACAACCCTCAGAATGCGAGAAAATATTTGCAAATGAAGCAATTGACAGAGGATTCATCTCCAAAATTTACAAGCAGCTCATGCAGCTCAATAACAAAAAAACAAACAACCCAATCCAAAAATGGGCAGAAGACCTAAATAGACATTTCTCCAAAGAATATATACAGATTGTCAACAAACACATGAAGGAATGCTCAAAATCAGTAGCCATTAGAGAAATGCAAATCAAATCTACAATGAGATATCATCTCACACTGGTCAGAATGGCCATCATCATCACAAAATCTAGAAACAATAAATGCTGGAGAGGGTGTGGAGAAAAGAGAACCCTCTTGCACTGTTGGTGGGAATGTAAACTGATACAGCCACTATGGAGAACAGTATGGAGGTTCCTTAAAAAACTAAAAATAGAACTACCATACAACCCAGCAATCCCACTACTGGGCATATACCCTGAGAAAACCATAATTCAAAAAGAGTCATGTACCAAAATGTTCACTGCAGTTCTATTTACAATAGCCAGGACATGGAAGCAACCTAAGTGTCCATCAACAGATGAATGGATAAAGAAGATGTGGCACATATATACAATGGAATATTACTCAGCCATGTAAAGAAACAAAATTGAGTTATTTGTAGTGAGGTGGATGGACCTAGAGTCTGTCATACAGAGTGAAGTAAGTCAGAAAGAGAAAAACAAATACCGTATGCTAACACATATATATGGAATCTAAAAAAAAAAAAAAATTATCATGAAGAACCTAGGGGCAAGACACGAATAAAGACACAGACCTACTAGAGAGTGGACTTTAGGACACGGGGAGGGGGAAGGGTAAGTTGGGACAAAGTGAGAGAGTGGCATGGACATAGAAACACTACCAAATGTAAAATAGATACCTAGTGGGAAGCAGTCGCATAGCACAGGGAGATCAGCTTGGTGCTTTGTGACCAGCTAGAAGGATGGGATAGGGAGGGTGGGAGGGAGTGAGATGCAAGACGGAAGAGGTATGGGGATATATATACATATGTATAATTCATTCACTTTGTTGTAAAGCAGTAAGTAACACACCATTGTAAAGCAATTATACTCCAATAAAAATGTAAAAAGAAATGTTAAAAAAAACGGGTATTAAAATGAGTTGTTACACTCACTACCCTTTTTGCGTGTTTTAGAAACATGTATATTCTCAAATGCTTAGAGAATTTGGAACAACAGTGAAAACACATTTTTATACCTCATCCTATTATTTAAAATCTAGGTTTCTGTAATAAAACCTGTTTTGCACTTATAACGTATTAGAAGTTGTGTCTTGAACCCTGGTCCCTGTGCACGCACAGCAGCCGTTATGAGTGACCTGGTGCAGCCAGCTGCATTGGTAGATAGAATAGAAAGACTCCTATTTTGCCTGCTTCCAAGCTTTCCAGGTCTTCACAAACGTCAATTTTCCCGTGTCCTGTGCTGAAACCAAAAATGCTGCTGGTAGAGATGAATCCCCAAGGAGACGGACTCTGAGATTTATGTTCCGTGGGGACAGCCCTCAGGAACAAGAGCAGGAAGGAGGCAGGACCGGGCAGTGGGAGAAGGTAAAGTGTGATGAAGTTTCAACAGCAGACTCAGGTGACCCTGCAGGGATCTCCTGATGAGCAGAGCTCTTCAAAACTGTCCTGCACTGAGACTAAGGGGCAGATGTCTATACCCCGACACTAACCAGTCACTGGATACAGACCGGTCCCCTCCCATGGAGGGGCACAGCCCTGGAAGAGTCCGCAGCTCCCTTCATGTGAGAGCAAGCCTGGGAGGACTCAGCTGAAGCCATCCCCAGCACTAATGTAAGCAGCTGGGAGAATAAGAGGCCTCCTGAAGGGGAGGGGTTCGGCAGTGCACAGCACCCACTGCATGCACCCCCAAGCCACTCGGATGCACTTACTTCACACTTACTTCGTATGTAAGTACACACCACCTGGAAACAGCTCCTCCGTGATTCTGGTTTTGTCTCTCTTCCTGGGAAAATTGACAGTGGGAGGGTTACTGGATGAAATACAACCACCTCGCCACTGCAACTGGTCCTGAGGCTGCAACTGACAATTGTCTCATCTCCCTATCCTACTACGTGTTCTAGATTCTCTTCACCCCTAGCATCTCTGCCGGTCTAAGTGGCTTACATGATAAAGTGACCCAGACACTCCTTCCTGAGTGGATCTGAGCTCCTGGACCCGATGCCCTTCTCTGGCTATGGCTGTTGCATGTGACCATTTATAGTCAAAATTGGGGAACTGAGTATCAAGAGATGAGATGACTCAATGGATCACCTGGGTCCCATATGAATTCTTCCCTATTGTGTAGCAGCTTCTCCATTTCTACTGATGATTAAATTATACCTGTCAGACAGTGACTTCCTTCTTTGCCTTTGACATATGTAGCCTAAAGTGGCCAGGTAGCAGCTGTAACTTAGAGGTTAAAGGAACTCTTGCTGTAAATCCCATTGGAGGAATTTCCCTTCTGGGAACCAGGGTCTCTGGATCCCCAAAGCCTGGAATTACAGAGATGAGAATGACCAATGTTGGTCCATGTTGCCTGTGTCCTACAGCCCCTTCAGTGCCTAGTCTCTTTCCACCCTTAGCAGGTCCAGCATGGCCTTGGTCAGGTTATGTTATGGTGTGCTCCTAATTATTGGTTAGCAGACAAGAGTGGAGTTGGGAGTAAAACCTAAGGGTTTTCTTACAAGGCAGAGGACTCTGCACCATGTTCAAACAAGAGGGAGTGCTTTAGTAGGAAAGAGTGGGCTTTTTTTTTTTTTTTTTTTGCATTGTGCCAAGGTTCCAGGGGATAAAGGTTCTTTAGTGCACACACCCAGCTATTCCCATCCCAGGTCACAGGGTCCATCCCTTCCCAGCCAGGGCTCTGACCGTGGCATAGCTGACTTGCTGTAGGGCTGACAATTCAAAGTTCTCTGGTGCTCAGCTACCCTTGTAATTAAAGTCTGGGGACTGATCCTCAGCATTTTCTGCTCTCTGGCTGCAGGAGATGATTGTTCTTCCATATGCTTCTGAGAAAGCCCTCTGAACTTACAGTTTGCCTTAAATTGGTGATTAATCACCCTAACCTTTTCATTATCTTTCTCCATTGTATTGAGTACACTCCGCAAGAGCAACCTAATTCCACTGTCTTTATAATTACTTCTTCTCCTGAATCTCTGAGATGTTGCACCTGCCAGTTGGCAGATGACCTAGTTGATAAATCCCATTTTAGAGATGACCTTCTGGGACTGGCACCAAGGTCTTAAGTTGAGTTCCCAAGGAAGCAGACTCTGTGATGGAGATTCGCATGCAGGGATTCCACTGGATGTATTCTTGGGAACAATATGTACGGGGGAGAGAGAGAATAGGATCGAGCAGAGGGAAAAATTGAACTGCAATGAAGTTGCAACAGAGGCCCCAGCTGATACCCTGGGCGATCTCTGGTCTGGAATGGCCTTTCAGAGTTCTTTGAACTGAGGTGAGGGAGAGGGGCCTTTGTTGCTCCTTTATTGACCATGTTGTTTTTGGATATGGGCAGTCCTTGGAGTGGAAACGTAGACTTGTGTGAGGCAGCTCCCTTCAACAAAGGGCAATTCCTGGGGCATGACTTACTGTGAGCCATTGGCAGGCAATAGTCCTAATAGCTGGCAGAATAAAAACCTCAGTCCTGCAGGTGAGGGTGGGGAGAGAAACCTGGGACGTAACTTGCCACTATATGTACCAGTGCAGTTCTGAAATTTTAATAAGATCATGAATGTAGAAGGGCTTTAAATTTGTCAACACTTTATAAATCCAGGTTATTTTCACTACTTCACAATTTTGACACGGGTTGGCCCAAGCACAGGATCAACTGCCATGGTCAGTAGGACAAGATCTCTTTAAGTCAGACTGTTCCATGTTTCAGTCAAGTCATTAGCCTTCCAACAGTCTGTCATCTTATTCCAAGACTACAAATTCTTGGTAGATTTTAGACAAATCTCTCCAGTATCCTGTAAAAATGAGGGGTTCACATTTGACTTCATTTTTTCCATTCAAGATTTTTTCTTTGGTGAGCAGTTTAGAATATGTGAAGGGTTAAATACTAGTATCATGGCAAAGTTGAAACAGAACCATAAGTTTAATATTATTTTAAAGTTAAAATGATTTAACATGACACCAAGCTTGAGTTAACATTCTACATGGTTGTGGAGATATTAGGGTTTAAACAGATGTCAGCAATTTTTTTACAAAACGGAAATTGAGTTCTACAGATGGTGGAGACTGAGGAGTTCAAAGTGTTGTATAAAAAATGTACACTCAAGTAAAAAGTAATCATCTTTATATTTCAAGTTTCAAGACGCCCTTTTGGTGATGAGGATAATTTTCAAGCCGATCAGACAGAAATCTATTTACCTTTCTCTTCCATATCATACTTTTTTTTTCTCTGCTACAATTTCTGATTATGGAAGGTATTTGTGCAGTAATATAGGACTTCTCTTTTTCCAATTCCCACCCCTATTCTACCTCATTTTTCTATTAGCATAATATTGTTCAGCTTGCCTTATCATATTTTCCATAGCAACAGGCCACGGTGTCATAAAAATCATCTTCCTCCAGATTTTTATTATTTTCCATATGTGGTTGGACTTCTTTTAGAAAGTTGTAATTTTCATGCATTTATTTGATGAAGATGCTCTTACCAGTTGAGGAAAGGTTTTAAGGTTATAAGAAAATATTCAGGTATGTGAGTTTTGTCCATCATCACCAGTTCTTTTAGTTGTATAATTTGTGCTCAAAAGTGCAAAATTTTCCGTAAATGATGAAACAAAATTCATATTTTTAAATGAGAGAATGTAAAAATACATTATCTACAAAATTATCACTTCCTGTTTTCACGCAAACAGCCAGATTTTTTTCAAATGTACAATCAATTTTTTGTACTTGAAACCCTGACTGCCAGAGTAGTTAGAGAAAATGCATTGCAAAATTTCATTCAAACAGGGAGGAGAATCGTGGACTGGAAAGAGGATGAGGGACCTTCTGCAATGCATTTTGGACAATAGGTGGGATACAGGAGCCCTCCATTCAGATGTAGGTTGGTTTCTAGCCTTGATGCCTAAGACCTCAGGGAAAAGGGTGTTCCAATGACAAACTGCAGACCCTGGAGAATATCTGCCCTAGTTCCAACAAGACGAATACTGAAGAATATCTACTCTACTTCTAAGAAGAGGAATTTGGGATCTGAAAGATCCATACATAAAGACTGCCACTGACTTCCGAATCTTCTTACCCTCAGATACTACAGTTCTCATTTACAGTTGCCCACTGCTATGCCCAGTATCCTCTTTTGAGTAGATTCCATAAGGACTTTCAGAGTCTTGGAGGAGTTGAGGTCATCTTTGGTGAATCCCAGGGGGAACCCATCTCACTCTACCAGTGTCTATCTGGAGAGTTCTATCACCTTGAGTCTTCTCTCTCCGGCTTGGTGCTGTCTCACTGCCTCTAGAGAATACTGTTGGCTGCTTCCTATCAGTGATCTTCCCTCAACCATGGAAAACAAGTAGCCTTGCTTCCCTCCTCCCATCTTCTTTTGAAAATCACCAGACGTGAATCCTATTCTTCAAAAAGTGAGGACTAGACTCTTTATCGCTAACTGTTCTCCTTTACCGTTGTCATCCCAACAATGACACCAGCCACCTTTTATTTACCTCACTCTAGTATCTCTATACCTTATGGTGACCCTACAAAGTTGAGTTTCATCTCAACTTTCTGATGAGAAAAATGAGACTCAGAAAGATTAAATAACTTGCTCAATGCCACAGAGCTAATAAATGGCAGCACTTAGACTAGATTTTACACGTCTCCCAGCACTACACTGTTCCCCTCATAGCATACTGTCTTCCGAAATAAAGAGGTGATTCTTATCCGTTACAGAGATGGCTGTCATGAAAGGCTGTGAACAAGGTGGCAGGCATTCATCCCAACCACGTTTCTAACATAACCGTAATGTGGCCACATCAGGCCAGGTAGAAAAAGAGGACAGAGTGACTGCAGACCAGTGAAATCAGAGATTTCCAAGGAGCTGTGGGGAGAGTAGAATTTCTCAAATAATATCACTGCTACTAATGTCCCCCAAACCTAGGGCTGTGATTTACCAGACCAATAAGTAAGTTTACCCAAGAACAGACCAGAGTTCTCCTGTCTGTCCTGGATGAGTCTCTGGATGGTGGTCAGTCACTTTGGCCTGAAAGATGAAGTGAGATTCCAGAACCCATCAATGTTGCAGCACTATTAATCCTCTTAACAATAGGATTAAAAGATAATAGATCACTAAAATGTCTGGACTTCCCATTTAGATGCCGTTAGGACAGAATTAGCTATTAGGATCTATTATTTTTTTCAATCCTATTGTTACTAGGATCAGCAGTGCCTGAACATTGAGAGGTTCTGAAACCTTATTCCACTCAGGTCACTAAGTGGCAGATATCTGTTCTATATATGAATATCTTACTGCTGCTTTAGCCTTTATATTAAACCTATTTTGAAAGCATAGCCCAAAGCCATTCGTGCCATTGGCTTCTTTCTCTTTGCTCTTTCTTTGAGTTATGAACTGAGCACATCAATAGCTGCTCTGAAAGCTTTGATGCTTCTTTGGCAATGACTTCAGTCCTGCTGCATTTACCACAGAACTGCAGTGACTGTCTTATGTGGAGAAGCATATTTGTGGTTGATAAAATGCTAGTTCAATGGGGGAAAAAGTGAATTGATTATATTGAGCATTTTTATAACTGTCACTTTTCTACAAGACAAAGAGAATAATTTTGGTTTCTTCATCTATTCCACATATACACTGATTTTTAATTACAATCAAACATTATTAAAGGAAATCCAAGTGAAACCAGGGGGAAAATTATAACTATGGTTTAGTACATAGGATTCCATTTGGTCTGGGGTGGAGGGAGTCGGCGGGCACTTCCAAGCTTTTCGATTTGTACAATATTTGATTATATATACAATTAGTAAAAAGGTATTCTAGGGCTTCCCTGGTGGCGCAGTGGTTGAGAGTTTGCCTGCTGATGCAGGGAACACGGGTTCGTGCCCCGGTCTGGGAAGATCCCACATGCCGCGGAGCGGCTGGGCCCGTGAGCCATGGCCGCTGGGCCTGCGCGTCCGGAGCCTGTGCTCCGCAACGGGAGAGGCCACAACAGTGAGAGGCCCGCGTAACGCAAAAAAAAAAAAAAAAGTATTCTACTCAGTATAATTACCTGGAGAATAATACATGGTATGTAAGGTACTGCAACCCCCTTCTATAGTTGGAATTCTGAGAAGTGAGAATCCCACTGCCCTCTATCTGAAAGCATGGTTTAAGTCTATCATAGCCTATTTTCTTACCCCAAAGATTTTTCTAGGGGAATAAGTTTGCATTTGTAACTCACCATCCTTCTTCCAAGAGAGGCAGCACGATAGTGGTTATGTTCAGGGACTCAGAGACAAACAAAACTTGTTTCAAATCGAGGCTTAATCACTTAGGAGCCTTATTAGCCTATGTGGCTAGTTGTTTAATCTATCTCAATTTCCACACCTGTGAAATGGGCACCATGTAAAACGAGGATCCTCATTACGTAAAATGAAGATCAAATGCCATACTGAGTACCAAGTTATTGGCACACAGTAAACAGCAAAAGTTAGTTGACATTATTACCAGGGTCATGAAAGTCCTTAGTGGAACTGTGGGGACAGGTCACACATGTTTGAGGAGGCTCATCTGCCACGTGAGAAGCAGTGTAATGGATGTTAGAAAAATCCTTAAAGATGTGGAGTCTGCTTCTGGAAACGGTTTCTGCTTCCTCTGAATGACCAAGATGGTTCCAGACCCTCCAAGTCCTGGCAGGACAAATTGAGGCCATGTTCCTTTGACTGACTGTATAAATGATCACTTTCACTTTTACATTATCATTCTTTCTTTCGGGATGATATATCCTTCTGGGGACTCCTCTAGTGATAATAGCAGCTGCTTTCAAGAAATACCTTTGAAAAATGGAATAATCTTATGAGGTCGGAGGTGGTTGGGGAAGAAGGGGAGACCTGCTTGAGAATGGGATTTGCAGTTGGTCCAGAGCTCTGATATTGCTTCTCTATTAATGAGCTTGTAATTTGATTACTTCATCTAGACCACTGTTTCTAGATGGTTGGTCCTCTGAATCACCTGTGGCAGGGTGCTTGTCAAACATGCTGTTGCCTGAGCCCCACCCCAGACTTTCAGGGTCGAAATCTCTGGGGCTGGAGATAGGCAGTCTGCACACGCAAGTGTGAGAACTTCCAATACAGGCGACAGCAGAAAATATTAATGTCACTACTGACATTATTTCAGCTCCAAGCACTTCTCACTTGGTTTTTAGCAGGGAGAAAGAGATGATTAATACTTACGATTATGTATTCATTCCTGGGCTCCAAGACTTCCACTTTCACTTTTCTGTAAAATGGGACTTAACAAGAGCTACCAAACTCTTTTTAATGTAAGAATGAATAAATGTTTAGTAAGTGTTTGGGGCTGTCTGCAAAAAGGTAGTATAAATATGCCAAGCATTATTATAGGAGAAATATGTAGATGGGTTTGACTTATATATGCCCCAAATTCCCATTTGCCATAATTTAAGAAAATAGGTACCGAAATGGTGCCAGTGGATCTTATAGCTAAGTTACTGTTTTGGCTCTGTAAAGGGAGGGCATGCTTAACCCAAGGGAGCTATAAAGCATCAGCTGAGTATTGATGGAGTTTGGAGTCAAATAGAAGCCTGTTCTGCTGTGAAAACATGCACATGTGTGGAATTGCATTGCTATAATCAGGACACAACCAAATTCACAGATGTGCCCAATTTTCTGTTTCCTCTATATTTTACCAGTTTCACGGCACAGTGACAAATGAGGAAAGCACTAAACTGATTTTGTATAGCATCTCATGGAAGCCGCTCACAAATCTCACTGCGGGGAATGAACCTCACAAATGTTAATAGTTAAGCACTACATCTGTCTAATCCATCTCGGGGATACACTAAGATCTCTGTTACTTTGCATATAGCAAATTGAAGAAACCCCATTTATTCTAAGTCAAGTTTCAAAAAAAAAAAAAAGATTTCCTTAAAAAGAAATCCCTTCTCTCCCCAAAGATTTTTCTTCTATTTTTCCCATTTTCAAGTGCACACGGTGGATAGTTAGAAAATGGAATCAGAAAAGAATATCTGACTGAGGCAATCTGAAATGAGGAAAGAGCAGCCCGTTACACTTATCTTTCCCACTATATATGTTTCTCACCATTTTTAGCTCCTAAAATACCAGGAGGCTCTTAAAACTTTAAAACTCCTCTACCAACATCCAAAAAAAGGAAGGTAGGATTTTCATAGTTTGGAAAAGAGAGAAAACACATTGTAGTGGACAATCGTCTTCTCCGATCATTAGCATTCACCCCCCTTTTTTTCCTTTGCGGGAAGTCACCTGGCTGCATTAAGTGCCATCTTAATGTTTTGGCAATTAAGACGTCCCCTCTCCCCAAGCCAACGAGTAAGTGCCTGACTCAAAGTGGACCAATCAGACACGCTCTCCCGAGTTTTGACTCCTCAGCCCAGCATAGCAAGGACAGGGGAGTGCTCACTGCTAGTGGCAGTGCCTTGCCAAGACTGTCCGTTAGTTCCTGCTGCCCAGAACCCCAGGGCTGCCCTGAGTCCTGAACTGTTCTCCATATGAATTTTCAGTCTTACCTTTGCTTCTTTAGCTCCTCCATATCTTTCCCACAAATTCCTCTTTTTCTTAACCTAGGCAAGGTTCTTTACTGTTGCTTACAATCAGAGCTGTCAATTAAAATCTTTATCAGCTGGCTTACCTGTGGGAGAAGGCAAAAAAAGAATGCATGCTGGTCAAGGTGCCCACCAGCGGGCTCCTAACAAAAAGCTTTTACTGAAGATATTAGATCTCACTGTTCTGCTCATTTTAGGAATAGTGGCATTTTCACCTGAGCTAAGCTTTACCTATAGTCATGCGATAGATATAAAAGATGACAATGTTAGTAAGAGAGGGGGAAAGAGAGCCTAGTCAAGCAAGGATGGACTGAGGGACTGGGACAGAGATAATACTGACCAGCGTGAGTGGAAGAAGCTGTATGGTGACGAGATTTGCATTAAGAATGGCTGTCAGATCTGTAGGATCCTGGAGATTCTTTTGGGGATTCCCACCAGACACAAGATCCGTGGCTTGAGAAAGATTGTCCTAAGGTGGGAAAAAGCACTAAGGATACATAACTGGAAAAAGGTTTCCTTTACTGAGTTAAATGGTATTGATAAATCTCTCACTGACTTCTACATATGCCTCAAGAAATTAGAATAAAGTCATAACCTCCCTGCTTAAAATAATAGGTAAGTTAAACTGTGAAGGACCAGTATATGGTTTACATGCAGGAGAAGGCAAAGCTGTGTTACATTAAAGTATGATGCTGAAAGTTAGCAACAGGCCTAGGTAGAAGGATAGGTGTAGAGAATGTGATCAAGCTGGTGCTTACTTCTTCAGGCTCCTTCCCACCACTTCAGCCAGGCTCCCTCCCATTCAATCTTACAGAACTAGCGACAATCCCTCCAGTGAGCCATGCTGGTCCCTGCCTTACATGATCGGTCCTTCTGCCTGGAATGCCCTTCACCACCTTGGCTTCTTGGGAATGTCTACTGCTTCACAGCCCCTACTTCCTATGGCATCTCTGTGCAGACTAGAAGCATCCTTGCTCAAGATACTTCATTTCCCTCTGTCAGAAAATTGTTGAACTATACGGATTTTGCTCAACATTTTATTAATATTTTTAGAAAATTTTTATTTCAAATATACTCACCTGCAATATCTGTGATATGAATTATGCCCCTTATGGTTGAACAGCACACAACCTGCATATTCATCTTGGTGGTTCTGGATGACAAAATGTCCAGAGATGCTCACAAAGAAAGTCTGTCATACAGAGTGAAGTCAGTCAGAAAGAGAGAGACAAATACCGTATGCTAACACATATATATGGAATCTAAAAAAAAAAAAAAAACGGTCATGAAGAACCTAGGGGCAAGATGGGAATAAAGATGCAGATCTACTAGAGAATGGACTTGAGGACACGCGGAGGGGGAAGGGTAAACTGTGACAAAGTGAGAGAGTGGCATGGACACATATACACTACCAAATGTAAAATAGATAGCTAGTGGGAAGCAGCCGCATAGCACAGGGAAATCAGATTGGTGCTTTGTGACCGCCTGGATGGGTGGGATAGGGAGGGTGGGAGGGAGGGAGATGCAAGAGGGAAGAGATATGGGGACATACGTATATATATAACTGATTCGTTTTGTTGTAAAGCAGAAACTAACACACCATTGTAAAGCAATTATACTCCAATAAAGATGTAAAAAAAAAAAAAGAAAGAAAAAGAAAAGGCTCAACGGTTACAAAGCACATCTGAGAAGATTTCTCCGTGTGTGTTCCCCCTCTGTCTTGAATGCCGGCTCCATCGGGGCACCTGACACACAGTTCTGTATGTGTGTCACCCCCGCAATAAACGGGAAACACTTTGAGAGGAGAAACTGCTTCTTATTCACTCCTGTAACTTCAGTGACCGGCAAAGTATTGGTAAATGGTAGAGGCCCAGGACATTTCTGTTGAAGAAACGAAAGAAGAAATGTTCATACATGGTACCCAATGTAAGGTTTTGCACATAAATAGCATTTATTGAATTTAAACTCCTGGAAACAAACATTGGTGGTACTGGCAGTTTTACACCACCCACTTTGGATATTGTCTGTTTGTATGTGTTTTGAGATATTAATGATAAAATATTAATTCTAAGTGACGATATTTTCCTCCTTTAATACTGGCTCTTGCTAGTACGTAACACAGTATAGATGTTCAATAAACATTTGCTAAATGAATAAATGAGTGATCATGAATGAGTCAGTGAGTGAATCATGACAAAGAAAGTGTCACCATCATTCTTCTTTATAGGACAGAAATACTGAGACTTGTTTTCTTAATGAAGTGTGGCACTCAGAGTCGTTGAAAAGTCTCTCGGCACCATGATAAATGTTTGAGAAAATCTTTTCCCCTAATAGAAAAGAAAACTATCTCTGCTATTAAGATGTTAGAAGTAGTGATACAGAGAAAGGTAAAAGCCCATAATATTAGGTGCAGAATAAAATGTTGCCCATGAAGTTAAAGAATTTTCCCCTGATTTTTTGAGTGAGATAATGTTCCTGAAAAGAGCACTTGTAAACTAGTACATTGATTAAATGTTTCATTTGGCTTCTATATTGAGACATCAGCAAAAACACTGATTGGCAGACGTAACTTTCACCAGAAGACATCCAAGCCTATAAAAATAGTTGAAAGCAGAAATTTTTGTTTTTAAAAAAGAAAATCAATATCCAGAAACTATTGCTGGATCATCACACCTTCAGAGCCCATTCAATTAAAATAGATGTGAGCCGTGGAGAATCCTCACCATGAACAATCTCATTTTGTTCCATATATGCTACTCACTAGGGCTGCAGAGGAAGCTCAGACAAGAAGGACTGAAAGAAACGTGCTTTCTGGTTACCCTGAGATACCTCAAAATGTCTTTAATCATGAGACTCAAACGTTCCAGGTTTTACTGGCTTTGAATTGGTGTAGCATCAGCAGACCCTACGATAGCATATTTGTGAGTATGATCAGGGAGGATTTTTAGTGACAAGGACTTTTCAAAACATTGGCTTTAGGTTTGATGGGGAAGAGCATATCTTCCTCCACTTAGGGTGCACACGAAATGGGTAATGAATGGACATCCGCTCTCTCTGGGGCCAGCGGTTATTGCCAGGCTGTTTCATACATTGAATATTAAAGGCATAATACCTGGCCTATGAGATTTCCAAGGACTTAAAAAACAGTTTAAAAGCTGAAATTTCAAAAAAGGAAAAAAAAAACATTCAAAAACGCAAAAGGGGCAAACTGAAGTCAATAAACACTAAATTAAATGACTCCAAAATGTAATACTGTGTCAAATTCATTTAGTGTTAAATTGAAAATTCGTGAAATTTCTATTACACTTGAAAGCAATCTGTGGGCTAGATTTTGTCATTTTGCAAGTGATCAAGAAATCATAGTCAACTGTGGGACTTCCCTGGCAGTCCAGTGGTTAAGACTCTGAGCTTCCCCAACTGCAGGGGGTGCAGGTTTGATCCTGGTCTGGGAACTAAGATCCTTCATGCAGCGAAGTGCGGACAAAAAAAAAAAGAAAGAAAAGAAATCGTAGTCAATTATAAATTAAGTGTGTTATCCACAGTCAAATAGATTTAAACACAAGAATATGAGCATCAATTTTGTAAAATGTATAAAAATTATGTAATATGGGATGTGGGTGCATTTCCATATATTTGATATCATGTAGAAGACAGATTTCCAGGACCTATGGAGGTTGCTCAAACCCACAGTTTATCAATAGTGGTGAAAAAGAACCCGAACCTGCAGCACCTTCTTTCCTTCTCGCACTTCTCTTCCAAGGTCAGCCCACGGAGCAGGAGGCAGGGTGTAAGAGCGCTGGATTTGGAGTCAGACAGCCAGGTTCAAGTTCTAGGTGGGGACACCTCCTTTGTTATGTGACCTCGGGGCTGAGGCTCATCACAACACATGGGCTCCGTCCCCAGAAAAGCAATAAAATGGGACAATATATTAGGTTGTATTGGATGAAACATCCATTTGTAGGGCAAAACAGTTTCCTGTGTTTAGGCCTAATATATGAAAGCATTTTGCAAAGTGTAAATGATCACGAGGGAAGTAGAAAGTACAGAAAACGGAGGGAGAGAGATCTTGGCGAACGCCTGAATCTACCTGGAATAGCAGGGCAAGGGTTAAAGAACCACAGCACTGTGGCTTCTAAGTTTCTTACACCCAGAGGCAATTCTCTGATCCTTGGTCGGCACCCTCTGTGTCAACAGTGTGTCCCCTGCCCCTGCCCCTCCCCCCAGTTATTACTCAGAGGTCTGTGTAGGACCTTCACGTATCCCCAAAGAAAAGAGATAATGCTTTAACCTCTTGTTCCCCCTGCCCCCAACCTCCCCACCACCCTCCCTCCTTCAAAGCAAAGGGAAAGAACGGGGTGTGTTTGGCGGGGTCAGCAATATATTCTCCCAGGAATTTCCAGTCCTATAAGCTTGCATTTACTTTGTGGGGCTAACAGATTCAGATTTTCCAATAACCTATAAAATTATTTTCACATCCATCTCTGGTAAAACTCCATAATCACTGGCTAGATGATGACTATATGTATGCAGTATACATACTGCCTTGAACAGACTTTCTTCTTTTAGGGCTGCAGCTTGTAGAAACACTGTCTTCTCAGTTTGATTTTATTCGTGAAAGAGAAGAGACATAGCTGGGAGCTACCAGGCAGAATCCTGAATGAGGAAGAGGCTCCTTCATTCATGGTGAGGACGGTGAGTCCCTTATCTTGTTAGATGCACTTCGTAATTAATTTAAAATAACGATGAAAAGTAAAGAATTGGTAATTTTTAGATAAAAGGCCAGAGGAAGTTTTTCAGTCAGCTGTTTTGCCAGAAGAGGAAGTCTTGAGGGTAAAGCTCCCCCTGCTACACTTTCCTTCCCCACTCCCAAGCCTCTTTCCACTTACAGCTTTTTGGGGGGGGGGGGGTTAGAGAACTTTCTGGAAGGTTCTAGACATTCTTAGAATCGCCTGACTCCACACTTGGGTTATGGGAGAGGGAAAAGAGAACTGAAAAGGAAAAAAGGGGGGTGGGGAGGAGAAAGGGGAACGAGCTCTCCAGTCTCCTAACACCCACTTGGTTGTGGCTCCTGGCGGCTAAGGGTCCCCGGTGAGTAGTTCCTGAGGCAAGACTGTGACCACCCTGCTACAGATTAATTCTTTCCTTTTAGAAAGTTGGGCTTCGGTACACTTAATGAGGGAGAAATAGGATGTGATTTTTTTTTTTTTTTTCCTGCAGAATCACTCCAGTGTGATCTGCAGAGTGATTAGCGTAGCTCAGCCTCAGTTGGGATATTATGGCTTAAATTATTCCTATTAGTTTCCAGCTGACCTTGGAACACAAACATTACATCTGATTTCAATGAAATTTTAGACTTTGTTGTTCTCAGTCAACTAATGAAACCGTTGAACCTTCCCATGACTTGTGGTAATTAGAATAAAGGGTAAGTATTATTACGAATAATGCAAACCGATTTACAAGATGGCAAAGTGATATTCTGGAAGTTGTAGACGAAGACACTAAAAATGTGGACTGAACGCAGACTAAAAATGCAGTGCCATGCAGAAGGTTGATGCGTTCCTGCCAAAATACAACCCCACCTGGCAGCATTACTTTTGTACAGTGAGTTTTGGCCCAGCTGACTGGTTACAAGAAACATTATGTTAACAGGAAAAGCCACTTTAAAAGTCTGTTTGATGCTTAAAGCTCTCCAGTACACTCTAAACGTTTAAACCGATACTCCAAACTGATTAAAGCATTTATGGAAAATAAAAGTGTTTTGCCACCGGGGGAAAAGATGAGGGATCTTGGTTGTTGTTGCTTGTTTGGTTGGTTTTACTGAGGTGTAGAACAGAAACCCCAAATTTGACAGATTTCCCAGTTCTAATTTACTTTTAAAAGTTTAAGAGTTTATGCCATCCCAAACAATTTACCCAAAACTCAATGGATTTTCAAATCAAGTATAATGACCCTCCTGTGCTAGGAGAGGGATGGTGTCCTCTTCCTGGTTATATTCTTGGTGTTGAATATAGTGCTTGGCACACAGCAGATGCTTAATAAAGGAATAAAGAAAAGTAATCACCTAAAATGTGGGGACTCAGCCTCATCACTCACTTAGGAGCACGCCAGCGTCATGTAAGTAGACTTTTCACAGATGTTTCAGACATGCTGTTTCTGATGAGAGTGTCACGTTTCAACTTCCTGCCCCCTACACCCCATATGCCCAGTGAAGTCCTCTTCACCCTTCAAATCCCTTTCTCTGAAGAATCCCAGACCGGTGATGCCCAAGACTTGAAGCCAGCCAGTCTGGGTTTGATTTCTGGCTCTGCCACTCACAAAAGACCTTGAAAGTGACTTGACTATTTTTTGCCTCAGTTTCTCCATATGTAAAGTGGGGTTTTGTGAGGATTAACGTGCATCATATCATGATTATTCAGCAAATGTCAGCTCTTAGTGCCTTGGGTTACTTGCCACACTGTATTGCAATTATCTGTTTACTTATGTATTGCCTTCACTCGATTACAGCTCATCCAGTGTAGGATTTCTGTCTTTCTATCTTTGTGCTCACCGAGTTTACAAAGCACAGGCTCTAAACGTGGTAAGTAAGCAATAAATGTTTGCAGATTTGAATAAACTAAACTCAACCCATTCCCTGGGAGGGCGGTGAGGCCAAATTCTCTCTTATTCTTTAGGGAAATCCTTTCAGATGGAGAAGATCATTTGGATTAGAAACCTGTAAATTCCACTTCCTGTGACTCACCTTGCTGGGAATGAAGTAGAGACACCTAATCGTCACCAAGAATCTTGAATAACAACAACATTTCACTTTGGCCAAGTTTCCCTTCAGGGACATACAAATTAACTTCTGTGATTTTGCCTTTAAGAAATGTGTTCCTTTCCTTGTTATTATTTTGAGCAAATTCACATCATTCTTACTGCATTTCAATTTCTGAATGAAAGTCACCTCCTTCCCAGCTTGCACAGCTAGGGTTGGGGGAGAGGAGAGGTTTCGGGTATACCACTTTCTTCCAAAACTATCATTGATTAGAAGAATCTGTTTTTTCCCCAACTTTTAACCACATTAAAAAATTTTGTACAAAGCTTTTCCCCAGTTTCTGTTCAGAGTGATGTCATTCCCCAAGAACCTAAGTATTCAAAGGAATATCATAATAAAAAAATGCACTTTCAGGCCACAAAATACAGCACAAAACTGAAGCTATTTTGTTGTTTCCAGAAAAATAATTGCTTATATACTGAACACTTGGTGTTAAGCTCTAGTATTAGGTTAAAAAATGCAGATGTATTTATAGAAAAATATCAAAGAAATACAAATAAAGCTGTTACTTGCACAGGACAAAAATTGTGACAGTGTAAGTAAATGACTAAGGGTTCAACAAACCCTGGGTTGGAGAATGTTCCTGACATTTCTCAACTCTTCTGTGAGAAACAGAGGCATGTCACACCCTGGAGCAAGGATTTCCACACCAGTCTCTCCTCTGTACTCCTTCCAGCATCATCCTAGGGAAACACAGTGGTCACACCACAAATTGTCCATCACCATGGCTGTCTTTATGCAATAAGAAATCGAGAGATGGGTCCCTAGCACAGGATTAGATTAGCCTTTCTCTCTCTGCTGTAGCAGGGGACCTTCAGTCTCTTAACAGCCTCATGCAATAGTGTCTTCTCTTGGCTGAGAGGATCCAAGGTCCTAGTTGATGGTTGGTTGCTGTTGTTGTTGTTGTTTTTCCTATTATGGAAATGAACCATTGAGTTGCCCTCATTAAAAGCAGTTTGTCATTTAACCATCAGGGAATTACAGACGAAAGGTGTCTCTTAGGTCCTTGGGTCCAGTGCCTGGTAACGCGGGATCCTCCCACTTCCTGCACTGTTGTTTCCAGCTCTCTGTCCCCTCCAGTTTCCGTATCCTGAAGACTTCCCTCTAAAGCACTGCTATACCAATGGACAGCATCACTTGTAAAAAAGGTGCTCTTGACCATCTAAATAATCATTCTCATAGGTAGTTACGAATCTTGATGCCCTGTGGTGAAATATGCCTTTTGCGGCCCCCCACGCTTACTCAGCACAAACAATCATGAGTGTGTACTTCACACCAGCCCCTGAGGCCAGGCTAGGGGATAGGACACTGACGAGGACCCAGCTCCTGAGTGGCTAGGCCTCTACACAATGAGCTTTTTTTTTTTTTTTTAATTTATTTATTTTATTTATTTTTGGCTGCGTTGGGTCTTTTTTGCTGCGCGGGCTTTCTCTAGTTGCGGCGAGCAGGGGCTACTCTTCATTGCGGTGCGCGGGCTTCTCATTGTCGTGGCTTCTCTTTTTTTTTTTTTTTTTTTTTTTGCGGTACGCGGGCCTCTCGCTGCTGTGGCCTCTCCCATTGTGGACCACAGGCTCCGGAAGCCCAGGCTCAGCGGCCATGGCTCACGGGTCCAGCCGCTCAGCGGCATGTGGGATCCTCCCGGACCAGGGCACGAACCCGTGTCCCCTGCATCGGCAGGCGGACTCTCAACCACTGTGCCACCAGGGAAGCCCTGTCGTGGCTTCTCTTGTTGCAGAGCACGGGCTTTAGGCGTGCAGGCTTCAGTAGCTGTGGCACGTGGGCTCAGTAGTTGTGGCTCGTGGGCTCTAGAGCACAGGCTCAGCAGTTGTGGCACATGGGCTTAGTTGCTCTGAGGCATGTGGGATCTTCCCGAACCAGGGATGGAACCCGTGTCCCCTGCGTTGGCAGGCGGATTCTTAACCACTGTGCCACCAGGGAAGCCCCAATGAGCTATTTTTACGTGGTCTTCTCTTGCCAACTTCCTACTGTTCTTGAATTCTTCTCAGGTCCAGCCCTAGACCTCGTTGGGAAATAGGGGCCAACTGTGTGCAGGGAATCTGTTTCCTCTCCCAGCTCCTCCTCGGGCATCCAGTGCCCCACACAAGCTCCCTGCAGACCACCACACAGGGTAGTCTCCAGCCTACCCCCAGCCCTGCCCTTGAGTGACTGAGAGCAATTATTTCCAGGTGACAATACATTTAATTTGCATTTGAGCTTTCCCTCTGCTTGTGAATAGAAACATTTTATGTTCTATTAGAGAAAAGAGGCTTTTCCAAAAGTGCAAAATCATAGTCCACATTTTATCCACACAAAAGTCTAACCTGAGGGGGCAGAATGGAAAAATTATGTGATTAGGGTCAGACCCAATTCTGACGCTAACTCCTTGGATGACCCTGGGCAAGAAACTTAATCTTTGCAAGGCTTCCCTGGCTCATCTTATGAAGCAGGGCTGCTATTCCTTGGCCATCCCACTTGGGTTGACATAACATTTAAACTCCCATTGAGGGGTTCCAATGAGATGACATTCCTGAAAGTGCTTCGTGACTGCCACGTGCTATGCAAAGTCAGCAACTCCATTGCATAGTGGCGTCTGGATCAGAGGGCACCTTATCCTTGCAGAACCCCACTCTGCTATGTACCTATCAGGTGGCCCTTTGTCCTTTGCATTCCCTCCTTCACTCACATGGCGAGGCCCTGGAGAACCCCTATAAACTTTAGGAGCAAAAGCAGAGTCCACATGGACTGAAGCATGGACTGCCATCCACGTGCCCATTCTGGTGCTCAGGCTGCAAGTGTCAGCTTCACCAGGTCCTAAAACAGTGGAAGTAAGACCACTCTTTTGCTGGGGTTCTGACACTGGGTCTGTGGTTCCAGAGCTCCAGGACAGGTTTTAGGGGCTTGATAAACCTCTTGAAGTGGCTCGCAAAATTATATACATGTTTTTTGGAGAAAATATCCATAACTCTCATCAGATTTTCAGAAGGGTCCTTGGCCCAAAAATGTCCCAAATTTCACTGCCCTAAGATAGCGTTTTAAAATTATTGCAGTGACATGGATCAGGTTGCCTCATAGCTAGGTAGGAGAAGCATGGATAGAATTAAAGTCTTATGTATTATTTTTAGTTGATAGGTTGCCACTTTATGAAAAAGATTCTCGGATCCTTCATTTGGGGGGAACCCCATGAAGGGGTTCCAATGAGACGTTAATGAAAATGCTCCGCGAATTGCCAAGCACTACACAAAGTTTTATCATACTTACCCTGCCTTCGACTTTTCTCACCCTTATCTCTACATCCTCCATTGTTCCACCATTCATATTCTTTTCTATAATCAGAATAACATATTTTGTGCTTGTGCATAGAATGACTAGAAAAATTGAAAATCAATATATAACATATGTTATGGTGATGCACATAATCATATATAATTTTTAATATACACATATAAGCATAATAGATACATAAACATATAAATAGAATATATGCATAACATAAATATATATATGTACATATATAAACATATATACCCTTTTATAATTTTTGTAGCTGTCTTAACTTTTTTCTCTGTTTCTTGATTTCCATTTTTTTCTACTGTCCATATTAATATTAATGTTTTGTACTACTAGAATGTATTCTCTAGTGTCATCTGATCCTGAATAAGGCAAGGCTTTTATTTGTGCGATACTGTGATTTATAAGAAATATATATATTTGGTCATTCAGATGACCAAAACACTTCTCATATATATTTGGTCTTCACCCACAGTTCCTGACTCACAGCTCCCAAAACCCTTGGAATTTTATCCCACCCCAGGGTGGGGGCTGGTTGCCAGGAGAACCAACCAAGTGATTAGAAGGTTGGAACTTTCCGTTCCACCCCCTGATTTCCTGGGAGGGGAGAGGACTTGAGGTTGAATCAATTGCCATTGGTCATGATTTAGTCAATCATGACTATGTACTAAAGCCTTCATAAAAACCCAAAGGACAGCTCTTTGGCACTTTGTCACAGAGCTTCCATGTGCTACCATCCAGGCCCTGCACCCCACAAAGACAGAAGCTCCTTTCTTTAGGACCTTACCCTATGCATCTCTTCATCTGGCTGTTGATTCATATCCTTTAATATCCTTTTATAATAAGTTGGTAATCTACTGAGTAAACGGGTTTCCCTGAGTTCTGTGAGCCATTCTAGCAAATTAATCAGACCTGAGAAGGGGGTCATGGGAACTCTGATTTACAGTCAGTCAGCCAGACGTACTGGTAACCTGGACTTGCGGTTGGTATCCTGAGTTGGAGGGGGTCATTGGCACCTCCAGTCTGTAGTTCGTTGGTGAACCTGAGCTTGTGACTGGCACCTGAAGCAGAGGGAAGTCTTGTGGGACTGAACCCTTTACCTGTGGAATCTGATTCTGTCTCCAGGTAGATAGTATTAGAATTGAGCTGAATTCTTGGACACCCGCTGCTGGCCTCAGAGAATTGTTTGCTGCTGTGGGGAAGCCTCCACACACACAGGTTAGAATTGGGTCCAAGAACCCTTCACAATTTATTTGTTTTTGTCCAAAACAATGCCTCAGGAGAGAGGGAGAGAGTTGTCCAATATTTGAGCCCTGACAGTTCTTCCATATCACAGAACGCTTTCTCAAATATTTTGCTGAACGCTATAGTTTAAGCAACTGATCTACTTTTATGTACATGGTACACGTAGTTTCAAGAGTACAAAGAAGGTTTTCAGCAAGAGTGAATGAGTAATATATTTTCTAAGTTCCTACATGTCCTCACATTGCATTAAGAGTTTGGTTGTGGGAATAGAATGCTAGACAATTATTCCTTTTTTTCTTATAATTTAGAAGGCATTGCTTCATTGTCATCTAGCACACAGTGCTGATGGTGGAAATCCGGTTGTTTGTCTCTCACTCCTTTGTAGGTCACAGAGTAGTCACGGGTCCCACCCACCGAGTATTTCCGGTGTTTGTCCTGTGGTAAGGTTGCCCTTCTTGGCCTCCTTGAATTTGAATGGGATCATGTGACTAATTCTGGCCACTGAGTTGTGAGTGGAGAGATGTGTGTCAGTCCCAAGCCAGAGCATTTATTTTGAGAACCTCTGGAACTCGCCCTCCCCCTGACCCCTGGCCATGGCAAATGACAGTGTTCACGTAGAGGAACCATCAGCCTAGGTCCCAGAGTGAAGATGGTGATGACCCAGGAGCACAGCCTCTTCATATCTGTTGTATATTCCGGAGATGCTCAACGTCTCTTGTGCTTCTTTCCCAGCTCCCCAAACCCTCACTACAAAGCTCTGGGCACAAATCACATGCTTATTCGGGAGTACAATATTCTGGCTTTAGCTTAAGGACAAAGGTTTTCATTGCCAGCCACTTGACGGTGGGAGTGGGATAGGGATGCTCTTTAAAGGAATAACCTGGCAACTGGCCCACGCTGCCCTTTGAATTTAGTGATTTTGAACTTGGTGATTTCTGGGATTCCTGAGGATGTCCCTTGCTTACTTCTGGTATCCCGGGCTGTGGTTTCCTCTGCTCTTTCTCTGTCTATTCTGATCACATATGTTTTCAGTATTCTAGGAATTCTTCAACATTTTTGACTGACAGATGGTTCCCAGCATTGTTCTGCTTTTATTAAAAAACAAAACAAAACAAAACAAAAACCTTGTACTGTCATTTCAAAGGGATCTTTGGAGGAAAGGGGAAGTAGATGTCTGTGCTCAGTCTGCCATTTATAATTGGAAGGTAAATGTCCACTTTTTTAAACAAGGCTTTTTCTTAAGAAAAAAGTCACACTGACTCTGAGTTGCATAAGTAAAAGGGCAATATATGAGAGTCTTAAGAATATAAGCCATCTCCTTCTGGGACCTTAATAAACAATTGTACTTAAATTTTAGAAGCACAACTTAGAAGGACATGGAAAGGTTAAAGAGGCCTGAAAGGATGTAATAAAGATAATTCAAGGCTTGGGTAATAGGGTATTAGAGGAGAAGTAAATGGAATTAGGACGACTTATTTTACCCAAATAAAATTTCAGTGTCCTAATATAGCAATGCATAAAGTGCTAATGCACAGATCAAATTTTCTGTACCTCTACTAAGGCCAAAGTAAGTAGAAACTGACTTTAACAACACAAAAAGAGCTTTAGGTGAAAAATACAAAAAGAGCTTTCTCCATGTAGCAGGAGCAGTGGAAGACCTAAGGAAGGTACAAGAACCAGTTCTCCAATCCTTAGAAAACATTTGTGAGCTTTGGTTCATTTTGCAGATCTGTCTGAAGATAGGAGCCTGCGTTAGACTCTGTCCCTATGGCACCATGGTTGTCTGTGAGACAAAATTGTGGTGAGTCTTTGGCATATGGAAATAGATCATGGGACTGTCGATAAAAGCTGTAAGCAAGCATGTCTTTCATCATCCTTGTGACATGACGTAATTCATGAGAAGCTCGAAATAGTATTGTGTTGTGTTGGAGTATTTTTGCCAACTGTTAAAAAGCTCATATTTAACTTTTCCATTATGAACTTGAGCCTTCTTTGGAAGTTGTCTTTTTCCCATAAAGTCTTCCCAGATAATATTTTCCCAGCAACATTTGACCGGACAGCCTGACACATACCCTTGCTAGTTATAAACCCAAAGCTGCTTATTGTCCTTTATTTAATTATCTCTAGTGGTACAGTTTTTTTTCCCCTTATTCATTATTTTGATAGACTTGCCAACACAGAAAAGCAGAAGAAAAAAATGGTTTTTAGTAAGGACTATTTACTTTGGCCAGATAAGATTTCAGATTGTCCTAATATAGTAAGGTTTCAAGTGCATGAAGTGCTAATGTGCAGATTAGATTGTCTGTATCTCCACTATGGCCAAAATAAGTAGAAACTGACTTTGCAGGAAAAGAAAAAAAGATGGAGGTAAAAAAATCAAAAAGACTTTCTGAATGTTAGGGTTTTTAACTTTGGCAATGAAATATCCAAGAAAGAGACAGAAACTAGTTCTTCAATTCTTAAAAAAGTTGTGAGGGATGGTCTAGTCATAAAACCTGTCAGTATTTCAATGATAGAGATTGTTTTCAAATTTCTATGTGTTAGGGACTCCTGGTTCTGTCTTTGTAACCCTGGGAATGTCATGAGGGTCTTGCAAATTAGAAGTAAGTCCCAGAGTTAACTCGCTGATTTAGAGGGGTTCAAAGTTTGCTTGGGAGGTTGCAGATTTGCCTTCTTTGGCTAGGTATAGGAGAGCACTTCAGATTTATCTAAGTGCCCACAACTTGGGTTTATCCAGAGGCATAGAAACCAAAAGGTCACAAGACTTCATTCATTCACTCATTCGTTTATTCTCCTATTCAGTTAAGCATTAATCAAATGGATAACACTGAGTTGGAGTTGAGAGCAAAAGAATGCAAGATACAGATATTCACAGTTGTCACAAGGGCACAGTAGTGACACCAAGATACCAGAAGACAAAAAGAACAAAGGTCATTTAATGCCAGGAAAAGACATGAGAGTTTCACTATCTTAAGACAGCCACTGACTGCCAGTGAAACCAGTTGATGAAGTAAGGTTCCTTTGGGGTCCTTCAAAAAGCTCTCTTTGCCATTTTCAAGAAGATTTAACTGCTAGCCCCATGCCACTGTTCTGGAGTCTGGCTCTAGGACTGTCAGACCACTAGGTGCAAGTAACTGAGAAGCAATTTAGCACCTTGCCAAACAGGGTCTGCTGTGTGGGTCACCAGTATCAGCCTGCTTTAGGGGCTTGTTGGAAATGCAGAATCTTGGGCCTTCTCCCAAACCTACTGAGTCAGGTAGTTTAACAAGATCCTCAGGAGATTCACTTGCACAAGGCAGTTTGAGAGGCATTGCACCAATACATTTCTAAATACCTACAGGGAAAATGAGTGAACTTAAGATAAATTACCTGGGGTCAGTTCCCTAGCTGACCTCCACTCCCTCCCCAGCAGGACTAGCCTCTCAAGTCTACTGGATGTTCCTTGTACTTGAGGAGTGTACGATCTTTTTTTTTTTCTTTTTTTCTTAAATAGCCCTTTCTTCTCCAGGATGAACTGTTCTCATCCCTTGATCATTCAGAAAATATTCACCAAGTTCCTACTAAGTGTCAGGCCCTGTGATGGGTCCTGGGTGAACAAGAGTGGGCACGAAAAGCACAGTCTTTGCTCTCAGAGATGAGCTTCTATTTTAGTCGCAAAGACAGACATTAAAGAAGTAGATGGCTAGGCAGTGAGATTTAGCAATTACTATAATCTCTATTTTTCAGATGAAGAAACTGAGACTTGGCCTAAGTAAATTGTTCCAGGTCATACATAGCTCTGTGGGGTAGATGGACAGATATTTTATTGTACAATCTTGTGAAGGAGAAAAGACCTGCCAAAAATAACCCAGTGACGAGGTTACTGATTAAGAAACAAACATATGATTAAGTGTTAACATGAGAAACATAGAAAATAGCACACTGGAAGTTCAAAGGAAAGTATAAGCTTATAGGTATAAGCTGACACAGGTGAGAAAGTTCTTTCTGAATAATTGGAATCAGTTCAGGCTCTAAAGCAGTGGTTCTAACTTGAGCATGCGCCAGAATCATCTGGAGGGATGGTTGATCCCTCCTCTGGAGTTTTTATTCAGTAAATCTAGGGTGGGTCCTGATAATTTGCATTTATGACAAGTTCTTCCTCCCATTTCTACCTGCTGTACTGCTGCTGCCAGTCCCGGGACCATTCTGAGAACCTCTGTTTTAAAGCGGTAGTTTTCAAATAGGGGTAGGGGAAGTTAACACTGTCCCCAGGGGGACATTTGGCAGTGTCTGCAAACAGTTTTAGTTGTTAAACTGGGTGCTGCCTCTGGTATGCAGTCAGCAGAGGCCAGGGATGTTGCTAAACATCCCCCAATGCAAAGGACTGCCTCCACAACAAAGAATTATCTGGCCCCAAATGTCAGTGGTGCTGAGATTGAGAAATCTTGCTCTACAGCTCCCCCCTGGCTGTCCATTAGAAACACCTGGGAAGACTTTAAATACCCTGATGCCCAGGCTGTACCCCAGATCCATGAAATCAAAATCTCTGGGATGGGGACGTAGGTGACAGGATTTTTAAAGCTCTTCGGCTGATGTTAATGTACAGCCAAGGAGGAAGAGAGCTCTTCCAAAGGATGGGAAATATGTCAACAGTCGAAAAGTGTGTTGGTTAATATGTTTGCTCCCAGATTTATTTTCCATTTTTCTTTATCTTATGCAGGTTCCCAGGAAGCTGTCCAGGAACGATGTTACCCAGGCCCCCTCGCCCTCTGGCTCCTGGGTGTTCAGCCAACAAGGGGTACCACCTGGACATTGGAGGTGGGAAGAGAGAGCTAGTGGGTTATTTGTTTTCCCCCTTCCCTCCGTGTGTTGTCACAGTTCTGACAGTAGTTCTGTTCTGCTATGGTCTCACTCTTTTGGGGTGGCTGCCTTTCCATGGTGTTAGCTCTCAACCTGGTTCTGGCCACCCCTCATCCTCCCTTGTCCCTTCAGGCCTGGGGTAGCCAAGCTTGCTGACATTGCCAGTTAATGCCGGGGTGCTTCAATATTCATCATCGGTTCCCTCAACTCTGCACACATCTCTGTAGATAATCCCTTCATTAAAAATTCCCTTCAAAATTCCAGGTGAGTATGCTGTTTCCTGCCAGACAGGGCCGGCTTCACAAGCATACAGCCCAGGCAGTCACGTCTGACCCCGCGCTCAGGAAGCCCCCATACATGGCTTCATGCACTGCTGCATTCTGTCTTGGAATTCCTAATACTTTTTTTTTTTTTTTTTTGGCGGTACGCAGGCCTCTCACTGTTGTGGCCTCTCCCATTGCGGAGCACAGGCTCCGGACGCGCAGGCTCAGCGGTCATGGCTCACGGGCCCAGCCGCTCCGCGGCAATGTGGGACCTTCCCGGACCGGGGCACGAACCCGTGTCCCTTGCATCGGCAGGCGTACTCTCAACCACTGCGCCACCGGGGAAGCCCCCTAATACTTTTGAAGAAGAGGCTCTGCATTTTCTTTTTTCTACAGGCCTGATGAATTATATATTGATCCTGCTGCCAAGACTCTGGCTGATGTACAGTTATTCTTGAGAGGAAGGAAATGACATGAGCAAGACCTGGAGTTAAAAGGGCACTTGCTGTATTTGGGGAACAATAAGATGTGGCCATTTCCAACTTGGCAGCAAAGGATAATCCGTCATCACATCTAGAGCAGTCTCCTGGTGATCTGGAAAAAGTTGATGGACTGAGTCTACCGCAAGATAGCATCTCCTGCTGTAGCGTGTGCCCAGTGGGTCTGAGCTTAGGTTGTGGTGAGACCCGTTTAAGAGTAACTGATCTGATGGTGGACACTTAGGTTGCTTCCATGTCCTGGTTATTGTAAATAGAGCTGCAATGAACATTCTGGTACATGACTCCTTTTGAATTATGGTTTTCTCAGGGTATATGCCCAGTAGTGGGATTGCTGGGTCGTATGGTAGTTCTATTTTTAGTTTTTTAAGGAACCTCCATACTGTTCTCCATAGTGGCTGTATCAATTTACATTCCCACAAACAGTGCAAGAGGGTTCCCTTTTCTCCACACACACCCTCTCCAGCATTTATTGTTTGCAGATTTTCTGATGATGGCCATTCTGACCGGTGTGAGATGTCCATCATCGGCTGAATGGATAAAGAAGATGTGGCACATATATACAATGGAATATTACTCAGCCATAAAAAGAAATGAAATTGAGTTATTTGTGGTGAGGTGGATGGACCTAGAGTCTGTCATACAAAGTGAAGTAAGTCAGAAAGAGAAAAACAAATACCGTATGCTAACACATATATATGGAATCTAAGAAAAAAAAAGGTCATGAAGAACCTAGGCGTAAGACGGGAATAAAGACACAGACCTACTAGAGAATGGACTTGAGGATACAGGGAGGGGGAAGGGTAAGCTGTGACAAAGTGAGAGAGTGGCATGGACATATATACACTACCAAACGTAAGGTAGATAGCTAGTGGGAAGCAGCCGCGTAGCACAGGGAGATCAGCTCGGTGCTTTGTGACCACCTAGAGGGGTGGGAGAGGGAGGGTGGGAGGGAGGGAGACGCAAGAGGGAAGAGATATGGGAACATATGTATATGTATAACTGATTCACTTTGTTATAAAGCAGAAACTAACCCACCATTGTAAAGCAATTATACTCCAATAAAGATGTTTTAAAAAAAAAAAGAGTAACTGATCTTCCACACTCCAGTTCTTGATATGCCTAGAACCTCTTCTCACAGTCACACTCTAGATATGAATGTGTGCACTTTCCAAGAAAAAATATGTCACATGCATTTAGCTCATTTTATTTTCACAATATGCCATTTAGCACAGTAGTTCTGGAGTAACATAAATTTTAACAGACATTTTTAATTGAAATATACATAGAGAAAAGTACTTAAATCATAAAGCTGTGGCTCAATTAATTTTCACAAAGTGAACACATCTGGTTCTCTGATAAAGAAAGAGCATTATCAGCTGTCCTGAAAGCCCCCTGTATCAATCTCCTCTCCAAAGGTAACAACTGACACTACAGGGAAGGAACTGTTGCCTACTTTATGGAAAAAGAATCATACAGTATGAGTTACTTTGGGTTTTGCTTCTGTTACTCAATATTGTTATGTTGACTTACATTGTATGCATCAGTGGTTTCTTCATTCTCTTTGCTGCACAGTAATCCACCGTAAAAATATTTCAGTGTATTCACCCATTCTAGTATTTATGGACATTTGGGTTCTCAGGTTTTTGTATTATGAATAATGTTGCCATGAACCTTCTTGTCATGTCTTTTGGTGCACATGCATGCATTTCTTCGGAGTATGTATTTAGGAGTGCAATTGCTATATTGATATGAGATCTTTCAGCTTTGGTAGACATTGTCAAACAACTTTCCAAAGTGGTTGTATTAGTTTATGTTGCTACCACCACCAGATGAAACTTCTAGTTGTTTCACATCTTCAGCAAAACTCAATGTCATCTTTTTTCATTTTAATCATTCTGATGGGTTCATAGTGATTTCTCATTGTGACTTTAATCTTATCGTGAATTTGCATTCATTCCCCTGATAACTAATGTGGTCAAGCACCTTTTCATATATTAATTGTCCATTTGAGTATCTTCTTTTGTGCAATGCCTGTTGAAGTTCACACCTATTTTGTTAGGTTGATAACTTTTTCCACTTGATTCGTTTTTATATTCTGCATGCAAGTTTTTTGTTGTTTTTATGTATGCAAAAAATATCTTGCCCCCATCTGTGGCCTTTCTCACTCTTTTCATGGTATCTCTTGACAAAAGGAATTCTTAATTTTAGTGTAGTTCAATTTAGGATCTTTTCCTTTATGGTTAGTGCTTTTTTGTGTCCTATTTCAGAAACCTTTGTCCCAAATCCATGAAGATGTCTTCTAGTCTCCTACATTGCCTTCTAGAAGATTTATTGTTTTACCTTTCACATTTAGATGAATAACCAAAACATTTAATTTTGTGAATGGTGAAAGGTCGATGTCTAGGTTTATTTCTTTCCACATGAATAAACAAATGAGCTATGATCTTTTATTTAAAAAACCATCCTTTTCCTATTGTTCTCTAGTGCCACTTTTATAAATCCAGTGTCCAAACATGACTGGTTTTAGTATTATGGTAATTTGGGGCTCATAGATTAGTTGTATAGAATTACTATTAGTTATTTCTTAAATGTTTGGTAGAATTCACTAATATTCTGGACCTGAAGTTTGGAGATACCCCCCGCCTGCCTTTAGGAAGTTTTCTAACTACACTTTTGATTTATTTAATAGATATAGTATTCTTCAGGTATCTCTGTCTTCTTGAGTGAGCTCTGATAATTTGTGCCTTTCAGGAATTTGTCTATTTCATGTAATTTGTACTTATTGGCAACTCTTAGTTTTGTTAATCTTTTCTATTGTTTTCCTATTGTCTATTTTATTTATTTGTATTCTAATCTTTATTATTTCCTTCCTTCTACTAAGTTTGGGCTTAGTTCTTTTTTTCTAGTTCCTTGAGGTGTGATGTTAGGTTGTCTGTTTGAGATCTCTCTTTTTTCTTGAGGTATGCATTTATTGCTAAAAACTTCCCCCCTAGAGGGAAGTTTGTTGCATCCTATAATTTTGGAATGTTGTTTCCATTTTCGTTTGTCTCAAGATATTTTTTTAATTTCCTTTATGATCTCTTCTTTGATCCACTGGTTGTTAAGGAGAGCGTTGTTTAATTTCCATGTTTTTGTGAATTTTCCAGCTTTCCTCTTGTTATAGTTTCTAGTTTCATATCATTGTGGTTGGAAAAAAATACTCAATATAATTTCTATCTTTTGAGTTTGTTGAGACTTGTTTTGTGATCTAACATACAATCTATCCTACAAAATATTTCATGTGCCCTTAAGAAGAACATGTACTCAGCTGTTGTTGGATGGTCAACAGTGTTGTTCAAATGTGCTATTTCCTTATTGAGTCTCTGTCTGGATGGTCTATCCATTGTTGAGAGTGGAGAATTAAAGTCCTCAATGATTATTATATTGCCATTTATTTCCCCTTTTAGTTCTGTTAGTATTTGCTTTATGTATTTAGGTGCTCCAATGTCAGATGCATAAATGTTTGCAATTGTTGTATCTTCTTAATGAATATACCTCTTTAACATTGTTTAATAACCATCTTTTTCTCTTTGATCATTTTTAACTTAAAGACTATTTTGTCTGATACAAGTACTATAGTTACCCTGCTCTCTTTTGGCTAATATTTGCTTAAAATAGTTTTTTTCATCCCTTCACTCTCAGTCTACCTGTGTCCTTAAAGCTAAAGTGAGTCTCTTGTAAGCAGCATAGAGATGGGTTTTGTTTTTTTCTCCATTCAGCCATTTTATGTCTTTTGATTGGAGAATTTAATCCATTTAATCCAAGTAATTATTGACAAGTAAGGACTTACTATTGCCATTTTGTTAATTGTTTTCTGATTGTTTTGTAGACTCTCTGGTTCTTGCTTCCTCTCTTATTCCCTTCCTTTGTGATTTGATGACTTTTTGTGGTGGCATGCTTTGACTCCTTTACTTTGTGTTTTTTTTTTTTTTTTTTTTTTTTTGCGGTACGCGGGCCTCTCACTGTTGTGGCCTCTCCCGCCGCGGAGCACAGGCTCCGGACGCGCAGGGCCAGCGGCCATGGCCCACAGGCCCAGCTGCTCCGCGGCATGCAGGATCCTCCCGGACTGGGGCACGAACCTGCGTCCCCTGCATCGGCAGGCAGACTCCCAACCACTGCACTACCAGGGAAGCCCTACTTTTGTGTATTTACTACAGTTATTTCCTTTGTGGTTACAATAAGGTTTACATAAAATATCGTATATTTATAACATCTTATTTTAAGCTGATAACAACTGGCCCCTGGTAACTACTATTCTACTTTCTGTCTCAATAAATTTGACTACTCTGGGTATCTCAAATAAGTGGAATCATATAGTATTTGTCCTTTTGTGTCTGGTTTATCTCACCAGCATGTCTTCAAGGTTTATCTATGTTGTTGCATGTGTCAGAATTTAATTCCTTTTAAAGGCTGAATAATATTCTAGTGCACGTGTATATCGTATTTTGTTTATCCTTTCATCTGTCCATGAAAGACATTTGGGTTGTTTCTACCTTTTAGCTATTGTGAATGATGCTACTACACACATTGGTGTAAAAATATCTGTTCACGTCCCCGCTTTCGATTATTTTGTGTATATACCTAGAAGTGGAATTGCTGGATCATATGGTAATTCTATATTTTTTTCTGAAAAATCAAACATACTATTTTCCACAGAAGATGCACCATTTTACATTCCCACAAGCAATGCACAAAGTTTCCAATTTCTCCACATTCTAGCCAACACTTGTTGGTTTTGGGTTGTTCGTTTGTTTGTTTATTATAATAGCCATCCTAATCGGTGTGAAGTGGTGTCTCACTTTGGTTTTGATTTGCATTTCCCTAATGATTAGTGATGCTGAGCATGTTTTCACATGCTAATTGGTCATTTATGTTTCTTCTTTGGAGAAATGTCTATTCAAGTCCTTTGCCTGTTTTTGAATTGAGTTGTTTACTTTTTTTGTTGTCGAGAGGAAATTTATTTTTTACAAGATATACAGATAAATATTGACGGGATATAATATTTCCTGATACAATATTGCCCCAAAAGTTTTTGAAATAATTAGCAGTATATATGTATCACAAAGAACTTTTATCTAGAATATATAAAGAACTCCTACGACTCAAAAAGAAGACAAACAGCCCAATTTGAAAAGGGTAACACATTTAAACAGAGACTTCACAAAAGAATATATACAAATGGTCTATATGCACATGAAAAGATGCTCAACATCACTAGTCATCAGGGAAATGCAAATTAAAATCACAAGATATGATTACACACCACTAGAATGGCTAATATTAAAAAATCATAATAATACTAAAAGTTAGTGAGGATGTGAAGCAACTAGAACTCATATACACTTTTAACGGGAGTATAAAATGGTGCAACTAATTTGGAAAAACATTTTGGCAGTTCCTTAAAAAGTAGAACATATATTTATCATACATCCCATCAATTTCACACCTAGGTGGTTACCCAAGAGAAATGAAACATATGTCCATACACAGATCTGTGCATAAATGTTCATAGCAGCTTTAATCATAATAGCCAAAAGGTAGAAACAACCGAAATGCACATGGACAAATTATGGTATAGTCATAAAGTGGAACATATTCAGCAGTAAAGGCAGCAAACTACATGTTGCTAATACAGGCAACATGAATGAATCTCAAAGATATGATGCTGTGTGAAAGAAGTCAGACACAGAAGAGTACATATTATATAATTGAATTTATATCAAATTCTAGAACAGGCAAAACTAATCTATTATGGTATAAAGTCAATCTGCGGTTGCCAAGGACCTTTAAGGGAGGGAATGGACTGCAAAGAGAAACAAAGGAAATTTGGGGGGGTGATATGAATATTCTACATCTTGACTAGAGATGGTGGTTTCACAGATGTATATATTTGTCAAAACTCATCTAAATGTATATTTAAATTGGTACATTTCATGATACGTAAATGATACCTCAATAAAGTTTTTTACAATGTAATTTCTCTTAGTAACTGAGAAACTCTGACAATAATCTAAGTTTTCAAACCACCATGATATACTGAGGTCTGACCTAAGTATGACAAATTAACACCTTACAGTGAGGAAGGCGTTTTAATACCTAGCTTCCTTTATTCATAAACTGAAATAATTTCCCACAATACCATTAGCAAAATAATTACATTTGCTCTTTCTCTTTCAGATTTTCTGAATATGCCACTACATTTCAAACAAAAAGACTGAAGAATAGAATAATATAAATTTTACATGTTTGGGTTACCAGACATCAAAATTTATCTTATAACATTACTTATAATATTCCCTAAGTAAATGGAATAAAGAATTTCAAAATTACTTCCTTTATATTTCAAATATACTCTGTTATGTTGAATGGGCCTTTAAACATAAAACCAAGCAAATGGGAAGTTCCAAGGATGTCATTCTGTATCTGCTACTGAGTTGATATACAAAATTGCCTACAACATTTTTCATTTCAAAGCTAATGAAATTGTATACATTCTATTTGCAGTTTTGCATGGGTAAAATATATAAGCCCAATGAGGACTTTTTTTAATTATAAAGAATTCATGGAAAAATAATTATTAAAAATAACATTCAGTACTATAGAAGAAAAAGGACAACCCAACAATAAAAATGTATTCCTGTTTTCTAAAGATTAGCCTCAAAAGATAAGGAAGATATTGTTACCTTCTTATGAAAATAAATCTTATCATTGCCTTGGACATATCCTGAGTAGAATGCTGTATCTGATGGTATCAACTTCTAGGGTCTGAGATTTTAACACCAAGAAAATGTTCTTGTTTCCTTGTATTTTCATGACAAAATAATATTCTTGCTAAATGGATTAGATTAAAAGAAGGGGGTGGGGAGAAGTAAGGAGAGGGGAGAAAAACCTTACCCAGAATGTCAGGTTTCAGGAGCGTCCAAGTGACCTGAATCTGTACATGTATCTGCCAAGGTGTGACTTCCACAGTGTCTGCAGAGAGCTGTAAAGTAATTACACAAATTGCACTGAGTCATTTTACTGAGATAAATTCAACCCCTAAATCTAAGAAGGACTGCCAATTTGATCAGAAATCTGTGATTTTTAAGATTTTTTTATTTTTCTCTTCTTCAAGTTATACTATGTGATCTGTTGACAAACCAACTCTTCTATCCATCCGGAGGAATGTTATCTCTAAGTCTTTTGAATTATCTGGTTTTGAATTATATATAATCAGGAAACTCTGGGCTTGTCTTCCCTCAAAGCTCTTCCACTGCAATAGCATGATTTACTGGAAAGTTATTTACCATATTCCACATCTTCAAAGACCAGATCCCCTTTATTTCTCTACCACAAAGTGCTCCTTAGAAATTTTCATTACAGCAATATGAATTAATGCCAGTTGTTACCCCAGGAGAGATCAAACTGAAACCTCTACAGAAGTCCAATTAACAGGAATCTCACAGGAAGCAATAGATACTGTGATGTGCTCTTCAGTGACTAATGGACTATGCTCTCTGTTAAAAAAGGGAAAAAAAGGTAGCAAAATTGAGCAAGCCCCCAGGGCATAAAACAAACTGCAAAAATAAATACAAGGAGAGTAAATAACAAACTTTAAAATATATAATCAATAAGGGTAGGTGAATATGGCAGCATTTTGAGATAAAACTGCATTTTCAACTATTTTTAAAATGTTTCCCATTTGGTAGAACCCCAAATGGGCTTTGCCAAGCACTTTTTCTTCTTCATTTTTAAGTACGTATGTATTTCAAGGAAAATTTAATCCATATGTTCCTCTCTCATTTACACAATTTATCAAAATGTTGCTTTGAATGAGCCATTTAATGTCTAAGAAAACTGAAGAACACTGCTTTTTTTCCCCTAACAAGTTTCTAGGGTTTTTTTCTTCCTGAATTAGATATGTGTTTGGGGCTACATAGAAAGCTAATTGAAAAATATTCAATTCTGTTTTAAAATTCAGAATCAAACAAAGTCTGATAAAATTCAAAATAGAAAAGCAACATTCCCCTACAGTACTAGATTTTCAAGTTTCTAAAGCCTTTTATTCACATGATTCCTATCAATCAAAGAATGTCAGAATTAAAAGATACCTTAGAAATGTTGTTTTTTCTCTCACTTTAAAAACTAGGAAACTGAGTCCCAGAGAAGTTGAAGAATCTGCCAAAATCACAAAACTAATTAGTGGCAGAGCCAAGACATGTGTCTTCCCATTAGTGACTTCTTTGGTTTTTCTGGTTTTAATTAGGATTTTATTTATAACATATAGAAGTGTCGGCATAATACTAGATTATAAAAAACAGTGAAGTTTATTTCTGCATGAAATGTGCCTGCCTGCTTCCAACAGACCAACCCCTGGGCAACAGCTAGGCGAGGAATCAAAAGTTCAATTGCCAGTATTGCCATAGTAAATTGTATCTATCCTTTACCATCCCCACAAGGGTAAGTGGTAGACCTGTTTAAAATAAAGTCCAGGTACACGCTCAACTCTTACCAGTAAGATGCTACAGGGACACAAGCTGATTATGCTTTAACTCATAAGGATATTGCTTTGTCTCCTTATTCTCCTATTCCTTCCTCCTCCTCCCCCAAGGGGATCAATCACTCTGGACTACATAGAAATCTGGTGATGGGCATACCATGAAGTCTGGAGGGTCTCAGTGGAGACATCAGTCCATGAGATAGGATTAGGGTACTTTTTTTTTTTTTTTACTCATAGAAGTCTCTTTATTGATAGCTCTCTTGGATGTAAACCCACTTCCCATATCATATTACATCCAGGTCAGTTCTAGAAGCTTTTTTTTTTTTTAACCCCAGTTTCTTTAGACAAGGAAAAAGCACAGATGAATAAAAAACTGCGATCCCCAGGGAAATGAGAGAAGAGAACAGAAGATCATTGGGTCTTCCAGCTGTCATGTCAGGAGGCAGTCATAAGCTACAGACCACAAATCACAATCAAAGAACTTTGTAAGATTCTGTAACCTTGTAACTTACCAGTGTTCATGTTGTGTTACTCTCTGTTTGTTTTGTAGCAGTCATTCCCAGCAAAACTCTATTTGTTTTAATGTGATGAGAGGGGGCATATAATATCTGTGTGTATTTTGGGAGTAACAAAGAAAAACTGGGAGACCTTTTTTTTTAATTAATTTAATTAATTAGGTTTTGGCTGCGTTGGTTCTTTGTTGACGCGCGCGGGCTTTCTCTAGTTGCAGCCAACGGGGACTACTCTTCATTGAGGTGCTCGGGCTTCTCATTGTGGTGGCTTCTCTTGTTGCGGAGCACAGGCTCTAGGCGCACGGGCTTCAGTAGTTGTGGCTCACAGGCTCTAGAGCGCAGGCTCAGTGGTTGTGGCACACGGGCTTAGTTGCTCTGTGGCATGTGGGATCTTCCCAGACCAGGGCTCAAACCCGTGTCCCTTGCATTGGCAGGCAGATTCTTAACCACTGTGCCACCAGGGAAGTCCCTGAGAGACCTTTTATGGAGGGAGAAAGTAAAATAATATAGTACAGAACAGCTCAACCACTTACTAATTGTTTAACCTTGGGAACATTACTTAACCTCTCTCTTTTTTTTTTTTTTTTTGGCAGTACGCGGGCCTCTCACTGTTGTGGCCTCTCCCGTTGCGGAGCACAGGCTCCGGACGCGCAGGCTCAGCGGCCATGGCTCACGGGCCCAGCCGCTCCGCGGCATGTGGGATCTTCCCGGACTGGGGCACGAACCCATGTCCCCTGCATCAGCAGGCGGACTCTCAACCACTGCGCCACCAGGGAAGCCCTACTTAACCTCTCTTTGTCTCAGTTTCCTGATCTATAAAATGGAAATAATAACAGGACCTACTTCATAAGGATTAGTGAAATAATACATGTAAAGCACTTAGGACAGTGTCTGCATATAACAAGACCTCAATAAAAATAATCGTGGTTGCACTATCATTTTTTTACACTGAACTAGGAAAACAGGCTGAATTCCTAGGACTTGGGACAAACAGAAAAAGAAAACACAGGAAGATTATTTAGGGCTGATAAGGAGCTCAGAGTCTAAGCAATCCAAAAGCTGTTATAGATGACTGAACGGGGATGCTAAACCCAACTATATACTGAAAATGAAAAACAAGGACTCAACTGGTATCACTATAACAAGCGCTCATATCATTGGTACAGGGGACATTTGAAAGATTGTAACCCTACCTTCTTATATATTGACCTTCCAGCTGTCAAAAACAACAGTGTATTCAAAGATTGGACAGCCATTGGAACCCAATGCAAAATATTTACTAGTCTCCCAGATCTATTGGTTTGAGAAATGGTTACTTTGGCAATGACCTTAGGCATAATAGCTTTGGGGCTTAATTGAGTTAGATTTCTGAGTTGCTTTTTCTTGGTGAAGTTTTTCTTTTTGATTGAATGTAATTTGATTGGTTATATCAGATGGCAAACAGATTGGAAAGCACACTGGCTTGAGAAGTGGGGTGATGTGATTGCAGTCTTGGTTTTGCCTTAAGTGTCATTCTGAAGACAACATTCTTTTAATAGGGGGTTGTTGTCTAGGTAAAAACGGGGTTGGATTTGGTGATCATAAATGTCCCTACCACCCTAATATTTTGTGAACCCATAGTGGTATAATTATAAAATAGTGAGATTGATTTTCCTGGCCAAGATTACCCTATCATCAGAACTGATTTATATAGCACCTTTCTTTGAAAGTTCTAGGCATTCTATTCAGAACAACTGAGAAAATAGAGAGGGATGTGGTGAATACAATATGCTTTTGAGTCGGATCTGGGTTCAAATTTGGACTCTTTCACTCTATCAGTGGCTCAATATTGAGCAAATTAATTTCTGAGTCTCACTTTGCTCAGTCATGAAATATGGCTCACGTTACCTATTTCATAGGGTTGTCAAAAGATTAAATGAGAAAACATAAGTCACATGACTGCCTCCTAATAGGTGTTCAATAGAAGGGAAATATTATTATAGTAGCAGGAAAGGAAATAATGGATACAAGCATCTGAAAGAAGGTCTTGCAGCTAAGGGAGTGTCAGATGGTGTAATAATGCTCCCCAAACCCAAAAGATTGTTGTCATGTTTTATCATGTGCTACAATATTATCAGTGGAGACCCCAGAGGAAGCAATGTGAGAAGGTTTGTTGAATGAATTAATGAAGTCGTTCCCCTCAGCCAGGATTCTTGGCCTTTGCTGAATACTTTCACAGTTTGTAAGAGAATTATATCACCACTTGCCCATTGAATTCATAGTACCAGACATTTTGGGCCTAACTGACATAAATATATACTATATAGACGAGTAAGTGAAATGCTTCATATTTAAATGATAACAAATATTATTTGATAAAAAAATATTATTATTTAAGTTAGCTCCTGATTGATAGGTCTGAAATGGCTAAAAAAAATTAATTTTTCATAAATAGGAGGGGGTACATGAGAATACGACCGAAGAGGCTAATTCTAGGCTATGCAGAACAATAGTGAACAAATGTCCTCTAATCAAAAGGGCTTTAGAGGGCTTCCCTGGTGGTGCAGTGGTTAAGAATCCACCTGGCAATGCAGGGGACACGGGTTTGAGCCCTGGTCCGGGAAGATCCCACATGCCGTGGAGCAACTAAGCCCATGCGCCACAACTACTGAGCCTGCGCTCTAGAGCCCGTGCGCCACAACAACTGAAGCACTCGCGCCTAGAGCCGGTGCTCGCCAACAAGAGAAGCCACCACCATGAGAAGCCTGCATACCGTAACGAAGAGTAGCCCCCGCTCTCCACAACTAGAGAAAGCCCACGCGCGGCAATGAAGATCCAATGCAGCCAAAAATAAGTAAATTAATTTAAAAAAACACGAAAACTATTTTTTTAAAAGGGGGGGCTTTAGAGATGGAACTTCCCCCCTTTGATAGAAGGAAATATTAACGATGCAACCCGGGTAGTATCTTCAGGCTTGGCCAAGGGCTATGGTGAAAGCAAGGATACACTTGGCCTGAAGAAATGGGGTTTGGCTGCCGAGATCTACCTTCAGAGTTAAGAGGCAAGGCAGGACCACTGCAGTCAAACTTTCGGTTGACAAAGTCAGGAACCAAGAGACCAGGGATTACTCTGTCAGCTCTGAGACTTCCCCATGGTTAATACTTTTGTTGCCCTAGTCAGTTTCTCATGATGATTACCAATAAAATCTCTAAAATAATCTTTAAAAATAATGTGCATTCTGGAGTAGTGATGGGAAATCGCTTTGCATTCTGCAGCCAGACTTGAATGTAGGGAAAAAATATCACAAAGGATGGAGGGAAGCAACTGCGGAAGAATATGGGAAGCTGGCTGAGTCCCAGAGGCCTCTGCAAGGAAGAAAGGAGAAGATCTGGGCCAGAGCAGGGATTCTGGGAATCCCAGATACAGTGTAGGATCAAGCAAAGAGACCGCTGTCTCTCAGTTTCGAACAATTCAATTTTTTTGGTTTTTTTCTCCAAGCTTATGATCTACTTCAAAATCTGTATTATAGTAGGTAATAATTATTTCTTATAACTTTTTTACAGTGCTTTCTGAAAGAATTTATTTTCTGGGTTTGGGAAATGCTGAAAAGTCCAGCTCCCTTAGAAATAAATTCAACCTGATTATGTAACCAAACTTCCTGAATGGCCAATATAGAAATTTATCTCCAAGTCAAGAATGAACAGAGCATTGTCTTACCAAATGTCATCATTTCCTGCCCTTGAGAAGGAACTAGAAAGACTTGTGTCGAACCAATTCAGAGTGTTTTAGGTAGGTCTTCAGCTGAAACCTGGGAATCAAAGCAGAAGAGAAGAAAAAGTGGTGTGAGGGGGAAGCTAATTTTCAAAGGTCTCCCTGTGCCCCATGGCCACTCCCTTCTCTTCTAGGACCTTTCCGCCTCTCTTCATTCAGTTTTGAGTTAGGAATACTGGAACTGATCACTTTTCAGCCTCAATAAGTCCTTGCTAATTATTTTAACATTTCAGGTTCAGGAAACCCAAACCCAGTGTTTGTTAAGTGCTCCTTGCCTTGATTTGTATGCCCTCTTAGATTTCAAGGGAAGTTGGGTCCATGTGTTTCTGATTCGTTTTTACTTAACTCATCAAGACATTGTTTCATGAAGGCCATTTGATGTCCAAAGATTCTGCTGAACCTTTTGTTCGTTAAACCATAAAGCCAGTGAAGTCATATGTGGCATATGACAAAAGAACAGAATTAGGAGACCCAGGAACTAAAGAGTCTACCTTTGTCCCTGCTGTGGTTTCATACAATGATGAATCGCTTTTCTAGATATCTGTGTAATCTGGGTAGAGATAACAGTGTTTTATGCAAGGTTTAGAGAATTTTATAATAAAATAGAATTCTGGAGAGACTTTGTTAAGAGAAAGATATGTTACAAACCAATATCAAAATAGCTCTAGAGTTGAAAGAATAAGGTTTTGCCTGGTTCTGAGGCTGTTATACTAGTTTTTCTGGCCAAGTACCACAACTCAGAATTAAAATTTCAAATGGTGACTAGAAAACACATAATATTTCCACCGGAAAGCATAACCCTTACATGGATTTATACACTGGGAGAGTACTATATTTCCTACTGGTTTCCTTTTGAGCTAACAATCACACTCCAAATCTGATTAACAGTTTGCATAAAGATAAGGGGTAGATGTTTGTCGTGGAGAGAACTTTCTGTTTTTGACCCCAAGGCAGAAATTCTCCTAATATTTTATTTTGGAGCACAGAATACTGAAGTCCAAATTCCTCTAAATGAAGTGGCAACAAATTTAGCAGGTACCAACAATGTAAAACAATGTTTTTATTTATTAGTTCTAGCTTTCCACTAAGTTCATTATCCTGCAGTCACTTGCTGTTCTCTGGGTTATCACCCTGATAGATTGTCACACCTCCAGAGGGCATAATAGGATACAAAAATCAGTTCTGACTGGGGTCAACAGCAGAAATCAAGGGAGTTCTAATCAAAATGACGAGGAAGGTGAGAAAACATGTTCAGGCAAGCTAACAGCATCTGCCTCTCTGGCTTTTTGCATCAGTAAGGCATCTAGAAGAGAAGAGAATGGCCATGGGCTGATGGAGACCTTTGAAAATTAGCTTTTTTACACAAACCATTTGTTTCCCAAGCTCACACACTTTGTATTTATTTATTTATTTACTTATTTATTTTTACTTGATCACTTGATCTCCAAGGTATGACCTGGTATCAGGCAAAGGGCCCAGTCAAATACGCATAATCACCACCCAGAACAGACTGAGACACACAGGCAGAGAGTCAGTAGACATGTAGCCCCTTTTCTCAGCATCCCATGAAGAGGGGTGGTTGGACTGCGTACAGCCAGATACACCATGGATGTGCTGCAGGAGTGAGACCCAGCCCCTTTTCTGTTCTTTTCCTGCGGTTCTCGTGAAAGCAGCTTGTGATAAAGAGGGGTGGGGCAGGAGGGCAAAACAACCTACATTTTGTTACCAGGGGCTCAGGGGAAGTACATACCAGTCCTGGGTATACCAGCTTCCTGGCACCAATATCCCTTGGAAACTTTATAGCAAGTTGAGACCAGTCACTGACTCTCCTGCTGGGGCGATAGATGGTAACCGATCCCAGCTGACTCCTGCCAGCCAATCTAGAGAGATTCAAAGGACAAGCCTTTTGTCTCTCCACAATTGGCAAGTTGTTGAGATCCATTTAGGAAAGTACCTACTACTTGCCCAGGGAGTGTGATAAGGAAATCAGGAAAGACACAGCGTCTGTATTTAATCCACGGCAAAAACAAAAACAAACAAAAAACAAACTTAAGGGCCAGCCTTCTAAGAGTTCACGGCCTAGCGAATGATGTCTGAAAACAAATAATGACCACACAGTATAGAAAATGATCTTGTAGAGGTATAAGCACCAGTAGCAATGTCACAAATGAGGTAGTGATCAACTCTGGTGGCAGGAGGAAGGGTTCTTGGGAAACTTCCCAGGAATATATGCTCATGAAGGCAGCAGTCTATGGGTACAGGTTGAGGGAAGGGCATTCCAGGCAGAGGGAAACACAAGGTAATTATGCAGGAACCCTAATTATAACCAAGCCAAAGAAAGTTTGAAAGAAATAAATAGACACCCCCTTGCTGCCCCATTTTACGTATTCTGGAAGAGTCAAATCATAAGAAGCTAAAGTCTAACAAGTGTATAGCAGTTTCCCCAAATTCCACAAACAACTAAGCAATGCCAGGTCCATTTCAAAAGTGAAAATTCCGTTAGAACCCTCTGAAGTCAGAAGCTGCCCTTTAGATGTCTGCTGTCCCCATCTCCCAGCTGGTCAATGTCCTTTTCCAGTTGGTCACTGAGTTGGGGCAATATTAGCTAAACTGCCCTGGCTAGTTGGCTTTTCTGTCTCTTTCGGCCAGGAGTTATTTCTGTCCCACAAAGAGTACCCAACAAACCAAGCACCTTACATATATTAAAAGGAATGTAGAACTCACTTCTGGTCAGGCCAAAGAACACAGCTCCTGTAACAAAATTAAAAGCTCTGAAAATAAGAGATTCCTTCTTTTTAAGATTTATTGTATTTGTTTATAATTGTTCCTGCTTCAGAATCTCAGGGGCTTAATACTGGTGGGTCACAGTGTCCTCTCCCAGATCCATACCCTCCAATATTCCAGTTCACAGAAAAGGGGACATACTATCTCCTTTAAAGGCTTACATGGCTTTGCCCTAAAAAATATACATTGTCTGTATCAGGGATGCCAGGGCATGTTAATCACCTGCTAATCGACTTCCATTGTCACTTGGTAGCCCCTTTCCCTCTCTCTCTTTCTCCCCAGGCAGGAAGTGAACAAAGTGACATTCTTGGTAGCTCTGAAGGGCTTCGAGTTCTTTTTTCTTGTCTGCGTTGGGTCTTCATTGCTGTGCGTGGGCTTTCTCTAGTTGCGGCGAGCAGGGGCTACTCTTCGTTGCGGTGCGCATGCTTCTCGTGGTGGCTTCTCTTGTTGTGGAGCACGGGCTCTAGGCACACGGGCTTCAGTAGTTGTGGCACACGGGCTTAGTTGCTCCATGGCATGTGGGTACTCCCCGGACCAGGAATCGAACCCATGTCCCCTGCACTGGCAGGCAGATTCTTAATCACTGCACCACCAGGGAAGTCCCGGCTTCAAGTTCTGAACTTCTATATTTGTAACTCTCAAGCTGGCGTGACAGGGCCCTTGCTTTAGCTATTCAGGGATAAATACGAGAAATGGGAATAAAATTTAGAAGCACATAAATTTATTACATGCAAATCTTAGCATGTTTTGAAAAGCATGAGGCACTTAAATGGGTGAATCTGGCTGAGATGATAATTTAGCTAGAGGGTATATTTGTTACCCACTGTGTAGAGCAAATCCCCCCAAAACTTACTGGTGTAAAATAATAATAACCACTTATTATCTTTCGTGCTTCTGTGACTCAGGAATTTGAGAGTGGCTCAGTTGGGCAGCTTTGGGTCTCATAAGGTTACAGGTAAATGGTGTCGGGGACTGGGGTGATTTTGAAGGCTTTTTCATTCATATGCCTGGTACCCCAGCTGGGAAGACTCAAACAGCTGGCGGCTACAGCAAATGGGGCTCCTCCAAGTGGTCTTTCTTCCTGTTCTCTGCATCATGGCAGCTTGAGGGTATCTGGACTTCTAACATGGCTGCTCAGGCCCCCAAAGGCGCATCTTCCAAGATACAGAGTCAGGCAGAAACTGTATCATTTCTCCCAACCTAGCCACAGAAGTATCATAGGATTGCTTCCTCCTCATCCTATTTGGTAGACTAGAGTCATTAATTAATGACTTGGCTGGCCCAAGTTTAAGAAAAAGGCAATTTAGTCTCCACCTTATTTATTTATTTATTTTTTGCAGTACGCGGGCCTCTCACCATTGTGGCCTCTCCCGTTGCGGAGCACAGGCTCCGGACGCGCAGGCTCAGCGGCCATGGCTCATGGGCCCAGCCGCTCCGCGGCATGTGGGATCTTCCCGGACCGGGACACGAACCCGTGTCCCCTGCATCGGCAGGCGGACTCTCAACCACTGGGTCAACAGGGAAGCCCAGTCTCCACCTTTTTACTGCAGAAGTGTCCAAGAATTTGCAAATCTGTTTTAAAACAATCACAAAGGAAGTCAGGGAGAGAGGAGTGTCAACTGAAAATAAAAGATAAATAGCAAGGTATAAAAGCAAATCATCATAATTTCCATGGACGTTTCTTTAAAATTTGTCATGAATCAAATTCAGACCTCTAAAAACTTCTCCATATTATTTTTACCTTTTATTTAGTTTCTAATTTTTTTTCCATAATTCTGGTTTTCCTTAACGACATCATTTTTCTTTTTAATTTATTTGATCAAATTTTGTTTTGCATCTACTATATGCTAAGCATGTGTTAAACAATACAGAAGGAAATTGATAGAGTCTATGCTTTCAAGGAGTTCACAGTCAAAATTACAATTCCCTGCGACAACTGCACCATTAGAAGCATAAACAAGGCATAGAGATGAAATAGATATGGGAAAGAAAAATAACTTGATAAAATCATACTATGTATTTTCATTCTACTTCACAGACTTGCAAAATGAGACTTTCAATTGCACCTGTTTTTAATGTGCCATAAGCTATATTGTTAATACTAATTTGGAAAGTCTTCCCTAAAGTAGTTCTTTAGTGTTAAAGTCAGACAAAGATTTCCTGGGGTTATAACACAAAGACCTAAGCATAGGATCCTCATCTAGGGATAAATTATTGAGATGTCATTTGGTCCACCCCCCATGCATCCAAGTAAATCTCAGCCCAACCCAAATCTATGGCAACCTATCCTACTGTTGTCAAGATAGTGCTAATAGGAACAGCTCTTATGTTGCATATGGTGAAAGATATTACTACACTGCAGGAGGTCCTGATGCACCATCAGGTATGAAAACTCTAAGAGGAAGCATGTGCAGAAAGAGGAAAGGCAGAGGACAGCGCTTTGGGAAGGCTGCATCCAGAGGCTGGAAGAGGGAAGAAAGTCCCTGAAGAGACAAAGAACTGGTGATGAAAGAGTCACGAAAGTAGAGAGGAAAACAGAATCAGCACAGTACAATGTTCTGACAGCCCCAAAGGGGAGAGTTTTCATATGCAGAGGGGAGACACCCCTATGAATGAACTACAAAGGTCAAAGGGCATGAAGGCTGGGATTGGTGCTGCCCAAGTCACAGGGCAGTACCAGGAGGTCACTGGTGATCTTCACATCCCAGATTCAGTCAAGTGGTGGACAAGCAGCTCACATCGCCTGGATTACCCAGCACACGGTCACTGGCCAAGTGGCCTTATGGCACTACCGGGATTGCATGCAAATCCTCAGCGCAGTTCAACAACTATGCATTTGAACAGCTACTGTGTCTCTGGCAACTTTAAATGGCTCCACACTCCCCACCAAAGAGATTTAACTCCTTAGCCCAGTATTCATTGCTTCAGATATTATTTAACCTGGTTCATCAACTACTAGGTTCTCATATGCACACTTTGATTATGCTAGAAAAATCTCATGCCTAAATTTTTATTTCTCTCTTGCCACCAGGCAAGAAGTCCAAAGAGGCTAATTCAAAGATTCACTCTTGGTAAGGATGTGTTTTAGGAACAGAGACTGTTTAGATAAAAATTTTATGCAGAATTCAGGAAAAAAATCATCTGGTTAAAGAACATCAGATGAGAGGGCGAGGAGCTGATTGCCCAGAAGAGGTCTTAATTGCCTTAAAGTTTATCAGAAAATTGCTTAAGCACTTGTCAGGAATGCTCATTTCTTTCCAGAAGAAAGCTGGTTGTGAACTGTCTCACATACAAAAACCATTTTATTTCAGACCGAGTTTGGGACAATTTTCCCCCCCCATCTATTTACCCTTCCTTATGAACATTTCACGCTTTCTCAGCATGTGCCTGTGTGATCACGTCTTGTTGCTTCAGGCCAAGATCAAATGTTCTCTCCTCCTAATAATGTTTTCCTTCCATCCTAAACTCCAGTTCTTTTATTGTACCTCTCTTACTTTTTATTGTTGCTTGTATTCATATCTCCTACTTTAATTATAAGAAATTGTATCTTTTCCTCTGCATATAGTCATGAATATTCAATGAAGGTGGAATAATAAGTGTATATAACTAAATTCATAGTGTATGCAATCTTCAATATACTGTACTTCAAGGAAATATTTCACGGTCTCAATTAACTATTGCACTAGATTAGATTCAGTGGTGGATAATTGAAAACCCCAAACAACAGTGCTTTAAACAAGATACAAGTTAATTTCTCCCTCTATAATGGCAATCTGGAGGTCAGCAGTCCAGAGCTGGCATAGTGAGTCCATGATCCTTCTATCTTTTGCTCTATCCTCATCTGTGTGTGGCTTCTTCCTCATGGTTCAAGATGGATGCTTGACTTTAGCCACCACATCCTTATTGCTGCCAGCAGGAAGGGGAGAATGGCATGCCTCTTCTCTGTAAGGACACATCTCAGAAGTTGCACACAAAATTGTCAGAATGGTTAATGCACTGATAAGCCAAAGCACATCTGATTACATCCCGTGAGTTATGACTTAGTTACATGTGGCACTGGTAGTAAGGGAAACAGGAACGTACACAATTTAAAAGCCATAGGTTCCACTACTAAGAAAGAAGAAAGAACAAATATTGAGGGAGATCTAGAAGTCTCTCCTTCTATAGCCTATTCTAATGTTTACCAAACCTCACTGGTCCGATTTTAATTTAAGTTATTTTTCCATACTCTAGCATATTTATTTCTCTTGTGTTCTCAGTAAATACTAAGGGACTCCATTTTTTAATAATAATAACCTTAAATTTGCCTTTGATTTATTTTATTTATTTATTTTTTTGGCTGCACCACGTAGTGTGCGTGATCTTAGTTCCCCCACCGGGCATCAAACCCGTGGCCCCTGCAGTGGAAGCACAAAGTCTTAACCACTGGAATGCCAGGGAATTCCTGAGACTCCATTTTTTAATGTAGAAAAATACAAGTTCCAAGCTCTGGGAGAACAGGTATTACATTATATAAATGTGTATTATATGTATGTATGTATATATATACATATAATAAAAAGTTGGGGACCACTTTTATGTAAAACACCATGTTTCCCAACTTTTTTGATTATGCACTGCAATCAAAAAATTTTAGGGACTTCCCTGGTGGTGCAGTGGTTAAGAATCTGCCTGCTAATGCAGAGGACACGGGTTCAAGCCCTGGTCCGGGAAGATCCCACATGCCGTGGAGCAACTAAGCCCGTGAGCCACAACTGCTGAGCCCACATGCCACAACTACTAAAGTCCTCGTGCCTAGAGCCCGTGCCCTACAACAAGAGAAGCCACTGCAATGAGAAGCCTGCACACCACAGGAAGAGTAGCCCCTGCTCGCCACAACTAGAGAAAGCCTGTGCAAAGCAACAAAGACCCAACACAGCCAAAAATAAATAAACAAATAAATAAAAATTTAAGAAAAAAAATTTTTAACCCCTGTGATATATTTACATGTACCTATTAATATATTTTTATAAATGTATTACTATATTGTATATATTATAAAAATCCATAAAAATAAAAATTGAAGAGATTAAAACATGAATATAAATTAAAGTTCTAATATTTTCTTCCTTCACTGCAATGGACTTTCTGAGGCAAACACTCATCTAACAGATGTTAAATATCTTAACTTACGCTCTTTAGCTATCACACACATCATCATTTCAATTGAGAATTCAACCAAAACCTAACAGAGAAGGCTAGGACAAAATGCTAACAACATAAGTTGTTATATTGTTATGTCCCACATGGAAAAGAAATAACAATTGTTGAAACTCCCACATTTTGGGTCTGACAAACAAATTAAGCGTCTCGACAAAATGTCTGCATTGAAAAACCCATTCGGGCTTTTTCACAACATAGTTGAATTTGTTAAAGAGTTCAATGTCTTCTTGTTTATAAAGTTTTAATTTTACTACTATTGGGTTACTCAGATGGAATAAACAAGGAACACTGCTGTTCTGCTCATTGTGGTCATGAATTACAGGGCCCTGGAGAAGCATGGTGAGGTACTTTGGAGTCTTGATTTCAATGCGCTTCGTGTGTACTATGTATGCTCTTATACAGTGTGTATGTAGACCTTAAAGCTTTTCAAATGAAGCTATAGCTGAAGTTGCCGGACCAGTCATGTTGCGTTACCCTAAGGGCAAAACCCAAAATTGACAGCTCTCACTTTGTGCTACAGAACAAAACTGAGCAATCAGGACCTAGCAAACCCCTGCTACAAAGCTACGCACCGATGTCAATTACTGAGCCTAATTATCTTGACAAAGTATACTATTCATTTAAATCTTTCATTTTCTGGAACCATAAAAGCAGTAGGGACTGCAGGAGAAAGTGATCATGCCATCTTGGAATTGCTAATATCTAAGATGTAGATTTTTGATCAGTTAGGCATGTATCCAATGCTTTAGGAATTTAAAAAAGTTTGTAAAGCAGCTTAGAGAAAGTTCAAATATGGTTTCATAAAGAGAGACTCAGAAGAGAACATGGCATAAGAGAGATGGGGGTTCTAAAATGAAATCCTGACCACATTATGATGAATAAATGTGGAGATAAAGACGTCAGTAAGGCTGCCCAGAAACCCTCTGATGAGTTTAGATTTTGAAAGAATACATATATAAATGCAAGGAAGGTCATATAACCAAGGACACAAATTGTGAAATGTATAAGAAAATTGTCAGAATCGTTAATGTGCTGATAAGCCAAAGCTTACAAAAGTGACAAAGGCAATAAAACCTATCATTTCAACTCTGTTCAGATCACAGATGTGAACAAGAAAGTAAAATGTACAATACTGGAAATGACGGTATAATGTTAGTAGATGAGAGAAGTATTTCAATGAAGGAAAATTATCTTCCAAACTTAGGAAGTCCAGCATGGATTAAAAGGGTACACAGATTTCCAAAAAGAATGGTCTGCTTAAATGAATCCTACATTCCATCTCCAGAGGACTTGCACCCCAGGATTCTAAGGGAATTGTAGGCATGATTGTGGGGTGACTTGGGGTCATCATTGAATCAAGGAGACCCTGAAGTATGTCAGGAGACTGAAACAACTAAGCCTTTGGGTTTTCAGAAGGTGGACAATATGGGGTTTGGGAGCAGATTCTAGAAACAGTAAATAAGTAGACATACTGTTGTTATCTTGCAAAATTCCAGAAAGGACTGTTAAATGGGTAGTCTGTTGTCCTTACAAAACAAAACGCTGATCTGATCAGTAGGATCTAGTGTTTACTCATAATGAGAATCCACTCCAAGTGGGTTTCATTCTCTTTTTAGTAAGGTAAATAGACAAGCAGGTAATAGGCACATACCATCAACATGGCAGAGAGGAACTCCTATAAGAGGGTCTCTTTAAATACCAACATGAGAAACAATCTTTAAAGGTATGCCACAGTGGACTTTTTTCTATTAAAAAAATTTCTTTTCTAAATATATAAGCAATTTTTTAAAGCATGTGGACACACAGTATATCTTCGACTTCAAGATGCAATTCATTGTGAGATAATGCATCAATTTAAAAACAACTTTGGGGCTGAGAAAGGGATTGTATTAAATGTATAATTCACCCTAATAAGAAGCACTAAAATATGAAAAATGTGCTTTAGAACCGAGGAAATACACACACACACAATTTACAGGATTGAGATCATACATTTTACTTACTTGGCATTTGATTATAATCTTTCACTCCGTGACATGAAAAACTCTACAAACATAGTGAAGTGGTCACACATTATAACTTATTTAATTATTACTCTATTATACTGAAATTTTAAATTATTTTTTAATAAAAAATTTTGCGATTTACTGTGAAGAAGTTTATCTGCGTTTTTATTTCCCTAGAGTACATTTCTAGAAGTGGAATTATTGAGTAAAAAGATGTTTTAAAGATTCTTGATACATAGCACTGAAGAAGGCACTCAGAAGGCTTGCACCAATCTGCATTACCACCAGCAGTGGTTTGAGAAAAAGCCCATCTTACCCTCATTCAAGATGATCTTTCCTTTTCAAATTCTTTGTTGATTTGGTAGGCAAAAACAAGCAAGAAAATAAACAAATCTCAAATTTTCTTTTTGTTTGGTTTGAATTTCACTGACTACAGTGACATTAAATGTTCTTCCATATAAATATTACTATTTGTGTTTCTTCGGTGAATTCTGTTCTTGCCTTTTATACATTTTTCTAATGGAAATTTATTACTTTCCTTGACAATTATTATGTGGTCTTTATATGTCAAAGATATAACCATTTTCTGCTCTGTTGTCATGTTTTATGTTTTTTATTAAACTTTTGTGTCATTTTGTTTTAAATCTACCTATTCTTTTATTCACCTTTTTTTTAAAGTTCTTTTCTTTTTCTAAAGCTTATCCGAAGGAATGCATGCTTTTTCATTGGAACATTTAAAAAATTTATTTCAATTGTTGTATCTGATATTTGACCTTTCCTCTAGTGATTTGTTTATTCCTTTTGTTTTGGGGTAATGTTTTGCTGTTTATTTTGTGTGTGCCTGGTTTTGCTCTATAATTGTTGTTTTGATTCCTTTTATCTTCCATAGTGATTCAGAACATGGACATCCTATTTTTTTAATTTTATTTGTGGTTGCTGCTAAGTTTTTCAAACCATATGTGAACCTATATTTCACAAAATTTCAAATTCACGAATGAAACAAAACCTTTGATTCTCATTATGTGATATTAGGAATTTGGCATGTTTTTACTCTCCCTAGCCTTTCCCCCATACACTGCTGGCCTTTACTGATAACAATCTTGGATTTATATCTCGAGCATTACTACTAAACTATTAGCATTTCGTTTTATAACTTTAAAATAATTTTTAATATTTCCTTTCAAAAGAATTATTTTATTTTTGCATTCAATTTTATATGAATGTAACAGTAGTTATCTTTATTTAAATGTATGTTTATTTGGTTTCATTGCTTTCACTCACCAGCAGTTATTTTATATTAGAACTTTAATATTTCTGGGTACTTGATATTTTATGTGATTCTCAGACAGCTAGATTTTGAAAGGCCAGAACTATAGGTGGGCCAGATGAAAGTTAACAATAAAGATGGAAAAGTAAGGATGGAGAAGTCCTTGTTTGGCAATAATTGTAAAGAAAAAGACCATGAGATTTGAGTTGCTATAATCTCAATATGGGCAAATCATGCAACGTGATGGTTTAAAAAGCTAATGAAAATATGACTGTCAGGCTGATAATGTGAGTCATAGGACAAAATGGGAGTAATTCCACTTTACTAGGTACTAGGCAGACAGTCTGGCAGGAATACTCAGTTCAGTTCTGAGCCATCTGAACATTGAAAATCTAGGAAGTCACCAGAGGGGCAGCTAAGAGAGAGAAGAGTCTGAAAAATCATGTCATGTAAAGATTGAGGGAACTGGAGCTTTAACCAGGAAAAATGAGGTTTAGGAGCTATGTGGTATTCATGTGCTTCTATGAGGGATAATAATGACCCAGTGCTCCTGGAGGCAGATGCAGGTGAAGTTTCCAAGGAGAAGATGTTGACCCAATAGGAAGAAAATCCTAAAAGTCAGAGCTGTCCAAAACTGCCATGTGCTGCCTCAGACATGACCGTGCTTCCCATCCCCTCAGAGAGTGGATGACATCTGTTGAAGATGGTACAGGACCTAAATGATATTGGCAAAGAAATGGTTAATTAGAAACGTACTTGGGTTGAATACATTCCCGTGTGATTTCCCAGTTTTCTCCTCCTTGCTACACAACTGCCCCCTCTACTCCCAATACCTCTGCCAAAGAGAACTTTGCTTTCACCTACTCATTCTCTCCCCTCCTTCATCTTTAAGGAGAGTTCTGCTTTTGTGTGGCAAGTCCCTGGGCTTATACAGAGATATGAGGTCTGGAGAAGTGGAAGGAAAGTGAGAAACACTCTTGCTTGCTAGCTCAGTTTCTAGAATCACTTGGTTGATGAGAATATAGGAAAAGTGTGATTAATATTTTTAAAAGGATTGTTTCATACTCTAGAAAATTAGAGACGTGGAATGCTGTGGGAAAAGAGAAAAAAGTCAAGCTTTCTCTCTGAATGTTTGCAGGGTCTGGAGTATGAGAAGCTCTGAATATCTGCATGCTGTGGGGAAGCAGGAGAGAAGAGAAACGGGGATATGAACAAGTTTAGAAGTTGACACAGCTACTGTCCTGAAATAAAGAAGTCTGTTCTCTAGCTTGGACAAGAGTCTCATGGAACAAACAGAAGTTGAGGAGAAGCTAGAAGTTTCTGGATCCCATTTACATGGGAAAAGTCACAAGACTCCTAGTGATGAAGAACCGGAATTTTAAGTCAGATCCCTTTTCCCACTTTAAAAATTATACAAATGTTTATATATACTGGCACTAGATTTACTCATGTGGTAAAATGTGTAGGGTTGTCAGTCCACAGTGTAGATTCACTCATTCTCTAGTAATCTTTCTTTGCGTTAAGTCTAACCATGAACTCCTCGTGTGCGTGTGTGTGTGTGTGTGTGTGTGTGTATTTCTTCCCTATTACAAGCAAAATTTTGTTGCTCAAAGAGGGCAAAAAGGGGAAAGCAACAACCCTCTCAAATGCTGTTGTTGGGCATTGTGATGGTTAATTTTATATGTCAACTTGGCTGGGACATTGTGCCCAGATGTATGGTCAAACATTATTCTGAACGTTTCTGTGAGGGCGTTTTTGATGATATTAAAATTTAAATTGGTGGACTCTTGAGTAAAGCAGATTGCCGTCCATAATGTGGGCAGACTTCTTCCAATCAGTTGAAGGCCTGACTAGAACAATAGACAGCTCTCCCAAGAAAGAGGGAATTCTGTCAGTTGACAGCCTTCAGACTTCCTTGGTCTCCAGCTGGGCCACGCTGTCAATTTTAGATTTGTCAGCCTCCATAATCACATGAGCCAATTTAAAATAAATCTCTTTTCATATAGATACACATTCTATTGGTTCTGTTTGTCTGGAGAACCTTTACTAGTGCAGGTGCGCTACACAGTGTGAGTATAAAAAGACACTCTGAATTTGAAAGGAGATCAGAGTACATGAACCTAAGACTCTGGTCCCATTCTAAGACTTTACATGCTTCTACCAGGCTTTAGAGTCCATATAGAAGTATACTGTATTTTCAACATACACAGTGTTCGTATGGACAGGGTCATAACTCACCAAAACTTTCAAAATATTTTAAGCAATTTACAAATTTTTCAATTAGACAAAAATATGCACGAAGGGGTTATTCAATTGAGCAATGATAATCAGGACATATATATTATGAGTATTAGCAAAAAATGTGAATAAGTTCTTCAGTGAAAAGAAAAAACCTGGTGCATATAATAGATTTCTCATAGTTCTGTGCAGAACTTTCACTAAGAGGACACCCACCAAAAATGGATTATTCCTCATGAAATGTTACAGTGAGAATTCTTCTGTAGGAAGCATTTTGTGGATTCTTTCCAGAACATAGAGAAGATAATCTGTCTTCCAGGAATTCATTTTCAAGATGGATTATTCAATGAATGGCATCATTTGGGTACCCCATTCTGCAGTTGTCAGGAGGGGACACAATCTTTCAAAGACTGAAGTCCCTTTCATCTCTCCTCACACTGTACAACTCCACTTAAGTCTGAAGTTTTGCATCCAAAACTAAATGAGATTTTAAGACTGAGATCTGATACATCATAATCTTTACCATGAAGAAAGATCTTTCAATTTCCTCCAAGTTAAAACAGCAATAGAGTGCCATTCCATGCAAAGCACAATGACATCATATAGATTAGGAATAATACATTTAAATAGAATTTGTATTTGGATGATATTGCCAAAATAAAGAGCAGAGGAGAACAAATGACTGTGATGAGCCATAATACACCATAAATGGGCTTTGGCTTACTGCTTACACATGAAAGACAGTCTATAAACATTAGAGTCCTTTCTAGCTATTCAAATAGCGAGAAAGTTATTCCAATCCAGTATATCACTCAGAGGTATATTAAAATTTAAATTTCTTACAGCCTTAATAGGCTTGTTTTTTGACACTGCCAGTGATCATCTCAGCTGATGAAGACTTCCATATAACTGGCAAGTTGGTTAAGTGGCCTGAAAGATCCTAGTCAAATCTAGTCTTGAGCTTTCTTCCAGGAGTCTGTGATTGGCGGGTGGGAGCCTGGGGCAACCCATTCACATTCTTGACAGTATTTCCTTTTGATCCTAAATGTATTTTTGCATTCACAGACACATAGGATAATACCTGGCTGAGGCATTAAGACCTTTAGCCCCTGTGGAAATCATAATCCTCCATCTTTTGTGCTAGAGGTCAAATTGTCTACAACAGTTTGCTCAACCAGCCAAGTCATGATGTTTGAAAACCAGGAGGACTGAGAAATGTTCAGTTTGTGCATCTGACGATCTGCTATCTGTTCTCTCGCGTAAGTGCCCAAAGGGCAAGGTCTCTGCCCACTTCAATTGATGGTACAATCCATAATATAGAGCTAGTGGCCTATGGGTGCTTAATAAACCCTATCAGGTAATTAGAGTGATGATGGGTAATTGTCTCTGATGTCGTTACCACTTGCTGAAGAATTAAACTACATTTATACTTTCAGTAATTATCTCCCATGACAAATTGTTCCCATATGGACCCAAAATTGCAATTTTAGGCTGGATTCACACGATAGCAGTGATTACTTAATTATTCTACTGTGAGCAGGGCCCAGTTCTCAAAAGAAACAACTTTCATAACTCATTAGACAAATCTTCTTTCTGCTGTAGGTATTATTACCCAATGCTTGAGGATGGAGGTGGGAGTGGGATGCAGATATTTTTACTGAAGACAGACAGCAGCGTTATAACTACCCCCACTTTCCGTAGCTATGGCACTTAAAGGTCCACATCCTTTTAATAAAGCAGTTATGGGCTTCCATGGTGGTGCAGTGGTTAAGAATCCGCCTGCCAATGCAGGGGATACGGGTTCGAACCCTGGTCTGGGAAGATCCCACATGCCGCAGAGCAACTAAGCCCATGCACCACAACGACTGAGCCTGCGCTCTAGAGCCCGCGAGCCACAACTACTGAAGCCCGCGTGCCACAACTACTGAAGCCCACGTGCCTAGAGCCCATGCTCTGCAACAAGAGAAACCACCGCAATGAGAAGCCCGCGCACCGCAACAAAAATTAGCCCCCGCTAGCTGCAACTAGAGAAAGCCCGCGCGCAGCGACGAAGACCCAACGCAGCCAAAATTAAATTAATTAAATAAATAAATTTAAAAAAAAATAAAGCAGTTATATCGCTACCTCACCTCAAGTATGTAACCTCAAATAAGGGATACACACACCCATGCATTACATCAATAGCAGTTTTGAATGAACTCTGTGCAACTTTTCCCGTTGCGGAGCACAGGCTCTGGACGCGCAGGCTCAGAGGCCATGGCTCACGGGCCCAGCCGCTCCGCGGCATGTGGGATCTTCCCGGACCGGGACACGAACCCGTGCCCCCTGCATCGGCAGGCGGACTCTCAACCACTGCGCCACCAGGGAAGCCCTGTGCAACTTTAAAGAAAGAATCTGAAGGTATTGATTGGGATAAGGCACATATTGCCACCAACTCAGGCATGCTCAGCAGACCACAGCCCTACTTTCCTCTCTTCAGTTAATACCAGCAATTTCCAAATCCTCTGGATCAACTACTTACAATGTTAAATAGGAACATTTCTATTGAGTTTCAGATTGGATGTCAATTTAGTTGGCAGGGGGAGGGAGGAGTTGCAGGGAGGGCAGTTTTTATACATACTATGGTATAAGTCGCTTAGAATCTTTAAGGAATGTTTCACTTTTAAGCATGAGGATGCATAACAATTTTTTGGTAAAAATTATTAATTCAGTAAAGAACAACTTTTGAGAAAAGGTATATACTTTTTGAAAGTGTCAAGAAGACAGGTGGCATACCTAGGAATAGATTTAAGCTGCAAACAACGGCTATACTTAAGCTTCTTTGCGTACAAAGTTTCCTGTGGTTTTCTTTTTTTCCATTGAGTCTGTAATCTTTTATGATGATCATTTTGTTAAAATGTACTGCATGCTGATTTGTATTTCTTCTGTGGAGTTGGTGCTTCCTCCATGCTAATGTTACTTTCCCTTTCTCTAGACTGATCTTGATTTGATTGAAATGATGTGCAGTCAAATGGTAGCCTAAAGATGTAAAACCTTTTCTTCCAGAATATGATGTAATCAGCTTCAGTAAGCTCCAGTGGAAATGCTAACACAAGGAGAAACACCAACCTAGAGGTCTGTAAGCAGAGGAAATATTCACCCAACATTGACCACCATTTTTGTGTCTTTGGCAAGAATATGACTCAGGTGACAGGAGTTTGGAAATGGAGCCTCAGATGGGGAAAATGCCTTTATCCAGATACTGTACTCCCTCAAGAGTCCTATATGACCCCCCCCCACACACACATGCATGATCTTTTCATCTTTACTTCAGATAAAAGTATTCTATCCATTCTACTCTAGTTCATTTAACTGTACATGTTTTTCTGAGCCAGGAGTCTCCCAGAATTTACAGGTAGCTCCATTCTTACTGTGTGGTTGACTGGGGTTAGAGGCTTGGTATAAATACAATGTGCTTATGCATACATACGTAAGGGGGGAAATTAAAGCAGATCTCTAAGTAATCCAGACAGGTTGCAATCAATTCACATGATTCACTTAATAAATGTTTTTAAAATACTATGTTTCTAATCCAATGTTGCAGGAATACAGGACCCAATTTCTGTACCCAAGAGCTTTCAATAAACTGGGTGCAGAATAAAACCACACAAACGCAAACGTGACAACAAAACAACTTATATTAAAATACAGTGTAGAAGAAGTTCAGAGAAAGGAAAGCTAGCACATGAACAGTCAAACCAATCGAAGTAATCACAGGCTCTCTTTGACCTGATGTGTTCATGGAAAGCTCTAGGCTCCTATTCTCTTTATATATGAGAGAGATCTGACTGAAGTCTTAGTTTTGGAGCATGAATAGTTATGGAGAATAAATTCCACATTTTACTTAGTGGACCACTGGGAAAATTTCAGTTAATAACTGAAACCTAGTGTGGAGTAGGCCAGAATAGCTGGGGAGGTATCCCAAACTTCCTGCAAATCCCAAAGGCAGGCGGTGGGCTATCTCCACTGCTCATCAGGAGTGTGAACAGATATATGATCATGCTGGTAAAAACCAATTGGTTTTCTAAAAGGAAACTCCTGGTAGTCAAATTTATTTTTCTTTGTCATGCGCCATGAATAAAATGATACTCACACCACTGCATAGTTTAAATTATTTCCTGGAGTGCAGTGGGCTTTGGAACTCAGTGATCCCAATTTTAAACTAACTCTTGGGGGGCAAAAGGAGTTGGCACTGCACAGTGAAGTATTTCATCACCTACACTCCCTTACCCCCTGCCCCCCCCCAAATTCTTTATATTTTAGGTACAAAAATTCCATTACTTTAGCTTGAGATCGAGTTTCCTCATGCCATAGGTTCAGTCAACACACTCCAAATGAAAGAATCCAAACAGACACTTGATAAGCTATCTATCATGTATCAAGTTCATGCCAGTTGATTAGAAGAATATATTCTGAAATGATTGACAGTTCTTTGACAATACCAATTTATTACCTGTCAAGCTGCAAGGTATGCTTTTGATATACAGAAGTGAAATAATATGGAAATAAAGCTAACTCTAAGTTAAAACAGGAGTTATGCTACTCCAAATGGATCCCAGATGACTATGAAAACCATATTTGTCTGGATAATAACAATTATATAAGTGATACATGGTTATTACATTGATGACAAACTTCAATGCAGTATACTATGTAAGTGCTCCTACACTATTAAAATAACAATACTGAACGCAATAACTTGAATGGAACTGGAATTTGGAATTATCAATTTAGACAGCAATATATGGCAAAAGTTTGGTCATTAGTATTAAGGACATGACTTATTTCCTATAAGTCAGTGGGCTTACCTCTGGGCTTCAGACCCATACATTAGAGGAAATGTGTTATAATTGGTTCACTTTGGGTTAAATGATTGATATTTTTAACATATGAAACCTGTTATTTTGTAGCTGAAGTTTACCCTGTTTTCCCATAGCTTCACAAACTTTCCATTTTAAATTATAGAACTTCCATGCTAATTATAAACTTTTATCTTTAAAAGTGGTTCTGCCTTTTAATCATTTTCTGTAGTTGAATTTTTTTTTTCTAAAACCTTATAGAAGATGGCACTGTTCTTAATTTTGACCAAGGAAGATTTTACTTATCTAGCAGAAGCTCAAGGTTTTATTAGTACTCCAAGAAGTTTTGGTCAAAGGCACAACTTAACGCAAGGCCAAATGTTTAAACAAGAATTTATACTTAAAACATACAAATGTTTATCTACGTTAGCAAAGGAAATAAAAGTTCTTATTTTTTCCTTACCTGTGGAATATATTGAGTGCTATTTCTCCCTTTTCAAAATTAGCCACAGCCAGGTTGGCTCAGGTGGTAAAGCTAGAGTCCGCTCCTGGGCAAGCTGGTTAGCACGATTCTCTTCTCTATCGTCATTGTCTGTGCTGTAACCTTGGAACTCTGTGCCCTGGAGGTGGAAGGTGGAGCGGTAAGTGCAAATGTATCTCAAGAGGTCCCTAAACTGCTAAATATATGTGGCCCAGGGATGGTCATTCAGTAGCCTTAACCTCAAGTGATAAAGAAACCCAGGAATGGGAGGGGCCGTGGGAGGTGCCTTAACTCTGGTCATTAAAGTACCAGTAAGTGTAAATAATAATAACAATAAGAACTATGATTTATTTAGTGTTCCTTCAGACCAGGCATGGTGCTATGTACTTCCTTCTCTGCATGATGTAAGTGTTTTCATCTACATTTTACAGAGGCTCAAAGAGTTTATATAGCTTACGCAATAATTAGTGATGGAGCTATGATTCGAAACAGGCATAGCTCATCCCAAAGCCCACGCTTATAATCCAGATGTTTTCAAACCTTGATCTCTACAACATGAGAGTCACCTGAGAAGTTTCTTAAGAGCCTATTTCCTGGCTCCAGGAGTCAAAGAATTTGATTCTGTGAACCCGGGAGCAGCCTGAGAATCTGGTGCCTTTTTTTTTTTTTAACATTTCCCCCAAGTGATGCTGACCCTGACCCAGATTTAGAAACCATCGCTCCAACCAGTGCTTCCTAGTCCTGTTCACATCGAGTTGCATAGATAACGATACTATGTGCATGGTTCACAGGGAAGTAGACAAAGCTGCTCCCGGGCAGAAGTGATGGGTCTGGAGCCTCCAGCCAGCCCTGGTCTTACTCAAGCCTGAGGGGTCAACACCCCAGCATACAGGTAAGCCAGTCCCAGAACATTAGTGGGATTGGTATTGCCTCAGTTAGAACTCCCCGATCTGATATCCTAAGCTGGACTGTGAGAGCCCTACATGCTCAGTGTTTTGATACTGTTACATAGAGAAACACTCGTATGAGACACTGAAAGGACCGAACTTCTGAAATGGCTTCACACAGTTTCTGAATCCCCAGCGGGCTCCTGTACTAAGAGGTATCTTACTCATTGGTCACAATACTGGCCAAGAAGCAAATTACCTTTTGGGCAGAACATAAGGAGCTCAGGCTTAGAAGTGGAAGGTTGGAGAGGAGAAGAAGGGAGAGAACTTTTCTTCCTTTGGTCCATGAAGGTGATTTTTCTAATCTTGATAATAGAATTAGCCCATAAGCTAGCAAATACTCAACAGATGTTTGGGTTTCTTTGTTGTGGGGATGACAGAAAAATCAACTTATAACTATAGTGGGAGGGGCATGCAGCATGGAGCCACTTGAAGGCAGCCCAAAGGGCATCACCTCAGAGGACTGGGGCAGGGGAGGCAGGGAAAGCTCCTCCTCCCAGAAGGTGAACTCTGAAGGGTCAGTTGGAGTTTGCCAGTCACCGAAAGGCAGGGGGGATCCCAGCGAGAGGGCCCAGCATGAGCAAAGACACAATACGGTGTCTGCAAAAGCAGGGACCAGATCTTGGTCTCCCCTGAATCAAGCACTGAAGCAGGAACATTATAGAGAGTCCAAAAATATGTGTCGGAATGAAACAAATGACAGAAATTGAAAAGAGGAATTTCAGCTTCCCATGCATTTTAGGTAGTTATGCTTCAAGCTCTCAGCCTACTTTATCTACTTTACTCTAGGTTCTGAAATCTTGGACCCAATGAAACTTGCATGCCCAAACTGTACAAGCTTAAGCACCTTTCAAAGTAGCTAATTTCCATCAGATGAACTTCTTAAAACAGTAAAATGATCCACATATACAATGTCAAGAAATAAAAAAGAATAGTTTCATTGCTATGAATAAAATGGTTTTGAGGTTTATATAAAGAAAAAAGTGTGGTATTTGTTATGGTGCATTGGTTTTAGTTAAATGTTTTGGTAAAAAATAAATATGGCCAATTTTATCAATGCTAAATAATTACAGTTGACATAATAGCCACACTTTTTAGGATGATATTTTTCTATGTAAATACTTTCCTCCTAAACTAAAAATTACTTTAGTCATGCCAATATTACAGATGGTAAAGTAAGTCCAAGAATATCGTGAAACTGTAAATTTGCTTTTAGTTTGATCCCTTTATGAGAATTTCTCAAATTTGGGTTTGAAATATCATTTGCATTTACAAAACTGTTTTATGCTGTTCTTTTGTCACATTATTATAATGTAGATGGTTCTGCCTTGAATGCAAATTATATTTAGGGTCACTCATTATCATTTTAACATATAGCTCTGTGTTTTCAAGTTTCTCTCTCTTTTTATAAAAAAAAATTTATTTATTTATTTTGGCTGTGCCAGCTCTTAGCTGTGGCACACGGGATCTTCGATGCAGCATGAGGGATCTTTTAGTTGCAGCATGCAGGCTTCTTAGTTGTGGCATGCAAACTCCTAGTTGCAGCACACATACGGGATATAGTTCCCAGACCAGAGATCGAACCCGGGCCCCCTACATTGGGAGCGTGGAGTCTTACCCACTGGACAACCAGGGAAGTCCCAAGTCTCTCTTCTTCTATACCACATGCGTACATAACTTTATGAGATTGGTATTTAATGGATAACTATCTCATAATTTTATAAGAGCAAATTATTAACCAATCAACAGCAGAGCAAGAGACAAAAAATGTTTTTATTAATGACATACTGGGCTGACTCAAAAATTTCTCCAGTCATGCATCTGTATTCTTGAAACAGCTTCTATTAAAATATAACAACACTCAAAAGGTACATTCTATGCTATTGCCTTAAAATTTAGGGCAAGCTAGTGAAGGCAACAGAAGAAAATGTGTGAGACCAAGAATGGCAAAAGATGACATTATCTAGATTTTTTTTGATGTAACAAAAATCAGACTAACTTCATTCTTCTAAGGCCTCAATGATACTCTACCAGGCATTAATTTGAAAGCCTCAAGCCACCTTGAGTCACTCAATAGAAACAAAAATCTAAGCAGGGGGCAGAGAAGACTAGTAATTTTTTAAAAAAGAAATGCAACTGGAGAAAATAAGATGTGTTTTGTTCCACTAGAAATATGACTCTTCACTTTCCCAATCTAACCAGGGCTTGTTCTTATACTATGAATAATATAGCTGTAACTCATCAGAATTGTCTACATTTTAATTTGAAAAATTGTTCCTATGTTAATCTTTAATAGCCTGTCTTCTGGAGCAACAGAAAGAGTTACAAAAGAACTCATTTACGGTGGCGTAATTAAGGCCTATGCGAAGCATATTTAGTAATGTGGTGCCGTTCCCCTTTTCATCCAATGGCCTCGCTGGTATATAGATCCACCATTTGATCAGTGTATCTGGCCCCAGGGGCTTCATGGTCTGCAAGCCACAACCTACTAATAAGCACCCTCCAGCTTGTTTGCTAAACAGATCAGTCCTGGCAGGCACCCAAAAACTCCAGCCCTTGAAACTTGGAGCTCTTTAACTCGCACGGCCTATTGTGTGGCAAGCGAGAGAATAAACTATGTACCTCATAAATGCAGAGCAATTATGGATCAGTTAGTAATACAGCTGGCTCAAAAGATTGCTTACCTAAACCAAATCGAGGCCTAATTTATTTTTGTATTGTCTTTGTTAAAAACCAAACAAACAGCTCTGCAGAACTTGTATACACAGTAAAGAAAATGGCTGTATTTTCACTGTAAACAAGATGGCAACCATTGGCTAAATGAAATCATCCTCAGTAGCTGAAGGTTTTCCTTTAGAACCAAGCCATGGCTTGTTGTAGATTCCTTACGTTGTTAAAGGAAACATGGTAGGTAGAATGCTTTCACTGATAGAAGTTCAATGTGCTCGGGGTAAAGGGGGTTGCACAGTGCCGTTCCTCGTTGTAGATACCAGATAAGATACCATCAACTTCAAGCATAGAGAAGTAAAAATGAAGTAACCTTCATTTACAAAGAAATGGTAAAGTAGCATGAGTTCGTGTGCATTAATGAGTCAACAATTATGATGTATGCAGATAAACCTCTTTGGAAAAGCCCTGCTATAATCAAATTAAAACTTGCCAACTTATAAATCCATATGATACAAAAAAACAAAACAAACAAACTAAAACACATTAGGTTCATAGAGCTATTAATATTAAAGTACCTGGAAATGGCTAGTGGAGCATCAGCACAGACTTTTTATTCCATAACTAATGTTTTTCCTACTGTTTGAGCATCTACAGTATGCTAAGTACATCAACTAACAAACCTTAGACCCTTGGGAAGGTGTTGTGAGAAGACAGTGATCTTCATTTTAGGAAATCTATAATTTTTAAAATGTCTACACAGATAATAATAGATAATAAAAACACAGTAAGGCTGGTTTGAAAGAGAGAGGATCTAGACTTGGTTTCACTATTTATTAACCATGTGACCTTAAGCAAGCAACATACCTTACTGAACCTCAGTCTTCTCATCTGTAAAATGGGGCATAACCTATTCTGCCTATCTTGGAGGGATGTTGAACAGAAGTAAGTTAATGGAGTGGAAGTACTTAATAATGTGCAGGCATCTAAAAATGTAAACTCGTTATTGTTGCTAAATAGAAACAAACTTAGAGAACTATCAGGTACATATTTGTGAACCACTGGACAGATTTCTTTGGGACCAACTTTTAATGACACTAATTACCTTGATTTAGAATATTGGAATATTGGTTTGGGATGTGTAGAGAATGTTATATGATCTCATCTTACCTTTTGATTTGCTATTTTTAAAAAAATTCCTGATTTTTGCTACAAGTGTGGATATTTGAGATAAATTGATGACTAGATGCTCCAGTTATTAGCCCCAACTCTTGGGATACCCAATCTGATATGCATAAGTTGGCATTTAGTGGACATTTTAGGACTTTTCCCTGACAGATGGTCAGTATTTGCTCTCCTGCTTCTATTTTAGGTAATGTATTAGTCAGCTACTGCTTCAATAATGCTATGTAACAAACCACTGCAAAAATCCAATGGCTTGAAACAGCAAGCAGTTATTTCCCACTCACAGATCTGCAGGTTGACTGCAACTTGGCCTGGCTAAGGTGGACTTCAGGCTCTGGGATCTGGTCCTTGGATTCCAGGATCTAGGCTGCAGGCTGGGTGTAGGTCTGTTCCACATGACTTTTATCTTCCTTGGATCAGTGACTACCCAGGAAATGTTCTTTTCATATCAAGGGAAGAGGCTTAAAGTATATTTCATTTCAATGGGATGAACTTCAAAATTACAGGGCAAGGGACTTCCCTGGTGGTGCAGTGGTTAAGGAGCCACCTGCCAATGCAGGGGACAACAGTTTGAGCCCTGGTCTGGGAAGATCCCACATGCCATGGAGCAACTAAGCCCGTGCACCACAACTACTGAGCCCATGAGCCACAGCTACTGAGCCCTTGTGCCACAGCTACTGAAGCCCTTGGGCCTAGAGTTCATGCTCTAAAACAAGAGAAGCGACCACAATGAGAAGCCCGTGCACTGCAACAAAGAGCAGCCACCACTCGCCACAACTAGAGAAAGCCTGCGCACAGCAACGAAGACCCAATGCAGCCAAAAATAAATTTATTTAGAAAAAAAATGACAGGGCAAGAGCCCTTGGTGAGTAGTTCTAATACAAGGGAAGCATGACAAATTGGAACAGTCCAATCTACTACACGTGTTTCTATAAGTGAGCTTATATTTTAGTTTTATATATTTTAAACATTACTAACTTTTGATTACACTCTTAAATCACCCATAACTTAACCCATGCGGCTATTTAGCACTTGGAATATGCCTATAGCCCAAACTAAGAGGTGCTAAAGTTGTAAAATACACATCAGATGTTGATGATTTTGCAAAAAAAAGTGTAAAATATCTCATAATAATCTTTGTACACAAAGGTATTTCCAGTGAACTCTTAAACCAGAATCAGAGCCATGACACGGCAACATAAATAAGCAAGAGGAAACACTGGCAAACCCTCTCCTCCCTGAAGAACTCTTGCTGCCTTTATTGGGACATGGGAATTCTATTCTAAACCAGCCCCCCAAAATAAAAAATATCAGAATGGAAATCCTCAACATACTCAATAGATACTTTCCCAAATGTTTATCTCAATTTTTGGTAAATGGATATTAGCAGATCACCAATAGTATGGATTCTGAAATGATCCTGAATCAGTCCTGATTTTATAGGACTCTTTTTCTCGTGGCCCCTCAGAGGTCAATTGAATCCTACCTCTAGCAGAATACAATTCTTCCTGGAAAGAACTTTTTATTCACAATGTTGCCCAAATTTTGAAAGGTGAGGAACTAAGAAATTCTATAACCGAGGTAATTGTTGCTGTGTCAGTTCATATCTCCCAACACATGCCTCCAAAAAATAATAGTAATAACAGAGAAAACTACATAAAAGCATGCCCTTGGCATGAATAAAAGACAGTGTCTAAACTTCAAATTATCGGAGGTAAAAAGGTAAACCCACATCCCAGCAAGCTACCCTCACGCTCCTGCTGCCCAAGTCTCCATGGGGAGAAGGGCAGTCTGGGGAAGACTGCAGGGAAGAGAGAAGCAGGAAAAGGCCATAGACTGATCTAAAATCACAGGAAGGGAAAGTCCACTCTACATGGAAAATGCCAGGAAAGAGTCTTTGTGGATCAGAGCAAGATGATGGAAGAGACTTAAAGTGTGTACAGGGGCTTCCCTGGTGGCGCAGTGGTTGAGAGTCCGCCTGCCGATGCAGGGGACACAGGTTCGTGCCCCGGTCCGGGAAGATCTCACATGCCGCGGAGCGGCTAGGCCCGTGAGCCATGGCCGCTGAGCCTGCGCGTCCAGAGCCTGTGCTGCACAACGGGAAGGGCCACAACAGTGAGAGGCCTGCGAACCCAAAGGAAAAAAAAAAAAAGTGTGTACAGGACTCTTGGTGGTGTCTTGAGAAGACAACTTTCCAGGCAAAGGAGAGGTGGCTTTAATGAGAATGGAAAAGTGCCTTTAGAAAACTGCACAGTGAGATTATGGATAAACACCCAGGCTGCTGGCTAAGGGCATCCAACTCTCTGCTTGGGATCTCAGCATCTCTCCCAACTCCAGGACATTGCTCCAGCACCTCTCCTCTCTCCTTCCTTTAGCATCAACTTCTTGGTCTCCCAGATCTTTCCTGCCTGCATGCAGAAATACAGGTGATTCTCCCATGTAAAAACAACTTACTCCCTCATACCCATTAGAATGGCAAATATAAAAAGAAAGAAAGAAAGAAAGAGAGAGGGAAGGAGGGAGGGAGGGAAGAAAGGAAGGAGGGAGGGAAAGAAAGAAAGAAAGGAAGGAAGGAAGGAAAAAGAGAAAAACAGGAAAAAGAAAGAGAAAGAAAGAAAAAAAAAAGGAAGGAAGGAAGCGTTGGTGAAGACATAGAGAAACTGGAACCCTTTTGCATTGCTAGTGGGAAAGTAAAATGGTGCAGATGCTATGGAATACAGTATGGTGGTTTCTCAGAGAAATTAAATATGGAATTGCCATATTAAAAAAAAGAAAACTGCACAGTGAAACGTAAAGAATGGACTTGAGGACACGGGGAGGGGGAAGGGTAGGCTGGGACAAAGTGAGAGAGTGGCATGGACTTAAATGTACTATCAAATGTAAAATAGATAGCTAGTGGGAAGCAGCCACATAGCACAGGGAGATCAGCTCGGTGCTTTGTGACCACCTAGTGGGGTGGGATAGGGAGGGTGGGAGAAAGACGCAAGATGGAGGGGATATGGGGATATATGTACACGTATAGCTGATTCACTTTGTTATACAGCAGAAACTAACACACCATTGTAAAGCAATTATACTCCAATAAAGATGTTAAGAAAAAAACAAGAAAGAAAACTGCACAGTGAAGGGGGAAAAAGCAAGAGAGGAAAGTTAGGATTCTTTAACATAATATTAAAAAAAAAAATTAAAGAACAACTTCCTCCCCTCAATGCCCTGAACACACACGCAGACACACACACAAATACACACAGTTAAAAAAAAAAAAAAAAAAAAAAAAACCCACACTATGCTACACTGACAACAGAGGGAGCTCTTGAACCAGGAATCTTGTAAACCACCCCAATCACCCCCTATCCACAGAAATGCAGAGACGCAGCAATCTTTATTTAAGCAAAAAATACTAAGACAAAGATTAAAACAATTATGCTGATGAAAATTACTACCTCCTCTCCCACTATTCCCTACCATGTCCTGGCAAGTCAGAGAACTGAGGTTCCATGGAGGCCTTTACTCAGGAGTCAGGACTGATCTGCTAGGACACCCTGCTCAGATAAATGTTTGCCTGTGAGGTCACAGCCACAGAAACAACAACAAATGCACAGAGGCCAATTAGAAGATCATGAAAGGGAGATAGTGATGGATTGCTCTAAGAAAGGTGGTTAAAGTAATAGGATTCTAGAAATATTTTAAGAGTATACCAGAATTGTTGATGGACTGAATATGTGGTGAGGAGGAGAAAAGTAAAGAATAGATCCTAGAGGGCTTCCCTGATGGTGCAGTGGTTGAGAGTCTGCCTGCCGATGCAGGGGACACGGGTTCATGCCCCGGTCCGGGAAGATCCCACATGCCACGGAGCGGCTGGGCCCGTGAGCCATGGCCGCTGAGCCTGCACGCCCGGAGCCTGTGCTCCACAACGGGAGAGGCCACAGCAGTGGGAGGGCCGCGTACCACAAAAAAAAAAAAAAAAGAATAGATCCTAGGACTTTGGTCTAGACAGCTAACAGAATGTAGGTACTATGGACTGAGATAGTACTGGGGGAAGTGAGTGAGAATTAAGAATTTGGTCATGTTAAGTTTCAAGTGACTTCTAAATACACATTTTTGAATTTCATGGGTTTTGATGCTATTATAAACTATACTGTTTTTTAATTGCAATTTCCCATTGTTTAGTTCTGTAATTTAGAATTCTACGTTAGCTTCATACATTGGCCTTGTATCCTACTACCTTGCTAAACTCACTAAATAGTTCTAGTAAGTTTTTTATAGATCCCTTAGGATTTTCTACATAGATAATCATGTATCTGTGAGTAAAAGCAGTTTTATTTTGTTCAGTCTAATAGGTATGCTTTCTATTTCTTTTTTCTTGCCTTATTGCTCTGCCTAGGACCTCCAAAATGATGTTGAATTGGAGTACTATGAGTGTACTTGCCTTGTTCCCTACCTTAAAGGGAGAGCATGCAGTGTAATATTGTAGCTACTGTGTAGATGCCCTCTGTCAGGTTTATCAAGTTCCCTTCTGTGTCAGTTTGGCTCCTCAAAGAAGTAGATGCCAAAGTGGGATTAGATGTGCAAGGGATTTACTGGAGGAAATTCCTGCAAAGGATAAAGGGGGAGGAAGTGAAGTATTCAGGAGAGACTTCATATCTGCTGCAGATCTGACACCTGTGAAAGGAGAGCAGAAAGTCTTGGTGGATAACCAGGTGGTATAAGCCTAACCTTTATACTTGAGGGGTCTGAGCTCATGGTAGTAAAACTCTCTTCAGGCTGGGATTGCTGCACATGTGCATTCACAGTTACAGCCGCGCAAATGAGTACTGGGGGATGGGGGTGCCCAAATGGATCACCTGGGTTCCACATGTTTTCTACCTGTCCCCATTGTATAACAGCTGCCCTAACTCCTCCTGTCGATTAGAGTCAATAGTCCCTGCTGAGAGAGTGATTCCTCTTCTTGTTTGTCATTCCCTGGACACAAAAGTGCCCTGAGGGTAACTGTAAGTCATAGTTCAATGTAATTTTGCTGTGTCCCCTGGTAAGAGTGCACCCTGTTTGAGTATCAGAACACTGCAGAACAAAGAGATGCAGGAATGGGAAACACAAAGTCCCAGTGGGTAAGTGAGGTTGGATGTTCAGAGGTGGGGGTAATTAGATTTGCCTTGGAAGTAGAAGTTCATGCTGGTGAGGTCATGGATAGCCTTCATCTCTGCCACTCTGGTACCCTGTTAATATTCCAAGCATGCCAGTTCAGTGGACACCAATATTGAAAACTGTTAATGACAACTGGCCAACCCATTTTATCTGCTGATTGAGACTTTTTGTTAATGTATGATATAAAAACCTTCATACTTACTGTCAACTCTCATATGTTCATTCAGATGCCTTCATCCTAGATCTCTTATTTTCCAATTTTTCCCTTCCAGGTCCCTGACAAGATGGCAAGGCCATTGACTACTGTCCTAGGATATTGATATATTCTCACCTTGGGCCATGTCTCTTTCCACAAAATGGATGACCAGGTGCACCACTCACAGATCTGTCCATTGAGAAGGTTTTGTCTTTTTATCGACCTTCAAGGCGACTCCTGAATGTGTCTAATGCAGTTTCTATCCATTTTTAACTTGTTCCCACATACTAAGCTGATCCATCTGAAAACCAAACTCAGGCTTTTCCCTCCTTCTTCACTTGATGTTATGGGACACCTCCATATGGCTACCGTTGCAAGCTTAAGGAAGGAGAGCTCTGAGCTAGGTGACATGGGGGTCTGGGCTACCTGCTCATGCCCAGCTTATTCATGCCCTCTGGTAATATTTGGGCTTTATCCTACATGAAACATTTCCATCTTAGTACAGGCTACCACTTCAAATAGTCAGAATTGATCACTTGGTACGTTCAATAAAACCCAGATGATAATGAACACATGGTTATCTGATGCCATGATCAAGTGTTTCTAGCACGTTACTAGATCCTAGTAGAGACAAAACACTCGACCATGGAGCAACAGGTTGGAATGTCCTCCGGCCTCCTCGATCTTCTGAAAGAATTTTTATGGTACTGGCAATTCCTTTTGAATGTTTGATAAAATTCGACAGTGAAGCCAACTGGGCCTGGCAATTTCATTCTTGTAAAGTTTTAAATTGTGAATTCAATTTCTTTCATAGAAATAGGACTATTTATATTTTCTACTTTTTCTTAAGTTTTTATAAATTTGTGTCTTTCAAAAAATTTGTCCATTTCATCTAAGTCATTGGATTTATTTGCACAAAGTTGGGCTTAATAGTCCCTTATCATTTTCCTAATGTTTGTCAGGTCTTTAGTGATGCTCGTTCTTTCATTCCCAACGTCAATAATTTGACTTTTTTATTTATGTTTTTTGCTCACTTTGTAAAGTTTTCCTCCCATTTTAAAATATCTTGTAGAGCAGTTCTTCTGGCAACAAATCATCTCAGCTTTTGTTTGACTGAAAGTTTTTATTTCTCCTTCATTTAAAAAAAAATTCCTAATTAAGGATAGAATTAGGTTGACAGTTTCTTTCAACACTTTACCGATACCCTCCCATTGTCTTTTGGCTTAGAGAGCATAAGAAAATAACTCTTAATACAGTAATTTTGATCTTTGTTTCTCTATATACGATGCATCTTTTTCCTCAATGCTTTAAAACTTTTATTTTTAGTTTTTAGAATTTTTGTTATGATGTATCTTGATGTGTTTTTCATTGTGTTTGTCCTGCTTGGGGTTTGTTGAGTATCTTGGATCTGTGGTTTTATAGTTTTTGTCAAATTTTGACAATGTTTGGACATTATTTCTTCAAATATTTTTTCTGTTTCTCTAGCTTCATGTATATTAGACTGTTTAATATTGTCCATAAATCACAGAGATTCTGGGGGATTTTTCAGTCTTTTTTTTTGTCTGTTTCATTTTGGATAAGTCTATTGTTTTATCTTCAGGTTCACTACTCTTTTCTTTTCCAATGTCTAATTTGATGTTAATTGCATCCAGAGAATTTTTCATTTGGATATTGTGATTTTCAACACCAGAAGTTCCACATGGTTCTTTTTCAGATCAATTGATTTCTTTCCTCACTATGTGCATTTTTCGATTAGTCATTTTAATATGCATGTCTGCTAATACCATCACTGCTATCATTTCTGGGCCTATTTCTATTGACAGCTATTTATCCTAGTATGGGTCACATTTTCTTGCTTCTTGGAATGTGTAATAATCTTTTATTGGGTGCTGGACATTGTGGATTTTATAATGTTGAGTGTCTGGATTTTATTGTCTTTAAAGAAAAATTAGGTTTTGTTTTAGTAGGCAGTTATGTTACTTATGGGTGAGGTCAATCTTTTCAAGGCTGGTTTTCAGTCTTTGTTGGGTGGGTCTATGTAGCCTTTATTCTAGGACAAAGTTAGCCTCACTATGAAGGCATAATTTTCTGCTGTCTTAATTTCTGACTTCTTGATGTATTCAACCAGGATTCTCCACTCTGGCTGGCAAAAGCTTCAACAGTTCTCAGAAGACTTCTGTGAGTTTGGAAACCGTTCAGTTGCCTGGTTTCCTCTTTGCTCAACCTCATGAAGTTTACTATTATGCAGGAGTGCCTTAGTATTTAGTAAGAACTCAATGGGATCCCTAAGTATATTTCTGGAGCTCTATTTTTGTGTGTGTAGTCCCTCCTCTCTGGAGCTCTGCTTTATGACTTCTAGGTGCCTCCATACCGTGAGCAGTAATCTGTCTCCAAGACTCAGAGAAACCAAAGCTGCCACCCTCTCCTTGGGATCTCCTCCTTGTTCCTCCCACTGAAAGGTGTGGTAATTGTAGTTTGTTTTTTTTCAAACACAGAGACTTTTATTTATTTATTTTTTATACAGCAGGTTCTTATTAGTTGCCTATTTTGTACATATTAGTGTATACATGTCAATCCCAATCTCCCAATTCATCCCACCACCACCACCACCCCCGCCACTTTCTCCCCTTGGTGTCCATACGTTTGTTCTCTACATCTGTATCTCTATTTCTGCCCTGCAAACCGGTTCATCTGTACGTAATTGTAGTTTTGACTACAATGGTTTCCCTTCTCTTGAGGATCACAGAATTGTACTTCCTATTGTTCCAAGTCTTAAAACATCTGCATCAAATCTTTTCTCCAGTATTCGTGTTGTTTAAAGTGGAAGGTAAATTCATGTTACTCCATTATGACTGGATACAGCATTTCCTAGGCAGTTGAACATCTGAATCTGACTCTGACACTCACAGAAGTCTAGTCTGAAGCTATAAATCTGGGAGTCATGTAGTACAAGTGTTTCTCCAGACTTGATTACGCTGTGTGGAGATAGTGCTCCTTTCAGCCCCTAAGGCAGCTGGGTGGTAAGTGCAGGCTGGGCTCAGCCCCTGGCTGCCACCCCAGTATGAAAAAACATTTAAATATATATTATTTCTACTTGCTCTACTTGAAATTAATATGGAGAATAGAGCAAAGGGTTAAGCTCTGGGCATTCTGAAACTTAGAGATGGGGGTAGGGGTTGGGAGAGGAATATCCATCAAGGAGATTGAGAAGTAGTGCTCATGGAGTAGGAGAAAACCACAAGAACATGCTGCATTGGAAGCGAAGTGAGAAGACCTTTCAAGAGGGCTGGAGTGATCAGATGGTGTTAGAGGTGAAGTAAGATGAAGAATGAGATTTGAACACTGGATTAGGCAAGATTATGAGTGTTGGTAATCTAGCAGGAGCATTTTCAGTGCAATGGGGAGGGAAGCAGACAGCTGTCATGACAAGGAGCAGAGAAGGTACCTTGAGCAAAATAAGGAAAGTAGGACAGAACTTTTTTTTAAAGACAAGTATCCTTTACAGAGAAATTCTATTTATTTCTATAATAAAATGTTCCAGTGTTGTCACAATATCTCTTTTGTATTCTAATTTGTCCCATTCATAGATTTGTTGGGGGTTGTTTTCTTTTTCTTCTTTTTTTTTTTTTTTCCGACTGTGCCACGTGGCTTGCAGGATCTACAAGAGACCCCGGGCCCCCTGCAGTGGCAGCGCAGAGTCCTAAGCACTGGGCAGCCAGGGAACTCCCCCATCCATAGATTTGTTAATCACCTTTTCCATATACAGTTGATCCTCATTATTGTGGATTTCATATTTTCAAATTCATCTAATCACTAAAATTTATCTGAAACCCCCAAATCAGTACTCGTGACCCTTTCGAGATCATTTGCAGACATCTGCGGGGTGATTTGACTTTGATTTGCTCCACATGCACATTCCTAGCTGAGGTGAAAAAGGCAGCACTCTGCCTCTGGTTTCAGCTCCGAAATTGTAAACAAGTATCTTTTTGTCATGGTCTATGTAGTGCCAATTTTTTCACATTTTTGTGCTTTTCTTTGGTGATTTCACTGTTTAAGATGTCCCTCAAGTGTAGTGCTGAAGTGCTGTCTAGTGTTCCCAAGAGAAAGAAGGTTGTGATGTACCTTATGGAGAAAGTATGTGTGGTAGATAAGCTTCATTCAGGCATGAGTTATAGTGCTGTTGGCCATGAGTTCAATGTTAATGAACCAACAATGTATATCACATAAAACTTCTTTAAACAGGAATACACATACAACAAGGTTGTGCATTGACCAGTGACAAAAATGTTGTGACCATAGGCTCACAGGACCCTAACCCTGTTTCACCCTAGGAGCAGTGGTTCAGTAGCTGCTATTCAGTCTTTGCAGTGACTTGATGGAACATAACTGTTGCAAATGAATGAGAATTGACTGTATAATGTTTTTCTTTAAAAAAAAAAACAAAAACGTAAGGCGTGGTACAAAAAGCACTAGACCAAGAATTCTGGGAACTTGTTTCTAGTTCTCATTCTTCCAATAACCAGTTGTGCATCCTTCAGTGAGCACTCCGGCCTCATTTGGTTTCTTCATCTATAAATGGAGCTGTTTCAATTAGATTATTGCTAAGGCCCCCAGAGCTCTAGCATTCTCTGACCTTGTATCATCACTAAGGGAAATTCCCAGCGATAGTCTCTTCCCAAGAAAGTCTCTTCTGCTTTATTTCACACCACCTCATTTCATAAGGGGGGTGAGGGAGGAAAGGATGATCTTACAATAAGACAAGTAAGCACCATGTTCTAGAGAGTGCCATAGAGATGAAATAAAATGCACTGATTTTTTTAAATCTGGGAAGTTTTCCCAGGAAAAGAGTTGCTTATGACTTTGGAAGTCATATCAAAATAACCCCCACATGTTAACAGTACATGTCACATTAAGAAATAGATATTAATGAGGGATTGTAAAAGAAAACAGCTACAGTAGGTTTAAATAGGGTATAGCCTTCTGATGACAACTTTGAATATAGAGTGCTAAAATGCAGGCATACTGAGTAAGGTGTGGGCACGTTATCAAAAATACAAGCAATACAGAGAGTACGGTCAGGTGGCAACCTGAATTCACACTCAGGGTTTTTAATATCAGAAGGAAGAAAGCCATTTGCAACTCTTTGCTAAAGGATGAAGCTCTGCCGAGTGTTAAGAATACAGGCCCACATGTGTAATGACAGAAGGTGAATATCTTATGGGGGGTGTGAGGGGGCAAGGAGGGGATTGAAAAATGAAATAAATTCTCCATGTAATTTGGCTTTTTTTCTTATTAGAAAAATATTAATAGTAACTTAAAAATGAGTCGAATTTTTTTTAATCCTTTTAATGTGTTGTTGGATTCTGTCTGCTAGTATTTTGTTGAGGATTTTTGCATCTATATTCAACAGTGATATTGGTCTGTAATTTTCTTTTTTTGTAGTATCTTTGTCTGGTTTTGGTATTAGGGTAATGGTGGCCACATAGAATGAGTTTGGGAGTGTTCCTTCCTCTGCAATTTTTTGGAAGAGTTTGAGAAGGGTGGGTGTTAGCTCGTCTCTAAATGTTTGATAGAATTCACCTGTGAAGCCATCTGGTCCTGGACTTTTGTTTGCTGGAAGATTTTTAATCACAGTTTCAATTTCATTACTTGTGATTGGTCTGTTCACATTTTCTATTTCTTCCTGGTTCAGTCATGGAAGGTTATACCTTTCTAAGAATTTGTCCATTTCTTCCAGGTTGTCCACTTTATTGGCATAGAGTTGCTTGTAGTAGCCTCTTAGGATGCTTTGTATTTCTGCAGTGTCTGTTTTAACTTCTCCTTTTTCATTTCTAATTTTATTGATTTGAGTCCTCTCCCTCTTTTTTCTTGATGAGTTTGGCTAATGGTTTATCAATTTTGTTTATCTTCTCAAAGAACCAGCCATTAGTTTTATTCATCTTTGCTATTGTTTTCTTTGTTTCTATTTCATTTATTTCTGCTCTGATCTTTATGATTTCTTTCCTTCTACTAACTTGGGTTTTGTTTGTTCTTCTTTCTCTAGTTCCCTTAGGTGTAAGGTTAGATTGTTTACTTGAGATTTTTCTTGTTTCTTGAGGTAGGCTTGTATTGCTATAAACTTCCCTCTTAGAACTGCTTTTGCTGCATCTCATAGGTTTTGAATTGTTGTGTTTTCATTGTCATTTGTCTCTAGGTATTTTTTGATTTCTTCAGGGATCTCTTGGTTATTTAGTAACGTATGGTTTAGCCTCCATGTGTTTGTGTTTTTTATGTTTTTTTCCCTGTAATTGTTTCTAATCTCATAGCATTGTGGTCAGAAAAATGCTTGATATGATTTCAATTTTCTTAAATTTACTGAGGCTTGATTTGTGACCCAAGATGTGATCTATCCTGGAGAATGTTCCATGTGCGCTTGAGAAGAAAGTGTAATCTGCTGGTTTTGGATGGAATGTCCTATAAATATCAATTAAATCTATCTGGTCTATTGTGTCATTTAAAGCTTGTGTTTCCTTATTAATTTTCTGTTTGGATGATCTGTCCCTTGGTGAAAGTGGGGTGTTAAAGTCCCCCACTATTATTGTTTTACTGTTGATTTCCTCTTTTATAGCTGTTAGCAGTTGCCTTATGTATTGAGGAGCTCTTATGTTGGGTGCACATATATTTATAATTGTTATATCTTCTTCTTGGATTGATCCCTTGATCATTATGTAGTGTCCTTCCTTGTCTCTTGTAACATTCTTTATTTTAAAGTCTATTTTATCTGATATGAGTATTGTTACTCCAGCTTTCTTTTGATTTCCATTTGCATGGAATATCTTTTTCCATCCCCTCACTTTCAGTCTGTATGTGTCCCTGGGTCTGAAGTGGGTCTCTTGTAGACAGTATATATATGGGTCTTGTTTTTGTATCCATTCAGCGAGCCTGTGTCTTTTGGTTAGAGCATTTAATTCATTCACATTTAAGGTAATTATCGATATGTATGTTCCTACTAAAATTTTCTTTTCTTTTTTTTTTTTTTTTTTGCGGAATGCAGGCCTCTCACTGTTGTGGCCTCTCCCGTTGCGGAGCACAGGCTCCGGGCGCACAGACTCAGCAGCCATGGCTCACGGGCCCAGCCACTCTGCAGCACGTGGGATCTTCCTGGACCGGGGCACGAACCCGTGTCCCCTGCATCAGCAGGTGGACTCAACCACTATGCCACCAGGGAAGCCCTACTATTTTCTTAATTGTTGTGGGTTTGTTTTTGTAGGACCTTTTCTTCTCCTGTGTTTCCCACTTAGAGAAGTTCCATTAGCGTTTGTTGTAGAGCTGGCTTGGTGGTGCTGAATTCTCTTAGCTTTTGCTTGCCTGTAAAGCTTTTCATTTCTCCATTGAATCTGAATGAGATCCTTGCCGGGTAGAGTAATCTTGGTCATAGGTTCTTCCCTTTCATCACTTTAAATATATCATGTCACTCCCTTCTGCCTTGTAGAGTTTCTGCTGAGAAATCAGCTGTTAACCTTATGGGAGTTCCCTTGTATGTTATTTGTCGTTTTTCCCTTGTTGCTTTCAATAATTTTTCTTTGTCTTTAATTTTTGCCAATTTGATTACTATGTGTCTCAGTGTGTTTCTCCTTGGGTTTATCCTGCCTGGGACTCTCTGTGCTTCCTGGACCTGGGTGGCTATTTCCGTTCCTATGTTAGGGAAGTTTTCAACTATAATCTCTTCAAATCTTTTCTCAGTTCCTTTCTCTCTCTCTTCTCCTTCTGGGACCACTATAATGCGAATGTTGTTGTGTTTAATGTTGTCCCAGAGGTCTCTTAGGCTGTCTTCATTTCTTTTCATTCTTTTCTCTTTATTCTCTTCTGTGGCAGTGAATTCCACCATTCTGTCTTCCAGGTTACTTAACCGTTCTTCTGCCTCAGTTATTCTGCTATTGATTCCTTCTAGTGTATTTTTCATTTCAGTTATTGTTCATCTCTGTTTGTTTGTTCTTTAACTCTTCTAGGTGTTTGTTCTTTAATTCTTCTAGATCTTTGTTAAACACTTCTTGCATCTTCTTGATCTTTGCCTCCATTCTTTTTCCGAGGTCCTGGATCATCTTCACTATCATTCTGAATTCTTTTTCTGGAAGGTTTCCTATCTGCACTTCATTTATTATTATTTTCTGGGGTTTTACCTTGTTCCTTCATCTGGTACATAGCCCTCTGCCTTTTCATCTTGTCTATCTTTCTGTGAATGTTGTTTTTGCTCCACAGGCTGCAGGATTGTAGTTCTTCTTGCTTCTGCTGTCTGCCCTCTGGTCAGAAGCCGAATTTTTAAAATAGTTTTTCCCTGAGTAGTCTTTGGTGCTTCACATGGACTTTGATGCTGGGTGGTTGGAGAGCTACATCCCATCACGGGTCTTTGGTTGTACAGGATTATGTCATTTTGCAGCACTGGAAGGGAGGTTTACCAACTGGTCTGTGTCAATCAGAATCCTAGCAGGAAATCGGTGGCAAAAATCAAATTGGGACAATCCCAGGAGGGTTTTTAAAGGAACCTTTTAAACAATGGCATAGGGAAACCAAAAGGAACAGGGCAGTCCCCTAGGACTAGTAACGGTGGAGCTGTTACCATCCCTGTCTGGAAGGGATGAGAGAAGGGATAGGTTTCCAGATCCTAGGTTTCCAACCTTGGAATTAGAGAGTCGTGATGAGGAGTTCACCTGGAGAGGAGCGGTGACATTTTCAATCATCAGTCAGCCCAAGTCTACAGGAAGGGAACTAAACAAATAACGACCTCAGTCTTACCCACCTCCCATCTCCTGATGGCTTGTCTCTGTTCCTCACTGCACAACCAGAAGCCAATGAGTAAGAGGCCCTGATGGTGTTGCCCAGACAGGAGGATCCAAAAAGATTCCAAACAGAAGTAGTAGATTACTTTCAAGGTAGAAGTACTCTGCATACACAATTGGTCCAAAATTTTTTAAATGACCAAGAATGAAAATCTGTATCCAACCAAAGCTAAAAATCATCACCATCGAGTGAAACTTAGGGATGCAAAAATAAAACTGAAATTTTATTCAAAATTACTTAATGTTCAAATTTTGTATTGATCAAATTTTAATAGGACAAGATAAACAATTTTTCAGAACTCTTAGCTACTAACTTGCTCCTGCTGTCACCACACCATTTGGGGTATTAAATCAATTCACTTCAACTGGCACTTTTACTAATATCACTAATCTTTTATATGCAAAAAAGATATAGTTTGGAAGAATATTTTGAGAAGCACGTTTTCTAGAAGAAACTTATGCCTAGAATGTACTGTTATCCTTCATCTTCAAAAACTTAACAAATGGTTAGCAAACTATAGCAATTATTTCAATAACTTTAAAAAAAATTCATAGTTCCTATATTAGATTTCCAGGGTTGCCATAGCAAAGTACCACAGACTAGGTGGCTTAAAACAGCACAAATTTATTCAAGACACTGAATACCAGGCAACAAAGAACAATGACCATTAAGAGATGGAAAACAAAACGGGTGAGCCCTACAATTTATCCAGCTTAGAGCCTAGAGAGAGTTTCCAAGACCTCACATTTCCTAGATCTAAATATACATGTTACCATGTAGATTGTGGAAAAGATTTTAAAAGCCCCCTGGATCTCATTTTCAGTGTCCCTTATTTTAACCTCAAAATTTCCAAATATTTGCTAAATCTCTAAAACAGATCATTTGTAAAAATGCACAAGTAAACATTACTAAGCAGTTTGACCATCATTGTAAGCAACCTTTATGTCAGGAAGATCATCTCTTTGCCAAACACACTCACTATCAATTCCCAAATCTCACTTTTAAAGCAAAATTCTTGTGAACTGAGCAGTAAAAATACAAATCCAATAAGCCTATAAACCTTCCCTATCTAAGGGTAAATTGAATTCTCCTTCTTTCCAAATGGACAATTCAAAGTTGATAATGGGAAGAAAGTCCCCAGGTGAAAGAAAATTTGGCTGAGGAGCACTGGGCCACCCAAGTGGCACAGAAATGCTGGAGGGCCAAGGAGGATGTGACCATCAGAGGACAGGAAGGGCCACAGATACAGAAAGAGCCAGGCTCTGCTTGTACAGGGACAGTAGAACAGAAACACAGATGCCATTGAAGCTATCGTGCCTGCCCTGGGTACCTTCCTTCAACATTTTTTTTTTTTTTTTTTACCTAAATGAGAAATATATTTTACCTTGTTTGAGTCACCATTATTTTGCGTTGTATCACATGGGAAGCCAAACCTGCTCCTATATTATACATGAAAAATTATCTCATTTAATCATCCCAGCAACCCTTCGAGGTGTGTCATATCATTACCTTTACTTTATAGAGGAGCAAACGGAGACACAAAGAGGTTAAGTTACTTGCCCAGGGTAACATAATTGGTAAGAGGGTTTGCCAACAGGGCAAGGATAAAGGAAAAGAGTAGAAGAGGGCTGGCAACATGGCAATCAGAGTAAGGTCACAGTAAAGGGTCCTTAAACCAGTGGATTAATCCTTGCCCAAAAAGTGTTGTCTCTATATTTCATCCATGGGAATATTAGTCTTTAGAATTACCTGAAGTCTTTAGAAATTTATACCACACATAAAATGGGATTCTTAACTGTAGAGACTCTACTAAAAAAAAAAAAAGTAAGAAACACACATAAGAGAATTTAGAGCAGAGATGTAGCAGCCTTGAGACGTTCTGGATAATTGACAGCTCTCTTTTGATTCAAGATTGAGCAGAAAATGCTCTGTTTTCATTCTCCTTTCAAAAATTGATCAATTAATTCTTCTTCTTTACTAAATGTAATGAAGATAGTGGAACTTTCATTTGACAAGTGATGATCTAGAAACTGCTGTAAGCCGTTGTACCAAATCAAACAACCATTTTGGGTATTGAGGCTTGCGTTCTAGTCCATCTCGGCCCCTGATGAGCTCCTGGTTTGAAACATTGCGACTGACATCCTGGCTCCCTGTTTCCTCATTTATTCAAAAAAGATGGCCTTAGAAGAAGATCACATTTTCTAAGGCCTTTTGTAGTCATAATTCTCAATGATTCTGAATATGACTATATCACATACAAATGAAGAAAATACAGAAGGTGTGTTCTATATTTATTTCTATAAAATATAGAAAATATAGAAGGTGTGTCCTAGAAGGTTTTTTTCTCTTTGTAACTCCCTGTGATGAAGTTATTTAATTGACTCTGTTACCCGACCCCAGCTCCTCCAAAACAACAGAGTGCAGTAAGAACACTTCAGATTGACAGAGGCCCCTGATTATCTAGGAGCTGCTTTAGTAGGACTTGACTGTAATACTATTTACCATGAGGCCTGAGAAAATTGGTGGGATTCGAGTTACAGCCCTAATAATTTGCCTTTATAGATTTAACCTGAAATAACAGGCTGAAGGGACAAATAAAATTAGCAGTTTCCTAGATAATTCCTGGATAAATGTAAGTATAAAATCCTGTTTGAAGGAAAGCAACAAGTAGGTAGCTATGGTTCAAAAGAGGCAGAAAAGAGAAATGGCTAAGGTCACTCTGACCCTAATTAAGGGCTCTGCAAAGTTCTGGCTCCTGTAGTTTGCTGTGCCTTGGAACAGCTCTGCTCTTTCTCTGGCGTGAGGTGTCAGAGGGACGAGTGTCTTTTCTTGTGGGCAATCTTCCTTGTGTGGAAACTTGCCAGGAATCCAGAAATAAGCGAAAAGGAAAGGAAGGAAGGAAGGGAGGGAGGGAGGGAAGGAAGGAAGGAAGGATGGAAGGGAGGGAGGAAGGAAGGGAGGGAGGGAGGGAGGAAAGGAAGGGAGGGAGGGAAGGAAGGAAGGGAGGGAGGAAGGGAGGGAAAGACGGGAGGGAGGGAAAGAAAGAAGGGAGGGAGGGAGGGAGGGAAAGAAGGAAGGAAGAACAAACCTCTTAGCACAAAGAGCAACAGAGAATATAAATTTAGTTTGTGTCCTTAATATCAATACATTCTCATTCATTCATTCATCCACTCATTCGTTCAAGTGCCTCATTAGTCTAGGGGCTGTGGAACACAAAATGATTTAGAAGCTATAGAAGAAACTATCTCAGTTATCAAAGAAATGACAATCTGTATCACAAATATTTCAACTTCCCATTGACAGGAAGGTGTTTTTATAAAGTTGTTTTTGTATATCCTGTACCTTTGCTTCCCAAACTTCTATCCTTATGGGTTTGTTTTTTTTTTCTCATCTTTATCCAATATTTCTTTAGAATTGTTCAAAAGCCATAGACTCTCCGAAGAGCAAATGGTCACATTACAAGGAGAGATGTTTTTGCTTCCTTGGACATGCCAAAGCCTTTGCTGTTTTCATCGAAAAATATTACAACCAACAAAGACTACTTCCAAGTCTTCATAAAAGCACATTTCTACTAAGAGAAAATTTAAATTTCAGGGGGAATGCAGGCACAACTGATTAGCAGAGCTCCTTCCTATGAGATAATGAGGGCAAGGAGGACAAGACTTGATTTAGAGCTATTCAAAGAGGAACCTGTACTTCCACGGCCTGACGAATTACACCGTCTTTATTCCTTCCAGCACTTGTCATCATCAGCGCATAAATACCTCTGTCCAATCATTTTCAAAGAACAAGATCCCAGTTACAAATGCAGCCCAGAAGATCCACGACTTGCTTCTCCTATGTTCCTCTGCCAACTCTGCCATGGGAAATAGGCGGGCGACAAAGGCTGCGACAACACCATCATCCCTGCATTCATTGCTCAAAACATTCTCTTAGGGGCTTCCCTGGCTTTAGTGGTTAAGAATTCGCCTACCAATGCAGGGGACATGGGTTTGAGCCCTGATCCGGGAAGATCCCACATGCCGCAGAGCAACTAAGCCCGTGAGCCACAACTACTGAGCCTGCGCTCTAGAGCCCGCGAGCCACAACTACGGGGCCCGCATGCCACAACTACTGAAGCCCACGCGCCTAGAGCCCATGCTCGCAACAAGAGAAGCCACCGCAATGAGAAGCCCGCGCACCGCAACAAAGAGTAGCCCCCGCTCGCCGCAACTAGAGAAAGCCTGCGTGCAGCAACGAAGACCCAATGCAGTCAAAAATAAATTAATTTAAAAAAATTTCTCTTAATTCTCCTGCAAAAATGGCCTAACGTTTCCAAGGAATTGTTGAGTTATGTGATGCCAGTGAAGCTGTCCTTGAGTACTTGATTCCTTTGCAGGAAAAATTAGGCAAGATTGATGAGGAGGAGAACTTTATAGGACAATACAAAATTGAATCTAGTTGGTGACTTACTATGGGTATTAGTTTCCTAGGGCTGCCATAACAAATTACCACAAACTGTGTGGCTTAATACAGCAGAAATTTATTCTCTTATTATCCTGGAGGGGAGCAATCCAAAAGAAAGGTGTTGGCAGAGCTGCAATCCCTCCAAAGACTCTAGGGGAGAATCCTCCTTTGCCTCTTCTACTTCTGGTGGCTCCAGGTGCTTCACAGCTTGTGGTGGCATCCCTCCAATCTCTACTTCTGTCTTCACATGGCTTCTCCTCTGTATCTTTCCCCATCTCTCCTCATATGTCATTGGATTTAGGATCCAATGTAATTTAGGTTGATCTCATCTTGAGATTGCTAACTTAGTTACATCTGCAAAGACCCTTTTTCTAAACAAGGTTATATTTATGGCTTCAGGTAGATATATCTTTTGGGGGGTGGTGGTCACGACTCAACGGCATACACTATGTTATTCCTTTAATTGGATCTTATCTATTTCAGAAAGCTTTGTACTACGTAGTATAAACAATTGTAACCTGGATTGAAGTCTTCCTGTTCTTTAAGATAAAGATATAATTTGCTAGAATCCCAATTCCATGTCCTGGGGAATCCAATCCCTCCTCAGGGCTTCTGCAAATTCTTAGAATGGGGTGAGAGAGCTGGGTAAGCTGCACTGAATTAATTCAGTTCATGAATTCTCACTGCTTGTTCTTTCCCTTATACCTTGTGGATCCAGAAACAAAATTTGGCCTAGTTCTTCAATCAAAAACAATCACTCTCACAAAGTTCTAACATAAGTAACAGATTTTATTGGATTATCAATAATGGTGGGGGTGGCGTTGAACATAGGAGGGAAATTCCTTTAAATTGAATATGAGAAATTCTTTTTCTCTCTTTTTTTAAATTGGGATATAGCTGTTTTTCAGTGTTGTGTTAGTTTCTACTGCACAGCGAAGTGGAGTTCCCTGTGCTATACAGCAGGTTCTTATTAGTTATCTATTTTGTACATATTGGTGTATATATGTCAATCCCAATCTCCCAATTCATCCCACCAGCCCCCTTTTCCCCCCTTGGTGTCCATATGTTTGTTCTCTACATCTGTGTCTCCAGAGAAATTCCTTTTCTTAAATTCTTCAGCCACATTCTCATGTGGCTTGGCCATCATATCTCTCTTTTCCCTTTAATACCTTCTCATTCCTATTTTTTCTTAGTAGGACAGTTTCATTATCTACTTTCCTCCTTCAGCAAGCCCTGCCCTTAGGGGCTTACCTTTTACCCTGGAATCTTATTTAAACTAGTTTCCTTTTGGGGATAGTCTCAACCTGAGAAGAATTCTCACGTCAACTATCAAGATTCTAATCCCCTCTTCCCTGCTTACTATAAACCATTTACAATCTATTAGAAAAGATCTTTAAGATAATTTTTTTTTAAGTTGCATAACAACCAAGAATCAAAACCTTTGTGGTAACATTGCTTCTAAGGGAAAAGTCATAAAGAACTTTACTACTTTTATCTATAAAATGTGTTCCAGGCTGCTATTTAAACAATAAAAACGGGAGAGGGAAAGCACACAAGAAGAGTAGGTATTAGAGACACGAGGAATTACTGCCATGATCATGATTGAATCTGATCTATAATTTGATCACGTTGAAGGTGTACTGAACCCCTCATTTAATAATATGGAGCCACAAGTCGCTTTCTACTGCAAAAGAAAATTTAAGCCTGAATCATAACTTATCAGTTTTAATACTCAGGGTGACAATAAATGAACAGCAGGACATGACTGATTAATGTGTTCTGATTTCCCAGTTTCTAACAGCCCTACACTAACAATTGCTAAAAGTACAAACCCTAGCATTCAGTTTGTCTCTTCAGATGATCAGGGAAGGACTAAAAAGAGAAAGGCGTTAAGAAGCAGCTATTGTTAAAAAGGAGGGTAGATTTTACAACACTGACGGCTAAGGCGACCAGTCAAGGCCACTGAGGAAACAAGCTTCACTTCTGCCTAGTCAGCTACTCTGGGTTGAAATGATGCAATACGTGGTGTTTGGAAAATGAAAATTTGAATATACAGGGAATAACTTAAATGATCCTATTAAAGGACACAGGTCTGACACATGAATATGTATTTCCAGAATTAGGTCTACATTCAAAGTCCATCCATGACTCAGTTCATGATCTACTGACGCTGATGGAATTGTAGCCTAAATGAAGATGAAAGACTTAAAAGGCAAACTTCAACCACCAACCTACCTGAAAGAATTTATTTCCAGAGAAAGACAATTAAAAGGTGAAGGAAAAAATGTTAGGAACAATGCAATTAAATAGATGACTTGGACCCTCACATTTTCCCCAGTCATTAACCCAAAAATAGTGCCCCCTAGGAATTTTGAATTTGCTAAACCAATTATAATAGCATAAGCTAAGGGCTTAAAGATAATTATTAACTTAGTTCTCCATCAGGAAATATCCTGACAAGTCATCTATTCCAGCCCCTTGCTATTAGACAAGACCACTGCCATACTCTTCCTAGAGAGGAGAAACAGATTGCTCTCACAAGTCTCCAGGAGGGGGAATCTACTTATCCTGATCTAAGAATTCTCATGCTAAATCAGCTTAACGTGTTCACAGTCCTCTCCTGCTTCTGTCTTTGTAGCGAGGGAACAATGATCTTCACGTAGGAAGACTATTCTCAAGTTCACTGTCAGCCTCATTTTAGCCTTTCTTCCTCGCCCTTATTTTCTACTTCTCTAATCTTCATTAGCTTTATTGAAACCCTCCTTTACGTTTTTCACATTTCACCCTAATTGTGAAGTCCAAATATGAATTGTCCTCAAGGAAATTCCTTTAGCCTGCCTCAAGTGGTTATTATTCCTAATCTCTTAAATGAAATGTTAACAGGTCAAAGGAATTTAGGAACTCCTCGGTTTGGTCAATTCCACAAATATTTATCAAGTACTCACATGTGCAAGGCACTGTGCTAGGTTCTAGAAAAGAGAGTCACAGGTATTTGTAATAACAGAAAAGTAAACATCCATTCCTATTATGCTGTGGGGCAGTTACCAAGTGAGATAGATCTCTGGGTACTGACATGACTGGGCCTCCAAGACAGATTACTGAATGAAAAGGACAAACCACAGAGCAAAAGTAATAACAGCTAACACTTAACATAGGTCTTGGCATGTACACAAAAAATAAAGCTACTGCAACTGTCATATAATATCTAAATACATAAAAAATTGAAAGGTCTTAAAAAAGGCACTCCAAATGACCAAACACATGATCATGGTTACCCAAGAAACTGAGTAGGTATTAAGGGAAAATTAACCGTCTTCATGATGGTTGACCTTTTATTTTTGTGGCAAAGGGAATTTATGTGTTACTCAGTAATTGATAACTTTTTAATTTAGAAGATTAAGAAGGCCTGGCCCTCACTTCAAATTGTCCATAATTGTGTTAGGGTTGGGGAGAGCAGAGGGAAGTTGTTCAATCTAATCCACAAAACTGTGCTGGGCAAAACAGTATCTGTGTCAGGTGAGGGGTATAGGCTGTCCACAGGGAAGGACAGAGCACACCCACCAGCAATGGCATCTCGGGGAAGATGGTGTTTGGTGTAAGCTTGGAAAGATGGGCAGGATGCAAGTGTCAGGATTTTGGAGCTGGGGGCTATTTTAAGCTAAGAGGGCAGCTTGAGAAGAGGCTAAAAGGCAGGAAAGAGTAAGACAGGCAGTGTTTAATTTGACAAACAACAGGGAGCCTTAGAAGGTTTGTGAGCAAGGGATTGATCTTATTAAGGATGTAGCTGAGGAATGAGTGTGAAGGGGACCTTAGACTGTACAGAGGCTGGTAATGGTCTGAGAAGGAGACCTGCCCAGGAGGGTAGCCATAGGAAGAGAGAAGAGAAAAGAGATGTCTCAGAAGTAAAAGTCATGGGAACGAGATAAGGGAAATGGCAGAATCAAAGAGGTTGCCAAAGCATGAAGCCAAAAGATCATCACTGAAAATTTTAATGTGAAATACTGCTCAGAAATATGTCTGGTAAATGGAGCAACTTTACCTAGGAAAGCAGGAAGAGAAGTTGTAATTCAAAACCACAACATGACATGAAGTTAGGAACCATCACTGTTGGGTGCTGAAAGAAGCACGCCCCTAGAACAATAATGACAGGCAGATTCTCCCTGCTCTGTTTGCCAAAGCACAGATACTCTAAGTGTGGTCCATGGACCAATGCTAGGCTATGAGCTGTTTGTTACCCCATGTGATGAGATAGGAATTGAAATCAAGAGAAAGAATTTAGAAAGTTTTATACCAATTTAACAAGAGTAATTTTCTGTTTATGGGGCAAATATTTCTTACGATTGTGCTTATATTTTTCTATGTCTTTTTTATTTCATTTACTTTTATACCAGTTTAATAGAGTAATTATATGTTTATTGGATCTAGTAGTTCTTACAATTGCACTTATATTTTTGCATGGTTTTTTTTTTTTTTTTTTTTTTTTTTTTTGCGGTACGCGGGCCTCTTACTCTTGTGACCTCTCCCGTTGCGGAGCACAGGCTCTGGAAGCGCAGGCTCAGCGGCCATGGCTCACGGGCCCAGCTGCTCTGCGGCATGTGGGATCTTCTCAGACCGGGGCACGAACCCATGCCCCCTGCCTCAGCAGGCGGACTCTCAACCACTGCGCCACCAGGGAAGCCCTTGCATGGTTTTTATTTCACTTTTCTAGCAATTCATTTTTATTGTATTTTATAAAAGTTTCAACCCACAATGGACTGAAGGAAAAAAACTGTCTTTCACCAAGAATAGTTTAAGTACCATTGTAGAGTATGCTTCATATTTAAAGATTTTAAAGTACTTCTTATTTATTATTTCATTTTATCCTGAAAAATATCTTCAAATAAGTAGTGCAAGCCTGGTTCCCAGGCTTGTGTAAATGTGCAATTTTACACGGGGAAACCCAATTCTAGAGGAGTTTTATATATTTAAAAAAAACTTTATGGAGGCATATTTGACATATAACATTATATTGGTTTCAGGAGTACAAAGTAATGATTCAATATTTGTATATATTGTGAAATGATCAGCACAATAAGTCTAGGTAACATCCATCACCCTACACCGTTTCCCTTCTAGAGGGGTTTTACAAATTATCCCCAAATCACACAAAGATGTTGGGGGTCGGGGGTGGAGAAGCATGTGTGGAAAGCCAGGTTTCTTATTCAAAGCCAAAGAGTCTCCAGTAGCTCTTACTGGTGCATGCTGAAATTGCTTTTTAGGACTCAGATTAGCAATTTTGCTTCCTTAAAACATGCAACATTTACTGCAGAGGTTCTCAGAAGCAAATTTAAGGTACCCTTAGATAGAGGCAAAAAGCTTCCAAATTTTTAATTCCTTTAACTCTAGGATTCAAATGAATCACAAATGATTCCAGCTAGACTGGCATCAACCAATATTTTTAATCAATTACTAATGATTATATATTAGGTGGGATATTGGAGAGTATCACACTTCCCCAAATATCCCTTTTCAGAAAATCTCCTTTTAGAGTTGATACTTGTCTTAAAAGTTACCTTATCCTAAAATCAAATTATTTTTCTTATTTTTACTCTGAGCCCAACAAAGTTAGATGACACACCATCATCAAAGGCTGTGAATACATTGGTATTTCAAACAGCACCCAGAATGATTGGTTCCTGAGAATACAGAATTGTAAAGTTCAAATTTTGCTTATTCTCAGAAATTGTGACAGAAAAAGAGATAGAGTTTGCTGGAGGATTCACCAACCTCCTAGATAATGAAAGATCTCCAGTAAAATAACATTCTGATGACCTAAGTGTAAATGAACCAGCGATATGTAGATTAAATTTCTTTTGAAATACACATGGTTTTTAAAAATTATGGGGAAAGTACTTGGCAAAATGTACTAAAAGAATTTGCCAAACCCCAAATGTTTGATAGACAGCTGGAGAAATGAGGCCAATACAAAATCTCTGCCTGGTCATTCATCCTCTCCAGGTACTAAGTACAAAGGTGTCTTAGACTTCCATCAAGGCTAACAAGCAACTGGAATGTTCTTAAACTTAGTTAAATAGTCAATTACACAAAACCACTAACTTTTGAAAAACGGATTACTTCTCAGGGAAATCAGTCCTACATATGAGATTATCCTAGTGGTTAGCAACACAGAAACTCTAAGAAAAGCTTGACTTTTAAAGGACAATTGGCTCAAGGGATGAAAAACGTAATCCCAACTTTGACCTGTCAATCCATCGAACGTTGGGAAAGGTGTGGAGGAAACCCACGTGCCGCATCAATTACGCTGTGCTTTGGTGCAAGCCCGCCAACATTCACGAAATAGACTAAGTGTTCAGCTTTATGAGATCCTTTGTACACAAACGTATTTTACAGAGTAAACGGTTGGTTTGACTTATCCAACAGTGAATGTGACTCTGCTTTTTTTTTTTAAACGTGTGTACAACAAATTAATGATTACAGCTTAATTATAGGAGCCTATTCCATGCTTCCTTGGTTTTTCCCTAAAAAACACATCTTCCCTAAAAGACACATCTTTAGTGATGCGCAGGAAGCATTTGCATCTGCCCCTCAGGTAAAAGCTTCTTTCATAGAAATGGGCTAAGAACATTGAAAATTTACAAGTGAAAGGGTTCTTGTTTGTTAGTGAAAATGTATGTATCCAGATACCATATTTGTGTGTTCTTCTCTTACCAAAATTGAAGCTTTGTGTAGGCACCATTCTTGTCTGCCACATTCACAGCTTCATTGTGGTTCCTAGCATAGCTCTAGACAGAAAGAAGGCACTCAATAAATATCTGTTTCATATTTATGAATGAATAAAGCAACCTCGGAATAACTGGCATCTATTTTTCTCTCAAACAGAGACTCACCTGTGACAGTGGACAAATCTATTATTTGACTATGCACACTACCTTCTAACAGCCTTTCCTTTCACAGCTTTGAATTCATTCAGAATGAATGGTCTAAGATTTCCTGCCCAGCAAAATCATTGGAATAGCCAGCGCCAACCCGGAAGAGCTTTGAGACTATTGGGAAGCAAATGGGACAGATGGCATTTTCATCCTTCCACCAGCTCCAGTGTTAACTGCCTTTTAAAAAGTGATTTTTGATAAGTAAAGCTCCCCAAGCCCGCAGGCACTCAAACATTGATCTGTAAATATTTAACAGTGATAAAGAGATACATGCATGTAAGTGAAATCATCCTGCAGATCTTTACAGAGCAAGGAGACTATCCACCCGACACTTAAAAACATTCCTCAGGTTTTCAGTGTTCTGCTATGCTTCCATGAGCCTCCTTGGGTCATTTACCTGCCTTAGTCAACCTTAAACAAATACCAGCTTGCCCTCTGGCCTCCAACTTGTTCTTCCAGAACCGTGCGGGATACCTGATTTGCTCACTGGCTTTAGAATTTACAAATGTGGATACTAAGCTTGACTTTCTAAATAGAAGAAAATCTTTCCAGTATTATCAGCAGCATTCTTCCATAAAGGTATAAACAGCAGTATGCCTTTTGTTCTTTATTTTGTCTTTACCTCTGTTTTACTAATTCAGTCCATTATTTAATCCATCTAGCTGCCTTCACAGAGGAATAACAACATTTTTACTTGCTTAGATTTGATTAGGAAAGAAGCAAATGCCCTTTCCACAGAGTCAAGCCCGGTAATGTTGATTTTTACAGGAAGAACTTGACTAGTGTCACTCAGCATCACAGCAGTGGCATCACTTCAATCAAAGGTTGTGTCTACACTGCCCCAAAAGACTCAGCTGCCCATTCACCCAATTCAGACAACCAATCAACCAAGTCAAATAAACAGTCAGTGAAATTGGTTATTTGACTAAGTTGAATCATTGTTTGATTAAATTGATTATTTCAGTTCAGTCGTCCTAGGGGCCCTGTGTTGTCTGCCTGTACAGCCCTACAGTGGAACGAATGCTCACCACCGTGGACACAGAGAAATAGGACTGCCTGGCAGAAGGTAATTGGCTGCAGGATTGCGGAAGCACAGTGCCTGAATTGTCATGGAACAAACTTCCAAAACAGTAACTTCACTCTCCATGTCCTCCACTCCACTCCACTCCAAGAGCTGTGATATAGTGGTTAAGGGTATGGACTTTGGAAACATGAAATCGCAGCTCTGTCACTTACCATCTTTGTGACCTAGAGTGAGCTACTTAACTGCTCTCTGTCACCAATCCAAAATTTGGACATAATACTACCCATCTTAAGGGGTGGCTTGTTTGGTGGAGTAATGGATGAATATATGTAAAGCACCTAGTAATCACTCAAAGAATATTTGCCATCATTATTTTGTTACTACGACTTAACAGAAAGACACTTCAGATAGGAGCCTTCATGGTACGACCAGAAGTTCCCAGTGCCCCAGATGCTTTTAAATTTGAAACAATATATCTCCCAGCAAAGACATTTTCATTTGTCAATGAATATTTTATTTTTCCAGAGCTCTCCAAATACTCACAGTTTATACTAGATATAACATCAAAAGGAAGGTTATCTGGAATTATCCTATCGAAAATTCCATATTGGTTCTACAATGACCAGACTTCTTGTACTGACTAAAACATATTACCTCCTAGGGAGATGGACAATGTAAGAGAAATAAATTCTGTGTGGAGGACAAGGGACTATTGTCTGCCCGGTGCAGAGGCAGCTTCATGAAGGTCAACCTGGGCAGTTTCACGGGCCTCACACTTACATGGTTTTATGCTCTGTTGTCATCTTCTTGAAATTCTTAATAACTTTTGAACAAAGGGTCCCGAGTTTTCATTTTTCCATGGGCCCTGTAAAGCAAAGCCTGGGTGTGACCTATTACCAGTAGCTAAGATCCTAGGGTAAGGCACGTTCCACAGACTGGAGCCTTTCTGTTAGAAGATTTTAATAAAATGTTGATTAGCTCAGCTGGCATGATACTTGTAACTGAAACAGAAGTTTTCCTGTGCTTATGGTCCATGAAGGAGTTGCCTCAGAAGGCAGCAGCTGCCTCAGAATACAGACTCACAGGACGGGCCACAGGCCGGCTCCACTTAGCACCTCCCTCGATCTCATAGGTCAGGGGGATATGATGAGCAAGGGAGATTCGGAGCTGTTTCCCTCATCCGTGATTCCACTGATGTCGGCTCCTTAGTCAAAAACATATTTTGAATAATCTTAAGAGCCTGAAAGTATCTTGATTCCAAACACTGAAATAAGGATTTGGAGTCTTCTGTTCTCCGTCCCAGCCTTCTTTAGTTCACGTCTCATTCTTAAGCCCTTGACATGGTCTCTATTGTTTTTCTACAGCAGGAGATAAAAACCACTATTTTACTTGTTTGATTTTTACTGTGTGATTAGTCTAGGCATGATGGAGAGAAAAGCACGTGAAGCACTATTTTATTTGAAAGCCAGAAGCACATAATGTTTATTAATAAAGAGCCTGGTTTACATAGATTTTATTATTATTGAGCATAAAATGGTTTATATTATGGGCAAGGGTGAAATTACTAATTAGCCTGTGAAGATCGTGTTTAATGGAATATATAAATCTAGGGTGTTGCTTTTTTTGTAAACCTTAAGGGTCTTATTCATTAAACATGTACATATGCAGCCTTTATGCTGAAACAGGGGATTGTCATGTATAATTCAAGGTCAAATGATTCAATCTGTGTTTCTCAAAGTCCAAAAATCTCAGAGCTTTAAATTCCTTAACTCTTATGGAAATTGGTTTCAACACACAGCTGCCTTAGTGTACACATTGAGTTCAACTATAAATGATGGCAACTGAGAAAAGCAAAAGTGAAGAATTGAAGGGCTAAATTCTCTGTCTGTCTGTCTGTCTGTCTCTCTCTCTCTGGATACTGTAGCTTAAAACCCACTTAACTCTTCCAAAGGAACTTTGTTTCTATTAATTTAGAGGATTGCACAGTCTTTGTAAACACACCCTTCTCAACGGGTTTGCATGGCAGAAATAGAGACACAGATGTAGAGAACAAACGTATGGACACCAAGTGGGGAAAGCTGTGGGGGCGTGGTGGTGGTGGGATGAATTGGGAGACAGGGATTGACATGTATACACTGATGGGTATAGAATGGATAACTAATATAAAAAAATAAAATTCAAAATTTTATAAAAAATTTTGCTGTATAAAAAATAAAATTCAAGCAACAACAACAAAAACACACCATTCTCATATATCTCAGTTAAATTTTGTAATAGCACCATAAAATGTGTCAGGCATTGCAATAAACTATCAGTCACAGGAAGCACAAATTGTATGAGAAAATTACTAGAAGCCATGTCTTAGAAGGTAGAAAAAAGCAAAATTCTTCAAGACCTTGGAAAAATAATCCTTAATGTTTCCTTAAAATGTGTGTTTCTTCTTTAAATAAAAATAGAGACTATGTGTTTTAAGTAAGGTATCGGGATTTGAAGCAGTGTGGCTACTTTAACCCTTTGACTTCACCCACCTTCTTCAACGCTAGTTCCTCAAGGCCACTAGAGAGCAGATAAGCTTCCCTCTTTACCTACCCCCTACCACTTCGGAGTCGCAGAGTTATCAGGGGCTAAAGCAGGGAGAGGCAGACATATGCATGCTGCCAGTTTTTACTTTCAGAGGAGGTTTTATGGGCAAGACTTTTATTGGGTTTGTCATATATTATATAATTGGTTGAAAGTTGACTTGCAACTATCCTGATTCTAGTCCTTTCATTCAAAATCCAAGTTACCGCAGGTGATCGATTCACTTCTGCTCTGAGACACTAGAATATGCTTCTTTGCAAGAATAAAGAGGCCTCAGCTGAGGGCTTGGACTGGCTGAACGGTAGCAAGTTGTTTCGTTTGTCTCTTGCTTATTTGAACAGCCTCGGGGTGACTACAATAAACAAAATCAAGCCCAAACAGAAAACCCAGTTTAGCTACCACGGTAATACTAGAATGATTTTCAGTTACTCTGGGACCATCTCAACAACTCCAAATGATGAAAATATTATTCACAATGGATAAGGCTGCATGTTGTCATAAAGGCTTTGACGTTCCGTTTTATGGAAGTGCTTTTGTTTTAATCTCAGAACTCAGAATGAATCTAGACCTACCAAACCATAAGATTTGTATTTAGGAAATTTGTGTTTGGGAAGAACCTCGAATGTTTGCTCTGGAGGGCGTGGAATTCTTGGACACGGGGGTTTGAGGGCTCTGAGGGCTGGGCTGGCCATGAACACATCATTTAAAGATGAACACTGCCCCCTGCTGGGCAGAGACCACATTACCTCCCGAAGGTACGTCTGAGGGTGGAAAAACCACTGCTATATAAGAGGGAAATGCATTTTGATTCTTTCACTTTTTTTTTTCACTTCTTAGCTTGACAGCTAAGTTCAGAAATATTATAACTGCCAAGCATCACTATTGCATTTCAAGACAACTTGGTTTATTTTATTATTCTCAGCCCATTATTATGACCTACCGCCCCTGGCAGAAATCCATCTAAATGAAAAGATAAGAGAAACAAAGGCAGCCACTGTGGTGACTGGGGGGCTTTTGAGATGGAACAGGGCATGGAAAAGAGAAAACTCTGTAAAAGGTTTTGATAGTTTATAATTCGACCATAGCCAGTCACAACATCAAACGTTAGAGAGAGAACTCGAGCTTACAGTGCTCGGGGAGCTTGTAAAAGCATCTGAATCATCTGATTTTCTGTCCATACCTTTTCCCCTAAACTGATCACCACGACAGAGCTGCCCAGAGAAGGTCATGGAGACCAGGGCTGGGGACCCAGACCCCTTCTTCTAGCCTCAAGAAGGGGTTAGAGCACTACAAAGACACTCCAAGGTGTGCCCTCACCCCAACTTCCTTCCTGCCTCCTAGGGTGAACTGCAGTTAAGGTGAACTCCAAGAGCAAGGGCTCTTTTCATGAGGAGAATTTGTGGGCAGGTTGCTGAGGGAACCCCTGGAAGCACAGGTCAGATTGCGTTACTAGTGCCCACTGTGCACCATCTTCCTACAGTGTTTACTAATTATTCACATAGATTGTCCTTTTAACACTGTCCTATCAACACAACAACTTCCTGAGGAAGGAATTACCCCAGTCCTCTACAAGTTAGGAAATTTGGAATTAAAAAAGATAAAATAGCTCGTTCATGGCCATGCAGTTAGTAGGTGGAACAGACCCTGTGCTCATCCTGCCTTATACATCTTTAGAGTTGACATGAAGCTCTGCTTTCCAAAGTTGCTCTATCAACCTGTATAAATATGTATAGCAATGGGCTGCATGGGGTAATCAAAGAATTCTATTAAATATTCATCCACTTCATTGATGAATTTCCTACAGGAAGTAATTCTGGCCTCCAAAGCACCACCATGCTTTATAAATAAGAATTAATTCAGTATTAAGTGACATATTGTTGTGCCCAACATCAGAATAATTATATACTTAAAGAACAAATTATATATTCCCTCAAAACACCTTCCCCCCTCATAGATACTAACCCTAGATGAAATATGATCACATGTCACTCCCCTCCTCAAAATTCTTCATTGTTCTCTGAAACTGGATATTAATAGTTGCTCAGTATGAAAAGTATTCTAAAATCAAATCAGTTTAGAGAAAGCTTCATTTTATGTCCTCCTATGGGTATACCAATAGCTCTAGAAAATCCTACTGTAAGAAAAACTGTTTAATGTTTTTGGACCAAACATTTCTCCAACTTATTGGGCCAAAGAATTGTATTAATGGAATATCTATTAACAGATCGAGGAATCTGGGGAATGGAGTTTAGGGAATATTGGCTTACATGGTAAAATCTAGACTCTTCAGCTTGGCAATAAGCCTTTCATAAACCAATTCTTGCCCAACACCTCCAGCTTCATTTCTAACAGTTCTCCTCCATGCAGCCTAAAATTGAACCAAATATTTGCTGTTTCCTGATTTTATCTTGTTATTTCATGCCTGCATGTCTTTAAACACACTGGTCCTTCTGCTGGAGCATCCTTGGACCTCCTTATCCACCTGGCCACCTCCTAACCATTCTTTCAAACCTCAAGTCAGCTCTTTCCCTGTGAAAACGCTTCCTTCCCTAACTTCCTCCAGGAAGGTTTAGCCACTGCTCCATCTATATCTGGGTATATCTTTCCACTTAACACATCATTGTGTATTTTCTTCCCTTCTCTTTCTGCATTAGCTCTTCCAGAAACCCAAAGTATCCCTATTCCCCAGGATTTATTGATGCCTGGAGTGTTCATGGATCAATGACTGGGGAATTTGTCCTGAGATTTCTTTCCTTAACTTCCTTCTTTATTCAAAGCAGTCCTATACAAAGTAATTTCATCTCCTCCTAAAAATCTTGATAATACTAATAATGATGATAATGGCTAATATTTGAGTGCATCCTATGTGCCAGGCTCCGCACTATTTTTCACAGACTAGCTTGTTCACTCTTCATAACCAAATGATACAAATATATGATTGTTTCCATTTTACAGATAGGGAAATAAAGGCACATGGAAGTCAAGTAATTTGTTCAAGTTCACAGAACAGGTGAATGCAGACCTAGGATTTGTATCCAAGGATCCTCTATGTATTCTCTATATTGTCCCATAACATTGTAATATAGGAGCTCTATTATAATATTCAAACATGAAAAAAGTTCATTACAATAGAAATAGAAAAACAAGGTATAAGCTTTCTCCCAATACACCAAGGAAGGGGAAGAATTAGATATTTATGGTGCAGTGTAGGAGGATCACAGAAGAACCACAAACAGGTCTTGAAAAAAATCCACCTGTCAAGTTCTCGGGGAAAATAAGAGCATTATAAAGAAGGCTGGAAATGTTCGTTACTCCTCAGTAATGAACCGGCCTTCTGAGGTTACCTGGAGGGCCCGATGGAGGCTAACCTCTGAGTAAAGCTTCGGCTGTGCTGTCACTGGGGGCAGTGGGCTATCAGTGGCAGATGTGGTTCCAGCTGCAGTCACGTGGTCACCACAGCCACAGCGACTCCCACAGCTGAAATGCATCTGTCCCTCGCCCTGCAGCTTCCTCTTTACAGATGGGAAACTGAGGCTCTGTAAGACCAGTGACTGCTCCAGCTTACCCAGTTAGTAACAAAGTTGAGCTCAACTCCAGATCTCACCCCGGAGGCCCTCCAAAGACTCCCCGGAAAGGAAGCCGTCTTTAAACTACCATATGACCCAGCAATCCCACTACTGGGTATATACCCTGAGAAAACCATAATTCAAAAAGAGTCATGTACCGAAATGTTCACTGCAGCTCTATTTACAATAGCCAGGACATGGAAGCAACCTAAGTGTCCATCTTCAGATGAATGGATAAAGAAGATGTGGCACATATATACAATGGAATATTACTCAGCCATAAAAAGAAATGAAATTGAGTTATTTGTAGTGAGGTGGATGGACCTAGAGTCTGTAATACAGAGTGAAGTAAGTCAGAAAGAGAAAGACAAATACCATATGCTAACACATATATATGGAATCTAAGAAAAAAAAAATCATGAAGAACCTAGGGGTAAGATGGGAATAAAGACACGACCTACTAGAGAATGGACTTGAGGATATGGGGAGGGGGAAGGGTAAGCTGGGACAAAGTGAGAGAGTGGCATGGACATATATACACTACCAAACGTAAGGTAGATAGCTAGTGGGAAGCAGCCGCACAGCACAGGGAGATCAGCTCGGTGCTTTGTGACCACCTAGAGGGGTGGGATAGGGAGGGTGGGAGGGAGGGAGATGCAAAAGGGAAGAGATATGGGAACATATGTATATGTATAACTGATTTACTTTGTTATAAAGCAGAAACTAACACACCATTATAAAGCAATTATACTCCAATAAAGATGTAAAAAAAAAGCCCATTAGCATTTTAGTTGCTTCTGTGAAATTTGTATTTGCTCTTGTATTTTCTTCTTGAATTTTAGTCTGGTCATCCAAAACCAGATTGGATATATCTTGAGACAGACTGTTATGCTTTTGTCTGTTGCAGTGGAGTGCAAAGTACATCTTCATTGAACACTTGTCCACCGATTAATTAAATGAGGCCCAAGACCAAATGTGCAGGTCAAATGGGTGGACATTTTCCATGACTCTCAGGCAGCTGCCAAAGTCAGCCCATCAGAAGGCTGCAGACGTTTTTACATCACTACATGCGGAACCCAGCCGCTCTGCCTCTCACTAGCTGCAAACCATTCATTAAGTCTCTTGATTTCTCTGTGTCTGCAGTGCCTCATTAATAAAAATGAGGATATAGATTTCTCTGAGGGTCCGTCTAGCTCTAAATTTCTAGGGTGAGATTTTCAACATTGAAGAGAGTGGAAATTCCCCCAAGAATGCTGACATTACTGGTAAATAATTTGCATTTGCGTGGTTTGCAGAAAAATTTGAAAGCCTAAGTACTATGTTTCCAGTATATAGCTTGCCTTTAAAAATAAATGAATAGGGCTTCCCTGGTGGCGCGGTGGTTGAGAGTCTGCCTGCCGATGCAGGGGACATGGGTTTGTGCCCCGGTCCGGGAAGATCCCACATGCCGTGGAGCAGCTGGGCCCGTGAGCCATGGCGGCTGAGCCTGCGTGTCCGGAGCCTGTGCTCCACAACAGGAGAGGCCACAACAGTGAGAGGCCCGCGTACCGCAAAAATAAAAAATAAAAAAAATAAATGAATAAAGAAATAGACGGGCTCTTTTCCTAGTTCACATCCTCTTGCCTAGGCTTTCCAACCATAAAGCAAGACGTAGGCTTTACATATATTTTGTGGTATGGCCGATGCCACAATTCAGTAGTAGTAACGGTGCTTCAAATAGGAGCCAGAGATCATAGCACATGCCTTGCATTGCCACCGCATTAACGCATGGGAAAATCCTTACTTTTCATGACTCTGGCTGCTTTACGAAAATGGTTGGGAGGACCTCAGAGGTGCCCCTGGCTGCTGGCACCTCCACTTTAACCTGAGAATGGACTCTGTTATGGAGTGAATTTTGTCCCCCCAAATTTAGACATTGAAACCCTAATTTCCAATGTGACTGTACTTGAGGCAGAGCCTTTGGCAGGGAGCGGGGGTTAATTAAGGTTAAATGAGGTCATAAGGGTGAGGCTCTCATTCAATAGAACTGATGTCCTCATGAGAAGAGGAAGAGACGCACCAGAGATCTCTCTCTCTCTCTCCACCAATACAGAGGAAAGGTCATGTGAGGACACAGTGAGAAGGTGACCATCTGAAAGCCAGGAAGAAAGGCCACAGAAGAAACCAAACTTGCCAACACCTTGATCTTGGACCTCCAGCCTCCAGAACTGTAAGAAAATAAATTTCTGTTGTTTAAGCCACATGGTCTGTGGTACTTTGTTATGACAGCCCTAGCAAAATAATACACCCCCTAAAACCAACGTTATGATAGCCCCTAAATTAACTTTTTTATTTAGTGACTAAATCGCAGCCTCTGAGACTTAGCCAAAGGCCACAGGCCAAGAGATGGGAAAATGCCACACAAGGGCCTCTCCATTTTGTCCTTAGAGAACTGGTGACTTCATGCCTGCCTCTCAGCTCGCAGCATGGAAGCATGGCCACCCAGGGTAGCAAGTTCCAGGATTTTGTACTATTCTATCTGCCATGTTCGCCACCTGTCAGTCTACTGCTTTGCTTGAGGACAAAAAAAGAATGCAGGCCATCACTCCCCTGCTGTGCTAGTTTTACTAATATTCATCCATCCATTCTGTCATTCAACAAATATTTATTGAATGCCTACAATATGCCAGGCACTGTTTCAGGGACTTGGGATATTGCAGTGAGAAAAATAAGTAAAAATTCCCATCTTCATGGAACTTACATTCTAATGAAATAACTTCTAATGGAGCATGAATTCTTGTTTTTTTTTTTTCTCTGATTTTAACACTGCTCTTTATTTTCCACAAGTTACCTTATCCTACACTACAACAGGTTTCCATCTTTAACCATTTTCTTGATCTGCTTTCCCATGTCCTTAAGAAAGTGAATAACATTACCTTTAGTCCATTTTACCAATAGGGACGTTGAAGGGCAAAAGGTAATTGAGACTACTTTTTCCTAAAGCACTGACACACCTCATATCAGTGCAAGGGTTGGAAACTGGGATTTCTCAAGTCTGGAGTACAGATTAACCATCAGAAAGCAAAGCACAAGTGCTTCATATTCTTAGTTTCCACTAAAGCCCTGTACTGGCAGTAAAAATACAAACAAAATTCCCCATAACTTCTCCATGGGGACCCTTCTTGGCTGATTTCTTGTAACTCCATTGCACTGGTTCAGACAAAATCAACCAAGGTCGTGACAGTGAAATTCATATTGCACGCTGATCCGAGAATTTGGATAGGAGTTACAAGCATGAACTCAAAGCCAGAATACAGAATTTACCCTGTAATTATTTTATTTTTGACTATAGCAAGTCTCAATCAAATGGCTATCCTGGGTTCAAAGCACTGTTTTTTGAAAACATCTAAAAGCCAACTTATACTTATGTGTAAAATGTACACATTAAATATAAATGATTCAGCAACGTGGGTCAGATTTTACACAGTATAAAAATCTCTTCTTTAAAGCCAGCCACTCCAGAAATTAGCTTTATCGTATTTATAAATCTGTTTGAAGATTAAATCTTTTTTCCCCTTTACCAAAATCAGTAAACAATTACCAGCGTCCCAAGGTTTTATGTTAAAGCACGAGAATTTCTCTAGGTTGTGGTTAACCACCCTTTGTATCTTGTGTTTTTTTTTTTCTTAATTCCTTTGACAGTTTTGTCACACTGGAAGCTCATCCTCTCCAAAATTAAGACAGTGACCACAGTACTACTGGCGAGTAGGGTATGGGGGAGGATGTGTTTGGGTCAAAAAAATAGAATGGGGTTTCATTCCAGGAAACTTATCTTAGGGAAGCTGCCTAGACTTGACCTTCTGCCATAGGGGAACAAGTTAGAAATCAGCTCTTGGAATGGTTGTATAGAGTCAAGGCAATCTGATCATCAAGGCAAAGCTTAATAACCATGCCACAGATCACCAGGGAAATCCAAGTCCTTGCCCTCGGACCGCTATGAGGAAGTCAGCATCTAATGTACAGATGAAGCCGAGCCTGCGAGACATTAAAAAAAATAGGCGTTGCTTAAAATCACTGGTATTTGGCCACCATACATCAAGCTGGTTTTGAAAATAAATTATAATCTTTCTACTCAGGGCACGGATCTTCTTAAGACCAGCAGAAGCCCTGAACCCTCATGACAGAGAAGGGAAAACAACCTCCATCGAGAATCACAAACAGATGATTACGACCTCCCCTGGACAAGGTGTTCTCTGCATTTATTTTTCTTTGGGAAATTAAATAAAAAGACCCCACTGCCTGGGCCTGGGTTCAATCCCTGGTCAGGGAACTGAGATCCCACAAGCCGCGGGCTTCTCGTTACGGTGGCTTCTCTTGTTGCGGAGCACGGGCTCTGGGTGTGCGGGCTTCAGTAGTTGTGGCTCATGGGCTCTAGAGCGCAGGCTCAGTAGTTGTGGCGCATGGGCTTAGTTGTTCCGCGGCATGTGGAATCTTCCCGGACCAGGGCTCAAACCCGTGTCCCCTGCATTGGCAGGCGGATTCTTAACCACTGCGCCACCAGGGAAGTCCCGAGAGTGTGTTCCTTGTGTTCTGCCAAACCGAGGTCTTTCTTAACTCCTCTTCCCTCCCTCACCTCCACTAACCTCCAACCTGTCAGGTCACGAGGTCAGCTTCAGACTGACGTTCTTCTGCATTTTGTCGTCAGTGTTGGCATAAGCAACATCCTGTTTCAAATAAGAAGGTTTAAAAAAAACCCTCATAAAGCTCCTTGGACATCAAATGACTCTTACACAACAACAATTTGATAAATTAAGTGTAAATGAATCAGAAACATGTGGATCAAGTTTCCCTCAGAATACGCATGGGCTTAAGTATTCAGAGGGAAAGCGCTCGGGAAAATGCATTCTGAACGCAGAATGTTTGAACAATAAGCTCAGACTTACTTGACAGTTTCCCCACCCCGGGTCAACCCGAGTGATAAATATGCGTGTGTAGGTACGGCGCAGGGTCACGGGGTGCTTGCAGCCCTGCCGCCCCACTAATAACTATGGTATATGGAGTGAGCCGTGAAGAGGGGCTGCGAGGCTGAGGCCTCAGGCTCATCTGTGCTCCCACTTACCCAGGGTTTGTTTTTGTTTGGTTTTTCATATGAGAGCAGAACGTTGTAATGATTTCCACTGCCACTCACCCACCCCCTCCCCATCATTTTATTCCCATCGCAGAAACCCTCGGGGAGAATCTACTGTGTGTGACAAAGAAATATGTCTTTTCTCTGTGTTACAGACCTTGGATCGCATCCAGGGCCCCCCTTTTCCCCGGAGGCCAGCTCTGCTCGTTTATGATTTGCATTTCATTGCTGTACACTGAACCCAGCGAGAAGTTGTCTGAACCAGCAGAATGGTGAGAGCTAAAAGTAGCAAGCAAGAAGCCTCCATTCTCCCGCTCATTCTGCACAGAGTCTGCGCTGCCAGAAATCCAAAGCCAAATTTGATCTAAAATTTATACAAGCAAAGAACGTCAACATGAGTACACTCAGTCTCTCTTCTCTTCCCCTTTCCCAAGACCCTTCTTGGCCTGGGAACCTCTATTTTATGTTTAATTTAATTTTGGATTGCTAATTATTATCTTTGTCTCTTCCCCCACTTTTTCTGATCTTGTCATTCACTTTCACAAGGTCCTTATTTTATTTTCTTAAACTATTTTACCCATGAATCTTTAATTTGCAGAACTGAACAAAGTCAACTTTTGGAATACGAACAATATGAACTTGAAAGAGGAAGGAGTAGCCTCAAGAAGAGGAGTCTAATATTTGGAGGGGAAAATTCAATTAAGAAGGCATTAAAATATACAGAATATACTCTATATAGGGAAAGAAGATCCATTCATCCTGTCCTGTACATTAGCATTTTATAAATGCTAACGAAAGAGTTATAGGAAAGTTTTTTTTTTTTTAATGAAGTCATCTCTGATATTCAGATTAGTTTGCTGGGACTACAAAACAAAAGTACTGATTTTAAGACAGAGCTCTGTCCTAAACTACACACCCAATTTTTGGAAGTGATATTGAAATGTATTCATGAGGAAGTCTTACCAGCACCTCAAAATAACAAGTAAACTGCTTCCCCTTCTGTATCCCTACCTTTGTTAAGGATAAAGGATGAAGCTACCTCTTCTCACACTCCATGTCCAAGAGGCCATAAAGAGTGATTATTTTCTAAATGCTTCCAATTTCATTCACACCTGAGCCCCTGTGTCAGTCCATCACCCACACTGCAATCCTAGTGATTTTCTAGTATGCACCCCTGAGTGTGACCCTTCCCTGCTGAAATCCTTCTATGTCTTCCATTCCTGGGGAAGGTGGTTCTCAAGGGTCAAGGGATGGAGGGAAGAGAACTGACTCAAATCTCCCCAGGGAGCTTTTATACTCTGCACCATTTCTACAATAACTGCCCTTCCTCGCTCTTGACTGGGACATGTGCAAGGGTTTGAAGGGGAACTGGAAAGGAGTCTGGTTCATTGTGAGATAGTCTCTCTTCCCCTCCCTGCTCACCTCCCCTTCTCCTCCACCCCTCAAAACCTTCTGGTCTTGAAGATGAAGTCTAAACTCCCCAGGGCATAGGAGGCCTTGCAGAAGCAGGGACCAGGAACCCTTCCCTGCCCCCTGCCCTGCATATATGCTACTTGACCATCCAGACTCTCCCTTTCCATATTGGTAGTGCCTGTTTTTTTCTCAGTCTGAAATGCCCTTTCTTTCCTGGCTAACTCCACTTCTCCATCAAGCCTCAACTCAAACATTTCTTCCTAATCACCTGGGGCACACTGGGCCCTTCACACAAGGACCTGGTATGTGTTACCTGTCTGTCTCTTTCCCAGCGCAGGACTTCCTGAGGGATGAAGCCAGATTTTATGAGTCTTTGTTCCCCCTAGAAGATGCTTAATGGTTTTTGAATGACTAGATGCAGTCATGTGTAAATAAATAAATGGGTGAAAGAAATCACAGTGGTCAGGTCTATATGAGCTGACTCGTATATGTTTTGCAAACAGTTTGTAGTAATATCTTATTATTACACAATTTATCCAATCTGGCCACTAAGCTACGAGCAATAACCAGACTATGGTACAGGTGAACTAGTTATTTTGGTCATCTTAACATGCAAATGAGACTTAGCCATTTGCTGATCGACTCACATATGAAATAAACTTTCCCCCTAAAAAAGAGTATATAGCAACTCTTACGAATTTTAAAATGCTAACGTTTATTTCTTGAGTACTTACTATGTACCAGGCAGTGACTTACATGTTTTATGTGCATCGATTCATTTAGTCCTCACAGAAACTCTAGAAAGAACATGCCTTTATGGTGCCCACTTTACAGATGAGAAAGATACCCACAGGCACCAGCAGAACACGCACAGCCCATGTTCTCACCCAGTAGGTTATCCTGTCTCTCAGGAAACAAATGGGCAATGTATGGTTTCTACTAGAAACAGCAAACAATATTTTCCAAAGGAGAACCATAATTAAACTATATACAGCTTCCATCTTATATTCAGATCAAAAAGGCACCACAAATCCCAGTTGTTCTTGTAGTTAGATCCTGTCACTTCTGTTGGTCAATTCATTCATGATACGTAACACACCAGAAGTCGGGGAGGTAAAGTTTTTTCTGACTTTACTGAACTGATTTTTGCCCCCTTCCCCATAAAACTGGTTCTGAGATGACTTTAACTTAACCATTCCCTGGAGAGCAAAAAATATGGGTGCCCTGCAGTTTCTAGGACACTGGATTCCAGAAAGGGCCAAAGAAGTGTAAACCAGGGGAGGGGACACAGAAGCCAGAGTGACCATGAGAGGCAGGGAGGGGCTCAAGGTCTCTGAAGTGGATGCCGTTCCACATGGCTGACTGTCCACATGGCCTGCTCTCCTCTCAAGATTCTGAACTTTTAAATAAAAGCAACCACAGTACTTGCCTGTCAATACTCTGTTTATCCAAGACAGGAAACGAGGCTTAATTAAAGAAGGTGAAAAACATACTTGTAGCCATGTCATCTTTCACTATATCCTTTTGTAATCCTGTGCTATAATTACTATAAAATAACAATAAAAATTAAATCAATAATGGTTCCTCTTTCATAAAAGGTAGGCAGGAGGCTCTGACTCCCCATCCTCACCTCCACAGCCCCTTCCCACTTCCCAGAGAACCACAGCTGAGACTTCTGGTCTACCAGGAGTTCCCGTAACCTTGTGTACCTGACACTGAATTCTGTGCCCAGCTCCTCAGTGGAAAGCAGACCATTTAACCTCCCTTCGCCTCTATCTCTCCATCTGTAAAAGGTCTGAAAAAATGCAGGCCACCTGCTTTCTTCACAGGAGAGTGACGAGAATTAATGATATTAGGTTAATGCTGTCAGCTTCCTGAAGGGCTCAGGGAATTTGGAATGAGAGACCCTGTATGGATATCAGATATGATTCCCTAATCAAAGGACTTTGGGCTGTCCATATATCTTTAGAACCAGGGGCACTGGAACGCCAGCTTTTCTATTTGTTATTTGAAATGGTACCCAAAAGAGAAGAGGACAAGACATGACTGAAGGATATGACTGAGACAACCCTTCTGGTGACCGTCCATTCAACATCTGTCCGAGGGGAGGTGATTACGGGCCTCAGATTGCCAAGTCCATTATCATTAGCACATTATTTGGTGCTGAACGCATTGAAAGGACAGGTCGGGCCACAAATGTCTTTGTTAAATGCAGAGCAACCACCCTCCTCCTGCCCACTCCAGGCCTGTGTAAAGTGAGCCGTGGGGTGCCTTTCTCCCCTCCCCACTACCCTGCCTGCACTACCACCCCACCCCTGGACCCCACCCCTCATTTAAGAGTTCACAAACTGCTCCTGCCAGTTTAAGCAAAAAATGTTCCAAGAGGTAACAGGGCCACGGTAATTAATTTTGCTCCTTGACTGGAAGGTGAAAAGCTTTTTATTATGTAAATTATAAATGTCCTGAAGGGAAATTTTATCTCCCTCTCACCAATGAGCCCATCAGGCTGCCTGAATCAGGATTTTTTTTTTATGTTTATTAGTCTAGGGGGGCCAGTTAGGACGTTTCATATCTTCTAAGTGCTGACATTTATCTATTGCTTCCAAATAAGCTTAGTGGCAGGGAGCCACAGGCAGACCACTAAGTAGGGAGGGGTGGGGGGAGTCTGTCTACAAACAGGCAGAGCACAAAGGGAGCAACCCCTGGGCGTGAAAGATGGGTGGAAGCCCACTGTTCCCCATGTTGATGGCTTTTGTCTCTCCCTCGTGTTCCCCCTTCAGCCCATCTTCCTCCCCTGTGATTCCTTCTCACCTGTCTCATCTCTGCCTTGGCTAATGATACCTTGGGGCTCTGGGCACAGCAAACCCTCCCTGGGGCTGAGGATGCTCTGCTCCTCCCTCCACAGCCATCAGCATTCCCAGCCATACTCTTTGGGCTCTTCCTCGGGGGAACTCCTTGCTCTCAAAAGAACATTAGTGTTTTTTCTTCCCTCAGAGGAGCAAGCTTATACGCTATGATGCTTGCATTTTATATATCACCTTGACTGGGCCCCAGTGCCCAGATATGTGGGCAAATGTTTTTCTGAATGTTTCTGTGTTTTTGGATGAGATTAAAATTTAAATTGGTGGACTCTGAGTAAAGCAGATTGTTCTTCATAATGTCGGTGGGCCTCATCTAATCAGTAGAAGGCCGGAATAGAGCAAAAGACTGACCTCCCCTAAGCAAGAGGGGATTCTGCAGCAGACAATTTTGGACTTGAATTGCAACATCCACGCTTCCCTGGGTCTCCAGCCTGATGACTCACCCTACAGGTTCAGGGCTTGCAGCCTACATAATTGCAGAAGCCAATTCCTTAAAATCTTTCTCTATAGATATAGATATTGATATATCCTATTGGTTCTGTTTCTCTGGAGAACGTTAATACATACGCCACTGAGAATATAGACTACAAACACCACTCTACTCCAAAAGGTTAGGATATATGATAGTGACTGGGACCTAACAAACCTTGAGAAAGGGTAAGCTTTGGTGTTCTTATTTTACACAATAACATCTCTTTTTCTTTTTTTTTTCAACATCTTTATTGGAGTATAATTGCTTTACAATGGTGTGTTAGTTTCTGCTTTATAAGAAAGTGAATCAGCTATACATATACATATGTTCCCATATCTCTTCCCTTTTGCGTCTCCCTCCCTCCCACCCTCCCTATCCCACCCCTCTAGGTGGTCACAAAGCACCGAGCTGATCTCCCTGTGCTATGCGGCTGCTTCCCACTAGCTATCTATTTTACGTTTGGTAGTGTATATATGTCCATGCCACTCTCTCACTTCGTCCCAGCTTACCCTTCCCCCTCCCCGTGTCCTCAAATAGGGAAGGGGGAAGGGTAATCCTACCAGAGGATTCTCTAGCAGGTCTGTGTCTTTATTCCCATCCTGCCCCTAGGTTCTTCATAACCATTTTTTTTTTAGATTCCATACATATGTGTTAGCATATGGTATTTGTTTTTCTCTTTCTGACTTACTTCACTCTGTATGACAGACTCTAGGTCCATCCACCTCACTACAAATAACTCAATTTCATTTCTTTTTATGGCTGAGTAATATTCCATTGTATATATGTGCCACATCTTCTTTATCCATTCATCTGTTAATGGACACTTAGGTTGCTTCCATGTCCTGGCTATTGTAAATAGAGCTGCAAGGAACACTGTGGTATATGACTCTTTTTGAATTATGGTTTTCTCAGGGTATATGCCCAGTAGTGGGATTGCTGGGTCGTATGGTAGTTCTATTTTTAGTTTTTTAAGGAACCTCCATACTGTTCTCCATAGTGGCTGTATCAATTTACATTCCCACCAACAGTGCAAGAGGGTTCCCTTTTCTCCACACCCTCTCCAGCATTTATTGTTTGTAGATTTTTTGATGATAGCCATTCTGACTGGTGTGAGATGGTATCTCATTGTAGTTTTGATCTGCATTTCTCTAATGATTAATGATGTTGAGCATTCTTTCGTGTTACACAATAACATCTCTTGATCTGTAGCTGGGCTGTTGGGTAACACGTCCTAGGCTTCAGAATAGAGCAGAAAGCTGATGGAAAAGAAGCAGGGAGAGGTGAGATGAGTGTTCCTAACCAGCCCAGATTTGAGGGCAGCCTCTGCATCCTCTGTTTAAAAAGTAATAAATCATAGCCAGGACATGGAAGCAACCTAAATGTCCATCAACAGAGGAAAGGATAAAGAAGATGTGGTACATATATATACAATGGAATATTACTCAGCCATAGAAAGGAACAAAATTGTGCCATTTGCAGAGACATGGATGGGCCTAGAGACTGTCATACAGAGTGAAGTAAGCCAGAAAGAGAAAAATAGATATTGTATAATATCGTTTATATGTGGAATCTAGAAAATTGATACAAATGAACTTATTTGCAAAGCAGAAATAGAGACTCTGACGCAGAGAACAAACATATGGATACCAAGGGGCGAAGGAGGATGGGATGAATTGGGAGATTGGGATTGACTTGTATACACTACTATGTATAAGATAGACAACTAATGAGAACCTACTGTATAGCACAGGGACCTCTACTCAGTGCTCTGTGGTGACCTAAATGGGAAGGAAATCCAAAAAAGAGGGGATATATGTATATGTATAGCTGATTCACTTTGCTGTACAGCAGAAACTAACACAACATTGTAAAGCAACTATACTCCAATAAAAATTAGTTTAAAAAAAAGTAATAGGGCTTCCTTGGTGGCACAGTGGTTGAGAGTCCGCCTGCCGATGCAGGGGACACGGGTTCGTGGCCCGGTCCGGGAAGATCCCACATGCCGCGGAGCAGCTAGGCCCATGCGCCATGGCCGCTGAGCCTGCGCGTCCAGAGCCTGTGTCCCGCAACGGGAGAGGCCACAACAGTGAGAGGCCCGCGTACAGCAAAAAAAAAAAAAAAAAAAAAAGTAATAAATCTATCTCATTGATGGACAGATGGCACAATTTCATAAGAAGCTTATAGGGAGAATTTCATCCTCCAATACTACAAAGCCCTGGGTACATGGTGGGGGTGAAACAGTGCCTTGTTTTCCTGGAACTTATAATCTAGTGAAGGATTCAGGTATTAAACAGATAAAGTCACATATAAATGCATGTCATGATACCTGCTGAATCCCATTAGAGGAAATAAACCTGTTCTGTTATAGACTGAAAGGTTAGGAAAGGCATCTCTGAAGAGACAACAGTTTAGAGAAACTGAAAAACAAATAGGAGTTGCCCAAGTTGGGGGAGAGCATTTCAAGTGAGGCAGTAGCAGGTGTGGAGCTTTTAGGCAGCAAAGATCTTGATGAAAAGCAAAGGGGAGGGGGCCTGGAGTGAGGAAGGGTAGGCACAGCCATGCACACAGGAGCCTGTCTGCCCTGCAGAGGAAGCTGTGTCTTTTCCAAGTATAGTGAGAAGCTAGTGAAGTATTTTAAGCAGAGGAGTGACATTATCCTAATTTATATTTGTAAAAATTATTTTGGCTACCTCTGTGTGGAAAATGGATTGGAGAATACATATTGCAAGACCAACATGATGGGCATTCTCTTTTTACTCTCCTCTCCAACTGGACAAGGAAAAACCTGTATTGACTATTCCTCCCTTGGCTTGTTACCTTTCAAGTGGAGAGATTCTTGTTTACATGGGGATTGAAATATATAATTGAAAAATGGAGCAATGAGAGAGAGAGAAAGAGAAAACCCATCTGGGGTTAAATATCCAGAGGGGTTTTTATTTTTGACGTGGGTGAGGGAGGGGTTGGAGGGAAGGAGTTGTAGTAAATAAGAAGCTTATTTGAGGTGTCCTTCTTTTTCTGGCAGAAACTTTCAAGTATAGAAAACCAGGGGGAAGGGAAAGGGAAATTTAATCTGTTACTGTGGATTATGATGAGATCTTTCTATATCTATCAAGAAAAGTAAGTTAAGGATAGGAGTCCTTTATTAATTGCTATTGGTTGTTAGATGGTGCTTCCTTGGATCTTCCACTGCTCCACGACTGGAGTATGTAGGTTTTGTTTGTTTGTTTTTGTGGTACGCGGGCCTCTCACTGTTGTGGCCTCTCCCATTGCGGAGTACAGGCTCCGGACGTGCAGGCCCAGCGGCCATGGCTCACGGGCCCAGCCGCTCCGTGGCATGTGGGATCTTCCCGGACCGGGGCACGAACCCGTATCCCCTGCATCAGCAGGCGGACTCTCAACCACTGCGCCACCAGGGAAGCCCAATATGTAGGTTTTTACAAAAGGGTTTCACTTTACAAAAGGGATGCTCAAACACCCAAAAGACAAGAGCAATGGACTTGGCTGTGATAGAGCAGGGCCTCGGGACCTTCCTGAGGTGGTGGAGGCATAAACAGAAGAGCAAGCAGAGCTGATACTGTCCCCCAATATCTCTCTCCTCTTCTTCCCTTCTTCCACAGTAAAAACATTTAATCTCAGCATTTAGACACCCAGAGTACAGACTCTAATTCCCAGCCTCTTTTGGAGTTGAATATGAATGACCTTGTGGTCACATTATGGCTAATGGGATGAGTGCAATTTCCAGAACATGCCCCCAGAAGAAAGTGTTGTCCCCTCTCCCAGCCCCTTTTCTCCATTTCCAGGGGCTGGACTGTGGTGTGTGGTAAGGCATCTTGGATGACAGGGCAAAGGCAGCATACCGGGGGCGGTGGAGCTCAAGATGGAAGGCTCCTGGGGCTTTGACACCTTACAGTCCCCACACCCCACCAGGTCAGGATGGCTAACGCCTGGACTCATATGTAAGGAAGAAATAACCTTATTTAAGCCATTATTTTAACCATATCCTAACTAATACAAGTTATTTCCTAGAGGGCCTCCAGTGCTTTCCAAAATTTCCCTCTCTTTCCCACTAGAGATATGGAGGTAAAAAACAAGGGTAGAATCTTCCCACTACCCTGTTCATAGACTCGGGGACTCAGGAATCTCATGACTGTACCCTGAAGTTTAGATAAGCAGAGATTTACAAACTGAATCAATGCTGTTCTGTAACCACTTCCTTAGCTGTGGTTAATTAAAAATTTAAACACACAACTGAAAAAAATTTTTTCCCAGTATTTCTTTTAAAAAAAAACAGTTTCAACACTTAGAGTGGTAGAAAGTTCCAGTCAGGCTTTGGAAATCTCTGCAAAAGACATTCCCACATAGTCGAAACTGTGAAATCCATCATATAGAACATGAAATCTGAGTAAAAGACTCTAGTTTTACTATCAGCCCCACAAGTGACATCACAGGCAGGCTGCCTGAGCACTTTAATGCTCTGTACCTCTATTTTACATTTCAGAAAGAGCAGCTCTCCTGAAGAAATATTGTGAGGATTAGCATCATAGAGACTCAGGGTGAAAGAGGACATCCCTGGGCACCTGGTTGAAATACCCATCCAATGCCTGTTTCCCTGTCATTACTTCCTTGATAAGAAGACTGCCATCCATTCTGCTCACGGTCTATGTTTCCAGGTGATAAAGACCTCACTAGTATTCAACTTTGTATAGTTGAATCATAAAGCAGTGAACATTTGCTAAAAACACCACTTACAGGAGTTCCCTGGTGGTCCAGTGGTTAGGACTTGGTGCTTTCACTGCCAGGGCCTAGGTTCAATCCCTGGTCAGGGAACTAAGATCTCGCAAGCCGCGCAGCATGGCCAAAAATAAAAATAAAAAATAAAACACCACTTTTACTTTGTTATACTGCTTTTTTGTAGAGACGACACAAAAAGGAAAGAGCAGGGAGGACAGGCTCTGAAGTCAGACGGATCTGGCCTTAAACTCAGTTCACCATTTATGTGACCTGGGGCAAATCACTTAATGTCTTTAAGCTTCAGCTTCCTAAGTTATTGTAATACATATTTTAGGGACCACAAATGGTGAAATATAAAGTGATACATAATTCCTGTACATAGCAATTACTTAATAATTACGTGGTTGTTGTTTTGCTGTTATTATTTTTATAATTATCAGTCTTATAGTCATTCTAGGAATGGTCCCAGCTTTGCCACTCACCAACTGTGTGACCTTGGGTAAGGTTCTTAATTTTTCTGTGCCTCCATTTCCCCATCTGTAAATGAGGAGTGATAGTAATACATCACAAGTTTGCTGTGAGGGTTAAGTGTGTAAAAGAATACAAAGCGCTTTGAACAGAGCTTTAGTAATTGTAAGCATTATAGAATATAAATGTCAGCTTCTGTAATTATTAAGGAGTAAAACTCTTAACTGTATGGTAAAATGAAAAGATCATGAATGGGATATTTTGGAACAGTGCCTAAAAGAAAAACCTCTTAGGGGACTTCCCTGGTGGCGCAGTGGATAAGACTCCGAGCTCCCAATGCAGGGGGCCCGGGTTCGATCCCTGATCAGGGAACTAGATCCCACGTGCATGCCGCAACTGAGGAGCCCACCTGCCGCAACTAAGGAGCCCACATGCTGCAACTAAGGAGCCAGTGAGCCACAACTAAGATGTGGTGCAACCAAATAAATAAATAAATAAATATTTTTTTTAAAAGAAGAAAAACCTCTTATATTTGTCCTTTATAGTAAATTTGCTTCTCTAAATATGCTTTTCATTTTGATAATATTAAGTGTTCTCAACGTGAAGCAGTAAGTAGTACAGGGAATAGGAAACAATCTGGGGTTTAAAGCAGGCAGATGGAAGTCTAATACGTTTAAAGTTTTCAGAAATATTTTAAAAATGACAGAAAATTTGCATTTGAGACCCTTCTCTTATCTTATTCCCAGCACTAGCTGAGCTGAAAAACTCAGGAGAAAGCACGGTTGACAGAGCATGGGAGTAGCCTGGCTTCTTCCGGGCTGGGCCAGGTCTTTCCACCAACCAGCTGGCTGACATACAGTGTTGTCACTTAACATCTCTGAGCCTCAATTTCCTTATGCAAAATGAGAGGCCTAATTAGAAGAGCTCTAAGATGCTTGCAATTTCTCACAGTCTAAGATCCCATGTGAACCTGGTCAGATACACATTAGCAGGCAAGCAGCCCTGCCTGGTTTTAGGGATAACTTTCCTAGATGTCTTATTCCGTGTTCTACTAAGTAATCTCAACATGTTAGAGTGGTTTTTTTTGCTTTGTTTTTTTGTTTTTTGTAGAGACCTACAAATGAAATGGTATTGTTATCAGTCACAGTAGGTTAGGTTAGGTTATGCTGCATGGCTTTCAATAACTCAGTTTTGTTTTTACTAATGCTACATGTCCGTCAAGGGTCAGCTGTTGCACTGCTCTACGTCTTCATTCCAGGACCTAGGCTGAAGGAGCAGTCTCTATCTGGGTGTTGCTGTTCTTCTGGCAAAGGGGAAAGAGACATTTCAAACAACCAGTTGGCTCTTAAAACTGCTGCATGTAAGTTATACACATCACTTTTGCCTATATTTTATTGGCCAAAGCAAATCACATGGTTTCTCCTGACCTCAGCAAAGAGGGGATGAAAAATCAATCCACTCATGGGAAAAAACACAATGGGGGAAGAAAATAGAATATTTGGTGAACACTAGTACAATCTACTACAGATGTCAATGGAGAAGGAAGAAGGAAGGAAGGAAGGAAGAAGAACTCTCTCTTTGTTGAGGGGAAACATCCGTACAGGAGTGTTTGCAACCCAAGATCATAAATGTAAGAACACTTCTAGGAAAACTACTAGCAGAGGAAACAGTTTCTTTTTGCTACTTTGTGAGAAAATAAATGCCAAACAAATAAGGGGGGGAAACAAGGAAAGGGGTGCTGTTAGGGATGGGGAGAGAGAAGAGGAGCTGGGGAAACCCAGCCTTGGAGAGATGACACCATTTTCTGCAGCTCCAGGCAGCTCCAGCTAATGACTGTGTGCAAGCAGAATGTGAATGCTAAGGGTGCCAGCAAGTACATAAAAGGCAGAGGAAGAAGGATCAACATGTTTTGCTGCCATTTCCAGGAAAGGGATGGTGTCCCCAGCAGCCTCCCACAGTAGATGACCAGAAAAAAAAGCAAACACAAATAACAACTCATTGAAAATCCGAGTCGTGACTACTGTGTTTCACAGCACATCCTCCCTCAAATCCTGGCTGCAAACCAGCCCAGCCACTTAAAGCAGCGCTGGCAGCTTGCTCTCTCTTGGCACCGGGTATGCATGGCAGCTGGATGGCTTGTAGTCAGTGCAGTTTTGCAGCTGGTGGTGGTAGCAGTTGGCAAAAACTAACTGTCCAGATGGGCATTAAATTTTCTTTAATGTTTATAATATGTCAAAAGAGAATAATCCTATGTCAAAGTGGCTTAGAAGAACTTTTACTCAGGAGCTTACAGAAATTCCTTTTTGACAAGATGGAGGTTGCTTTATTTCAACTACATATGTGAGTCTTACTCCCTTAAATTAGGTCGAGGCGCTCCTCCGCAATGGAATCTCCTTTAGTTAAAAGGGCTTGGAGAGTCTCCAACCTATTCTCTTTCTCAGGTTCTCCACAATTTGTTGATCATTAGCCAGCATTTAGCAGTATGGTCACAGGATTTGAACTGAGGACCCAAAAGGAAAATAATGTTTGATTCTGGAATTGTTATGTTCCTCAGAGGGACCAGTACCATTCAGGTAATGTTATAAAATTAGGAGTAAAGTAATAACCATGTTGTATAGAAAAAAGAGCATTGCGCAAAACATCTTCAGACACATAAAACAGGCAAGGAATTAATATCTGAAATATATATTTTAAAATCACTATAAATCTATGAGAAAAACAAACCAACAACAACCTATTTTAAAAATGTGCTTACGGTACAGTATGCAACTCACAGAAGAGGAGATTATGATGGCTTGTATTGAACGCATTATGAAATGGTGATCAGCCTCATTAGTTTAGTGATCAGGGACAAGCAAGATGCCATTCTCACCAAACGTACTGAGGACGAACTAAAGATTGTTTACAGGAAACGTCGTGAGTTTGTGAGGAAACAAGTGCCCTCGTACTTCATGCACTGCTGGGGGGTACAGCCAAGTAGACAAAGCAGCGTGACCACTTTGGAGGATAACTTCTCAGTATCTATAGAATGTAAATGCAAACGTCCTATGTCCCAGCAATCCCTTCCTCACATCTATCTCCTTCTCCCACCCTCATGCAACAACATTCACAAGTGTGCACAGGAAGTCTATGCATTGATATTCATTACAGCAGTGTAACTCAAAGGATGGTCCTTGGACCACCAGCATCAGAATTCCCTGAGAATGTTTACGTTAGCATTTCTAATCGTTTTTAGAAATGGGACCATTATTCCATCCCAGAACTACTGAATCAGAGTATGTGTGGGTAAGGCCAGGAGTGTATTTTAACAAGCCCCTCTGGTGATTCTGACGCTAACTAAACTTTCAGCAGCACTGTGTCGTAACATTGTTTGTAATGGAGGAAAAATGGAAACAATCTAAGTGCCCATCATACACTTATTAATATTTTAGAAAAGTAGCCAGCAGTTTAAAAGAAGAGGTAGATATGTGCTGATCTAGGAAAATATCCGAGACAGACAATATTGTAGAACCGAATGTAAAGTATAATAGTAGCTATGGTTTTTAAAAGTTACAGAACAATATCATATATCTCTATACACACATTTGTACATATATGTGTACGTTGTATGTATACATGTAAACATTCAGCAAAACGTCTGGAGGATACATATCAATTGATAACAGTGGTTATTCTGGAAAGGATTTGGTATTACAACAGCAGTCAAGAGAGACTGTAGCTTTTGGGGAACTACACTCAACATCTTGTAATAACCTATAATGGAAAATAATCTAAAAAAGAATATATATATATATACACATACATGTATGTATGTATCACTGAATCACTCTGCTGTATACCTGAAACTAACACATTACAACACTGTAAATCAACTATATTTCAATAAAAATCTTTTTAAAAAAAGAAAGACTGTAGCTTTTTGTTTGTCATTTCGTATTTTGGCAAGAGCTTATATGTGTACTATTTGTAAAACTGTATTTTTACCTGGAGATCTGGGTTCTAGACCCAACCTGGGCTCCATCCAGCTGCGTCACCTTGAGCACAGGCCAGCTTCCCTAGACTTCAGCTTCCTAACCTGCCAAACCAGGAATTAGACCAGTCAAGCCCAGAGTCATTTTACCCAGCTTTATCTTGCTACAATTTTTGCCAGAATTGTTTATGAAAATTAGGTTGTGTAATAAATCTGACCAAAGAAATAAAGAGAAACATGCATATCTATCTATGCCCCTTGAGGAACTCATTAATAATTACTTCCACATGTCATCTTAAGACAAATGACTTACATGAGACTTCCTGTGTTTAAATATCACTGTGGCTATATGAAGCTTTTTATATTTAAAGTTTAGAGACCTGATAAAACAAATTTCTCCTCAAACTTTTTCCAAGGGCTTGAATATAAGTGAATCTTTAGGACCCTGGTTCCAATAGCATCACGTGTGAAAATAAATAATGACTGGCCTGTCCTAGCAGAACACATTTGCTCAGAGAATAATCACTCATGTGGTGAGCATATAATTACTTTAGAACACATAGATGGTGTCAGATTGAAGAGCTGCAGTGATAGTATCATGCTTTCATTCTAACAGAAAAACTAGAGATTTGTTTTCTATTTCTTCAATTTTATATAGCATCTTTTAAAAATTAAGAAAGAGAAGCAGCTTGTATCATGTATGAATCTAGATCGGTTTTGACTAAGATATAAAGAAATCTGAATAAACCAGAATTCCCTTGGGGACAGATAGAAGAACCTTGATTAAATAAGAATTAAAAAGAAAATAATATTTATACTAGAAAGCGAAGAGTAAGGCAAAAAAGCTAAGTACAAAGTTCAGTCAACTCTGCCCCATAAGAGGAAGTCCTGCTTTCCTGATCAAATGCAGTATTTAAACACAGCAGTGAGCCAGAAGGAGCCTTACAGACCATTAACCACCACCCCATTATTTTATAACCAATTAATGATAAATTTGAGACTAGAATCCAGCCTTCCTGTCTTTTAGACCAGGGCTTCTTTCTGAGTGTTAATAGGACAAACGCAAATGCCTTTAGCACCTTGAATACGAGTGGATGAGTCAGCCCAATTTTATAAAGAAATTATTTTTGAAAATAGAGTTAAACGCTTTTCATCATATATATATATATATATATATATTTTTTTTTTGGCGGTACGCGGGCCTCTCACTGCTGTGGCCTCTCCCGTTGCGGAGCACAGGCTCCGGACGCGCAGGCTCAGCGGCCATGGCTCACGGGCCCAGCCGCTTCGCGGCATGTGGGATCTTCCCGGACCAGGTCACGAACCCGCGTCCCCTGCATCGGCAGGCGGACTCTCAACCACTGCGCCACCAGAGAAGCCCCATCATATATCTTTAAAGTGAATTTAAAGAATATTTATGGGGGAAGCCTTTTATAAATGTAAATACAGTATACCTTTTATTAGAGTTTAGTAATTCTGGATATGGAGTCATTTCTACTAATCTTTTTTAAAAAAGAATGAAATTTTAACAGTGAGTCGGTTATTTTCTATGTGCCACCCCAGATCCATTCTCCAACTTTCCCAGCCCTGCTCTGGCTCCTGGAAGCTGATTTCCACATTGGGCTCCTTGCCTCCAGCCTTCTGCTGAGTTTGTCCAGTGGGAAATAAGGCAGAGATTAGTATTTGGAGGAGAAAGTGAGGTTAGGGCATTATCCCTCTGCACCCCAGTGCCCATTCCTGTGCTGTCTCCTCACTGCCTTGCTGGCAGTGGCTAGCTGGCAATCCCCCTCCCAAGCCTCTGAGCTCTCTCTGGTCACAGTGGTCCCTGAGTCCCTCATCACCTTTTACTGGTGTCCTTGACCTAGCTCCACACCTCTGTAACTAGTCCCTTCACGAAACCCTTTTCTGGTTAGTCCCATAAGTGTACCATCAATTTCCTGCCAGGACCCTAACTGCTTACTACACAGAGTAATCAAAAGCCTATAGGTATCTGTGAATACTGGTGTAAAGCCAGCAACCGGTAAATGAAGTCTCAAGCCATCCCTGAATAAATCCCGGCCAGGACCAGATCCAGTCCTGTACAACTGGAGTCTGCACGCTCCACCCTCCTGTTAGGAGAGGCCACCTGCCGTAGACCTGAGCATCGTGTGAGTTCTCACTCAGTGTGCTGAGAGTGCAAGGCCCAGGCTGCTCTCCACCCAGGTAGTTGGATGAGATGATGTCTCTTTCCAGGACAAAGAGCAGTCTTGCTTACCACTTGCTGTAAATAAAGCAGTAGGTTCCCAAGCTCAGTGCTCCTTGGCTGGACACAAACCCACTGAGCATGCAGCAGCCACCCGGCCCATCTATAACGCCCTCGTGGGTCTCCAGGAACAAAGGGAACTGACACAAACATGATGTTCCTACTGCTGGTTGTGCTGAGTCTGACCTGGAACCCACATGTCTTCTTCATCCATGACATAGGAACAGGCTAATTTATGAGCTTGTAAGTGGGGTAAAATCTCAGACTCCAGCATCTTCAGCCTCTGACTCTAGCCACTCTGGCCTCTTCCTTCGCCAGGCACACAGCTGAGTCCAGTCTTTAGGATCCTGCACTTTCTCTTCCCTTCAGGTGGAATGCTCAGTCCCAAGGTCTTCACACAGCCAATTGCAACTGTTCTCAAGCCTCAGATCCCTGTGTGTCATCTCCTCAGAGAGGCCTTCTGTCACCATCCCAATCAACAGTCACTCTCTCCCATCACGCATTTTATTTTCTTCTTAACATTTTTTACTCTCATATTATCTCAGTTGTTTGTTTAATGCTTCTTTCCCCCACTAAAATGTAAGCTCCAGGAGAAGTGGAGTCTTTGGGGTCTTGGTCTCTGTCTCCCCAGAACTTAGAATAGTTCCTGCCCAGTGAAGTAGCACAATGGATATTTGATGAATAGATGAATAACCAAATGAATGAATGAGTTTTTACAACGCTACCCTTTACTGTGTGATATTATATACTCATTGAATTTCAGGTACCTCGTCTGTATAATAAAAGTAAGAAAATAATCTGCCTTGTGGCAGATATGTATTATATTGTATTATATTATATTATAATTGTATTTGCATATAGTTATAAATGTCATCTTATATGTTATATATAACAATAAAATAACACGATATTCTGAAAACTGTAAAGTACAATATCATTCCTGTAAAATGCAAGGCTCAGTTTTAATATAAAAGTACACACTTGAGGTCAATCTTAATATTTTCTGCTTTGTCATAATATCATTTAGAGAGGTCACATAATAGTCACTAGATGCATGTTCAATGCATGCTTAATTCATTCCACTCAAAAAGGGGCTGTTAGAAAGTGCAGGAGTGAGAGGCATTTTTCAACACATCTAGTCCTAAGTAATAACACGTCAGCGTCTTCCAACCAAAAAGCACTGCTAAGAGCCTATCCAGTTCTATGTCAGCACAGTTATGGAGACCTCATGCAGAGATGACAACACTCCAGTGATTTCCAGGGCTTCACCCTCACTCATTAGGTGGATTCCACCAACCCTACAGGAAAACCAGGCTCATTGCTGGGTGCTCCAGCTGGGGTTTGGAATGTTCACACTCTCCTCTCCCCCAGCATGACTTACAGTTTGTAGTGAGTTTAGCAGTGCCTCCTGCAAGGTCGTTGATTTGCAACCTTATGCTACAAAATAAGTCTGATACAATATTACAAGGCAGTGGGGGGACAGGAGGCTCCTTGCTTTACCTATTTTTAGGTAGCATCCTCCAACTGAAGATTCACTGGAGATCTTTATAGAAGAAATAATGGTGCCTTCCTCAGCCTCATTCCAGCTCCCTCCTTGCCTTTCCCCAGCCCTCCACTTGTCCACTTCTGTTCCCTGTCTGCTGTCATTGATCTTATTCAGGGATGGGGCAACCTGTGGATTTGAACAGAGAGACCACTCCATAGGAAAGAACCTCATGCAATGCTGAGAAGTAATTAGAAAAATCTCAAAATTTCTGACACCAGTGACTTCATGAATACAAGGTATTATGGTCAGACTGGAGAAATCTCTTCGAAAATTTGAAGTAAATTATGTCTAAGAGAATTTCCTCATGTGTGAAATGACAAGGTTGGAGTATTTATTTAACATACACTGCCAGAGTACACACTATATACCACGCAATGTCCAATAGGATCGCCACTACTAAAACACTGCTAAATTACTAAAACATTACTTTGTTTAACCCTCACAAAAACCCTTTGAGGCAAGCACTCTTATTATCCCCATTCTACAGATGAAAAAGTTGAGGCACGCAGAAGTTAAGTAAACTGCCCAAAGTCACGCAGACGACAAAGCAGCAGAGCCGGGTTCTGATCCCGGGCAGCCTGGCCTTAGAGGCCATCTCTCAGCCATGGTTGCCACGATAGCACTTAGATTCTCACCAAAGTCTTGTACTGTGCTAATGCTCGTGATTCTATTCTCTCAGGGCCTAGTTTCCAACACATTCTAACATGTCTAATATTCATATGATAGATGGATTATTTGGCCAGAATTTCTATCTTATAAGCCATCTTATAAGATGGTGAGGGATTTCTACTGCCATTCGGTATTCAGAGGTATTGAAAGCTACTTCTTTCTAGGGCCCAGAGAAGCCAGCCTGCCCTTTATTTTACTGGAGTAGAACTTATACTATGGATGCCGTAAAGAAAGTGTCCTCAGTGGACCCAGGCATGTGAAACCTGGAATCTAGATGTGCCTTCTGTCGTAACAGCTCTGACCTGGATACACTGACCCTGTGACGCTCTCTCATGTCATCTAAGTATCTTGAGTCATCTCAGACCATCTAAGTGGGTGGTCTGAGGCCCAACAATATGCCTCTGTGTTCTTCATGGTTAAACAGCCCACACCGAGAACCTGAATACGTCTAGGTCTTCTTTCTCCTGTCTCGACACCCAGATCAGCAAGATTCAGTCCCGCAATACTCAACAGCAAAAGCAGTGAGTAGTAACATGAGTGATGAATAGGCAGAGCACAGAGGATGTTTAGGGCCGTGAAATGACTCTGAATAATATGTATAATACCATAAGGCTGGATACCTGACATCACATACTTGTCCAAACCCGTAGGATATATAGGACCAAGAGTAAACCCTAATGTAGAGTATGGACGCTGGGGGACAGGGTCGTGTCCGTGGGGGTTAACTGACTGTCACAAAGGTACCCCTCTGGTGGGGGATGTTCAGAGTCAGGGAGGCTGTGGGTCTGCTGGGGCAGGGGGTATATGGGAACTCTGTGCTTTCCACTCAATTTGGCCGTGAACCTAAAACTTTTCTTAAAAAATAAAATCTATAATAACATGAGTTTTTACCTCAGTCTCTTGAAACGGAGACAAAAAGGAAATCCCACCCTGGAACCGCACCCATATGGCATCTCTCTTCTGTCTTCCCTGAGACTTCAGCTGCTGCGGTTATCCCGCCTCGCCCTTGGGTCTCTTCCTCATTCTCTATCCCTCCCCATTTACTTCTCTTTCTACTTACAGGTCCACACAACGTAAGCACACATACACCACTCACATGCACACACACACGCACACACACACAGCAGCCGAACTTTTCTCATGTAAGTTAAGTTAGCTTCCCTCGCTGCCATTCTCCTCCTGCCCTTAGCCCCATCACTCACCTGCCAGGGCCTACATGGAAACCCCCATACATTGTCCAGTACGTGGAAATGCTGTTAACGCAATAAGGTAGTATTGTAAGTACAAACTTAAAACTGCATGCAATACAAAATTATGTGATTTTGAAACAGCACAATTTTAACAATATTAAGAGCTTTATGCACGAATTTTGAAATGTGTATCTCCCACAAATAAACATTTGTACAGACGACGCAACTTAAAGCTGACAAGCTGAATAAACTGTAAACGGAATTTAGCCGTTACCACGGCCTTACCACATTAGCCTGTGAACAGAAACCCTCACCATAGTTCGCTTGTCACAAACTATGGCCTTGAACTCAGGCAGATTAGAACTCCATAAGGACTTCAGGGTGTATCTTTTGATTAAATGAGAAGGAGTGTCATTACACTTTAATAATTTTGTTTCTGCTATATAATTTAGGTAAATATGTAGATAATGACAACGTACTAAACTGTAGGTTTAATAGGAATTTTCTGCATAAAGCGTTAAGCATTTTCCAAAGAAAGATAATGTATTCATATATAAAACAGTGCTTTTTCAGCATATGTGGCCCTGAACTGGAGCACTGACTTGATGGTTAATGATGCATCTGCTAAGTGTGCAGATTGTAAAGAAAGTACTTTCTATTGTTCAATAATATGCCCTATTTAATTGCTCTATTATTGAATAAAAATCCCTAAAGAATTTTCACTTCCAGCAATGGTTTCTGACTTTCTTTTGGTGTCTAGACAATAATGATTTACTGAAATGTGTGGGGAGCAACATAAGAAAAGGCCTTAAAATATTTAATATTTGTAGTTATTGGAGTAGGGGGAGGGGAGAAAAGACAAAGCAATATTACAGGTTACTACTAAGTTTCCAGATCAAAACAGTTTTGATATAACTATTGAAAAATTTTAATGATCCAAAACCTCAATGTAAAATAGAAGGGGTGAGTGATGTAAGAGCTTGTCCCTCCAAAAAGAGAAGGTCGGAATGGCTGGGCATGGTGAGCACTCTCACGGCGGCCAGGAGATGCTCAGAAGTGTTCTCCCAGCTCTTTCACACCCCCCCAAACTCTTCGAGCAAGTCTACAGTGGTCCTGCACTCAAGGGACGGACACTGCTCAGTGGCCATATGTGTGCAATTCCCTTCCTGCCTTCCAAGACTTTTGATGGATGGAGAGTTCTCCACCATGCCTTTTGCTTTCTACTTGTGCATCTGGGAGTGTTCATGGTCTCCTGCTCTGCTGATATCTTCTATTTGCTTCTATAGATCGACTTTTCATCCTTTCCCACCTGTGCCCCAGGAGGCTGAACTTCATCAATCTTCCAGTTGAATTTAGCCAGGCACAGCCTCCAGAAGGAAACTGAAGGCAGGAGGAGAATGAGATTTGGGTATCTTCCCCCACCCCCAGCTCCTGCTGGCAGAGTTGCAATGGGTTGGCTTCCATCAGCCCCTCTACTGAAGGCTTTCCTTCCTCTCAGACACGCATGTCCTGTTATGACGACCACTCCAAACTCTTGCTCCTTCAGGTCTAGAGTGGTAACGGCTCCTTTCTTTTGCCAGCCCGGGACATTGCATCATCTCCAGTCGTTTACCTAAGCCTTGGCTACACCTGTGTAAATGTCCTCTTTATTAAACTCTTCTCAATTACCCAATTTGATTGAGTCATCTATTTCCTGCCAGGAGCATGACTTCACCCTCAAACCAGGAATGACCTATTAGCCCTTCTCCACCTACCCCAATCCTTCCCATCCTTTAGAGCCCAGCTCCCATTTTAGTTCAAATCTCACTTCCTTACTTGTGCATTCTACATTGATATCTTTCATCTGAGGTGCCTTAGACTTATCATCCACAGCACGCAATGTGTCCCCTGTTTCAGTCTCTTTTTTATCTCCTCAGCATCGCCAGTACAGCTGATAACGTTCTTGGCTTATATCCTTACAACTCAGTACTGTGTTGGCTGAGTATTAAGTACTCAGTAAAAGTCTTTCTTGGGCTGTAGAGGTCATTCCCTCCTTTAAAGGACTGCATGTTCATCCAAAATCTTCAGAGCATGTCACAGGATCATAGATGGAGTAAGAAGGAACTAGGGAGATAATTTGGCCCAATCTCCCCATTGTGGTGATGAGAAAACTGAGTCTCGGAGAGGTGACCTAACAGTCCAACATCTCAGAATCGGGAGGTGGCAAGCTGGAGGGGAGCCCAAAGCAGAATTTTTCTATCATTCTTTGCCACTCAGATACTAGTTTTAGTGTCTCTGTCTTATTACCAAAAAAGTCACCTCTTCATACCTGGATCCTTAGTATATTCCTTCCCTTTCAAAGACAGCATACATTTGTTTCTCCTAGTGAAATACCATTTCCTGAGTCCCCCAGAGCTGTTATCTATTCATGCATTATCCCTGCACCTACCACTTTAAAAATTCACCACCCAGACAAAGGCTGGATTCTATTCTTCCCTGCATATCTGGGAAGGGGAGAATAGAGAGCCCTTTGGCACTTTACTTCAATATTCTCAGATAAATTCAGGCTAGCACAAAGAGGATTCTGGCCATTGTCTGCAGCTTCACTCACAGCTACATGCTGAATAGGAAAGGGATCAACTACCCACATTTAAAATATTCATAATTACACACTCTGTCCTCCAAGGGGCATCTGCCTGCCGGCGGACGCGCACACACACGGAGACCTGCACAGGGCTGGGAGCTCTCACTCTGCCGCAGAATCCAGCCCCTTTAGAGGCGGAACGCTGCAGTTCTGAATATTCAGACCAAGTGCAAGCTGGCAGCGCTTCCTCTCAATCCTCTGATTGCCATGTGCTGGGGATCCTGGACACGCGGGGGGCGACTTTACTCCCCGCTCTGATGGAGAATGGGAGGCATGTGCATCAGCCACCTGACGTTTAACTGGACTCGAATGTCGAGACTAGCACTTTATTACACCATTCCGTTTAGTCACCCAAGTCAACTTCAGCAGAGAAGATGAGAACAATGGGCGGTGGCCCACGGCGTGACCCGGAACATCCCAGCGTGGGTCTCAGACAATGGGCGTGCCACTTTTCCCGTGTTAGACGTATCATTTAGTGCAACACTTTTATCACGTTAAAGGAGGTTCCACATAAAAATGTCAGCAGCGTCCAGTTGACTCATGGAATTGAGAACTGTGCATTAGCTGCCGATTTAAATTGATTTTGCTTCTTGAACCATGGAAAATCATTCTTTGAACAAGAATTCATGATAAATACACATGTGTAAAAGGCCTTTAATCATAGTTATTTTAAATACATAAAACATGATTTAAGCTTCTCAGCCTCATTAATTTCTTATGGTATAAAAGAACAAAAACAACCGGTAAATGAGAAAAGTATAAGTCATAATTTAAATGTGTTATGCATGGTCATTTAGCTCATTAAATGAAAAGATTCTTTGTAAACTCTGGGCCATAGAACATTTCTGTGTTACCCAATGATGGAAGCAATGTTACAAATTTTTTTTGCAGAGAACAAATTTTTTTTATCATTTAGGTCTTAAAAGAATATCACCAACAATTAAAACAGCAGAATTAGGATAATGAAATCATCTTGTAACACCGTGGAAACCCTCTTTTAGAGCACTTAACTCTTGTTTTCCCTGCAGAGGACTAAAGAGCAGGGGTCACATTCTCAAGGTTTGGCACATAGTAAGGGCTTAGTAAACATCAACTGGACTGACTCCGTGCTGGGCAGTATGCTCTATATTTATACAAGTGTACCCAAATCTTCCCCACGACCCCATGATCCGAATCATGGTAGGGTTTAATCTTCCATTCTCTGCAGCACACGTGTCTTCCCAAGGCTTCCAATACACCTGCCACTTCTGGTCATCCAATCTGATTAGCATGTCTTCATTAATATGGTGGGCCAATAAGATGTTCTTCAGGACATCCAGATGACCCAGGTCCCTTCAGACTAGATTGTGACAGAGGGTGGGATTGTGACAGAGGGTGGGACAGTTAACATAGCCCTGAGGTAAGACCTTAAATGTACACTGTTGTCTGTTCCACCTGAGTGTAAACTGCTTCTGCTCCCACTTCCTGACAAAGATGGGACAGAACACATGTGCCAGATCTGTGGCTGCACACCACGTAGTAATAATCGCCGTGTCAATCTGCTAGGTAAAAGACTAACCTGGCTCAGTAACTGCAATCGGGGCTACGACGTGGCTGAGTTTGGAGAAGTCCACTGTCATCCTCTAAGATCTGTTTGGTTTTTGAAGGGGACAGAAACAGATTCATTTAATGGGGATGTGATTCACTACCCCTGAGTCCTTTAGGTCTTAAGGATGGCACTAATTCCCGCCATTTTCCTTAGATACAATGTTGTTTTTTATTTATTATTTGGTTGTGATGGGGGTGGGGGGAGTTTCAAACGCTTCCACTTGAAAGCGTTTGAAACTTCCCCACTACGATAGCTCTTAACACTCAAGCCCACTACTCAACGTAGGGGTTTTGCTAACTACCAAGTATGAATATTCCAATTATGAATTTGAGCACCAGAAAATGACCATTGGGTGGTGAGTTCACGGACCCAGTAGAACCATCATGAACTGGGCCTAAGCCAAGATACCATTTTATTACCAGTCCTCAAGGGCCCCCCAGTCTAACCAGGGGCCCGGATAACAATTTCACTCCCCAAGAATCAGTGCTCCTGTGGGCCCTGCATCCAGCAGCACTCACAAATGTCTGAGTACTACCCAGTCCCCAGTGTATAGTTACCTGAGTAAATGGTCATAGGTCCCTTTGGGAAAAATACGGATAAGCCATTGTATTGTATATACTGCTATGTATACCTGTCACAGTGATGTGGGCCGTTCCCCCTAGAGACCTGGCCTTTCCTTCTAGATCTGAGAACTGGCTAAAGTCCAGACACCGGTTTGGGATTGTGACTTTTTTTTTTTTGCAGGGGAGGAGAGGCCTGCTTTTAGCCTACTTGATCTCTTTCCCATTGTACAGACTGAGAGATTCCCTTGCTGAGATTTCCTTGCTGTGTTTTATTAACCATCTCCGTGGCCCTATGTGTGTCACATCACTCTGACTATTACCATGACCTTGTTGCTATGATAAATGCATCACACCTTGCTTCTGATGTTTAAAACCACCACCTGGCCTCTACTATTTTGGGATCCCATCATCCTCGTGGCAGTGAGGGAGCCCAGTTCTCTAATAGCATGTCCCTGGCTTACAGAGGACACCATTGCTCTTCTTAGTGTTGCTGGTCCCTCTCTGACCAGTGAATTCCTTATTACTTTTGTTGGTGGAATGGCCTCTGGGTTGTCCTTGGAATGTAGTCAGCTGGTGGCTTTTCTAGTCTTATACAATATATCCATTCTTGCATGTCCTCATGTCTGAGCCTTTTGGTCCTTCCACCATCTGTCCCACCAGTTCGGGCTTTTCTACATCACTTAGTGTGGGTCATAACCTTTTCCAGTCATCCAGGAGCCAGCTTATCATTGTGTTATCTTGTGTAAATATAACCAGTGCCCATTTCAGAGTGTTACATTCTATAGACTAGGACAGTGCTTCATTATCAATATACTCTCCCTTACCCAACTTCACGTTCTGCCCTTATAAATCCAGCATCTTCAGGATCCAGTCCCATATATTTTCTCCCAGATTGTGTAGCCAACTCTTCCAGCTTTTTTGTTGTTTTGTCCCTTTCCTCCCTCTGCAGGCCCAGCAATTCCCTGGATAGGTTACTTGGACTCGACTCTCTGTTTGCCTAGAGGCCAGAGGACTGGTGGGGGTAGATCCTGAAGGGTACATATTGTCTTGCAAAGCACAGGCCTCTGCAGTTTTCCATCCAGGAAGGGGCAATGCTAGCCTTTAATAGGGAGAAGTAGACCACATTTGCCAACTAAGAGATTTCAAGGGAATGGGGGCAGGGTGTTAAGGTTTTTTTAGGGCATCAATTCATATATCCCCTTTTTTAGACTCAGGGCTCAATTCTTTCCCAACCAGGGCCCTAGTCTTGATATAACACACTTTCTGGAGCTGAAAATCCAACCTTCTCTGGGGCTCTGCTGGCCTTAGAATTATGGCTTAGAAATGACCCTCAGGTTCTTCTGTCCTTGATCATAGGAGATAAGAGTTTCTTTATATGTTCCCAAAGAGTTCCTCTGACATGCACAATACCTCTTACATTGGTGATTAATCACTCAAACCCTTCCACTGTCTTTATCCAATGCATGCGATAGCTCTCAACAACAGCCGTTCCATTCCATCATCCTTACTACCTCCCTCAGAATCTCACAAACTCTTGAGATATTTGAGTGCCTTCCCTCCTACCATTATTCTATCCCTGTTCACAATGGATAAAACTGAAACAATTGCAATTGCTCAACTTTGCACCAGCAATAGTTTCTCACTGCCAGCTGGCCAGAGAGTAAGGCAGCTCCAAAATCACATTTCATCGTCTGCTTTCTTAAACCACTCCTGACACCAACTGCCTTAGGTCCAATTCTCCAAGAAATAGATTCTAAGGTTACGTTTCCTGTTGTGGACAAAGTGTTTTGGAGCATGCTCTCAGGAATGACACACAGAAGAGAGTAAAGAAAGTAAAATTAAGCAGAAGGAAGGGTTGAAGGCAATGGTGCTGCAACAAAGAACTGAGCTGATCCCCCAGGGAGTTCTTGAGACGAAATGCCCCTTCAGAGTTGGCCCAGAACTGGTCTTTGTTTCCTTGCATTGACCAGTCATTTCCCTGGTAATGGATGTAAACTTGAGTGAGGTAATTCCATTAAGGCCAAGAGCAATTCCAGTAGGGACTTCATTGCAAGCTCTCAGTAACCAACACTTCTTGGCACCATGGGAACTGAATGACTTGATTTTGAACCAACCACAGAGTCCTTTATTTCCCCATTTTGAAGATCAGAAAACGGAGACAGAGAGTAAAATTAATTTTCCCATAGACACACAGCCCTAGGGCAAGTTTAAGTCCAAATATTTGAATGCAGGTGTATATAGGTCTAAATCCTAAACCATAACTAAACCATAACTTCCACTAAACCAAAAACAGTACAGCTATGTCTCTGATTGTTCTCCCACCAATTCTGGGGTAACTTCAGCTTTGCGCACATTCTTCCCAAAGAGTTATCAAAGTTCCTGGTTGGGGGAAAGAGTGGAGGTGGTATCCAAACAGCAGACGCTAGTGGACACGTCTTGCTTTTCTGCTCCAGACAGCTGCACTCATGTGTCTGGTTGCTGCCAATAATGATAGCACTGAGTAAAATCTCTCCATCCTCCATTTCTCCCCCTCTTCCCACAATCTACTTTAGAAAATAAAGAAAGGAACTGAAGAAGGAAAGGTGGGCAGGAAAGAAGGAAGAGAAAGCAAATGAAACTAATATGCCTTGAGAACCTAATATGTACCAGGCTCGGTACTAATTTCTTTAGTTTGTTTCCCGATTTGCCCCTCACAACAATCCAATGAAACAAGGATAGCTTCCAGTTTATAACGAAACCAAGGCTCAGAGTAGATTATTACAGTAGCAGTGTCCCTTTTTAAGTGGCCATGACTCCTTGGAATCATGATATAATGTAGGAAATCCAGAAACTGATCTTGCCCAAAGAATCTTAGATTTTTAGGGCTATATCTGTCATGTAATGAGAGCGGTCTGTCACCCAGCTCTAATGAGCATCTACTAACCAAAGCTTACATTTGTCACAAAACATCTCACAACATCCTTCTCAGTTTTAACCATGCTCCTCTACCTTACTCGCATTGCCAGCCCCATCATCCTAACAGCCTAAGTCCTGTGACAGATGGCAGGGACACTACCTGTTAGCCAATGACATATAATCCTGAGCACTGGAAGTTTCCCATGCAAGTATGGGATTTAATTAAACATCTTGGCCTCATGAGCGTCACTTTGGTCTCTCTCTGTGTCCCTCTCTGTGTCTCACGTTACCAAAACTGCACACAACCCAAGAGTCAACTGGGCAAGGTGAGGTTGGGAAATAAAAACAAAATATTCTACCATTAAAGATGTTGTGGACACTGTTGTAGATACAGGGTGAACCCCACCCACTATTTGGTTCAGATATTAAGATATTATAATGCCACACACACACCAAAAGTAAATGAAAAAGATTATTCACTGTATTAGGGTTCTCCAGAGAAATAGAACCAATAGGATGTGTGTGTGGGGGGGGGGGGAGGGTGTTTAGAGAGAGAGACAGACAGAGAGAGAGAGATTTATTTTAAGGATCAGACAATTATGGAGACTGGAAAGTCCAAAATCTGCAAGGTAGGCTGGCAGCTTGGAAACCCAGGGAAGAGCTGATGCTACAGTTCAAGTCTGAAGGTGGGTCCTGGCAGAATTCCCTCTTCTTCAAGAGAAGTCAGTCTTTTTCTGTTAAGACCTTCACCTGATTGGATGAGGCCCACCCACATTACAGAGGGTAATCTGATGAGGCCCACCCACATTACAGAGGGTAATCTGCTTTATTCAAAGTCTACTGATTTAAATATTAATCTCATTTTTAAAATACCTTCACAGAAACATCTGTAATAATGTTTGCCAAAATATCTGGATACTGTGGCCTAGCTATGTTGATGCAAAAAACAAAATAAAATGGCCATCGTACTCACAGGCTGTCTGGGGAGAGCAGGGCAACTCCAAAGCAGATCTGAAAATGGCTCAAGAGAATTTGGAAATGGGACTGGCTTGGGGTTTTTATGGTGGTGAGAGGCCAGGGTGAGGGTTCCCACAAAGGCAGGGGTTTGCATGTTTTGAACCTCCCTCCAGCAGCGAAGCATCTGGATGTGTAGATGTGGGGTGCAAGTGGGTGAAGGAGGATTGAGGCTTAAAAGTTGTCAGCAACCAAAGATCAAAAATTGGAGTCAGACTCTGTTGCAAAAGGGTATGCAGACTTTAGTCAGTTTAGTGGATATAAAAAAATATAATGATAGAACCAGTGAAGCAAGAAGAAGAAATATTAACCAAAGTAGGTATAAATCCTATTGGATTAAAATTGCTGACACCTGCACTTAAACAGGAAGTCCATTTGAAGTCATCACCATTCACAGTGGACACTGACCCAGGACAGCACAGCCAGCAACTGGAATGTGGCCAGCGGGTGCATTTCTAGGTCTAGAGAGGAGCTAGGCCTTATCTCCTAACACATGAATAATTCTTTTTCTCTCCATATTAAGAGCACATTTGAAGAAATTACCACCTGGAAGCCAGTATGTTTCTAGGTGGGGAGGAATAGAAAATTGGGAACACAGTAGAAATGCATAAAAATAGAGACACTCTCCATCAAGTGGGATGACCCAGAAAGTTCCCATAGAGTCTAACTTTGCAGAGAACCTTTCTGCACTGCACATTACTAACAGGAAAATACCAGTGTCAAAATTCAGTGCCCTCCATTCTGAGTGTCTAAGGGCATCTGAGAGCACTTTAGGCCCCTTTAAGCCATCATGAGACTTTAATTCCTCCTTCCAGGGAGCCAGGAGGGTGGTGAACTCAACAAGCTTATAAATTAAGTCCTGAGTCTTATTTTCCCAGCAAAGCAAGTTCAGAATGTACCATATAATTCTACAGGCTTGACATATCTCCATTAAAGGGGATGCCCACTGAGTGTGGGAGTACAAAAAAGAAATTACAGATTTTCTAATAAATGCCTCAAACTGCCAAGAAAATCTGGTTCTCAGGATATTTTTTTTCCTTTGTGGCTGAAAGTAAACATGTTCATTGCTTTATAGTTTCCTGAAATGATGACATTCTAGTGTAATTGCAAATTCCTGTGAGAGGCAAACAATTTCTACCAACTCCAGTGATCTATGAGTGCATTTCTAATGGCTAAGGAAGCCTCTATCACTGGACACACGTATCAAGTGATCAGCACGAGGCCTTTTTTTTTTTACCAAGAAGGAGCACTTGCTCAAGTACTTTTCCATCAGATTACAACTGAAACCTTCACTCATTCTTAAAAGGCACCTCTCCAAGTTCATGAGTACAAAGATTGACTGCAAAACAAAGATTTCACACAGCACTGCTTTCCTTAATTTAAGTAAAGAGAAAGCCAACTGAAATATCTCCTGCTATTTTCAAATCATAGTTACACAGAGAGTCAATTTTTTTGTAAGTTGGCTACATCATCTGAGCAAAAGACTTTATTAATGTCCGTTCAAGTAAAATTTCAAGACTAGAACTAGAAAGCTGAAGTGAAACATATTCTAGAAGGGTTATTTGGTATGCCAAGGAATCTAAACTTCTCAAATTTACTGGAAAATATTAGTGTTCTTGCCAATTATCTAGGCCTGGTGTAATCATTTCATAGAGAAAATCCATCCATTGCCCACATGCACACTCATAATTCCAATCTGTGTGTCTCTGTTGGACCAAACAGAGGCTGGAGCCCTAGGGCTCTGCTACATATTAGTGGAACAACTGCCCAAACACATGAACTGGGTCCTGCAGCACCTTCTGGATACAATTCCTCTCCTTCCTTAGCAGGTCTATCCATTCTCTAGCCAAGTTATACTGTAAATCACCGAGTTATTGGTCTGGTAGCCTGCAGGCAGGTTGGGTATATTCTGATTGAGGTGCATATTGTGCTGAAAAAAAGAAGACTTTGCAAACAAGGAAGGGAATGCCAGCCTTTGACAGGGAGGAGTGGGCCACTTCTGCAGACCTAAAGAGTTCAGATAAATCTGCAGATTCAAGATTTTCAAGGGTATCATCCCACGTGTCCCCATTGCAAGTCTCAGGGTCCCACTCCATCCCAACTGCGGCCTTAAATTCAATGTAGCCAAACTCTCAGGGTTGAGAATTAAATCGGTGTTGATGCTCCATTGCCCTTGTTTAGCCTTTTCTGCCTTCCAATGACTGGAAATGAGAATGTCATTATATGCTACCAAGTAGGCCCACTCGGTGAGTAACTACCCTCCAACTTGCCTTGCCCTGATCTATCAATGGTTGTCAGCAACAGCAGTCTGATTCCAAAATTCTTATAATTCCTACCCTCAAATGCCTGCAGTATTCCTCCATCAGGGCATTCCAGTCTACACATATCAATTCCCTGCTCACCACTAGGTAAAGTTTATGATTTGCACCCAAACTGTATGCCAGGGGCTACTGGCACTCCATCTAACACCAGGGATGGGAGTCCTCGCTGCCAGTCACTGGCATGTGATTCAGCTCCAAAATCCCCATTGTAGATTGTGTTGCTTGGGAAACAGACTCAGACCTGGGATTTGCATGCTAGAAGTTGATTGAGGGTACCTGTCAGGGGTAAAGGGAGCAGCATTAGGCCAAGGAAGTTTAAAGGCAATGCAGTTGCAATAGAGGCCTCAGCCAATCCACTGGGGGCCATTGGACCTGGGAAACTCCCTCAGAGTTGCTGAGATTGAGGCAAGGAGGCTGGGGCTCTGTACCACACATCAACCAGTTATGATGTAGGCTCTTTCCAGGGAGGAAGCGTGACTTGGGCAAGCCATCTCCCTTTGTCTGGGGGCAATTCCTGGGAGAAACTCATCTGTGAGCTGTCAGCAACCAACTGTCTCAGAAGCTGGGAACTGAGGGTTTTTGGAAAGAGGGATCTGAGTTGTTCAAAACAGCATCTACACCACCACTGAAGAGTGATTTGTAGCCAAAGAATAGTTAGAACACATGCCCAGCTAATTAGAAATGCTGGGCAAGTTTGATATTCATGTGAACAAAAATAAGAAGAGGAAGAATACTTGATGCTACTCATCTGAAGCTAAAAATTAGGATTTCCCAACCATATGATGAAGTGGAAATATCTGCTCTCACCACTATTTGTTCTTTCATCTTCCCTAACTTGACTTATCTATCCTGCTTCACTCACTGTTTGGTTAGAGCATATTCTTAAGTATTTTCACAGATCTCAAATGTGAGTGACCTGAATTATTATATAACATCAGATACTTTTCTTTCTATAAGGGTCTCTGAAACCTTACAGATTCTTAAACTGTAGTGCTTTTTACTCATAACCTGTAGATATTATTTCAAATTACATCTTTATAAAGTTTTAGCTATGACTGGCAGTAATTCACGATTGGATTTCACGCTGCTTAGTCACCAACAGAACAATAATGTTGTCCTAAACAATTTTGTGTCACACCCTTGATTGTGAGGTTGTTGCAATGACCACAGGCGTGAACATTGTCCCAATTCTTGTCTGGGACAATAGGTTGCCTCCAGAATTGTTTACAGTGTATAATGGGGGGGGGGGCTCCAGAACTTTAATTTAGAGCGTTACACTCAGCCCGTATCCCAGTTACCACATCACTTGATTAATTTACTCTTATTTTCTTGGCTCTTATAGTATCTACATATAACCCCACCTAGCCCTAAAGACCTTTAACTTGATGGAGTGCCACTTCTTTCCATATTTTTCTGATTTGGCAGCGACACAATTACCTCAGATATTAAAATGATGTCTAACTGGATTCTGAGTATCACAAGACCATCTTAAGTCCACAGTCACAATTGCTAAGATGACCCTTCCTATGACACCTGTTTAATATACATTTACCATATTTCATCAATTTCAAGGTACATATTTTTCACATTTTAATGTCTCAGGGTATGTTTTCAAATTGCCGTCAGCCAGGGGTCAGTGTTGAAATATTTTCATTGCTTGCACACTGTTTTAGTCTTCTATTGCTGCTCAACAAATCCACAAAAATAGTGCCTTAGAACAATACAAATTTATTATCTTACCATTCTGGGGTCCAGAAGTTTGAAATGGGTCTCACTGGGCTACAATCAAGGCGTCGGCAGGGCTGCGTTCCTTTAGGGAAGCTCTGGGGGAGTTCCGTGCCGTTCCCAGTCCTGAGACGCCGCCCTCTTTCCTTGGCTCACACACGGCCTTCTTCCTTCACCTTCAAGGCCAGTGATGGTGGGCCAAGTTCTTCTCACACTGCACCACTCTCACCTCCTATTCTGCCTCCCTCTTCCGCATTTAAGGATCTTTGTGATTAGGTCGGACGCACACAGATAATCAAGGATAATCTCAATATTTTTAAGGTTGGCAGATTGCCAACCTAATTCCAACTGCAACCTTAATTCCCTTTTGCCATGTAATCTAGTCGCAGCTTCCAGGGATTAGGATACAGATATCTTTGGGGGCCATTATTCTGCCTACCACATGCATTTTTTTAAAATTGATATATAGTTGATATAACAAATTGGCTTCAGGTGTACAACATGATGATTCATTATTTACCACATGCATGTTTACCAAAACTTGTAGAACTGGTGTCAGAGGTTTGGGAGGAAATCTCAGAGATAATAGTGAAGCATTCTTTTAAAATATTTTGCATCTTAATGTCATAGAGGATATTTTGTGATAAAAACATATATGACTATCAATGACTATGATTTCAAAGTGACTCAGAAAAGCCAGACTCTGAATGTGAAAGAAGTTTGGGGAATACTTCACCTAATTTATTCCACTTATACATTCAATTTTATCTATGCAAGAGTAATACATGATTAAAAATCAGTCTGTCATACTAAGTGAAATAAGTCAGAGAAAGACAAATATCATATGATATCACTTATATGTGGAATCTAAAAAATGATACAAATGAACTTATTTACAAAACAGAAACAGATTCACAGACAGAAAAGAAACTAGTGGTTACCAAAGGGGATAGTAGGGGGGTGAGGGGGAGAGATAAATCAGGAGTTTTGGATTAACAGATACACACCACTATATATAACACAGATAAACAACAAGGACCTAGTGTATATACAGAACAGGGAACTATATTCAATATCTTGTAATAACCTATAATGGAAAAGAATCTGGAAAAGAATATATATATATGTGTAACTGAATCACTTTGCTGTACACCTGAAACTAACACAACATTGTAGACCAACTATACTTCAATTAAAAAATTCTATGTCTAAAGAAGTCTAAAAGCAATCTTTAAGTACAAGATTTTAAGTGCTAAGAAGCATGAGTCATTGAGTTATCCAAGCAGCAGAAATTCTTCTTTCTCAATTGTAAAAAAAAAAAAAAAAATGATACGACCTAGAGTCAATGGATCTTAGATTTAATAAAACACAGTACATATTCACAGATAGCCAATTTTAATATTTTCATATTTAAATAAAAGTATAAATTATACAAATATGTATGAATACATATGTTTTCCAAGGACATAACTTTGTTCTGTATTCCTGTGGTGACGGTGCCATTACCACTAAATGCAAAATTGGAGTTGTAAGCATTGCATGTTTTTATTCCATGCAAGGAATTTGACTTCTGCATTAGAGAATAACAGCCAAAACGTTATGAATAGGTAATGAGAACAGGAGTGCTGAAGGGAAGGGAAAGAAAGGAATTCTATGGAAAAGGACTATTTTTAAGTAGAAATTTTAACAGGGCATACTCTATGATCACAATCTAATAATATTAAAAATAAATAATAAAAGGATGACCAAACTCATCACAGCAACTTGGAAATCTAAAAACACTCTTTTAAATAAACCCTGAAGACGAAGTAAAAAGAGAAATTATTAGATTACAGAAATGTTTAGATTTTAAAACTTAAAAAAGATACAGCAAGATCTTTGCAGAGGAAAATTTATGGCCTTAAATTATTTGTTTTTATAGAAAAAAGGCTAAAAATTAAAGAATTAAGTGCTGTCTCTCAAAAAACTGGGGAAATAACCACAAAATAAACCTAAAGAAACTAGGAAGCAAGAATTAATAATAACAAGAGATAAAAGTAATAAAATAGAACACACAAAAAAATGGAAAGGATAAATATATCATAAACAGTTAATCCTTTGAAAAGACCTATAAAGTTATTTTTAAAAAATACTCAAAAGCCTGATAGTGATAAAAGTGAAACAGGACGCATTTTAACCACAGATATAAAAGAGATTTAAAATTATGAAAATACTATATGTAACTTCATAGCAAACAATTTGAAAATCTAGAGGAAATGGATGATTTCCTAAGTGAATACAAATCACCAAAATCGACCTAAAAAGTAAAAAGTTAAATATGATAATTACCACAGAGAGAGCTATCATTTTGAAAAAGTCAACAGGGCAATATGGTTTTATCCCATCTTTCAACAATTAGAGTTGCAAACACACTTAAATTATTCCAGACTATAGCAAAAGATGGAAAGCTCTTGAATTTATTTCAAGCATAACTTTAATGTCAAAATCTACTAAAGATGGTAACACAAAAAAGAAAAAAAAATAGATCAATTTCACTATAAATATAGGTAAAATTCTAAACATAATATTAGCAAAAATAGAACCAATGTGCCAAAGGAGTAGTTAATACAACTAAGGGCAGTTTATTTAAGGAATGTAAAGTGGTTTAATGTCAGAAAATCTATCACATAATTACTTACAACCACACATGTAAGAAAAAAAATCACTGAAAATATTAATAAATGCCAAAATGATATTTGATATGATTCAGCAGGCATCTCCAATTATAAAAACTCTAAGAATAATAGCAACAGAAGAAAACAACCTACAATAGAATATTTACTAAAAATCAAGAGTATATATTATCCTAAATGGAAAAACATGGCAAGTATCTTAATTATAATTAGGAACTTAGCAGATATGCTCAGTATCTTCATTATTATTTAATCCTGTCTTGAGGATTTTTGAAGAAAATAAAACATCTAGTATAAAAATTAGAAAAGAAGATATAAAACTACGTATTTTCTGTCGGTAATATGAATGCATGACCAGGAAGCCTATGAGAAATGCAAGTTTAAAAAAAAACAAAACCGGGCTTCCCTGGTGGCACAGTGGTTGAGAGTCCGCCTGCCAATGCAGGGGACACAGGTCCGTGCTCCGGTCCGGGAAGATCCCACATGCCGCGGAGCGGCTGGGCCCGTGAGCCATGGCCGCTGAGCCTGCGCATCCAGAGCCTGTGCTCCGCAACGGGAGAGGCCACAACAGTGAGAGGCCTGCGTACCACAAAAAAAAAAAAAAAAAAAAAACTTTAGAATTAAAAATTGTTAAGATAGCTGGATATAAGATAAACATCTAAATATCAACATCTTTTCTCCATTTAGGTACCTATAAATGATAAATATATTTATAGTAGCAACAATAAAATACTTAGAATAAATTTTCCAAGAAAGATACAGGACCTTTTTGAAAAGGACCATAACACTATTGAAAAATGTCAAATAACATCTGGCTAGTGGAAGGACATACCAGGTTCTTGACTGAGAGGATGTAATTTCATAAAAATGTCAATTATTAAATGTAATGCCATTCCAATTAGAATTTCAACAGGATTTTGTTTTGGGGAGGTAGGAAAAGAATTAGATAATTTTATCTTAAAATACTTTTTGAAGGGCTATGTAAAAAACAAATTTTAGGGACTTCCCTGGCAGTCCAGTGGTTAAGACTGTGCTTCTACTGCAGGGGGCATGGGTTCGATCCCTGGTTGGGGAACTAAGATCCTGCATGCAGCGTGGTATGGGCAAAAGAAAAAAAATTTTTTTTAACTTATGTATTGCATAAAACATCTGCAAGGCAAGAAAGAAACAATAGATATAGAAAAAACATATTTGCATCAGAGATGATATACAAAGGGGTATGTTTGTAATATACAAAGAGATCTCACAATTTGATTTTTTTTAAAAGGTAGAATCTAATAAATGGGTGAGGATATGAATAGGCAATTCTTATATAGATACAATTTCTCAATAAACATATTCTTTAAACTCATCCAAATTGTCTGCCAACAAATTCACTAACACTCAGGAAGAGGCAAATTAAAGCAACAATAAAATTTTACTTTACACCTATCAGAGTAGCAAAAACTAAAGAGAATTATAACACTTATTGCGGTAGGGACAAAGAGAAAACATGCTCCCAGGTATTGCTAGGTATGAATATAACATATTACTGTCCTTTGGGAAAGTAACATGGTAACTTCTATGAAAATTTAAAATACATAATAAATTCCTTGACCCTGCAATCCCAACTTCTTGGACTCTAGCCCATAGAAATAAAAAAAACACCAGCAGTGAGGACAAATTACAATGATGTTTATTGAAGCATTATTTATAGTAGAAAAATAGAAATGAAGTGGTTAAATAAATTATGGCCTATTTACCACATGGAATATTAAGTAGCCATTAAAAGGAATAAATAGGAACTATTGTATATCAATTAATTTGGAAGGATTTCCATGAAATACTGCTTTATTTTTGTAAATGCATATATAGGTCTGTATACAGTTGTATGGAAACAGAGGGGAAAAATGAAAGGATACTTATCATTTGTTAACACTGCCTACTGGGGGAAGGAAGAAGAGAAGTGAGATGTGGGGACCCAGCAAAAAGAGGAAGAGAAAAAGGAGATTTTACTTTAAGTGTGTGAACATGATCAAATTATACATTTATGTAAAGTTATAAACCTATATGTGAGTATACAAAAAATATTTTTTTTGAATAGGAAAATCTAAACGTCACCTATTGGATTGTGATTGAAAAAACATGAAACTGAAGTAAGACCCAGGGGAAGGACAACACCATAAAGCACTACAATTTAGTCACTATGGTAACCTGCAAAGTATTTTTGCAGAGCTGCTCTCATAGTTCCCACGCGTACAATCAAAACAAATATGCTAAACATTAAAAGTTAAAGAGAATTGGTCATTTTATGTGTTGTATTAACACATTTAATAGTGTCATTGTACATAATGTGAAATTTATGTTAAATCCGTATAATATTATACAGTAAAGGCCATCTACTTTGTTTACTCTGATGACTGTGGTTTCCAAAGGACTAAGAGTATAAAGAAAAAATTTTGATGCTACAGTACAGGTGATGAGAGAGGCTACATGCAAATATAAGGTGTCCTTTTCAAACATATATATGCACGCAGGTATACCTATATACCTATTCATATATACTATATGCTACACTGTATTTGTATATGCTATCAGATTTGAAAATTCACATCACTTATGTGAGTTCATTTTCATAGTGGTACTAGAAGAACTAACTATATTACCCCCTTTAGAAGATAAAAACACATAGATAAATAATGTGGAGGGTTTTCCATTATGAATTTTGTCTTTTCTCTCCTTACAATTTTATGTATAAAAAACAATTCACTGTGAATTTTGTTAAAAAGAAAAAAACCTAAAAACCTAAAAAATGATGGAAGATGCAATTTGGGGAAAATTATAATTTTTCCATTATGCTTGATGAATTAACAATTTTCACAAATATGAAGTCCCAAAGCAATTGTGCAAGAAGGTCTCACAAAGTAGTAGGTCTTTCGTTAAATTTAGAAATAATTGATACTAGATTTTAAAGTGCATGGAAGATTGTTTCTCACTAGAGATCTCACTTCTATCCAACCAAATCTGGTATTCCTTTTGTTGAAAGTGCCTGTCCCGTTCTTCAAACTTTACTTCCTTCTTCAAGAAGCCTGCCCAGACTCCCTCCAGCAGCACAGGATTTTTTACTCTTACCATCTATTCTCACTTACTGTTGCTATATTAGGTGGCTTGCATACTCTTCTCCCTGCTGACTATGAGCTAGCTCCTTGAGGGCAAAAACCAAGGCCTGGGACTTTCTCGACCTTTAGTGTTGACCGCATACATGCCTACCACCAGCCCATTTAGGTACCGTTTATTTCCTATTTCTGTGCTCTTGCTTATGTTATCTCATTCTTCAATATTCTCACCCTTCTCAATAATTTGTGTTTCCTGAAAAACTGATTGAATTTCCTCTGATGATTTCTTATTTCTACAGGCCATTTATGCCCAGCATAGAGATTTATCTCCTTCTTGTGTCCATGCACTGCTTCAAACTGCTCTCTAATTACTCCATATGTGCATACTCTGTATCCAAAGCTAGATCCTAGACAAAAACCATGGGGACTGTTTTTTAAATTTTCAAACATCCTAGTACCAAGCACAAGTAATTTAATCATCAATTCTGGTTCAATTAAGGAAGACATCTTTTTTTCTCTCTCTAGATTCTCATTGTACTCTCAAATATGTTATTAAATTTAGAATTCTTTGATTTGTATTTAATGGATGGATTCAGGGGCACACACACAAACAGAGTGACCTCAAAATGCTTCTGGAATCACACAATGGCCAGAGGAGACCCTGGGAAAACGATGAAATGAGGCTTTCTTCATGTCCCTGAAAGAGGACTCAAGTTCCTTTCTCTTATTGGAGACAGGCCTTGATCCTAATCGCCACACTTGTACATGTGAAATTAACATCTCAAACTGCCTGCAAGTATCTCTCTGTCCAAAGTTCCCTCAGAAACATAATAAGACTGTTGGAAATGTAAATAACACATGAGGTTGAAAAGTAATAATAAATTAGGTGAGATAGGAATAAAGGACATATAACCCAAGGCATCGTTCTTGTCTGGTTTTCCATATAAACCCTCTGGAGGTTAATGCAAGTTGCCTGGGAATAGATTGAGGAGGGGGATATTTACTTGAGAAGCAACTGACAGAAACATAAAACATATATGAACTTTCATCGTCCATTTAAAAAGTAATAAAATTACCAAAAACAAACTAGAGAACAAAGGAAGGGATAAAAGTATTTTTGAAGTTTGGTGAAGTACATTTATACAGTCATTTTGCCCTTGTGAATCTTTACCACAAAATCTTATCCATTCTTCAAAGCTAACCATGATTTGATTACAAAGACAGTTAAAACTCTAAGCCAATTTTTGATCTAGACCTTTTCGTTTAAAAAAAGCAGAATCCAGTATTAAAATAAATGCATAGCGTACATGAATGAAGAGAGGGTCTAAATGGCTGTTGGAGTGATATTTCCCCCTAAACATATGGCATTGACATCAAGAACACACAACCACTTGGGCCAAGACCTAAAACCAGCTGTAATGTGAATCTGCTAAAGAAGAAGAGAAAATTCCTGTGTTGCATTAAACTTCAGTTGCTTTCCAGAGCTATTATTTTAACAGATACTCATTATATGTGCAGTTCACTTTGCTATCATTGTTTTTTCTCTGCAAGGTTAGTACAAAGAGTAGGACCAAAACCTTACAGAAAGGAGAGGCATGAAGAGGAAAATCTGCATCGCTAATCGTCCCAGTTGAAGATCACTTTTCCATACACTGATGTTCAAATGAATCAGTACCCCACCTGACATGTCTTAGATGGACAGAAATCCCTAAACTTCATCACTGAAAATACAGATGCCCTAAAAAGTGTATAATTCCAGATGAATAGTAATGGATATTAATCTCATTAATATTATCTGTTTGAGTACAGACTGGTAGAAAAGGTGGGAGCTGGAAAATTTTTATTTTCTCATAGATTTTTTATATTTTCAAGTGTGCCTAAAGAAAATTTCCGACTTGGACTGTTGCAAAATGCCCGACCCAACACCTGCCACACAGGCATTCAATAAATAGTAGAGGGCAAAATTATTTTTCTAGAATGGTATTTACTGGAGAATCAGGGACCCTTTGACCTGAATACTCTTGTAAGTTGTCTCTTTCCCACTTGTGATGCTGTGTCAAACACGATCACTCAATACAAGGTAACTAGAGAGGAGGGTTTTGTCTGGTTTATTCCAGCTGTCCTACTGCCTTGCCTTTCCTCCATACAAGTACACTGTGTTCTTTCTGTCCTATCTCAGCGCAAAAGGCACCTATCAAATAGGCCTTCTCTGACCATCTTACAAAAATGCAAACGCACCCTAGACTCTCACATCCTCCTTATTCTGCTTTTTACTTCTATGTAGTAATTAGCATCATATGACAGCTTTTCTATTTACTTGCTTATTTGTAGACTATCACTAGAAAGCAAGTTCCCTGAGGGCAGGGGCCTTGTCTCATTCACAGCTCCATGTCCTAGAACAAACACTGCCTGATGCACAGAAGATCCTCAATAAGTAGTTATTGAATAAATTCTTTTCTGAGAAGAATAAGCTGCCACCTGCCAGGTAATGGCCCGAAAGCACCAATAGACTGGCACCTCTTCCAAACCCACTGCAGGATTTCCTTCAAGGAGGGGATCTCTGTGCTCACTTTCAGGTTGAAAACGACAATGCAGAGTTTGGGGAATGCTTGCCCCTCTGATTTGTCTATAGCATACACGGGCCTCTCACTGTTATGGCCTCTCGCGTTGCGAAGCACAGGCTCCGGATGCGCAGGCTCAGCGGCCATGGCTCACGGGCCCAGCCGCTCCGCGGTGTGTGGGATCTTCCCGGACGGGGGCACGAACCCCTGTCCCCTGCATCGGCAGGCGGACTCTCAACCACTGCGCCACCAGGGAAGCCCTCTGTCTCTCTTAATTTCAAGCTTTTAGGAAAAAGCACCGTGTCTATATTATTTTCTACCACCAATAACTTTTAGGTGCTTAGTAAATGCTGAGAGGTGATTTTTGCTTTGTGGAAAACATGCAGCCCTCTGAATTGTAGCTTATTAAAGACAATCTTTACATTCTAGAAATGGTACACTACATGTTGGGTGATATCGTCTATGTCTTCCAGAGATTTATGCTATAAAAAAGATACAATAGAACACATGACGTGACTGTGATTTTTAACATTTTAAACAGGATTAAAAATAATTTTTTACCTTTTTGTTACTGTCATTTAAAATTTGGTTTAAGTTCATCATGGTGACAATAAAAACAATGAATATACCAAATAATTCAGAAAAAGCATAATTTTACCTGAATTATTTAGAATGGCTGCTCCAAAGTGCTACTTTCCTAGGTATCATATTAAATAATGACTAAAAAAATATCAATAGTAAACAAAATATTCTCATTCAGTGAACTTATCCCTAACTGAAGTATCTTTCCCCAGCAAATAATATCATCATCAGAGTAAAAATATGTGAACTGTATTTATAAAAGTCACAAATTGTATGCTACCTAAAACTGACTTCATTGGATTACAATTAAGAGACTACTGACCTTCTGGATGTTGAGTGCACTTGGTTTTAACTTTAAACAAATCAACTCTAGGTCAGTCACTTCTTCAAGTCGATGTCCAGATTTTAATGGGTAACTGAAGATTTCAGATCACATACTCATAAGCTGATTAACTGTGATTGACACAGTCCCTGCTGCTAAAGTCTGGATCGATGGCAAATTTACTCATATTACAAAATTTGTTCATGTAGCGCTTTTCTTTTTTTAAGTGCTATTCTTTAAAAAAACAAAAGAAAACCAAACCGTTTACCCCAAAATGCCCCTTCTGGCTCAGAAAACAAGCAGTAAATATTTAATAGCCTTTTAAATGTCTAATCTTTTAAGAAGTAAACTGTATTAAATTGTAGGACTCAATGCTTTAAGCCACCTGGATCAACTCTACACTGGTGAGATCTAAATGTGAGCAGTAACACTCTCTCCTTTGCAGCTTCTCATGAAACTGACACTAAATATTCCAGAAAAAAAAGTAAAATATAAACGAATCCTACATTTTACTTTATTAAATATTAGAATCACAACTACAATTATAGCAATAGAGCATTATTGATAGGTAGTATGTTTGCTCATAAGCTATAGTAATCATTTCTAATGAGAAATATGATATTGAATAGTTATAAAAGATATACTTTCAATTTCATTTTCAATCTATGTTCATTAGCAACAGTGAAGGCTAAATCTTATTTAAGTAGAAATGAATTTCAATATGCAGGATGAATGAATCAATTTATACTGCAGTTGAAATTCCACAAGATAAACATATATTTAGTCTAAGTAAGTAAAAAGCTACATCTTCCACTGTCTGGGTAGGAATACCTGAAATTTCATGCTTTTGAGGGCTTTACTTCTTTTTTATTTACAAAAAAGTCACAAACTCAAAATGCTATTTTAAAATCAAAGAAATCTGTTCTGTATCTCATTTTACTGTTTAATAGAACAGCTGAAAAATGACTTAAAGATGTGGCCATATGGTGTGAAAATCCAGAATCAAGGAAAGAATGAGATACTGCAAACATGTAAAAAGCAATAAGAGAAGGCAGCTCTGAGCTCAGTTGAGAATGAAGCGCTGATGACGGAGACTGTCTTTTATTGATGACATTTGAGGACACTGACTCCCTGGTGTTTTCCAAAACATGAATTCTGCACTTCAAGTGTTTGAGAGATTTAGCTAAGTCTCCTTCCCTCAGCCTGCGGTTGTTTGCACAGAAAGACTCCATCGAATAAATTACTGAACCTTCCAGCACAGCTCAATTAACTGAATGAAGCAGGGAGAGAAAAGCTCCAATCTGGTAATCACAGAACAGAACCTGGCATCATTTTTGCTTAAAGAGTGTACAAGTGGATCACAGGGCATTTAAGAGACGGTCTGAATCTAAGAATAATGACAATACGAAGAGATGGGAGGCACTCAGACTAACACTTTGCCCTCTGCTGATCTTTCCGTGGGAAGTTAGAGTCAGGTGTTTGCATTCTGGAGTCACTTTATTGCCTGTCTTCATGAAGAATTCTGGTGTCTCCAACCCTGTTTCCCCAGCCTCACACATAAGCTGAGCCAAACTTTGTTCCCCGGAAGTTCCAAACGGTTCCTTCCCTTAAATGCAACGTCTCAATGTAACTCAACTTCATGCAACAAAATCTCGAGTCTGATGATGAACAATTAAGCCATCTATGCCTAAAGAGTTGACTAGTTCTGACCCACCCCAGTGTTCTGAATTCAGTTATTTGTCCATTAATTCATTCAACAAAGTTTTTCTCACACCAGGCACGGTATTACCAACGTGAATAAAACAGTCTCAAAGAGCTCACAGTCTAGGGAGGAAAACACCCTTGCAAACAAAATTTATAACAGATGAGTTAAATATGCCAGCCAAGGTACACACAGTTTCCAGAGGGGACTTCTGAATTGGGGAAATGCTACAGGTTCTGCTGAGTTATGGTTTACCCAAATCCACAGAGCAATTTTAGATTTAATTTCTTAGGAACATGTGGATGCTTTGAAGTCATCTGAGACATTTCCCTTGCCGCCTTGAGAGTAAAGTGTGGTCCTTCCTACCCAGCCCTTCCCCTTAATTCCAGCATGTGGGCAGGTGGCAGAGGAAGTTCCAAAGGGGACTACTCTGGGGTTGACTTGCAGACAAAGAACTTAAGACTCTGCTCCTTGGCTCTCCCAAACCACTTGGTAACAAGACAACAATAAAGAAGGAATAATGCTAACAATCGCAGGGTTTGCTTACACATTAAAAACTGACTACTGCCCTCAACCATACATGACCCCACAGTCAAATAAGTCAGTAGCTGTGGAAGTTGCGAAAACCACAGCTTAAAGGCTGAAAGACCCACATTGTACCAGTGGTGTTTCCTTAAAAACAGACAATATCCTCGTCAGTAGAAAGCGCTGAAAACACAAAGAATGACTGAAAGATAGGAGGGGTGGGCACGTGAGAAAGCAAAGAGATGTTTGCGAGAGCTGAGAGGAAATCCTGACACACCAACCTTACCCCCTCCCCACAAAATAACTAGGTCTCCTTTCAGCCCAAGGCTCCCTACTGCCTGGGGAATCTGGCCTCATTCCAACAGCAGTGCCCTCATGTGCTGAACTGAAAATAAAACAAAGGATGCCATTCATCATATTTTTCAACAACTGGTTTCTTTTCTTAGTTTGGAAGAAAAACTTGGCAATCATAAAGCTCAGTTTTTTATTTTTATATATTTTTTTCTTAGTGACAAAATAAACTGAAAAAGAAAAAAAAATGCCCAATGGTAAGAAAAGAAAAATATACAAGACCCTTCAGAGCTCAGTTGGCCACACACTGCCATTCGGCTGACACCAAAGCGTGGAATGCAACACTCTTAAGTTCTCCTAACCCAAAGGGCCAGCTGCCTTCTGCTTCTGTAAGATGTGGCTACTTAGGGAAATTCACATAGGCTCCCAGTGTTAACTATGCTGCATATTTACTTTAATCAAAGTGACATTTCCCAGATGGTGTCATCAGAAAAACTCATCTGAAATGAGGAGTATAAGAGAACTCAGTTGTATATTCTGGGGAAAATTGGATACAGGTGTTCCCCCATTTTAAGATGCCTCAGTTTACGAAAATATAAAACGATGAAACAGATACATTTATGACATGTGACCAGAACCCCCGCCCCCTTAGAAATGGGTACCTGGTACCTAGAATGGGCATCAGGCAGTCACATGAAGGTGAGAATGAATAAGTGATAACACCTCTCCATTACCAACTGCACCATCTCAACACTCTCCAGTGTTAACTCTGAGTCTAATGTTTTGTGGTTCCCAGGACCCCCTCAAACACCTCCACCCGGGGTGGGGAGAGGAGGAAAGGCGAGAAAGAAAGCGTTTGAAGCAAGAAGCCACTCAAAGGTACCTCTGAAAATTAGTAGACCTAAAGAATCTAATTCACTGACTATACATGCTGAGACCCTAAGCTGTAAACGAAACAGATGGCTTCCTCCATGGAGGGTGAAGCATAATGATGACATTTACTTTAGTAATTAAATTGTTGTGATGTGGGCTTTGAAAGAAAGGACAGGCATTATGAAGTCTATAACCTAACCTAGTGGTCTTAGAAGATGTTTCTGAGGAAATGACTCATTGCTCCAGAAATTAGACAGCAATGGGTAAAAAGCACAAACTTTAGAAAGGACAGACTAAATGGAAACCTGGTCTTGCAACTTAGCAGCTGTATGACCTTAAGGAAGTTACTTAACCTCTCTGAGCCTCAGTTTTTTGTTTTTCCTCCACAACTTACGCATTTCTGGTGCTGGGTACCAGAAGACATATTCATTTGTGACAACCTTTTGGTCCTGCTTTGTGTGTCACAACACTGGGTAAGCCATCGCAGTGGGAGAGAGGAGTATTCCTGGAAGCCATTCCCCCACTGGGAGAGTTGGCAGTAACTTAACTACGCGTGGAAGTGACTATGAACCACATAAATATATCACACTAAATCCTAATTATCCCCACTCAACCTCCCTTTATCTGGGTCCAAAAATGCCCATGGCCACTCCCAGAACCAGCTACATAATTTGTGGGGCTCAGTGCAAATGGAAAATTATTCAGAATTTCAGTGACAGCAGAGCACTGAACAAGCACAGGACCCCGGGCTACTGCACAGGCTGTAAGTCCACGAGGCCGACCCTGGCCACTCCAATACCACCTGTCATGAGGAGAAGTTTAATAAAGTATAATTGGGAATATACATCAGTTTCAACAAGTTGTGGCTAAAATATCTTATGTTTGCAAGTTTTACAAAATCGTACAACACTACGAGCTTCTTACCAGGGCCTGTCCCGGGCTTCACACAAGTGAGGGCACTCGCAGCTTAAGCTTCCTCAGCATTGTGGTAAATCTGCCCCGCTAGAATACAGTAGGTGCTCAATAAACACTAGTGAATGAAGCCTTATCCTCAGAGGCTTTACAGTCTAGCCAGCAAGCCAAACAAGAGATCAATTAAAGCCCTGCCACAACTCAACAAATCAAGTCCAAAAAATATAACTGCATGAAATGTGGGGATGTGAATTCAGAGTAGAACAAATAACCCAAGTGACTCTAGGCGGTCTGCCAGCCAGGAGTTTCTGGGGTATTGACTGCACAATCCAGATGTGCCCTGGTGCTAGCTGCAGTTTTGGCACCATCTGGTGGCAACATCCTTCCCTTACTTAAACAGTGACGGGGACCATTCTGGGTCCTACAGACATCGTGGCTCTTTCAGGACTGTGAGAGTGATTCCAGGAATCTCCCAATTAATTGTAGCAAGTTTTGTGACTCAATCTGCAGAAATTCATCTGGGAGAAATCTGGGGATGTGGGGATTCATCCTCCACTTCCTCATTTGGTGAGGCATGGCTGTGCTTAGCAGCACTGAATCAGTCCTGCAGAGGAGACACTGACAGTCCAGGGGAGGAAGCTATGAAACTGGACGCTGATGGATCTTCCAGGTACAGGAAGGAATAAATGGGCAAGAACTCAGTATATGATAATTGTGTAAAAGACAGATCTCGAAGAGATTTTAAATGAGAAAAGAGTACAGAAGTACGGTCTGGAAGAAGTTTCAGGATTCTGAGGTGGGCCATCCTATGGAACTGCCATGGAAGGGGATGTTCAACCAACTGGATGTACAATTTCTCACTAGATCACAAGAAACTAGAGGCAAATGCTGACCAGGCCTAGGAGGAGAGGCCTGAAGTCCTGAGGATGTGGGTTCAAGGGCACTGTTTAGGGTTAGAGCAGTATAAATCTACAGAAGATGGGATACGGTGGGAGGGAACTCCTGACTGACCCAGTGGGCTAAAAAGAACTTGGGGAATTTTATTTCTTTACAGTCATCTACTCCAAAGGGTTGTTGTGAAAATCACATAACAGTACTTGACACTTAGTTGGAATTCAATGAAAGGTAGCCACGATTAATGATGCTAAAAGGGTTCACTGAAGACATCCTTCTGTATCTCGCTCTTTCATCTTGCTTTTATCCTTGTGAAATAGTGGAGTGGATATCATAAAGGAAGGTGAACTACTAAACACAATTGTAGGGTAGACAGAATAATACTTATCAATTACCAAAAATTCTTTATACTTACTAGAAACAATATAATTTTATAACACTTGGTCATTGCTAGACTACATCAATCATAATGATTACTTTTCCCAAAGCAGTTGGTCTTCATGAAGACAGAGGTACCTAAGAAGTTAGGAAACAGTAACTGGTTGCAGATGGGGTTTCCTAAGAAAAAGTTAATAGGATGGTACATAAAAGGCTTGGGAAAGATGTTTAGCTAGGAGCCTACCACCAGCTAAAAAGCATCATCTACCTGGCAGGTGAAGATGGCATGAAAGGAAAGACATACAACTATTAAAAGATTGAAAAGACTGGGCTTCCCTGATCGTGCAGTGGTTGAGAGTCCGCCTGCCGATGCAGGGGACACAGGTTCGTGCCCTGGTTCGGGAAGATCCCACATGCCGCGGAGCGACTGGGCCTGTGAGCCATGGCCACTGAGCCTGCGCGTCCAGAGCCTGTGCTCTGCAACGGGAGAGGCCACAACAGTGAGAAGCCCGCGTACTGCAAAAAAAAAAAAAAAAAAGATTGAAAAGACTTTAATTTTCTTTTCTTTTTAAATGAATTAATTTATTTGTTTATCTTTGGCTGCGCTGGGTCTCTGTCGCTGCGTGCAGGCTTTTTCTAGCTGCAGCAAGTGGGGGCTACTCTTCATTGCTGTGTGCAGGCTTCTCATTGTGGTGGCTTCTCTGTTGCAGAGCACCAGCTCTAGGCGCGTGGGCTACAGTAGTTGTGGCACTCAGGCTCAGTAGTTGTGGCTCATGGGCTCTAGAGTGCAGGCTCAGAAGTTGTGGTGCACAGGCTTAGTTGCTCCGTGGCATGTTGGATCTCCCCAGACCAGGGCTCGAACCCATGTACCCTTCATTGGCAGGTGGATTCTTAACCACTGACCATGAGGGAAATCCCAACTTTAATTTTTAAAATTATATTAGTCTATATTTTTAATGGTGGACTAAGCTACTACATGAAAGACATTCACTGGAAAACTCTATCCAATGATTTACCATGATATTTCCAATCCTTACCCCAATTCAACACTCAGACTCCCTATTAGATGAAAGAATAGCAAGACTGTCAAAGGGAACACAGAACGTGATGATAAGAAAACAATGAAATTCAGAGAATACAATGCGAATGAGAAGAAAAGGCAAGTAATCATCAACAAGCTGTTTTCATTAGGTTCTATAGATCCACACTGAATATTTTCTGCCTTTTTCTCCTTTCCTTCCATTTGGTCTGTTGATAGGTTTATTTCTGACAGGATCTAGTCAGAATTTATTTCTGACAGGATCTAAGTATTTCAAAAGAAATAACGTTGAAAATTTGGTCAACAGTTGTTGGAGAACCAAAAGAGCTAGGAGAGAACGTGGTGCCCAGAGATAAAAATAACTGCAGGAAGCACTATGCCCCAAGGCTGGAGGATCAAAGGGAGGGGGCAGGGTTCTCAGAGTCTAGAAGCCTAGAGAGGCCTCACAGAGCTGGGGTTCAGCCACTGCCGGTGCTTCTGAGCGCACATTGAGGCAGGTTCTCAAAGTGACAGGAGAAAAAAGCTGGAGCCTGGAACCAAGAGCCACTGTCAGGTCAAGAGCCACTGCTGCGGTGGGGCTGCCCGAAACGGGAAGGAACTTGAAACAGCAAGCCCCTCTCCTCCTTCAGCCCTGCAGCCTCCCTGTCCAGCTCCCCAGAGAGGCAGAGCCTAACGGCAGAGTCCTGGTGGCATAAAGCAGCATAGGTGAGGGTTGGTGTGGGGCTGAGAGACAAAAGCTGGACCATGCACACATTACACATTTAGAAAGAGCAATGCATCCCATATTTAGGTCTCTGTCGCTCATCTTAACTCACAACAAACTAATTAGCCGCAAAATACTGCAAATTGGGCAAAAGAAGTGACAGAGTAATCCAACGTCAGGCTGAGTTCAACCAGAGCCATGCTTCACCAGCACCTTTCCTTGTACCTTAGAGGAGCACTCTAAGGGATTGCTGTTAGCGGCCTAACTGTTCTTACCTATGAAAAATGGGCTCCTTCGAAGCCATGTGCGGGCCTGCTTAAAACAATAAGCTTTTCGAACCCCCAAGTGCGACATACTCCGGGAGCGTGGTCTGGATGCTTATCAAACAAGTTCCTGGGCCATTCTCTGAAGTTTCTGGGCAAGTACAAACAAAAGAGTCAAATAAAATGCCTTTTAAAAGCAAGGCAGTGGAGCACGTACCCTGTCAGTGAGATCCTCATATCCCCACAGAGTAAACAGTAACATGAGAATATTTATACTAAACAAAACTGTATATCAAGCCTGCTTTGGCTCAGCCAGAGGGAATGATAAATTCCTTGCAGATCTCTCATAGAGTGGTCCTTTGTGGTCCATGGATGCCACTTCCAAGATGGTACAAACCAATTACAGAGCAAGGCTTTTCATTATGTTGAGGAATGAAAATATCACCCCCCATTTTGTTTTATTTTACAGTTATATTTTACTTAGCCCTCCCCCTTATGTTAAAGATGTTTTAACTTGTGGAGTCAAGCCCAAGTTCAGGTTGGAAGCAAATGACAGCCCCTCCCCACCAACAACAAAAGCCCTTATCACCTCACAGCCTAGCTTTTTGCTTTCCTTGTCCCACTTCTAAGAAACTAAAACTTGAATTTAAAGTGGGGTGGAGTAAAAAACACTAAAGAGTTAATAAAATGTAAACTCTATTTGTCCACATCGATTTTGTCCCATTTACAATTGGCACAAGTCATGGGCAAAGTCATCTGGCAGGAGATGGAGGTTAAACAAGCTATGAAGCCACATTCCATACAATGTCCACTTTGAGGTCCAATGGAAAAAATACTGCAGAAACATTTGCACAAAGTGTTGGTCTGTTTCTAAGAGAGTAATATGAGAAAAGGTTAATATGAATCAGGGTATTTGTTAGTTTGGTCAGATTTTTCTCAACCCAATTTGATAATCCTTCTTATTGTTATAGATCCATCCTGGCTACTTCTGCCAGCTCATACATAGAGAGAGCTGATGATGCCACATCCGTCCAAAGGATAAACCTTCAGCAACTTACAGCTGTTTCAGATTTTCTAAAGAACCATGGTGGAGCAAGGGAGAAGGGGAAGAGAGAAAGACAATAGAAAAAAACAGCGAAATTAGAATATGAACAAGTGGTAAGAAGTGAGGTTGCGCTGGTTTTGAAAGTTGTTTATAACAAAAATAGTAAATTATTGTCTTAAATAGACAGCTGGGCTTCCCTGGTGGCGCAGTGGTTGAGAGTCCACCTGTCCATGCAGGGGACACGGGTTTGTGCCCCGGTCTGGGAATATCCCACATGCCGCGGAGCGGCTGGGCCCGTGGAGCCATGGCCGCTGAGCCTGCGCGTCCGGAGCCTGTGCTCCGCAACAGGAGAGGCGACAACAGTGAGAGGCCCGCATACCGCAAAACAAAGCAAAACAAAACAAAAGACAGCTGGATCAAATGCCAAATTTAATCAACTCCATTTTAAACCATTAACTAAGCCTCACATGTAGTGCCCAAGTCCATCATAATAGATTAAAAAGGGAAAAACAGATCTTATATGTTTGTACACTTTAATGGATATTAGAAATTTGACAAAATTTTATTTAGAAAGTGTGGGCTTAGTAAAATTGTCTTATTCACATGTTTGTTTTTTGTGTTTTTTTAAATTTTTATGAAATTAATATATAATTTTTAATAATTGTGGTAAAATATACATAAAATTTACCATTTTAACCATTTTTAAGTGTGTAGTTCAGTGGCATTAAGTATTCATATTATTGTACAACCATCACCACTATCCATCTCCAGAATTATTTTTTCATCTTCAAAAACTGAAACTCCGTACACCCATTAAATAGATGTTTGGTTATAAACAGGCCTTGCTCAAAACTGGCAGTCTAGAATGCAGTGATACGAATCTGGAGAGGTTAATCCAGGCAAGTGGCAAATGAATCAACTCCTACTACAACCCCTAATGACTCAGTGACAACCTGTGCTTTTACCCTCTCATGTGTTTAATACTGATGACCAAAACTGAAGCAAAGCTCTAGAAGAGATCTGGAAAAAGTGTTAATATATTTCATTTTTACATTACAGCTTACAAAGTACTTCCATTTATCCCCTAGCACACAATCTGAGTGGGAACTCTTTTCCCTGTTTTATAGGCAACGAAACTATGCCTACGGGGAAGGTAAGGGCAAGGACCAGAACCCAAGCCAGAATCCACTGTCCATCACTTATCCTACTAGGCCACATGGCCTCTGACAAAGCAAGAGAAAAAAGAGGCATGACAACTTCTCAGCTCTCCCGGACTCACTGGGTCTAACTGGAGAGCATTTGCTCTCTTCATCACAGCAACTAAACTTCCTTACGCCTGAAAACCACACCTGGTTCATCATTTCTCCATCTTTGCTGTATTTATATTAAACAGCAAAAAGAAAACACCCCCAAAAAAGCACAATTCTGAAACACAATTAATGCAATCACAGTCAAGAGTCAAATGTAAGTCAAAAAAATATACTAGGATAGATTACTGGATCCTATAAAAAGACTGAGTTCAACCTCTTTTTTATTTTTAATTACTTAAAATAAACTCACATTATGTGCTCTTATTAGACAAGACCATAATCTTTCTTGCTAAACAAAACCTATGGAAAAATTCATTTCTTTGTGCTTTATGAACAGAAAGCATCTTGTACCAAAGAATTATAAGCACTAAGGATTTACATAAAATTGCCAGAATCAGCAAGTGGTGGCTTCTTTCAGTTCACAGAGAGGCAACCTATTTTGATTTCTTTCAAATAACATTTTTCCACCAAAACCCTTCTCTTTGCTCAAGAGCAATAAATTCCCTAAACCTTCAGACTTCCCATTTAAATTCCAAAAAGAATAAATACAATCCCTTGAAGTCATGCCCAACACCATCATTCCACTTCTCCACATAAACATAAAAAAATTAGACAAATCTGGCTCCAGAATGAACAGTGGGTCATCCCAAACAAGGCAGGAAAGAACAATCATGCTTCGAAAGAGTAATTTTATTTTATAATTCTCCCCATTTTTTAGTTACTTAGTACTTGATTTTTAAAAGTGCACATTAAAAAAATGATTACTTAAAAAATGAGAGTTGAATACAGGACTCTGGAATAAAGAGGTCAGGAAAACCAAATAAATTGAGTCCGTTTTTAGTTTTGTTCATGATAATTAAAGACGATTTGGCAACGATGGCCATTTTACCCAGCTGATTCAGGAGGGCTTCTAGTACATGCAAGTGCATGAACTTGATACAGAGGAGGATTTCACGAAGTTTTAATGACGACTAGAAATATCATAAGGCGATTATGGACAATCTTTCAACACCTGTTGTTGTCACTGGACAGAGAATGCTTCCAGTTTTCCAATTCACAGCTGGAACCAAGCTCTTGGATCTTCCACTCGTCTTCACTGGCCAAAAGAAAACTTTGTAAGGGCTGATATTTTTTCCTTACAATTTCAATGAAGCCTTAGGTTGGATCACATGAAAATGCCTCTGCGTATCTTCCAGAACTCCCCAATACCTTCCTTAATAGCATATTCAGCACAGTTCTTGCACTCTTGGGGTGTAAATCCAATTAATGCTCTTCCTTTAATGCCAATTCCCTGATCACTTGCCAATTTTTTAACTTGAGCTTCTATGTAATGAGGAGATACATAATAAAAATGGTCCCCAAGGACACTGTAAGCCATGTATTGAGAGCCTTCTGAGGTTTCTGTAACTTCTTGATCTTCAAAACTCTCTACATTGCAAGCTATCTCAATTTTCCCTTCGTGAGGAAAAGCCATCGTTTGGACGCCCCTCAATCCATTCACATTTGAGCCCCGAATGGCACTAGCGATCTCTTTTCCCAGAGCCAAGTCTTGAGAATCTATGGTAACATTGCAGTTCATCACATATGGGCTAGCGCCAATGCCTAAATCATTAGAAAAGCATGTTAATCAAGCAAAGTGAAAGCCTCATTTTGAAGATTCTATTCTTTACCCAATTTTAATCCAAGGAGTTTCCTTTACTCGGTTTTACTTTTAAAATAATACACAAATATTCCTCATTATCAACTCCAGAATTGTCTAAAGGTCATACATATTTTTAATAACAGAGTTATTTGAGCTATAAGCAGATACTTTTATCTACTCTAAATGTATCTGGATGTTTTTTCTAGAATGGTTAAGAAAAGCCCAGACTTTCTAAAGTATCAACAGATATTTCAAAAGGCACATTTGAAAATTAAATATCAACAGCAGCAAAATGTCTTGGCCTCCCATTCATTTCGAAGGCCATCTCCACAGGGACTGGAATTCAGTGCCAGGACTACGGGTCTGGGAGACAGGAATAAATCACACTCTGTACCCATCCCTTCCACCCCAAACACAGACCCATCATCACTGAGCTAGGTTAAGATCGGATTCAAATGAACCTCAGCAACAGTCTTGGCTAGGAAAGGAGGTCACTAAAAAGTGACAAACAGTCTTGGAATTGGGAAGGACAAAGGGACTCTTGTGTCTCATGACCATGTGGGTTTGGCAGGGCAGGGTTTGGGGCACTATGTATACCTTCTTGGTATAACCAGTTGGAGGCATCTCTTTCTTCCATCCCCAGCTTCCCAAGGGACTGGGACTGCCATTGCTACTCCAGAGCCTGGTTACTCTAGAGCCCAGGGGCAACTGTCCTGCTTTTCCCTGCCTTGGGGAAGATGCAGCTCATGTTACATAAATAGCCCTGCTCTAATTATAGTTTACATTATAAGATGGACAACTTGGTTAAATTAGCATTGGTATAAAAAGCTTAGGTTTGCAGTTTCTTCATTTTGGGGGAACTTTACATTTCTAAATGCAAAGTGACTAGGGATTGATGAGGGATAAAAGGCTGACCTCACCTTCAGCATAAGACAATTCTTTAGTTACTATTCCAACATTATTTTACTGTCAATGCTTTTTCTTGCTACTTTCAAACTTATTGCTCATGGTGTCAGTATCCAGTGAGAGATCCTGCTGAATTCACTTTCCCCTAGACAGTCGTGGTTTGGGGGCTTTGCTGCCTAGCCTGGGTACTCTCATACTAATAGACGCTTTACAGAAAATCAGCACACGGAAACCACATTTCATCTTTTTCCCACACATGTACATAATGAAACATTTCAACTCCCGAGGCTGGGCCTCTTTCTACTGGGAATTCTGCAGGAATGAATCAGATTACAGTATTTCTCCATAATGCTTATTTCATAAAAATTAAATTTCCTAACAGTCAATACATATCTCTCTCAACCTCATATACCAATCACTTACTCTAAATATCTTTGAGAATTGTATCAGTTTTAACAGTTCACAGAGTACAACTGGAAATTTTTCTTGTCAATGCTAATGTCATTCATTAATGGAAAGCATCCAAGCATGGTTTCTCTCTCCTCTACCCCTCAACAGGTAATGTTACAAACAGCCCCATTTTTCTCATATCTGATATACACACCCTATTCTGACTCAAGAAGTGGCCTCATCTTTATCATTATTCAAACAAATAGCTAGATCACACTCAGATTTTGCTGAGAAGTATGTATACATATATTGGGTTATACTAAGTATTGATACTATTCAAAATACTTATTGGGCCTATTGTGCTTTGCTATACCAGAACTTTGATATGCCCAGTCAACATTCAGATATTCATATGTAAGTTATCAGCTTGGGGGAGCTAGTCACTTCCAAGGCAAGTTCGTTCATATGGACCCAGGGCTCTTCCTCCCCACAGTATGGTGGCATGGACCATTCCATCTCTAAAGACATGGGACTTTTTCTGAATCCCCCATCCAGCAGATTCCAAGGCACCTGTTACCACCATGTGCCCAATAACTGTACCTTCTGTCACAGAATTTCTAAAATTGATCATTCTTGCTAATAAATGAACTCATTACCTAAGATAAGTTATTAGATGTAGAATAAGCTTAGATGTTAAGTCCAGAGCACAAGAGTGCCATAAAGAATTCACTTGTCCCAACACCGATTCACTTAATTAAAATAAATCTCTACTTAAAAAATTCCTTCAAAAGCTAATTATTTCTTAGAAAAATAAAATTGAACATTAGAAGTAACTTTTATATTCTCTTCTAAATAAAATAAGAGTAATCACAAACAACACAGAATAATCATTTCTTTTGTGTATGCTCTTGTTATGTGTGTTTTAAATTCTTTTTTAAAATTTATTTATTTATTTTTGGCTGCATTGGGTCTTTGTTGCTGTGCATGGGCTGTCTCTAGTTGTGTTGAGCAGGGGCTACTCTTCGTTGAGGTGCGCGGGCTTCAGTAGTTGTGGCACGCGGGCTCAATAGTTGTGGCTCGCGGGCTCTAGAGCACAGGCTCAGTAGTTGTGGCGCACGGTCTTAGTTGCTCCATGTCATGTGGGATCTTCCTGGACCAGGGATCGAACCCGTGTCCCCTGCATTGGCAGGCGGATTCTTAACCACTGCACCTCCAGGGAAGTCCCTTAAATACTTCTATTAAACTTTAATTATATAATAATTAATTTTGTTTTATCATTATATCTTATTCAAGCAGTGAATAAACAGAGACAGTCAATGAAGCTGAGAAGTTTCTGGCCTAATCAGGTAGTAGTACCCTTCCTGAGGGGTTGTGAGGTCATGACCCATTTCTTAGAAGGAAAGAAAGGAAGAAAGGAAGAAAGGGAGAAAGAAAGGGAAAAAGAAAAGAAAAGAAGAAGAGGGCTTCCCTGGTGGCGCAGTGGTTGAGAGTCCACCTGCCGATGCAGGGGACATGGGTTCGTGCCCCAGTCCTGGAAGATCCCACATGCCGCGAAGCAGCTAGGCCCGTGAGCCATAGCTGCTGAGCCTGCGTGTCCGGAGCCTGTGCTCCGCAACGGGAGAGGCCACAACAGTGAGAGGCCCGCGTACCGCAAAAAAAAAAAGAAAAGAAGAAGAGAAACTGCTTTCTGCCCAAATGCACGCATTTCTAATTCCTCCATTTAATCCTTCCCATGTCCAACACCAATATGGTGACCCAATTCTAATGAATCAAATTCTGCATTTAAATCCAGCAGTCCCAGTGACCTTATATGAAATGCTGAATTTGATTTTTTTATGCTAGTTTAAACTTAGTAAAGATTCTTTAAATAAGGGAGGTAATTAATCCCAGAAAATCGTAATTCTAGTTAAATGTCATATAATTAAAGAAATTCCATTTTTTGCTCTAAAATTAGAAACCTGATGTGAAAGTTTGTTTCTCAGTTTGCGGTCTCGCCCCGCTCCTGCCTCCCGCAGATTGGCACTCGGCTGCTCTGGCGGCAGCATGAATCTCCTCACTGCAAAGCTGAAATTCCAATTTTATTCCAACGCAACTGTCACAACGCCCTGAAGCAAGCTAAAAACAAGGAAAAAAATCTTTGGTATGATTTCACTTTCCATGTGTTCTTTAATGAAAAATTTATCATTCTAAATATTGGTGTTTACTCCTAGTTATATACTTTTTTTATCAAAAAGAAAAAGAAACTGAGATTCAGTTGCTATTATTTCACAGGGAAATATAACAGGCCTGATGTTTTCCTGACAATTCTGTTATTTTCTTGTGTGGAAACACTGTATTTATCATATACTGTACGGCTGGTGATTCAGATATTGTAGAGACCTTATGGTGAACTGATATAGATGTAAACTCTTTATGCCAGATTGTTTAAGCATAAAAAAAACAAATGCACTTAATTAACATCTGATGTGTAGCTTTTGCAAACACAAATGCAATATTTGTGTTTGAGCACTGGCAGTAATGACTGTGAACTATGCTATTAATGTCTGGTTTAAAGATGCTTGCGGTAGGACCATGTCTGGAATAACACAAATAAAAAACTGCATTCAGACAAAACAATAGTGAAGAGGCCATTAGAAAAATGAAAAAGCAGCACTCAAAAGAAACACATGTATTTTTTTCCCCCTTTAGATCAAAACTATTCTCAAAAATAGTTCCAGGTGCCATCATCTTCAATCAATTAATGGTGAAAAGATTCTATATATTTTCCTCCACAGAAAGGATTTCATTTTAGGGAGTCAGAAGTTGCTAAGGGATGTATTTAGAAGTTCTATTTATCATATTAAGTTCCTCTTTGGCGGCTTAGTTTTAAAAGATGCATGAGGAGAGAGCCGAGGTGGTGCTTTGGGATATTTGGCATTTTTATATCTGAAGAGAGAACTGCAAATTTGTGGATTACATTACAGTTTGAATAAATAAAGAGATTCTCATGAACTAATGTGCGACTCCCTCATTAAATATGTTTTTACTGAAAACCTGCTGAGTTCCAGGAACCATGCAGGTTACTGGGTGTAAAAACATGAAAGTTAAAATAACATAAAACCTAGCCTAAATGTGGTCCTTGCTTCAGACTAACAAACAGAGCAAGAAAACAGACTTGGAACTCAGGTTCAAAAATATAAACAGCTGTTATTACACCAAAAGCAATTAGTCATCATTACGTATTGGTATTTTAAATTTTTTAGAACATGTACTAAAGAGAAACCACAGCTGAAACAGGACATTTGATGACTAAAGCCATAAAACTCAAACATAATTGCTAAGTCCAATACTCCCATGGCGGGAAGAATGCAGGACTCTTATGCATGTGGCCAAATCCACAGAAAAGAAAGCTGAGTGACACTGTGTGGCATAGGGCCGGCAGTGGCTCCCCGTGAGTCTGAATTCAAGTTCTACCTCTTCAGGGACACTGCCTCTGCTCAGCTGTCTTTCAGCAAAATGGCTATGACGTTTTCCCACTCTGCAAGGAATTGTGAGCCTCAATTTCTCAACTCTGAATCTTTCAGAGTAACAGTACTTCAGAGAGGAAATCACAGAGGTAGATACATGTTAATATCATAATGGAATGAAGCCAGTCCAGTTGAAAGGAACCTCAGGTGACCTGCCTGCTCCCAGGTTTTCTATAGAACAGTGCCTTTCACCAGCTCATGCAGAGACAAAAGCAAAGTCCTTCATGCTTCTATTACAGGTTACACACTTAATTACACATTGAGCCTTTCATTCCAACTAGATTTACAAGCAAATGTAGAAAATTATGAAAATAGGTTCCTCAAAACAGGACTCATTCTAAAACTAGAAATTATTTTTCAAAGACTAGGTAAAGTTTTGGGTGTGAAGTAAACGGCATTATTCAATGTCAAGAAAAGTGCCTGATGCTGCAACTTCTCATTTACTGAGACAGAACTAAGCAGGGACAGCTCTCACTAACCCATTGAAATAACTAAACAGAAGTCCTTGATTCCAAGATGTGCCAATTACCTCCATCTATGATTCTTAAGGCATCATATGAAACTACAGTTCAAAGAACTGTCCCTCTATTTTTAAACAATGATGCATATATGCAGGCCAGTCATATATCAGCCAGCGGTGTTTAAATTATCCTATAAATGTTTAGGGTTTTAAAATATATATGTATAAAGTATTTATTTATAGATCTAAAAGTATCAACTATTACTGCTTTGTCCTTATTTATGTTCCTCATGAGCTGGCCAACTACAAACTTTTAAAAGGAATTTGGTTTAAAAGATTTTGTGTGTTTGGCACTGACTATGGGTGTTAATCATTTCTGAGCTCACTTTTTTCTCTTCTGTTTATAATATTCTCAGGGAACTTCAAAACAGAAACCTGTTCCCTTATAGATTCTGCTTCCTCTTGGGTACTGTGTAGATTACTTTGTCACTGGAAAGTTAACTGTAAGTGTTCAGTTGATAGCACCAATCATTTCTATTTAATTTTTTTAGGAAAAGAAATAAATACGCAATGTGTTGAAGCTTTTCTGTTTTGATGGGAGGAGTGGAAAACTATGTTGAGAAACATTGATGTAAATAAAAAATGTTAGAAAAATATATAAAGCCATTAAATTTAAAAATAAGGAGGGAAATCGCCATAGTTAGGAACTAAATTCACTGAAAAATTAGATGAATAACATTTCTACCCTAATGACAGAGGTGCTAGAAATTCTCCTTCAGTAGATATTACTTTTAAAAATGAAAACATTTTACTCCTTCTTACGTGTTTCTTAAGAGATAATTCGTGCAAGTAAGGTAACCTAAGATTTCTGTTGATTATGTGTTTTAAACTCGAATTATAATCTTGTTCATGAAATATTAGAAACTGTTTATCCATATCCTTTATTCACTGTTCCTCTCTGAAACATTTTACTTTTCTATTAGAATCTGCTTTGAGCCTATTAAATGAGGTGTCTCTCGATGAATAACAGTCTACCTAGCCTTGGCAACTTATAATTTTCATGTTTTTTGCACAAACTGAGGATTCTGCCACTTAGGAGATATTAGCAAAAAAGACATACGGAGGGGAAAGTTGTGCTACTTTTCCCTTCTTTTCTTAAATCTTTCATCAGCAATCTGAATAAATGCAATGACACCCAGCTTTTATAAAACTGATCATTGATAAACCTCAATAATTAGCCTTTATGAAAGATGATGGAAAGTAATCACAAGATCAAATCAATTTAGAGAAATAATGAAAATAAGTTGAAAGCTTTAAGAATTTAAAAACACTTTTCTTACAAATATATAACATAAATAAAATAAATAGATGCATACATATATTTTACAATATTGAGATCATACTGTTTATACTACTTTATATCCTTTGGCCTTGACACTGGCTTTCTCTCTGCCTGAGACTACTGTCCACATCTCCACGTGGCTAACTGCCTCTCTCCCAGTCTTTGCTCCGACACTGCCTTCACTATGAGGCCTACTTTGGTTTATCCCATTTAAAAACTGTAGTTCAGGACCTCCCTGGTGGCGCAGTGGTTGAGAGTCCGCCTGCCGATGCAGGGGACACGGGTTCGTGCCCCGGTCCGGGAAGATCCCACGTGCCGCGTAGCGGCTGGGCCCATGAGCCATGGCCGCTGAGCCTGCGCGTCCGGAGCCTGTGCTCCGCAACAGGAGAGGCCACAGCGGTGAGAGGCCCGCGTACGGCAAAAAAAAAAAAAAAAAAAACTGAACAGGACAATGGGAATCATGTGTCTGGGATGGGAGTGAACTACAGTTTTGTTTGTTTTTTTGGCTGTAGCACTTATTTTCTAACATACTATATAATTCTTTATTTATTAAGCTTGTTATTTACTGTCGCTCTCTTCACCCCTTCCCCACTGGAATGTAAACTCTTTTTTTTTTGGCTGCGTTGAGTCTTCGTTGCTGCTCGCAGGTTTTCTCTAGTTGCGGCGAGCGGGGGCTACTCTTCGTTGCGGTGCGCGGGCTTCTCACTGCGGTGGCTCCTCTTGTTGCGGAGCACGGGCTCTAGGTGCACGGGCTTCAGTAGTTGTGGAACGTGGGCTCAGTAGTTGTGGCTCACGGGCTCTAGAGCGCAGGCTCAATAGTTGTGGCACACGGGCTTAGCTGCTCCGCAGCATGTGAGATCTTCCTGGACCAGGGCTTGAACCTGTGTCCCCTGCATTGGCAGGCAGATTCTTAACCGCTGCGCCACCAGGAAAATCCCTGGAATGTAAATTCTTTGAGGGCAAATAAATTCTATTTTCCCCACTGACGATAGTGCCTAGCACATACTAGGTACTTGATAAATATTTGTTGCAGGGACTTCCCTAGTGGTCTAGTGGCTAAGACTCCACGCTCCCAATGCAGGGGGCTCTGGGTTCGATCCCTGGTCAGGGAACTAGCTCCCATATGCTGCAACTAAGAGTTCGCATGCCACAGCTAAGACCCGGCGCAGCCAAATAAATAAAAATATTAAAAAAAAATATTTGTTGCATTAATTAATAAACTGCAAATTCTCTCTACATTGTATTGTATTTTTCAAGTCTCTAAAAATTCTTCCAAACCTTCACACTTAATTGCTTGCATAATAGTCTTTCACCTAGGTATAGCTTATTTAATAATCACTCTCAAATACTGAACATTTACATTGTTTCCCGTATTTACTATTATAAATAGTTCTTTGATAAACATACTTGTGCATAAGTACATGTACTTTTTATTATTTCCTCAGGAATAAATCTATTTCCTTAAGATAAATCTATCACTAGAACTAGAATTTCTGCAAAGCAGTTACATATATTCTTGGAGCTCTTAATACACATCACCAACTCACTTCCAAAAAGTTTATACCAATTGATGCTACCGTTAGCAGCATGAGTGCCTCTAACTAAATCTTTATCAGTATCAAATTTTACCTTTAAAATACCATCTTTAAACATTTTTGTGCCAATCTTGGCATTTTAAAGTAAACTTAGGATTTTCAGATGTTGATGAAATTCTCCATGTAAATCACAGATCTCCACATGGAGTAAAAATAGAGAAGAAATTAGAAATCCCAGTGGCTTGTCCATTCCAATCAAACAATGTAAAATGGGTGAGATTATCCCAACACCAGACAACCATTAGGTGAGATGGGGGAGCAGTGTTCACTTTGGTTTAGACAATTACAAACCAAGTTTGTACTTAGAAGATTGAATATGATTAGTGATAACATGAACATTTAGTCTTTAACTCAGATATGCTTTTTAGAGTCCTCTAAAGTTCTCCCTAAATACCAACCCATTCAGTCTCATAGCAATGCAGAAAGAGAATGAAGTTTTTCCAGGGACTGCCTAATCCAATACTAAAGCCAGTTCTGTTCTCTAGTACTAGGATCCCTGCTTCTAATTCCTGTTCACTGACTGTAATCCCAGTCACTGGGCACTGCGCTGACAAGGTTTGTGAAATAATCCTTTCAGTCTTTAGTAAGGCCCAAATTAGAAGCCAGGAAATAGCTGTCTGAAAATTTAGTCACAAACTTACACTTCTACATTTGTGAGACAAATCGTGGGAAAATATGTGAGGTTCAAATTGGCAGGGAGCAATCAGCTTCTTCCTTTTTCCATAAGTAAAGACTAACACACAATTTTTTATAAATCTTTTCTCTAAATGGAAGGAAAAAATGGCCCCTTAGTACTGTGTTCGGCACTTAATAGACATTATTTCAACTTCACAGTCTCATGAGGGAGATATAATTATTATGTCCATTTTATAGATATGGGAACTGAGGCTTAATGAGTTAAGGAACACTCTGAAGTCACACGGCCAATGAACAGCAAGGCCAGGATTCGAGCAGAGCCTCAAAGCCTGCACTGTTTTCATTGTACTGCTCTGCTTGATTATAGATATCATTGGTTTGAGAGCAGAATTCTGCACCAGGGATTAGTAACCAAAAGCCTATGGGTAACTGCACCATGGGGAAATGTGTTTCTTATGGTTGCCCACCTCTTGCTCCTTGGGGACCTAGTATCTTAGTAACGGCTAAAATATTAACTGACTATGAAAATGTTACTTAGCATGGTTTAATTTGTGATCCCTACAGAAGATACTTGAGGGTGAAAGAATTAAGACTCAAATAAATGGCACTAGGATGGTGAAGTGCAGTGAATGGGGATGGCATTTTGGATGGGGTGCTACTGCCTTTTCCGAAGGTAAGCTCTAAGCAAGGAGTGGGTCTGGAGTAGCAGAGAGAGGTAAGAGTTGGTGAGATCCAGGGGAAGGAAGAATACCATTCCCCATGTTTGTTCTCTCTGGCCTAGAGCCTGCTGTGTAGAAAAGCTTGTCTCCAGGGTGCCTCTAGAACTGACTTCCAGCTGTAAGCATCAACTTGGACACACTGGATGTTTAAGTGCTGAAAGACTTTCCTACCAGCTAAAAGTAAGCTCTACCCAAGTCCTGAGCCACCAAGTGTCCCCAGGATACACGCTCATGCCCAGCACAGCAGCGAGCCTCCAGGACCTGTCCTGGTGTCAACCATTCTCACCATCAGTGGCCACGCTGCAGGGCTCGTTATTTATCTTGAACATCACTCTTGGGGGCTCTCATGGAATATATGATGAGGGCTTCCAGCCTCTCTGGTCAGCTCATGAAGGCATGGGTAAGAAAGAGGCATGAGGAGACCTTCAACCAAGCCAAGAAGGAGCCCCAGCTAAAGCCCTCCTGTATTATGTGGGAGGGATCAAATGAAGGTGACCTCAGAATACTCAAGTTTAAAAACAAAAGCAGAGGGGCTTCCCTGGTGGCGCATGGTTAAGAATCTGCCTGCCAATGCAGGGGACATGGGTTCAAGCCCTGGTCCAGGAAGATCCCACATGCCGTGCAGCAACTAAGCCCGTGTGCCACAGCTACTGAGCCTGCACTCTAGAGCCCACAAGCCACAACTACTGAGCCCACAAGCCACAACTACTGAAGCCCGCGCGTCTAGAGCCCGTGCTCCACAACAAGAGAAGCCACTGCAATGAGAAGCCCGCACACCACAACAAAGAGTAGCCCCTGCTCGTTGCAACTAGAGAAAGCCTGTGTGTAGCAACGAAGACCCAATGCAGCCAAAAATAAATAAATTAAACAAATAAATTAAAAAACAACAACAACAACAAGAAAAGCAGAACAAAACCATACTGTGAACCTGTTAAACCACATCTTCGGGCAGGTGCAACTCCCAGGTCAGGTTTAAGAGCACTGAAATCCCTCCTTGTGAACCAGCCCAGTTGTTTCCTTCTCTGGACAAGAGTGCGCTTCTCAGGCAGGTCGGCCTCACCAAAGAAAAACACACTGCAGCCAGGAACATGCTGGACCAGATTCTCAGCAAGGTCTATGGACAGTGGGAAATTTTAACAAAATTAAATTAAAATCAGGCCTAATGAAAGAAAATAAAGCACATAATTTTCTTTATTTTATTGTGGTAAAATATATTTAACACAAAATTTACCATTTTAACCATTTCTAAGTGTACAGTTCAGTAGCATTAAGTGCGTTCCTATCGCTGTTATAACCATCACCACTAAAGCATATAATTCAAACAAATTTTAAAAATCAAAGTTTGAGCATAATTAATTTTCCTTGAAGTTAGTCTCATAATAAAAAGTTTGTCTATGTACAAGGAGGCTAGAATTTCTAAGCCATTATGAATCTAATTCCGTAAGGAAAATTCATCACTAAGATTAATAAAATTGGTACCTTCAATTTTTTAACTATTTTATAACAGCCCCAAATTATGTATACTGTTAGGAGAAAGAAAAAGTTAAGAATACAGGGGCCAGATCTGCATTGTCCAATATGGTAACCCTTAGCTACACATTCCATTAAATTTTAATTTTAATTAATTAAATGAAATGCAATAAAAGTTAGTTTTTTCAGTTGCATGAGCCACATTTCAAGTGCTCAATAACCACATGTGGCCAGTGGTCTTCCTATTGGACAGTGCAGATACAGAACATTTCCATCATCACAGAAAGTTCTACTGGATAGTATTGGGTCAGATATTCTGTAAGGAAGCCTAGTATTTAAATATAATTTTATGGAGGCTACTCTCTGAATGACGTTTATTCATTCTCTTCTGCCATTTTTATATCTAGATTCTGTCTCTGACCTTATCTTTTCAAGGCAGATTACAGAATTACCTTCCTGTTTTTTCTAGAGAACTGCTTTAGGGGACTGCTGTTTGCAGCTGACAGCATGTTTTCATGGCACTAATCACAGTCCCCTGTAAGCAAGGATAGAGATAGCATAAATTTTTTTCTGATGTATAGATGCAGGTATTTGGGAATTTGGGTACTGGCCTGGGACAGCAGGACTGTGGGCCTCCCCTATTTGGAGGCCCATCATGGAACATCAGAGGCTGAGATGGGGCCTTTAGCCCCATAAGCACAGGAAACCTCTCCAACTACAATTCTGAAGGTTGGTTATTTGTTTGTTTCTAATGTAGACTGCTATGCTGATGGGAGGGGTGAAATGTGGAGGGCATTAAAAAAATTTTGTACCTCTGGGTTGTATGAAGTCTAGGGAAATGTTCTTTTTTAAAAATATTTATTTATTTATTATTAATTTAGTTTGGCTGCACCAGGTCTTAGTTGCGGCCCACGGGATCTTCGTTGAGGCATGTGGGATCTTTAGTTGCAGCATGTGCACTCTTAGTTGCAGCACGCATGCGGGATCTAGTTCCCTGACCAGGGATCGAACCAGGCCCCCTGCATTGGGAGTGCAGTCTTACGCACTGGACCACCAGGGAAGTCCCAGAGAAACATTCTTTCTCTGAGTCAGGTAGAGACTCTAGCACTAGAAGCCCGTGATATGTAGACACCACAAAGCCAAGAAAATCTCCCAAATTTACTGAGTGAACTCTACTTCTTTAACACTACTTTAAGATACTAAAGGACCATGGGCTTCAGGGCGGGGGAGCAGGCAGATGCCAGTGACACAGTTAACAGAGGTTTAAGCATTGTAAAATAATGTTTAGGCAGTTACCTAAGTACTCCCCTCAAATCTGGAATGGCAGAGAGCAGGGGTGGCAGAAGAAAGGGAAAATGGTTTAGGAGACTTAGTTAAGACATCTTAACATCTGACAACTCTCCAAATTGTTTGGATCACCGTTATCTGCTCCAGCCATAACTTAGAGTGACTCACACTTTGGTTGTCACAGGAGCCTAAGACACAAACTGTGATGCTAAAGCCCCTCCTTCTAAATAGCAATAGTGTGACCTATTTCCTGGCTCTGCTCAGTTCTTGGCCTAGCCAGGCCAGCACCTCTATTTGGAACTACAGTTCTGGAGTATTGCATAAGTTTATAAAGCCCAGAATGCTGTAAAGGAGGATTCTTGGAGCCTGGTTCTTAAAGGGCAAAGCAGGGGGAGATATTTGCAGTAGCAACTCCCAGCTGTCAGCAGCTGGGGGGTTGAGGGCAGGGGTCCATTTTGGTTTAGTAGAATTAGCATATGCTTTTGAGGCCAGAAGATATTGGTTTGAACACCATTTCTGCTCCTTAATACCTGTTTGGGATCTTGAGCAATTTTTTTTGACATCTCTGAGCCTCAAGTTCTTTGTCTGTAAAGTGAAAATGAAAAAAAAAAAAAAAGCTTCCTCTAAAGCACCAACTCCTTATCTAGAAATCTGGCAATTAAAAGGAATAAAAATAAGCATTTATCCTGCCTTGCCTGTATAAACTGTATTTCAGGGTAGCCAGATAGCCTGAACTGATGAGGGAAAGATTTTTTAATAGAAAAAAATCTAACTAATAACTGTGGAAGAAATGATATGATTAGAAAATCACCATTTTGGAGACCCTAAGAAAATAACTGTTTCAGGCAAAGATCATCAATGGATAAAACCCTCATGAAAAGTCAATTAGGAACAAGGGCAATTCATCTTTGCATCACCAGATGTGAGATAATCAGACATTGTGGCTTCCTGATAGGACATGTATGAAGCTCACAGCCCACCTTTGAAGAAGTTTTGCCAAAAAAAAAAAAAAAAAGAACTTTAACCCGATCAAGGGGCTAACTTAAAGTCTGTATGAAATGAGAGGGATAAAGAAACAAATTAAATGACACCACAAGGGAGCAAACAGATGATCCAGAATGTGGAAATTCCATAGGACAACTGACCTAGTTTCTGCAACCAGTGAATTGGAGGAAAAAAGGGGGGCGGGGAACTGGGCTAGATCAAAAGAGAAAGAGATACAACAATCACCTCAATATGTGAACCATGTGTAGATCCAGATTCAGACAAGCCCATCATAGAAAGACGTTTGCTTGGGTTATACACTGGATATTAGATGGTACCAAAAAACGATCATTTTGTTGGGTGTGATAATGGCATTGTGGCGATATAAGAAAATGTCCACATTGCTTACAGATATTTTAAATATGCAGGGGTGAAATAATATGATTTTTGGAACTTGCTTTAAAAAACCTTTAATAAAACTAAAGGAAAAAAGAGGGAGATAAAAAGAGAGGAAAGGAGAAAAAATAAAGGAAGTAAAGAAAAAAGAGGAGAGGGGGGAAGATGGTGGAAGAGTAAGACGCGGAGATCACCTTCCTCCCCACAGATACATCAGAAATACATCTACACGTGGAACAACTCCTACAGAACACCTACTGAACGCTGGCAGAAGACTTCAGACCTCCCAAAAGGCAAGAAACTCCCCACGTACCTGGGTAGGGCAAAAGAAAAAAGAATAAACAGAGACAAAAGAATAGGGACTGGACCTGCACCAGTGGGAGGGAGCTGTGAAGGAGGAAAGGTTTCCACACACTAGGAAGCCCCTCCGCGGGAGGAGACTGCGGGTGTTGGAGGGGGGAAGCTTCGGAGCCACGGAGGAGAGCACAGCACAGCAACAGGGGTGCGGAGGGCAAAGCGGAGAGATTCCCACACAGAGGATCGGTGCCGACCCGCACTCACCAGCCACTCACCAGCCCGAGAGGCTTGTCTGCTCAACCGCCGGGGCGGGCGGGGCTGGGAGTTGAGGCTCGGGCTTTGGTCGGAGTGCCGGGAGAGGACTGGGGTTGCCGGCGTGAACACAGCCTGCAGGGGGTTAGTGTGCCACGGCTGGCCGGGAGGGAGTCCGGGGAAAAGTCGGGACCTGCCGAAGAGGCAAGAGACTTTTTCTTCCCTCTGTTTCCTAGTGCGCGATGAGAGGGGATTAAGAGCGCTGCTTAAAGGAGCTCCAGAGACGGGTGCGAGCCGCGGCTAACAGCGCAGACCCCAGAGCTGGGCCATGAGATGCTAAGGCTGCTGCTGCCGCCACCAAGAAGCCTGTGTGCGAGCACAGGTCACTATCCACACCCCACTTCCGGGGAGCCTGTGCAGCCCGCCACCGCCAGGGTCCCAGGATCCAGGGACAACTTCCCAGGGAGAACGCACAGCGTGCCTCAGGTTGGTGCAACGTCACGCCGGCCTCTGTGCTGCAGGCTCGCCCCGCACTCCGTGCCCCTCCCTCCCCCCGGCCTGAGTGAGCCAGAGCCCCCGAATCAGCTGCTCCTTTAACCCCGTCCTGTCTGAGCGAAGAACAGACTCCCTTAGGCGACCTACACGCAGAGGCTGGGCCAAATCCAAAGCTGAGCCCCGGGAGCTGTGAGAACAAAGAAGAGAAAGGGAAATCTCTCCCAGCAGCCTCAGAAGCAGCGGATTAAATCTCCACAATCAACTTGATGTACCCTGCATTTGTGGAATGCATGAAAAGACAACGAATCATCCCAAATTGAGGAGGTGGACTTAGCAAGATTTATGATTTTTTCCCCTTTTCCTCTTTTTGTGAGCGTGTATGTGTATGGTTCTGTGTGAGATTTTGTCTGTATAGCTTTGCTTTCACCATTTGTCCTACGGTTCTATCCGTCCGTTTTTTTGTTGTTGTTGTTTTTTTGGGGTTTTTTACTTAAAAAAATTTTTTTTCTTAAAAATTATTTTTTATTTTAATAAGTTTATTTTATTTTATCTTACTTTATTTTATTTTCTTTTATCCTCCTTCTTACTTTCTACTTTTGCTCTCTTTTATTCTGAGCTGCGTGGATGAAAGGCTCTTGGTGCTGCAGCCAGGAGTCAGTGCTGTGCCTCTGAGGTGGGAGAGCCAACTTCAGGACACTGGTCCACAAGAGACCTCCCAGCTCCACATAATATCAAACAGCAAAAATCTCCCAGAGATCTCCATCTCAACACCAGCACCCAGCTTCACTCAAAGACCAGCAAGCTACAGTGCTGGACACCCTATGCCAAACAACTAGCAAGACAGGAACACAACCCCACCCATTAGCAGAGAGGCTGCCTAAAATCATAATAAGTCCACAGACACCCCAAAACACACCACCAGACGTGGACTTGCCTACCAGAAAGACAAGATCCAGCCTCATCCACCAGAACACAGGCACTAGTCCCCTCCACCAGGAAGCATACACAAACCACTGAACCAACCTTAGCCACTGGAGACAGACACCAAAAACAATGGGAACTACGAACCTGCAGCCTGCAAAAAGGAGACCCCAAACACAGTAAGTTAAGCAAAATGAGAAGACAGAAAAACACACAGCAGATGAAGGAGCAAGATAAAAACCCACCAGACCTAACAAATGAAGAGGAAATAGGCAGTCTACCTGAAAAAGAATTCAGAATAATGATAGTAAAGATGATCCAAAATCCTGGATATAGAATAGAGAAAATGCATGAAACATTTAACAAGGACCTAGAAGAACTAAAGATGAAACAAGCAATGATGAACAACACAATAAATGAAATTAAAAACACTCTAGATGGGATCCATAGCAGAATAACTGAGGCAGAAGAACGGATAAGTGACCCGGAAGATAAAATAGTGGAAATAACTACTGCAGAGCAGAATAAAGAAAAAAGAATGAAAAGAACTGAGGACAGTCTCAGAGACCTCTGGGATAACATTAAATGCACCAATATTCGAATCACAGGGGTTCCAGAAGAAGAAGAGAAAAAGAAAGGGACTGAGAAAATATTTGAAGAGATTATAGTTGAAAACTTCCCTAATATGGGAAAGGAAATAGTTAATCAAGTCCAGGAAGCACAGAGAGTCCCATACAGGGTAAGTCCAAGGAGAAACACGCCAAGACACATATTAATCAAACTGTCAAAAATTAAATACAAAGAAAACATATTAAAAGCAGCAAGGGAAAAACAACAAATAGCACACAAGGGAATCCCCATAAGGTTAACAGCTGATCTTTCAGCAGAAACTCTGCTAGCCAGAAGGGGCTGGCAGGACATATTTAAAGTGATGAAGGAGAAAAACCTACAACCAAGATTACTCTACCCAGCAAGGATCTCACTCAGATTTAATGGAGAAATTAAAACCTTTACAGACAAGCAAAAGCTGAGAGAGTTCAGCACCACCAAACCAGCTTTACAACAAATGCTAAAGGATCTTCTCTAGGCAAGAAACACAAGAGAAGGAAAAGACCTACAATAACAAACCCCAAACAATTGACAAAATGGGAATAGAAACATACATATCGATAATTACCTCGAATGTAAATGGATTAAATGCTCCCACCAAAAGCCACAGACTGGCTGAATGAATACAAAAACAAGACCCATATATATGCTGTCTTCAAGAGACCCACTTCAGACCTAGAGACACATACACACTGAAAGTGAGGGGATGGAAAAAGATATTCCATACAAATGGAAACCAAAAGAAAGCTGGAGTAGCAATTATCATATCAGACAAAATAGAGTTTAAATAAAGACTATTAGAAGAGACAAAGGCGGACACTACATAATGATCAAGGGATCCATCCAAGAAGAAGATATAACAATTGTAAATATTTATGCATACAACATAAGAGCACCTCAATACATAAGGCAAATACTAACAGCCATAAAAGGGGAAATCGACAGTAACACATTCATAGTAGGGGACTTTAACACCCCACTTTAACCAATGGACAGATCATCCAAAATGAAAATAAATAAGGAAACACAAGCTTTCAATGATACATTAAACAAGATGGACTTAATTGATATAGGACATTTCATCCAACAACAACAGAATACACATTTTTCTCAAGTGCTCATGGAACATTCTCCAGGATAAATCATATCTTGGGTCACAAATCAAGCCTTGGTAAATTTAGAGGAAACGGAAATCGTATCAATATCTTTACTGATGACATTGCTATGAGACTAGATATCAATTATAGGAAAAGATCTATAAAAAATACAAACACATGGAGGCTAAACAATACACTACTTAATAACGAACTGATCACTGAAGAAATCAAAGAGGAAATCAAAAAATACCTAGAAACAAATGACAATGGAGACACGATGACCCAAAACCTATGGGATGCAGCAAAAGCAGTTCTAAGAGGAAAGTTTATAGCAATGCAATCCTACCTTAAGAAACAGGAAACATCTCGAATAAACAACCTAACCTTGCACCTAAAGCTATTAGAGAAAGAAGAATAAAAAACCCCCAAAGTTAGCAGAAGGAAAGAAATCATAAAGATCAGATCAGAAATAAATGAAAAAGAAATGAAGGAAACGATAGCAAAGATCAATAAAACTAAAGCTGGTTCTTTGAGAAGATAAACAAAATTGATAAACCATTAGCCAGACTCATCGAGAAAAAAAGGGAGAAGACTCAAATCGATAGAATTAGAAATGAAAAAGGAGAAGTAACAACTGACACTTCAGAAATACAAAAGATCATGAGAGATTACTACAAGCAACTCTATGTCAATAAAATGGACAAACTGGAAGAAATGCACAGATTCTTAGAAATGCACAACCTGCCAAGAGTGAATCAGGAAGAATTAGAAAATATGAATAGACCAATCACAAGCACTGAAATTGAAACTGTGATTAAAAATCTTCCAACAAACAAAAGCCCAGGAACAGATGGCTTCACAGGCGAATTCTACTAAACATTTAGATGAGGGCTAACACCTATCCTTCTCAAACTCTTCCAAAATATAGCAGAGGGAGGAACACTCCCAAACTCATTCTACGAGGCCACCATCACCCTGATACCAAAACCAGACAAGGATGTAACAAAGAAAGAAAACTACAGGCCAATATCACTGATGAACATAGATGCAAAAATCCTCAACAAAATACTAGCAAACAGAATCCAACAGACATTAAAAGCATCATACACCATGATCAAGTGGGGTTTATTCCAGGAATGCAAGGATTCTTCAATATACGCAAATCAATCAATGTGCTACACCATATTAACAAACTGAAGGAGAAAAACCATATGGTCATCTCAATAGATGCAGAGAAAGCTTTCCACAAAATTCAACACCCACTTATGATAAAAACTCTTCAGAAAGTAGGCATAGAGGGAACTTTCCTCAACATAATAAAGGCCATATATGACAAACCCACAGTCAACATGTCCTCAATGGTGAAAAACTGAAAGCATTTCCAGAAAGATCAGGAACAAGACAAGGTTGCCCACTCTCACCACTCTTATTCAAGATAGTTTTGGAACTTTTAGCCACAGCAATCAGAGAAGAAAAGAAAATAAAAGGAATCCAAATCAGAAAAGAAGTAAAGCTGTCACTGTTTGCAGATGACATGATACTATACACAGAGAATCCTAAAGAGGCTACCAGAAAACTACAAGGGCTAATCAATGAATTTGGTAAAGTAGCAGAATACAAAATTAATGCACAGAAATCTCTGGCGTTCCTATACACTAGTGATGAAAAATCTGAAAGTGAAATCAAGAAAACACTCCCATTTACCACTGCAAAAAAAAAGAATAAAATATCTAGGAATAAACCTACCTAAGGAGACAAAAGACCTGTATGCAGAAAATTATACGACACTGATGAAAGAAATTAAAGATGATACAAATAGATGGAGAGATATACCATGTTCTTGGATAGGAAGAATCAACATTGTGAAAATGACTCTACTACCCAGAGCAATCTATAGATTCACTGCAATCCCTATCAAACTACCAATGGCATTTTTCACAGAACTAGAACCAAAAATTTCACAATTTGTATGGAAACACAAAAGAACCCGAATAGCCAGAGCAATCTTGAGAACGAAAAATGGAGCTGGAGGAATCAGGCTCCCTGACTTCAGACTATACTACAAAGCTACAGTAATCAAGACAGTATGGTACTGGCACAAAAACAGAAATATAGACCAATGGAACAGGATAGAAAGCCCAGAGATAAACCCACGCACATATGGTCACCTTATCTTTGATAAAAGAGGCAGGAATGTATAGTGGAGAAAGGACAGCCTCTTCAATAAGTGGTGCTGGGAAAACTAGACAGGTACATGTAAAAGTATGAGATTAGATCACTCCCTAACACCATACACAAAAATAAGCTCAAAATGGATTAAAGACCTAAATGTAAGGCCAGAAACTATCAGACTCTTACAGGAAAACATAGGCAGAACACTCTATGACATAAATCACAGCAAGATTCTTTTTGACCCACCTCCTAGAGAAATGGAAATAAAAACAAAAATAAACAAATGGGACCTAATGAAACTTCAAAGCTTTTGCACAGCAAAGGAAACCATAAACAAGATGAAAAGACAACCCTCAGAATGGGAGAAAATATTTGCAAATGAAGCAACTGACAAAGGATTCATCTCCAAAATTTATAAGCAGCTCATGCAGCTCAATAACAAAAAAACAAACAACTCAATCCAAAAATGGGCAGAAGACCTAAATAGACATTTCTCCAAAGAAGATATAGAGACTGCCAACAAACACATGAAAGAATGCTCAACATCATTAATCATTAGAGAAATGCAAATCAAAACTACAATGAGATATCATCTCACACTGGTCAGAATGGCCATCATCAAAAAATCTAGAAACAATAAATGCTGGAGAGGGTGTGGAGAAAAGGGAACACTCTTGCACTGCTGGTAGGAATGTGAATTGGTACAGCCACTATGGAGAACAGTATGGAGGTTCCTTAAAAAACTACAAATAGAACTACCATATGACCCAGCAATCCCACTATTGGGCATATACCCTGAGAAAACCATAATTCAAAAAGAGTCATCTACCACAGTGTTCCTTGCAGCTCTATTTACAATAGCCAGGACATGGAAGCAACCTAAGTGTCCATCAACAGATGAATGGATAAAGAAGATGTGGCACATATATACAATGGAATATTACTCAGCCATAAAAAGAAACGAAATTGAGTTATTTGTAGTGAGGTGGATGGACCTAGAGTCTGTCATACAGAGTGAAGTAAGTCAGAAAGAGAAAGACAAATACCGTATGCTAACACATATATATGGAATCTAAGAAAAGAAAATGTCATGAAGAACCTAGGGATAGGACAGGAATAAAGGCACAGACCTACTAGAGCATGGACTTGAGGATATGGGGGGGGGAGGGTAAGCTGTGACAAAGTGAGAGAGTGGCATGGACATATATACACTACCAAACGTAAAACAGATAGCTAGTGGGAAGCAACCGCATAGCACAGGGAGATCAGCCCGGTGCTTTGTGACCACCTAGATGGGTGGGATAGGGAGGGTGGGAGGGAGGGAGATGCAAGAGGGAAGAGATATGGGAACATGTGTATATGTATAACTGATTCACTTTGTTATAAGCAGAAACTAACACACCATTATAAAGCAATTATACTCCAGTGAAGATGTAAAATAAAATAAAATAATAAATAAATAAATAATAAAAGAAAAAAGAAAGAAAAGAAACCACCTCATAGAATGGATACAGAGATTAAGATTAGATAAACTAAGAAAAGCATCTAGCACAATGCCTGGTGCACAGTAGCCAGGGTATGTTGCTTCCTTTCCCTTCTGTGAGCCTACACCACTGTTCTAAATTCTGAAAATTCTGAATACCTTCCTGGACTGGTGTGTCCCTACTTACTAGAAATCCCCATATATTTTAACAACACTTCTCTTCCATTATCTCTTCTATACCAATTCATGTCAGAAGGAATCAAATTTAATTTTTACTCTCCAATGAAGAAAAAAAGATATTTCATTATTCTCATACAATGAAAAGACCACCAAAGCCAAAATGATATTTAGCAATAGAGACAGCACATTATACTCTTCATACTCAAGGAAATATCTTTTATGTTTCTAATGATTGCAAGCCAAGGGCCCAAGGTAGGTATTTGTAATGTAGCTGAAGAGTAAAATTCAGATTGCCTGCATTTCAAAGAAATGTCTCAAATTTAGTCAGAAGAATAGTTACTAGCAAGCTATTTTATTTGTTATATAAATTGCATTCAAAAAACTGGTTTTAATTGTATCATTTTATTTTCACAATTAATCTATGTAAAAATTATCCCCTGTACTGTAATTTCAAATGCTCACATCATGCAAACAAACAGGCCTGTTAAAGGAGATAAAAATTTTGAATCTTCAAGGTCAAGTCTCACAGTTTTCTAATAAGTGACATTATTATTTAAAGCAACAGTTCTGTGTGCATTTCCCATAAAGCGACTGTTCCCCGCGACAGTGAAGTCAAGCATTTCCAGAGCAGGAACTTTTCACATTTTCAATGAGTCCCAAGAAACCAGAATTTCTGAGCTTATCCCTGCTTTGTTATTGTGCTCCCCCTCCACTGAAATTCATTTCTCCCTCTCATGTTCATGTAGTATTTTATAGCTTTTATGGATAGAATATCAAATCTAATCTACTTGTATTATATAGTTAATCATGGACTTTTGTTTCTCCACCTAGGTTTCAAACTCCTAAAACTATCAACATTTGTTAAGGTGAATGAATTGAATTTGGTTCCTAAGCACTTTGCAGATGCTGGACGCTGCAAACCTGAAAGAGCAGCATCCATTCCAAACCTACACAGGAGAGTAAGGGGTCACTATGCTAACAAAATGAGAACAGGGTTTAAGACCAGCAGGTGTACGACGTACCCCTAGTGAGAAACCGTGCAATCAATTTCCCATCACCGGCATCATGTTTTATGAGCTCTTCTCCAGCCCACAGCTGTCAGAGTCACCTGCAGCTGTGGTCTACCTGAGACAGTAAGTAATGTCAGACAGGAAAAATATGTGAATCACCTTGTGCTGACAGAGTATGATGTCATCATGCCGGCTTGAAACAGGTAAAGCAGCTTCCTAAATTGCTATTAAAGGACAAATATTTTCCAGTTTTTCTTCCATTCTTGACAAGTTTTCCCCACCACTATTATTAGCACTTCTGATCTTTCCATTTTCACGAGTCATATTCTAAAAAGGCTAATTTAATATTTTTTAATATAATTTAACCTTTATGGTTGGCTGATTACATGTACTTGAAAATGATTTTTAGTCATTTCTATGCATGTATATCTATCACTTTCAGCCTTAACTTTAGAGACTTCTATGAGTTTGCTTATTCCTCTTTGCAAAAGGAGGATCAGCACAATGAGACTGGAAAGTTCAAGCTTCATATCCTCAACACAAATGTTTGTTTCTGAGCCTGTAACAGACCCAACTATGGCCGAAATGTAGTATTATATTGAGAATGTACAATATTTAAGACAGTATTTAAGAATCTCCTTCATTAAATGTATTTGTCTGCCTTACGCTAACACGCACCTCATGTCTACAGAGGTATTTGATATCATTCTTTCCCCTTCTGCTTTTGTTTCTTTCAGAAGCATTTTAGGACTACTGGTATAAATGGAGTTGAGATTTAACTGTTAAACAGAATTGCATTTCAGCAGCTCAAGGAACATAACTGATATGCTTGGTTTTGTTACACTTTTGATAGCAGTCAAAATGCACAGCTAGGAAAAGCCTCAAGCCTGTCATTCCCTTTCCTCTAGGAATAAATTCTATTTCCCCTGGCCCGTGTAGCTTATTATTATTTTTTTTAAACCAGAACTCTAATGATACTCAAAAAAGTCTACTGACACATTCTCATAAGTGCATACATACCAATCAAAAAGGGTATTTTTCAACCCCATCACCTCATACTCAACAAAAAGCAAAGGGAAAAAAGCACAGAATCTAAAAATTAAACTGGGTGCTAGACTTGAAATCTTAGAAGCATCCTCTAGTTTTAGTATAGCTCTCTTAATATAGCCAAGTTTTTTGTTTAGTTGATTTTTTTATTTATGTATTTTTTAATGAAAAGGAAAAATAAGATCCTCTACCAGAAGCCATAAAAATCTCTCAGATGGTAACACAGATAGCCCTAAAAGTTTTTGCCTAAATTCATACACATACCTAAAATAAAACTGGCTGATTAATCTTGCTACAGTACTCTGAAAAGGAAGACATTTGAAAATACAGTGTAGTTGTGATGCTGCACTGCCTCTAATTAAGTGCAGACTAGGAAAAATTATTCTTAGTTTAGTCTATGGAAGGGAGGTGGTGGAAATTTCTCTTTGCAATTCAAAATTATTTTAAAGATGGAGTGTTTCTTTTCCAATGTCTTCATTAAACAGAGCTGTTAAGAATTGTCTCCCAACCATCCCCAAAGAGCACAAAGCTACCCAGTATTCACCCCATATGCTCGGCTTTGAAGTGTGAAGCTGTGACCATCCTACCAGACTCTTACGCCACCATCAAAGCCATCTCATTACGCCCAGCGCTGAGAGTTAAAGCACGGGGCCTTAACCACTCCAACACACACACTGCATTAACAAAGTAACCGCAATATTCCTCCCCCACATGGCTAGAACTTGAAGAAATTTTTACCATATGTACACATGCACGAGATACGAAAATTTATTGTGCTAGAACATCATTGAGAAGTACATTAAACATGCTGACTAGAACTGGATGTTATTCTAAGGCACTGGAAAAAAATAAAATGCAGCTGATCTTTATGATGAAAGAACAGAAACATTAGACTGAAAAACAAGATCAAGTGCAATTCCTAAATTGCATTTCTACTGACACATTCTGTTGCCTGTTCTTTCTTGAGGGAGCAGAAAACAATTTAGGGGGTAAAACAAAACTCTACTGCATATCACTGGATGCTACTGTTTACTCTATCACGTTTCATTTCTAAAGGACAAATAAACTTACAAATAATGCAATGCTGATAACAGCGTCTATAATTCGAAACGAACAGTACTTGCTAAGAGAAAGTAATTTTACTGTGTTTCTGAGCTGTCAATTTACCATTGGCATGGCAGTAAAAAATAAAATGCAAAGAAGAAACTTGTTATGTATTAATGGAAATGAGGTCAGGATAGGCATTTGATTAATTTTCATATAAAAATTAATCTGTAAAAATATTTTGAAATGTTTGTACCTAATGATCCATTCCTTTTTATTTGCTCTAGAGAAATCCTTACATTTGTATACAAGAAAGTATATTCAAGAGTGTTCACTGCTACACTATTTGTATTAGAAAAAATGAGAAACAATCTAAGTGTCTATAAATAGGGGAATAGAAAAAATGTAATATATGCATACTATGATAACCATACAGCAGTTAAAAGGAATGAGCTACATGTAACACCATGGATAAATTTCCAAGCTATCTTGCCGAATAAAAGTTATAGTATAAGAATCTGAAAAGAGAATGTGTGTGTGTATATATATATATATATATATATATATATATATAAATATAAAACTGAAGCACTTTGCTGTACACCTGAAACTAACACAACACTGTAAATCAGCTATACTTCAATAAAAAAATTAAATTAAATTAAAAAATTTAAAAAGTATAGTACAATAGCATTTATACTACAAACACGTACAAGAAATACTATATTGGATTTATGAGTACATACATAGGTATAAATAAAAGCATGGGGAAAATTCTGGATTGAGTGTGAGCATATGATAACCATAACTCAGAAGGGGTGGTTCAGGGAACCAGGAATATAGTTGATGGCCAGAGGTGAACTTTAACCTTACCTGTAATGTTTGAAATTCTGAAAAAGAGAATTAAAAGTTCCAGGCAAGGTCTGGCAAATAAACAGTTGTGAGGATCCTTTGTTCTGCTGCTGTCTAGATGGAAAACTATGAGTAAGTTTCTTAATATTTCTACGTCTGTTTTCTAGCTATAGAATGAAAAAATTGGACCTATCCTCTATCCTTATCAAAAACATAAGAATTATGTGCCCCCAAACCCTTAGTAAACCACACAATTTCATGGAGATATAGGTATCCATAAAAATATGGTATATTAGTAGTCTGGGACATATTTTACACATATGTCTTCCTTCCTTCCTTCCTCTCTCCCTCCCTCCCTCCCTTCCTTTCTTTCTATTTTTTTTTTTTGGCTGCACTGCATGGCTTGTGGGATCTCAGTTCCCCGACCAGGGACTGAACCCGGGCCATGGCAGTGAAAGCCCAGAATCCCAACCATCAGGCCACCAGGGAACTGCCCCACACTTATGTCTTTATATCCAAGAATCTTACTATTTCTTTGTATATAACGTATACTTTCATGGAGATGTGTATACAAAGAGCTTGTTATTCCTTTGCAGGGAATATGCTGATATAATTACCACTCTGTGAGGACACGATACTGTTTGTTTAAAGAATTACACTTTCTTGAGTGACCTCACATATGTAACTTACACTGTATCCAGTCACTTATTTTATTCTGTCCTATGGTGCTCTCAACTGTTTCAGGTACAGATTTCATGGTCCAGCTTTCTTGGGGGAAGGAACTCTATTATACTTCTCCTATAGTCACCATAGCATTTACTATGGTAAACGGAAACATAACAGGCACTCCAACACTGTTTGGATGTTCACAAATACCTCTCCATTTATCTTCATAACAGTTCTCTGAAATATGTGCTGAATACCATTTTGCAAATGAAGAACTGATATGCAAGAAGCTGTCTGCTCTAGGACTTAGAATTTTAGAGCTGAAAGCACTTCAGAGATCTCCTGCCCAAGTGGTTTTCAAACATCTTGTCGCGCAATCCCTTTCCTCAAAAGGTGACTTTATTTGGGATCTTGATAACATAAAACAGAGAAGAGACATCCACTCTCTTTATGGGGAGGGGGATAGCCTGGGTCCCCACTGCTCAGCAACCCTCTCCATAAGGCCACAGAGAATCACTAAAAATAGTGACAGCTCTTTACTGGTGGGAGGTAGGGGACCAGGGGCTTTACATGTGGGCATTATTTTCTATAACCATCCTGACAGAATGATATTATTCCCCATTGTATAGATACAAAACCAAAAAGACTAAAAGAGACTAAACAACTGTCCTAAAGTCAGCTAGCAAATAAGTAGGAGACCTGGGGTTTGAACTCAGGTTTATTCAGCTGCAAAATTCTTGTTCTGTCCACTTACCATCTGGCTTCCCTGTCTAGCCATTCAATGTGATGTAACTGTTTAGATCACACTGATCAAAAACTTATGGGCAGGGCTTCCCTGGTGGCGCAGTGGTTGAGAGTCCGCCTGCCGATGCAGGGGACGCGGGTTCGTGCCCTGGTCCGGGAAGATCCCACATGCCGCGGAGCTGGGCCCATGAGCCATGTCCACTGAGCCTGCGCGTCCGGAGCCTTGCTCCGCGACGGGAGAGGCCACAACAGTGAGAGGCCCTCATACCGCAAAAAAACAAACAAACAAACAAAAAACTATGGGCATGTGCATATATATATATGTATATATATATATATACACACACACACACACATACATACACATGTGTAAAGGGTGGGGGGCATTGGAATTGGCCTGTCGCTTCCATATAGTACACCCTCTTTGTAAGGACTTCTCATTCCCTTTCAGGCGGGATATTAAGAAGCTGGGACTGCCCCAAAGAGTAGTTCAGATGGGACATGACTAAGCTTTGGGGATGGTCAGGAATCCTTCTGCTGGCCAATGTATCAGCAATGTGTAAACAGCCTTCAGTATAAAGCCCACTCCCCACAGCAAGGAAGAGTTAAGGTGGCTCTTCCATCCAACTACAGCTCTCCAAATGCCAAACAAATAGTTCACATGAGGTAGCCTGGTCTCCTTGTATGTGTTTGGCTCCCCTACATCCTCCATCTTCCTGGCCACTGGCCACTGACACCACTCAACCACCTCTTAGTAGTCTCAAGCCTAGCCCTAATTCTTGCCGCTTGCCCCCAAAACAGGTCAAGTGCTCTGATCCCCATGCCCCCAAAACAGATCAAATCCTCCCACCCCCCTGCCCACAATCCCTCTCCTTTTTACCACCTCTCAGGGGATGCTCATTTCCACGTACCCATGCCCACCACATTAAATCTCCTTTTGAAGGAAAATGCTTCCTGCCCACTACTGATGTTTACTTCCACATGGAGAGAGTCCTGCTGGTCTCGCTGGCTGTTATGAGTTAAACTGTGCCCCCTGAAAAAATTCATCTGCTGAATTTATAGCCGCCAGGACGTGAGAATGTGACCTTATTTGGGAATAGGGTCATTGCAGATATAATTAGTTAACATGAGGTCATATACTGGAATGGAGTGGGGCCCTAATCCAATATGACTAGTGTCCTCATAAAAAGGGGAAATTTGGACACAGACAATATACATGGAGAATGCTATGTGAACATAAAGAGGGCCGTCCACAAGCCAAAATGGAACAGATCCTTCCCTCACAGGACTCAGAAAAAACCAACCCTGCCGACACCCTGATCTTGGACTTCTAGCCTCCAGAACTGTGAGACAATAAATTTCTGTTGTTTAAACCACCCAGTCTGTGGCACTTCTGTTACTGCAGCCTTAGAAAATTAAAACATCGGCCTTGCTTCCTTCCAACATCCATTCCCTGATGGGGAGTTTGGGAGAGAAGCTGGGTTTGCATAGGCCTACTCCCCTCTCCCCTCTTCCTTCTTAGGCGCTAGCTGTCAGCAGGAAACATACATTCCGCTCCACCCCCTCCTTGCCATTAGCTTGCCAGGGTCGGGCCTGTGCTGTCTAGTGCTGCCTGTTACTGGCTGCATGAGTCTGTCTAATTCTCCAGGTGGGGAAGCCTAGCTGTCATTTTAGTTTTAACAGTAGTAAAGTTAGTATTTCCACTTCTCATCTGCCTTTCTCTACTGTCGAATTGGTTCAAGATTTGGGAAAGGAAGAAGTGTACTATTTGTAATGCTCTCCTCCCAAATCCCACCCTGAGTCCTCATCTTCCTGGGAGCAGGGAGTGAGGTGGCCTTCCTTCTTTCTTTATTCTATTGTGATGGAATAAACTTTGTAACCTGCTTTTCCAAGCCCTCTCCTTTTGGTTGTCAAAAATTCAAACATGAACACTGTTACTTCTTCATTCTCACTATAACAATTCTATACCCCTCAAGGTAGCAAATAACTCAAGACTGTCCAGGAAACAGTCACGCATAAGCTATGGGGGAAAGAGAGGCACAACAATTATCATCTTGAGATATTATCCTACTATGTATTTCTTGGTTAATTAAAATTGGAGAGTGAGTTATTTAATATATGCAATTTTGAGTCACACAATAAATGAGAACCTAATTAAAAATAATGCTATAATCATTATAATAGCACATCATGATAACCATGTATTGTCGTTATTACTATTATCACATGCTCTGGGTCTCCTGAGAAGCACACCCTTACTTGCCCACTGGAGACCAGGTGGTGGGCGCATGAGGGTGTGCAGAGACTTGGGATGATGCACTTGATCTTATAGGTCCATCAAAGCCACTAGCATGACTATATTATTTCCTTAGAATTTTCTGATCCTAGTGGTCTTGACACTGGAAGTCACTGTATATGCTAGGAAGGAGAGACGGAAAGGAAAAGGAATTCAGGAAAAGCGTAGCCAAGGTTAGGAGTCTGGGCTGAAAAAGTTAGCATCATATCCATCATATGCTATAAATCCCCTATTAGGTCCCAATTCTCTAAAACACCGTCAGCAATAACATAAATTTAATCTCTGGGCGCTATATATATATATATACTGAAAATCAGAAAACTTAGAACCCCTAAACTTTTAACATCTCCCACAGTGACCCACAGCTTGATCCTGAGTATTCTAGGAGACCCCTTCCCTAGGTGAAGTGGTGGTGGGGGCAGTCTCCCAGTTTTAAACTATAGACCTATAGACTGGGGAAGAATTACAAGAAGTGTACAGTCAGACAGCAAAGGTTTCATGCACTCCACCTACTCATCCCAATTAGAAGATTCTTATGGTACATTTATTCCTGTCAAAATGTTCAATAAAGTCTATTCAGTATATACCAAGAGTAAAACAGGGAAGAAGGGAAAGCCAACACGAGGGTGTGTTATCAAGCTAGTCATCGCTACGAGCAACTGGGGCTTAGTCTTGCTGGAATGGGCCTTAGAATTGTCTGTCTACCAGCTCAGGTCTCCCACTGGCCAAGGGGTGCCTGTGGGGTATTAATTTACTTGGACTTCAGGTTGCTGCAGAGCCAAAGTGAGAGAAAGAGAGCAGCTTTTTCAAGTATGGATGTGTGCATCAGTAATTGCTGGTCATGGAAGAATAGGTTAGTTTATCCTAGTTCTCTCATTTGGTCTTTTCCTTTCTCATTAGTAGCTCTGTTTTACAGTGGTTGATATAATCCTGTTGCATTTATTAAGCTTGTAGCAATATGCATTTATGAACACCTGGTAACTCTCCTTCATAGTTAGAATGTACTCAAGTTGCTGGAAATCAATTTTGATATTTTATGTACTTTCCCAATGCGCAATCCCTTTTTTTTTTCAGCTTTTTATATGGTGGCAGTATCCTATAATTGTCAAAGTAAATGCTATGTCCTAAACTATGTTAACATATGCTTGTAAAATCAACCATTGCTTTTATGCTATGGCAATGAAGGTAGTACTAATGGTGGAGAGAACTATATCAGAACCCAACATCTAAACTGACTAATCTCAACAAAATTCAAGGCTGTTTTATGAGACAATCTCCATAGCAACTGGAGAATCAGAGTAGAAAATTCTTGAAGTGAAAAGTTGTTCCTGATTTGCCAGATCAGCCCATGTTTTGACAATCTGTAATAAGGTAATCGAAGGGTCTTAAGACTATCACACAAGTGTTGATGTTGTGTGAATCTGTCATGGCACATGTCCTCCAAGCCATGAAAATACTCAAAAAATCATCTAACAAGGCTGATAATTCTAATCAAATTCATTAATGTTGTATCTATTTTAAGATAAATCCAAAAAAACTCAATCATGTAAGAGCTAAATCTTTACTTATGTAACTTACTTAACTAGCATTTTATCTTTCCAATATTCTAAATAATGTCAATTTATAAAGCATTATATAAACCTTATTTCATTTGATTAATGACATAAAACAAAAAGCAAGTTTCCTTATGATTTACAAATTTTATAGCTATGGTCCAGACTTTTAAAGCTGAATATTATGGGGCTTCCCTGGTGGCGCAGTGGTTGAGAGTCCGTCTGCCAACGCAGGGGACACGGGTTCGTGCCCCGGTCCGGGAAGATCCCACATGCCGCGGAGCGGCTGGGTCTGTGAGCCATGGCCGCTGAGCCTGCGTGTCTGGAGCCTATGCTCCGCAACGGGAGAGGCCACAAGAGTGAGAGGCCCGCGTACCGCAAAAAAAAAAAAAAAAAAAAAGCTGAATATTATGAACCTACATGTTAGTTAAGCCCGTTTTCACCGGCAAATCATTGGGGGGATTTGCCTGAGCACCTTCTGCCCTGACCCCTCCCCTCCACCTTCACTCTGTCCTTCTCAGGAAGGTTTGTGTGTACATGAGAAACAAGCTCATGTTTCAGAGACGCTGGCTCCTGCAGGTGAACCATCGAGTAAGGAAGATGTGGAAAACATACAGGCAGCACGATAGCCCACAGTAATCCTTTGGAGAAATTGTCTATACAAAATTTATTGAAGCCCAGAAATTGAGACTAAATACCTTCAATATTGAGTTAGAAGTCAGAAAAAAGAATAATGTTACTGTAAATTTACCTTTGGTTCCAAATTAGGTGAATTCCCTGCTCTTGAAGGATCTAAGATAATCAAAATCACCAAGAGGAATTAGAGAAGTAGGGACTTCCAAGTAGAGATGGGAGCATAGATTCCTATGTTTACTTTCACTTCTTCCAAATATCCCAGGAAACAGATGGTAAAGAGGTCTATTTTTTAAAGCATTGATTCACTCAAACAAATAGAAATGGAAGAAGAAGCAATGGCGTTGGAACTTGGAGAGCAGATATGAGAAGAGCAGGAGATTCAGCAGACCCCAGACAGCAGAGAAGCAGCCTGACTTAGAGCACTGGTACCTGGAAATGGTCAGAACTGGTGACCTCACTCTGGGAGAGAAGGTAAAGGCATAGCTCAAAACAGGGAAAATGGTGGAAAGTCTGTTAAGCAGTGGTTAGATCCCAACCCCTCCACACAGACAGGCAACTGGCAGAAGACACAAGAGGTAAAAACACAAGGTGTCTGGGCTGCGGGATACAGCTGAGGGTAGGGGATTCATGAAAAGAGGGGAATTAAGGGAACATTTACACACTAAATGCGGTGACTCTTCTAGCCCTCTTCTGCAACTCAACTCCTAAATCATGGACAGCTGTGTGTATACTCCAGGCTGAAGACTGGAGAATCCTTCTCTAAGAAACTTGAACAGCCCAAGAGGAAAGACCCCAAAGATACTGAAATGGACTCTCCCTATAGAAACTACGCAGCCAGATCGGCCTACAGTTGACAAACCCCACCTAAATACTCAAATTATCCATTCAGTCCTTTAGTGTCCACTCTTAGAGTAAGCAGCCAACCAATGATGACCTGACATCTGAGGAAAGCCTTTAAAACAAACAGGAGAAAGCAACCTTGGTGGTGTGGATGCGGGGGGTGGGGCAAGTTGGGGAACAGACATCATGCAGAAAGAAGAAACTGTCAAAAATTATTCACTGACACTGTATTCATGAGACATGACCAGGACATTATTTAGAATAAAAAAATAAAATGAACATTCAGAGAGTAAAAGCACTTGGAAACTAATATAGAGGAAATGAAAAACTTATTGAAGGCTTGGGATATAAAGTAGAGGAAATTTGTAAGAAATTATTATCAAAATATAAAGTGATTTTAAAAAAGAGAAAGTAAGTGTAGAGAACCAATACAAGACTTCCAATATCCAAATATGGAGCTTCCAGAAAGAATTGAGAAAATGGAAGAAATATCAATGGCAACCTAACTTTGCACCTAAAGCAATTAGAGAAAGAAGAACAAAAAAACCCCAAAGTTAGCAGAAGGAAAGAAATCATAAAGATCAGATCAGAAATAAATGAAAAAGAAATGAAGGAAACAACAGCAAAGATCAGTAAAATTAAAAGCTGGTTCTTTGAGAAGATATACAAGACTGATAAACCATTAGCCAGACTCATCAAGAAAAAGGAAGAAGACTCAAATCAATAAAATTAGAAATGAAAAAAGAGAAGTAACAACTGACACTGCAGAAATACAAAGGATCATGAGAGATTACTACAAGCAACTATATGTCAATAAAATGGATAACCTGGAAGAAATGGACAAATTCTTAGAAACCTTCTGAGACTGAACCAGGAAGAAATAGAAAATATAAACAGACCAATCACAAGCACTGAAATTGAGACTGTAATTAAAAATCTTCCAACAAACAAGCCATCTGGCTTGTGATGGCTTCACAGGCGAATTCTATCAAACATTTAGAGAAGAGCTAGCACCTATCCTTCTCAAACTCTTCCAAAATATAGCAGAGGGAGGAGCACTCCCAAACTCATCCTACGAGGCCACCATCACCCTGATACCAAAATCAGAACAGATATTGCAAAGAAAGAAAACTACAGGCCAATATCACTGATGAACATAGATGCAAAAATCCTCAACAAAATACTAGCAAACAGAATCCAACGGCACATTAAAAGGATCATACACCACGATCAAGTGGGGTTTATCCCAGGAATGCAAGGATTCTTCAATATATGCAAATCAATCAATGTGATACACCATATTAACAAATTGAAGGAGAAAAATGATATGTTCATATCAACAGATGCAGAAAAAACTTTTGACAAAATTCAACACCAACTTATGATAAAAACCCTCCAGAAAGTAGGCATAGAGGGAACTTACCTCAACATAATAAAGGCCATATATGACAAACCCACAGTCAACATGTCCTCAATGGTGAAAAACTGAAACCATTTCCTCTAAGATGAGGAGCAAGACAACGCTGTCCACTCTCACCACTATTATTCAACATAGTTTTGGAAGTTTTAGCCATGGCAATCAGAGAAGTAAAAGAAAGAAAAGGAATCCAAATTGGAAAAGAAGTAAAACTGTCACTGTTTGCAGATGACATGATACTACACAGAGAATCCTAAAGATGCTACCAGAAAACTACTAGAGCTAAACAATGAATTTTGTAAAGTAGCAGGATACAAAATTAATGTGCAGAAATCTCTTGCATTCCTATACACTAATGATGAAAAATCTGAAAGAGAAATTAAGGAAACACTCCCATTTACCACTGCAACAAAAAGAATAAAATACCTAGGATAAACCTACCTAAGGAGACAAAAGACCTGTATGCAGAAAACTATAAGACACTGATGAAAGAAATTAAAGATGATGTAAACAGATGAAGAGTTATACCATGTTTTTGGATTGGAAGAATCAACATTGTGAAAATGACTAAACTACCCAAAGCAATCTACAGATTCAATGCAATCCCTACCAAACTACCAATGGCATTTTTCACAGAACTAGAACAAAAATTTCACAGTTTGTATGGAAACACAAAAGACCGCGAATAGCCAAAGCAATCTTGAGAAAGAAAAACAGAGCTGGAGGAATCGGGTTCCCAGACTTCATACTATACTGCAAAGCTACAGTAATCAAAACAGGATGGTACTGGCACAAAAACAGAAATATACATCAATGGAACAGGATAGAAAGCCCAGAGATAAACCCACGCACATATGATCACCTTATTTTTGATAAAGGAGGCAAGAATATACAGTGGAGAAAAGACAGCCTCTTCAATAAGTTGTGCCAGGAAAACTGGACACCTACATGTAAAAGAATGAAATTAGAACACTCCCTAACACCATACACAAATAGAAACTCAAAATGGATTAAAGACCTAAATGTAAGGCCAGACACTATCAAATTCTTAGAGGAAAATGTAGGCAGAACACTCTCTGACATAAATCACAGCAAGATCCTTTTGGACCCACCTCCTAGAGAAATGGAAACAAAAATAAACAAATGGGACCTAATGAAACTTCAAAGCTTTTGCACAGCAAAAGAAACCATAAACAAGATGAAAAGACAACCCTCAGAATGGGAGAAAATTTTTGCAAATGAAGCAACTGACAAAGGATTCATCTCCAAAATTTATGAGCAGCTCATGCAGCTCAATATCCTAAAAACAAACAACCCAATCCAAAAATGGGCAGAAGACCTAAATAGACATTTCTCCAAGGAAGATATACAGATTGACAACAAACACATGAAAGGATGCTCAACATCACTAATCATTAGAGAAATGCAAACCAAAATTACAATGAGGTATCACCTCACACCAGTTAGAATGGGCATCATCAGAAAATCTACAAACAACAAATGCTGGAGAGGGTGTGGAGAAAAGGGAACCCTCTTGCACTGTTGGTGGGAATGTAAACTGATAGAGCCACTATGGAGAACAGTATGGAGGTTCCTCAAAAAACTAAAAACAGGACTACCATACGACCCAGCAATCCCACTACTGGGCATATACCCTGAGAAAACCATAATTCAAAAAGAGCCATGTACCACAATGTTCATTGCAGCTCTATTTACAACAGCCAGGACATGGAAGCAACCTAAGTGTCCATCATCAGATGAATGGATAAAGAAGATGTGGCACATATATACAATGGAATATTACTCAGCCATAAAAAGAAACAAAATTGAGTTATTTGTAGTGAAGTGGATGGACCTAGAGACTGTCATGCAGAGTGAAGTAAGTCAGAAAGAGAAAAATAAATACCGTATGCTAACACATATATATGGAATCTAAAAAAAAAAAAAATGGTTCTGAAGAACCTAGGGGCAGGACAGGAATAAAGAGGCAGATGTAGAGAATGGACTTGAGGACACAAGGAGGGGGAAGGGTAAGCTGGGACAAAGTGAGAAAGTGGCATGGACTTATATATACACTACCAAATGTAAAATAGATAGCTAGTGGGAAGCAGCCGCATAGCACAGGGAGATCAGCTTGGTGCTTTGTGACCACCTAGAGGGGTGGGATAGGGAGGGTGGGAGGGAGATGCAAGAGGGAGGAGAAATGGGGATATATGTATATGTATAGCTGCTTCACTTTGTTATAAAGCAGAAACTAACACACCATTTTAAAGCAATTATACTCCAATGAAGATGTTAAAAAAATATATCAATGGAATAACTCAAGAGAACTTCCAGCACTGGGGAACAAGTTTCAAGAATTCAAAGGGTCTACCAGTTATCCAGCATAATGAATGAAAACAGACGTATACAAAGGCACATCACAGAAATTCCAGAACACTAGGAACAAAGTGAAGATCTTACAAGCTTCCAGTGAGAAGTGACAGGTCACATACAAAGATCAGGAATCATAATGCTTCAAAAGTCTCAATAGCAACATGGAAATGAGAATTGATACAACATCATCAAAATAAAGGAAAATTATTTGTAACCTATTATTCTATACCTAGCTAAACTAAAAATTAAGTGTGAAGGTAGAATAATGGCATTTTCAGACATGTAAGTTCTCAAAAATGTACTCTCCCTGCCCCCACCCCACTGTTTTTTGGAAAGCTAGTAGAGGATATGTTCCACCAAAACAAGGACATAAAAGAAGGGGGAAAAAAAGAGAAGATATGGGATTCAGGAACCAGGGGATCCAAAATAGAGAAAGATGAAGGGAACACCCAGGATAAAAGTAATGGGAGATGCCATGATGACAGTCATCCTCAACAAATTGAGAGTAAATCGTCCTAACTGAACCAGATCAGAGAGTTCTAGAAGAAAGTTGGGGGTTTTTTTGGCCACACTGTGCGGCTTGTGGGATCTTAGTTCCCCAATTAGGGATCGAACCCAGGCCCTCAGCAGTGAGATCGCAGAGTCCTAACCACTGGACCACCAGGGAATTCCCCTAAAAGATAGTTTTTGTTTTCTTTTAAGAAGATGAAATTTATAGAACAGTCAATACATGGTGTGTTCTATCTGAATGCATGGAGAGATGTCATTAGTGACAGAGTGTGGGGTTAAACCAGTGGTAAGTATATAAAAAAGTAAGCAAACAATCAAAAAGATAATGATCAATTGCAGCAAAAAGAAAAGGTTGTACAGAAAGGGTAAAATAATAACGTTGTAAATACTTCATTGTAAATAATGTTTACACAGTTATAATAATGTGACCACTAAATACTGTTCCAAGATATAACTATATGGTGAGGAAGGAGAATTCGGAAGTAAGTGGGAAACGTGTGTGTGTGTGTGTGTGTGTGTGTGTGCGCGCGCGCGCACGTGCTGGGGGTGAGAGGTGGGTGAAAGGAAGCTAAATTCTCATCTTCTGAAGTGAGAAGTCGACAGATAATGCCTAAAACTTAAAAAAACAAGAAGTACCAATACAGATATGATATTCAGATATCTGGATTTGAATCCTAAATAATAAAAGAGTTGAAAGTACTTGGCTCAGGGGAGAAGGAAACTGAAGTGTGTACAGAGTGAGGAGGAAAGGGAAGTTATGTAGGTCTAGAGTTTGGGGAACAAACCCTGTAGATTTGACTTTTAACCATGTTCATGTATCATTCTGATAACAACAAAAAGAAGCAAAGAGAGGAACGGAAGGAGGAAAGAAGGGAGAGAGAGAAGGATGGAATGGAGAAGGGAAAAAGGGAGGAGGAGAAAAATTTTAGAGACATAATACAGATAAAAATGAAATGGAGCCTAATAGATCAAATGTGGTTTTATAGAAAATGAAAACCAAAGTCCAAAACATTTTTTTAAATTATAAGCTTTAAATAAATATAGACTAGATCTATGTGTCACCTTTTTTTACATGGCAGCATCTGTAAGTGAAGACACTTTCATACCACTGCTCATATCCCAACCTCCTATGGAGTCTCCCCATTCTCTCCATTCTCTATTATCTTAGGCCACCATCACCTTTCCAGACTGATCTACCTGCTCATTGTCCATTCTCTATCGTACACACAAAGTTATCTTTCTAATGTTCAAAGCCAATCATAGACTTTCTTTCTTAAAACTCTTCCAACAGTTTCCACTGCGTTTAGGATAAAGTGTGAACTCCTTAACCTGGCATATAAGACTTCATGACCTTGCCTCTGATTACCTCTGGAGCTTCATTTCTTAACCTTCCCACCCCACCCCATCTCTAAGTTTCAGCCAGCAACACTGCAGTCCTTTCAGGTCCTTAAGCCCAGGCTGCTTCCACCTCTAGGACTCTGCATTGCTGTGCCCTTTATTCTAGAAGTTCTTAAACTAAAATTATATGCAAAATTATGAGTGTGTGTATCTATGTATGTATATACAAATGCACATCATAAAAACTTACAAGTGATTTTGACATTATTTATAAGTCCCCTGAACATGAACTTTGGACCTCACTTTAAGAATCCCTTCCTTAAGGAATAAGCAAGCTTCCAGCTGCTATCAAAAAGCTCTAAAATAGAGTTTCCCTGGTGGCGCAGTGGTTAAGAATCTGCCTGCCAATGCAGGGGACACAGGTTCTAGCCCTGGTCTGGGAAGATCCCACATGACGCAGATCAACTGGGCCCGTGAGCCACAACTACTGAGCCTGCGCGTCTGGAGCTTGCGCTCCGCAACAAGAGAGGCTGCGACAGTGAGAAGCCCGCGCACCGCGATGAGGAGTGGCCCCCGCTCGCCACAACTAGAGAAAGCCCTCACACAGAAACGAAGACCCAACACAGCCAAAAATAAATAAATAAATTTTTTTTTAAAAAAGCTCTAAAATATATATTATCCAGAATTTTTGCATATAAAACATACATGAATTACACATGTCAATATCAACTATCTTCTATGTCATTGGAATGTTCTCCATTGCCCTTCCTCCCAAAGAAAGTTAGTTAAATTATTATTTTAACATGGTTTCCCTGACAAGGGGTTACCCTAGTGAAAAACATCCTGTCACTGTTCTGAAAACAGTGAGATCCTAGAACACGAATACTTCTGCCTCATACGAATGCCTGAGCATGCTGTTACCAAAAAAACAAAAAAAACACAAACCAAAAAAAATTGGATGATATTAGACAAACAGCTGTGTAGAAAGGAGAATGTAAAAATAAAAACTGCATGTTGGAGCATCAAAATAGTAACCATGTACAGTATATGACTGGTTTTAATCAGATGAAGATTGAAGCTATTACATTTCAAATCGAATGTTATAAATTAGTTCAAGAATGCAGCTGAGCTCTCATTTAATTAGAAATGTCCATCTTTAAATCATGAGGTACAGTAGCTGCCAATGAAGCAAAAGGGCAAAGGAAGGGAGAAATACTGTGTCCAGACCCTCCTGTTGTCAACTGTCTCCTACTCTGGCCAAACATCTGGGGTGGACTAGTCCTGATGTAATGAAGAACTTCATGTACTAGCTAATTTGAGATTTAATGTAATTGAACATAATTTTTTTGAAGACATTAAAATCATTATTCTGGTCTGGACAATTCTGAACTCTTCATTTTTGTGTGAAATGCATTTTCCCCCATGCTGAATTTTAACTCTTTCTTAGATGAAAAGTAAAGCAAATTTTGGGCCATGATTTCTCTGGGAAATAATCCATCGATTGTCAGGTCATGTTAAAATGCAACACATGGAATGAGATACACCTTTGGAAACAAGTCTCATTTCATATTTCTAGCGCTTGATGGAGCTCAGCTAGAGTCCAAATCTACATCCCAAATGTTAGACATTTCCCTATTACCTAAAAGTGAGGCACCACCACAGAGGATTTCTGAGGTCATACAGAGAAGTTTGCAATCATCCTAAGGTGGACTTTTCCCCAAAGGTTAAAGTCTCTGCATCTCATAATTAACTAGCTAGACAGTCCAGGCAAAAGGTCTTTCTTTTCTCCCAATTTGCTTAATTCAAAAACACCTCAAGTGACATAGCTCAAATTTTCCAAATTAAACTTGCCCATGGGGCTGAAATCAAGCATGTGACAGTTCAGTTCTAAAGAAAACCTTAAAGAGCGTTGTGCACAAGGAAAAAAGAAAAAATAATCAGAGGAAAAAGGGGTAGGAGTTAACATTTAAGTGGGTTTTCAACCTCATCATTACTCCTGCTCAAGAAAATAGGACACAGATGGGTGAAACACACCATCGTCCTGCCCTGAAGAGTCTAAAGAACTCATTAGAGACTACTGCTGTCTCCTCATGGTCTATCGTGAATTTGTAAGGGTCACAATGGTTGATTTGCTGCATCCTACAGCATTTAGTGTTCCACAGCGTCATGGGGTAGAAAGTGGAAGGATGAGTCACAGCGACACAGTGTGCCACTGCAACCCATGGAAGCTTACTGTTGATACAATTCTTCAAGGTTGACTTTTCCCAGGGAACTGAGGAGTGATTATATTGTCACAACCTGTTCTGACTTGTAAAAATGGTTTCCATTAAGGAATAACACACTACCCCAAACTTTCTCTTACTTCTGGCCACAGCTCCACACTCTTCCACTCCAACACCAGAGAGAGGGTAAATGGGAATCAGGTCCACTGCTCCCAGGCAAGGATGGATCCCCTCTTGAACCTCCATATCAATTGACTGGAAGGCCTCCAGGCAGGCAGCCAGAACGGAATTGCCTTAAAAAAAAAAAAAAAAATCATTAAACTTTCAATCTCATCTAAAGAAGTAGCTATATTTATTACTGTCCCACCAGCTGTTTTTCTGTAATATGTAGAGAAGATTGTTTATCCATCCAAAATAAAGAAAAATGAAAGACCCAACATTTCCCCTCTCCCCACCTCCCAAGTGTAACAAAGTTTCACATTTCTTCTAACTCCTTACTCCCCAAAGTGGAGGAAGTATACAAAGTTTATCAGTCTTAAGAAACTTTGTATTGTATTTTTTTTTACAATTGGTTACTTTAAATTTTTTCAATTTTATCAGATTAATCTGATAAAATTCCTTGTTATTTTCAGAATATTTTATGAATTTATAATAAAATATACACACAAACATAAATTTTTAAAAGCGTATTTTAGTTCTGCTCTTATAATTAGATTTTTCATTAAATTATTCTATCTAAATACATATTATAGACACATCAGAGTGTTATGTTATTACCATGAGTTTTTATTTGCAGTGCAGTATGACCATTTGGCAAGAGAGCTAAACAATAAGGAAGGTAATCGGTCCTACATCTGCTGGGAACTATCTATCAGCTCTTTGTTTTCCAAACAAATATACCTTTTGAAAAATCTGCTAAGTTGAAGTCAAGTTTATTTGAAAATATTTTAGGACTTCCCTGGTGGCGCAGTGGTAAAGAATCCGCCTGCCAATGCAGCGGACACAGGTTTGAGGCCTGGTCCGGGAAGATCCTACATGCCGTGGAGCAACTAAGCCCGTGAGCCACAGCTACTGAGCCTGTGCTCTAGAGCCCACGAGCCACAACTACTGAAGCCCGCACACCTAGAGCCGGTGCTCCCCAACAAGAGAAGCCACCACAATGAGAAGCCCACACACCACAACAAAGAGTAGCCCCCGCTCTCAGCAACTAGAGAAAATGCACGCACAGCAACCAGGACCCAACGCAACCAAAAATTAATTAATTAATTAATTTTTTTTAAAAAAGAAAATATTTTAAACCCTTTACCAAGCAATACTAAAATAATACAGGTTTTTGTTTAAACAATTATGAACCTTCAAATTCAAGTTGTCCCACTAAACCTTACAACAGAAGACTTGAAACCCATTTCATTTCACCCAGTGGACCAACTCAAGATGTCAGGCTCCCAACCTAAAACACAACTGCTTAGCACGTTTCATTCCATGTCAACTTATCAGTGAAATCAAGGCTGACTTCAACACTATTACTTCACAGGTTAAAACATGAAGATATTTTTCTTAACCACAAAGGATATGTGATCATCTTCAAGGAAAGAATGTTATTAAATATTGGACCCCCCAAGGTTCATTTTAATGAAGAGGAAATGGGAAATGTTTGAGCGGTACATGTTCACAAAAATGATGAAATGCAGTTTTGAGGTAGACTCCCTATGTAATGGAGGGGAGTATCCAGATTAACACAGGCAATCAGTGATTAAAGGGCATTCAGGTGTACCTGAAGCTGACCCTTCACCAAAAGACATATGTAAAAAAATAGAAACTGAAATCTTACCTAACTCAGCAACAGAAGCTGCTATTGTAATGACTGATCTGTTGTACCCTTGATCAGAAAATACGTTGAGCACTGATACCTCAGGATGTTTCTGTCCTATAAAGAAAGCAACACATAAATGCAAGAATTTTCTTCTGTGATGAAATCTTAATACTTTATTTCTTCTGATATAATTAAATAGAAAGTGTTTAAGAGAAAAATTCTAGGGGGTGACCTCTGAAGTGACACTGACTAATCATGAAATTTGTAGACAGTAACATCCACTTCTTACAGTGCTTCCTATACAAGCAGATGGCTCAGCTCAGATACGAGGCTTTGGTGTCTATGAGAGAACTTTTCTGGCACTTGCTTCTGAACTTGCCAAAGTTCTCTTAACTCAGTTTAAGACAGTAGCTCTTCTTTCAATCGTCAAATCATATCACTCTAAATTCTGTTCCTTATCAATCTCATCTTCTAGGCCTTGTCAATTTTTCCTTCCAAACCCAGAAATCAAAATCTAACATCTGGAAAAACTAGGATAGGCCAATTAGTGCCTGGAGCAGAGGTTTCTGGGATACAGGCACCTGCCTATTAGAAACTGTTCTGACTCCACCATCTCCTTTTCAAAGGACACCAACAGCCTTCAGATGTTAATGACTTCCAGCCTTCAGCAGCTTGTGACTCACTTGAATGTGTAACCTGAAGGAGAAAGCTGCCATACCCTTGTATGGCAACCACACATAACCCTCTAGTTATTTTTGAAGTTTACAAGCCTGGTTCAGGCTCCTTAAAAGTTCCTCGTATGCCTACAAAAGCAAATTCAGAGTGAAGGACAAAAGTTTTCAGACGGTAATTAAAGCTTTCACTATGCCATTATATCTTTGTCGCCCTGTCCCCTGGCAGTTTAACAATTAATCTTTTCAGAGGAGAGGAAAAATAAGTTACCCGCAGCAACTACAGAGCTTACAGCAGCCCCGCACTATTAATTTTAATAACATGAAAAGATAAACTTATGTCACTCACTCATAGCCAAATGAGCATCTACAGAGACCTGCCCTAGTATAGGTCTAAAATTTATAATTCAGCTTTCTTTCCATAAGACCTTTTAGGTCATTTAAATGTTTTCACATTGCTTAATTGGAAAAAATATAGGTGATATAGTTTTATTCCACTCACTTAAAAATAAATGCCTTTAAAGTATCTGTAAAACAGCAGGTCATTTTCTTAACTAGTGCTACCTTCCCTGCATTTTTAAAACTATGAAAGATGGGTAGCAACACGATCATACAACCTCTTTTTATGTATTTTTTTCAACATATTTAAGCTTTTAGAAGAAATGATTTGATTTGATTTTTTCTTTCTAAATCTTCTTCTGAAAAGCTTTTATTCTCAGTTTCATATGATTCAATTGAATCAAATGCTGAAAGAATGAAACACTCTCTCCTGAAATTTCTTAAGCATGCATATAGAAAAAAAATTACTGTTGGCAGGAGGAGCTGTCAGTATGAACCTCAGCAGAAGTAAATTGTTTGGTATTTGTAATGTAGTGTAATAGCTATAATTCCGTTTGAGCTGCTGTCACTAATAAGCTGATAAAAACTGTGAGTTGAGACCCAGGCGTCCATCAGTGTGTGGCTTCCACAAATGTCTCTGCCCAGTCACTGAATCATGGAATATGTCTCTGCACATTCACCCAATCCCACTAGATGTACTATCTGACAATGAGGGGCCCAAGCTGGCTCTTACTGCAAAGAGAATGCAAAAGCACAGCTGCACACTGACTCCAGAGGAGCTTTCTTATTAGAAATTATCAGGAATTTTCACAGACATTTCCAGCTCCCTCAAAGTTGCAAGACAGTGACTTAAATGTGCTCAGCGTTAGCAACGGGCTGGGGGAAAACACTTCTCTCTCATGAAAAGCAATAACCAAATAAAAAATGACAATCAGAAATTAAAATCAACTGTCTCAAATGCTTTAGGGCTGTGACCCTAGCGTTCACCTGTTGCTGAAAAGCTGTTGATTTCAAATAACAAAGTTAAGTGATTGTAAGTCTGTAAATACACTATGTCCTGTGTATGTGTGAAAGTAAAAACAAATGTCTAGAACTGTATGTCATCACATGAACATTTTAACAAGGGTTAAAAAAAAAGAAAGAGTAGTATGTCTTATAGTAAATACTGGCCCAGGGAGTAAGGAGGCTTGAGTTTCAGTCTTCTGAATTGAATCGCAGAGTAATCATACACACATCACTTAAATGCAACTGCCTAAGAGTCTTTATGCGTAGAAAATGGAGTAGAAATATTAATGCTGCAATGACAGCATGGGCTTTGATGGCAGGAGTGCTTTTGAAGAGGACTTGGTATTTGGTAAGTTTATTTTTTATTTAACCTGCTGAATAAAAAGCATAATATACAATTATGCTCATTCTATTAATGATCACATAAATGGCCCATAAGGGAAACATTAAACCTTTATGTAAATATATCCTCCTCAGGAGCCTGCCAATATCCTGAATAATGTGCATTTCAGACACTCTCACCAATGTGAAGAAATATGCTGGGGACTGTATGCAGGCGTTTGGAGAAGAGCATATGTGCACATCTGAGTAAGTCGTCTATCTCAGTATCCTGGAGTCCTGCAGAAGCTGTAACAGCCCAAGAACAAGGGGGGAAATTCAGGAAGAAAGAAGAAGAGCGTTCTATAGACATTGTTAGCAGAGTACAAAAATTACTGTATTATCAAAACACTACATATTCACTTCAATTGCCTGTTGTTCCTACCATTTTTTTCCAGAAGAGCCGCTTTCGCTACATTCTCAACAATGTATTTTCTTCTGGCTTCTGAAATGTTTAATAAACAGACAGCCAAACGGAGCCCCAGTCTGGAAGAAGACATGGTAATTTTCTTCTAGAATAGGAGAAAAATAAGCCTTCATTTTGGTTTCTACAGTTCATTCATATTTTCATGTTCATTAAACTTTTTAAAAAAACCATAGCTTTTTGGAAACCAGGCAGTCATAATATGAATACTTCACTATTTCATTCCTCAGTAACACCTAAAGGATAAAATCCTCAGATTGACTCAACCAGGAAACCATGTATATGTGGTCATGCACATATGAACATATGAAGATAGCAACAACACTATAAAGTATCCATCAAGTTACTCAGTCTGAATTCTGTCCTGTGAAACTTCTTCATTAAAGTATGTTACTCCTTTTAAGAACTGTCTTCCACAGTTTAATCCTATTTTCAAAGAGGCATGATACTTTCGTTAAATGAGATTACTGGGGAAATGCAGAAAAGAGAAATGAGGCAGATTACTTAATATGCTGATTCTTACAAAAACTACTCTGACAGAGAGAAAGGGTGTCTCTACAGGCCATGCCATGGGCAGTATATGAACTAACAAAAGGGGCTCATTTGGGGGCTTTAAATGACAACTATATGACTAAATTTCTCTTGTACTTTGATCTCCATAGTCCCTATAACAGCTTAAAATCTTGTTTCACAGGACTCTGTACCTTGAACTGAAAGCTGACATGGACTACTCTGATATGTTACTCAATAATCAGCCAAAAATGTGACTGATTTTGTTGAAAATGGAATGATTCCACACAAGCTTTGGTGGTTGCTTTGATTCTCCTTAGTACTCTAGAATGGCATTTTCAACTAGTTAGCTTTCTATACCCCGAATGATACTATGAACTAAAGAAATTTCAATATCTCAAAACAAAAAGAAAATAATTCCCCTTTTTAAGATCAGGCCATCCTATTTCCGCCTCTTTTAAATATAGCTAAAAGTGAATGTGGCCCTCATGAACTCGATCAGCAAATGTTTGATGAGGGTCATTTTGTGCCACATAATGTTCTCCGTGTGGGGATACTGCCGGGAATGATGTCCAACTCTGAGACACACGTTAAGCTCGTAAGTTTAAGCTAACATGCTGTGGTGCCATTAACAGTGCTCTCCATGCATAAATCCACTGGCTTCTGTTCACTAGGATTGTTCGTTGGCCTGATCACTTTAACCTAAGAGGGGATACAGGGCTTCATGGTTAGTTCAAGTTTTCATATCGTGACCATCATCTCATGATTGAAAATTCATAAAAAATACGGTCATTAGGATTTTGTAGACATTAATAACACTGTTGTAATAAAGCAGCTCAGACATCTCTCGTTTTTATGTAAACAAAAAATTGCTTTACACAAGGGGTGTGGGCGTCTTCTGGCTTTCATTTGTTTTCAGTGTGTTTATGTAGCTTAATTGTCTCATCAGGCACTTTCCCAACATAATTATGCTTTTTAACAAATGGTGTTTATGGCAACCCCTAACAGTGCAAAAGAAAGGATTAGTTTCATCCTCTCATTCCACATTTTTATTCCCTGTGGACAGCTAAATCACACAAAGATGGTGTTAGAAAAATCCACCTTCACTGCAAAAGCTGAAACTAGGGGCGATATCAAGCTTTTGGCAAGCAGTCAGTCTTGCTAGTAAAAAGGGGAAGTCTTTCTCTACCTCCGCCTCTAAGAATGTGACCCCGAGCAAGACCCCAAACACTTTGTGGTTTGAGGGAGTGTGATCCTAGGCCTCCCACCACTTCGATCACCTTTGGGATTACTTCCGGCGAGAGACCTAAAACCTGCCTCCCCCGGAGGAACCGGCTGGGCCCCTGAGGAGCTGAGCAGTTCGCAACGGCTCTGCCACATCACCTGTGTCCTGCGCACGCACCACCGCCGGCACTTTTAGGGCGGCAGAGGCTCGCCGAGGAGGCCGTAGTGCGAGGTCTGGGGCAGACACCGTCGCTGGGACCCCCTGCGCGGTCCCGCCCAGGTTCTGGTGTGGGGTGGCCCAGAGCCACGTGGGCCGAAGGGTAACCCGAGGGACTCGCTGAGGGCCCCGGGAGACTCTAGCAGAGGTATCAGCGTCCGCGGGCGGCGGGCCCCGGAGCGAAGGGCGGCCGGCGGCAGCGCTGCCCCAGGCCCGCCTCGAACCTGCGACGACGCTGGCTGCTCCGCGGTTTGGGGGACCCACCTGCTGGCGCGGAGGGCGGCGGGGTAGGACGGCGCCAAACCAGAGTCGCCGCGCGTGACCGGCGCACAGCTTCCGTCGCTGGCCCCGCCTCCCGGGCGCCCGGGCGCGCTCCAGCCCCGCCGCCCGCCGGCTCGGCTCGGCAGCTCCTTCCCTGACCCCACCTGACCCCACCTGACCCCACCCGACCCCACAGGCCCCGACCGCGTGCCGGCGGCCCGGAGGGCTTAACGTTCTCTCTAGAAGTGCTTTCCCGCCCCACCTGCTTTAACCTGTAACTCTCCACAATTCTCTCGTAAATGAGTGACTTTTTAAAAGGGCATTAGAATCTAATGATGAGGTCATTCCCCACTGATCCTACACCAGCAGGGGGCTCTTTTCTCCGGTTTACGCACAAACGCATCTTTAATAAATTCCCTTCTGAGAAATACTGCCCGCGAGCGATTTCGAATATGATCTGGACCCACCCCAAGACAAAAGCATATACCCATTTACTCTAAGTTACAGCGAGTAGGAACCAGGCATTAAACATTTCCCTCTTTTTTAGGCCAGTGAACCTTGAGAATACATTTCTCTTCCAAAAAATCAGGACCTGCTTTTTTTTTTTTAATGTAACAAGGATTAAATGTCACCATTTTGATCCAATTTCGTTCCTGAAGTGAAATAATCACTAAATAACTACTTTGGCAGAATAAATTAATTTTTAAATCTATTTTTTATTTTCTAATTATACTTTTTAAACATAGATTTGAGGAAATTAACATTTATGTGGACATTTGGTTTCTAGCCTAATGTGGCATAAAAATAAGTAACATAATGAGTGTTAAAAAAAATCAGGTTCATGATGCTTCTCACATCATCATCATTGTACTTAGATGTCACAACAGTATTATGTGCGATTGTGTCAGATCCAGCCTTCTCCATCTCGGAGTGTTGGCAGGTAGGAGGGTTGTTGGCAAGAGGAGGGGTGTTAACCTCAGGATCCTGGATCCATTCCAAGGCTGGTAATTACATTCTGCCAGCCAGAATTCATCCCATAATTTTAATTGGATAAATCCTTTCTGGCCTAAGCTACTGCTATGCCTGTCAAACTGTTGCCACATTTCACCCCAGAGGTGTCTGTGTTTTAGTTGCAAGAATCAGTCCCTTTGAGGTTGGTTTATCAGTTTAAATCCTCAAAATGCTTTGGGACCCTAAGGAATTAAATATATATTTAGGGTTTTTTTCTATTGACTTTGCATAGAAATGCATAAAATAGATTTATACTCATGTTAATGCCTAAAAACCAATACCCATCTAATGTCAGCAGATAATTTTGAGAGCTGTTTAACCAGATCAACATCCCCAACTTTCTCTTCTTTCAAGAAATTTTATTGCCTATAGCTTTAACTTTCAATTTCCAAAAAGTTCTGCAGTATTCAAAGTTTCTTTCCATGGAAGACAATAGAACTGAAGCCCCTGTATTTCACCCTTCCAACAATCCTATGATGAGATGACTTGCTAAAACGAAAGACAGAGTAGTAACATTACACCTAGTCTTATCATATCCCTCCAGAGAAAACAGTATGACACCTAGGGGCTTCATGGTTCTAGCTGTAGCACCTGCCAGGACTAAATCTTCCTCCCTGCATCTCCTAATCCTCTTTGTGAGAACCACTCTCTCTTCCAGGGCTGCCAGGGCATCAAGTAAGATAATGCTTCCAAAAGCATCAACACAGAGGAGTTACTCAGTAAACTTTAGTCCCTTTCTCCACTCTACTCATGTCAAACACAAATGGAGAGGAAACAGGGCCCCAGTGTTCTTTTGGAAGGGGGGCAGCATCTGCCCCTGCCTGAAGGCTGTAAGCATATCTTTTTTTAAAAGACAAGGGGACAGATACCAGCAAGGCTGATGAGAAGTTTAGCAATGAGATTGGAAGTATTATTTTGATCTCTTCAAGAATGGAAAAGTACCCTTGGTGTTAGTTTAGCTCTATCACATGTAATCTTGCCCATTTCATGCTTTAAAAGAGATTATGTCACATTTACAATGTATGTATATCAAGCCTCTCATTTTTATTTAACTTAGCATGCTTTGGAGGGATTTTTTTCATACTTTTTGGGTGAATGTGTTATTCTGACTCCTCATTTCTCCTGCTAATAAATCCACATTCAGGGCATTAGTTCTTTTACTCATCATGGATCCTGTCCAGAAACAAATAAGTACTAGAAGAGAGAACAGCTAAAAGTCCCAGTGTCAGTTCCATCAATGACGACTGCTTCCTAACACTCCCATAGCTTCCCTATGAGACAAAGAAGACACTTTCCTGTGCTCTTCATTTTCAGTTTTGCAAGCAGGGAGAACGTAGCTCTTGTAAAAGCCTTCCCTGGCCCGTCAGAGTCGAGGCGGGTAAAAGGGAGAGACTGTGCTGTAGTGTGGCTCCATAGTGTGGCTCTACTTGAATGCAGAGCCCAGTACTGCTTGAAGAAGCCAGGACTAGGGTGAGCGAGGGAGGCATTCAGCTTGGGCACAAAATGTAAGTGGGTGCCAAAAAATTCGGTAATGCAATATTGTAAGAAGTCAAAATTGAGACAAAATAAGAAATCAGTGCTAAACAAAACATCAGAATTTTAAGTGAAGCAGGATCCTACCCTGCACTTGCTGACTCACTCACACTCACCTCACCCTGATCCCTGCCCTGGGGTTGTGTTCCCCTTCATGCCAGCCTGTTTCTGATTTGTAGGGTTGAGCGGAAACTGCACCACTCTGCCTCGCCTGCATCCTCTCTTCTGGCCCCCCAAATGGGCAACAAAAACAAATATATCAAGGGTAGAAATTTCCAGGCCAGCGGATACATATAATTTACAGTTTGTTCAAGAGTTTCATATATAGGAGACTCGGCCAACTTATCACAAAAGAAGGCAAGCCCTTATTAGAACAGGCAAAAGAATCAACTTTACTAACTTAATCCATTTCACTACCTACTTACCTGATGCATTTCAGAATACGGTAATTAGAAAGCTGCCTACTGTGCTGTGGAATTTTGAAATACTGTTTTAAAGAACATTTTAATTAATACAATGAATCTTTTTTCTCTTTTCATATTCTAGCATTTATCTGTGTTCAGGGAAATATGAGTAGAGAATTTCCCTTAGAAAGACAGAAGTGTAGGGAATTCCATGGTGGTCCAGTGGTTAGGACACCAAGCTTCCACTGCAGGGGGCACAGGTTCTATTCCTGTTGGGGGTGGGGGGAAGGGGTTAAGACCCCAAGCTGGGCAGCACAGCCAAAAAAAAAAAAGAAAGAAAAAAAAAAGACAGAAGTCTAATTCCTTGTGCAATTTTTCTAAGATTACACTTTCACCATATTTTTACACTATGTCAGATTTCATTCTGCCTTCTTCCCTCCTCATGGAACCCGAGAAGATTTTGTTTCTTCTTCCATATAAATGTGGTCTGATAAATGAAGAATTAAAAAAGAGGGACTTTAGTTGTCATTCTAGGACAAGTTAAGTGCAGAAGTGGTTTTAATTGCTTCTGAGTAATAAATTATTTGAATCATGTGACATTATGAAATATGTGTTCTATTAGTCATTTTCTAAAATAGAAAATTGCTGCCTTATTTAGTTTGGAGTGGAGGAAGCTATGCTAGTCATTTATTTTAAATGAAGAAAAGGAGTTTGATATCCAAAGAAGTTACAGCAACCAACAGAAATAACACCATTGCCCTTACATCTTTAATTATGGGAAATGGATCTCTAGCCACTTTTGTCTTAATGAAGGGGCAAAAAACAGCAAAATTCCCAGAATTAAGAAGTTTTCTTCTTAATATTTGGGAAATGTCTTTCCCTTTACACAATATGGGTTGGATTCTTCCTCTCTAGTTAGCTGATCTCTTTATTTTTCTTTACCATGAAAAACCAGTAGAGTACAATGTAAGCATAGTTATTAGCTTAAAATTGGAATCACTGGTTATGCATTCATTCTATTCCTTCACAGCCGGAATATCTCATGTAACTGGGCAAAAAAGTAAGTCTATGATCCATTCACCCCTTAATTCATTCCTTTCCTTTACCGCCTTCCCTGTGGTCATTCCATTGTGCATTCCTTTATTATGGAGGCTAGGTGTTGAATGGAATGAAGTGTCTCCCAGAGCCTCTCTCCAAAGCTGTTTTTTGTTTTTTTTATACCTATTAGTTTTATTGCAGATGAAGAGCAATCCCTAAAATAGACTGAGTTTTTGCTGAAAATGTGTCTTAATTTATGGGACTACATTAAGATTATTTCTAAAACTATTATAATTCACAAAATGTATTTATTATTTCCAGAAAAATGCTGAGAATGTTTAGAAACGCTGTCCCCTAAGTAACATGAATTTTTGTTACATTATGAGGTTTAATCAATAAATATTTACTTAAGAATTCCAACCAGGGCTTCCCTGGTGGCACAGTGGTTAAGAATCTGCCTACTATGCAGGGGACACGGGTTTGAGCCCTGGGCCAGGAAGATCCCACACGCCACGGAGCAACTAAGCCCGTGAGCCTGCGCTCTAGAGCCTGCGAGCCACAACTACTGAGCCCACGTGCCACAACTACTGAAGCCTGCGTGCCTAGAGCCCGTGCTCCGCAACAAGAGAAGCCACCACGAGAAGCCCGCGCACCGCAACGAAGAGTAGCCCCCGCTCGCCGCAGCTAGAGAAAAGCCCGTGCACAACAACGAAGACCCAATGCAGCAAAAAAAAAAAAAAAAAAAAAAAATCCAACCGGGGGTGATGACTGCCAACTTTTATTAAGAAAAATGACACATCTTGTGACAGTCCAGTAGTGTCCAGTCACACTCTGTGCATTTGTAGGCACTTCTGTGCTACTGTTGTTTAATGTCCTATGTATGTATATCTAAGTGAATATCAACTCTTACTGACACCAAGAGGGTAATCTCCCGTATGCACTGGAATCAGAGACCCTGAACAGAAGCATCCTGTGATGTCTGCATGCCCTAATTCCCACGTGTCATCCCTTGCTTTGAAAAGGACCCCTTCTGGAGAGAACCAGTTCTCCTGCTCTTGGGCAGATCTACAAGGTCTGTCTCTGTAGGACATTCAAACTGAAGGTTCGAATTAAGGTTTTCCTGCTGATCTGTTTGTCTTTTACTGTATATCTCAGTGTTTGAAGGGATTTAACTTTTAAAAATTGTGTCTTTTCACTACATTTAAGTAGAAAATGTCTAATTTCATAGGAAGAAGTAGAAAAGTTAAATTTTTTGGTTCTGTTGTTTTTAATGTTTTCTTTATCCTACCTTGTGCCTCTCAGTTATTACTGACAGTTTTTACTTGAAGTTCTATGTTTTTGAAAAAGATTTGAAAATAAAAATTCATAGAACCTCAGGTCAGAAGGGACCTTAGAAATCATCTGGCACCTCCTTGTAATGTTTGTTCAAACAATATTGGATCTGGAACAAATAGGCAGTAGAGGTGGAAGCAGAGTTTATGATGAAGTGGGGTTAGGGGTGGGCACTGGGGGTGTCCCTGCAGTCCTACACTTTGCCCCCATTACTGCTTCTTCCAAGGCTCCTCTCTGAATGCTAAGGTGCCTTTGAAAACCACTGACTATTTCAACCCCTTTTGTGGGGCTTGAAACCCTTTTTGTAACATTATACAAAGTTCTCATCTTTTGAAGATTAACCTCCTATCTTGAATCGAGTCCATGACACTCTCAAAACACAAGCACTGTGGAAAATCCACACTGCCTTTTTTAAATTTATGTATTTTATTTATTCATTTTAGGCAGCGTTGGGTCTTCATTGCTGTGCGCAGGCTTTCTCTGGTTGAGGCGAGCGGCCGCTACTCTTCGTTGCGGTGCGCGGGCTTCTCACTGCGGTGGCTTCTCTTGTTGCAGAGCACGGGCTCTAGGCACGTGGGCTCAGTAGTTGTGGCTCCCGGGCTCTAGAGCGCAGGCTCAGTAGTTGTGGTGCACGGGCTTAATTGCTCCGCGGCATGTGGAATCTTCCCGGACCAGGGCTCGAACCTGTGTCCCCTGCATTGGCAGGCGGATTCTTAACCACTGCACCACCAGGGAAGTCCCACACTGCTTTTTAAATTATTGGATTGGTTTTAATAGTAATTTCTGTGGAGGAAAATAAATATGAATGGATATTCAAATCTGAAATGATCCATCAAGGGTTTTAATTAATACTTGTGGAAATGTGGTACAGAAACCAGATGGATAAAGATTTGGGGGAAGGAGAAAAAAGGATTCAAGAAGATGCAATCAAATAGAGTAGACAATTATAGTCAGACAACAGGCAAGTATAAAAGCGGCTTGGTTACTGTATCATTAACCAGTTCAGAAGACTGTAATACAGCCCTGCCCTTCTCAGTGCCTCTGTCACTTTTGACATCAGTGTTTTCATTTCTGTATTTGGGGCAAAAGGATGGCAGTGTTCCTCATAGGAGATTTTTGTATTTTATTTAGATATGGGGCCCATTTTTCTTTGTTGCACTCCCCATCCAATTTTTTTTCTTTTATTTCATGTTATGCCATTTGATCAATGGGCTTAAATTCTGAATGACAACAGAACTGGTCTGTAGCAGCGGTCTCAGCTACCCATATTTTAAAGCTGAATTTATATTACAAGTGTTAAAATATTAAATGAAAAATATGTAATGAAAATACATTTTGTAAATCAAATATCCACTTGATTGCTACTAATTTACTCAAGTAAAATTCAAACAATTCTTAATCTCTGAGTTTTCTTCATTTATCAATGTAAGACATAAAAGACCCCATGTTTTTTACGGCAACATGGATGGACCTAGAGATTATCATACTAATTGAAGTAAGTCAGACAGAGAAAGACAAATATCATATGATATCATTATATGTGGAATCTAAAAAAAATGGTACAAATAAACTTATTTACAGAACAGAAACAGACTCACAGACATAGAAAACAAATTTATGGCTACCAAAGGGAAAAGGTGGGGGGAGGGATAAATTAGGAATTTGGGAGGAACATATACACACTACTATATATAAAATAGATAAACAACAAGGACCTACTGTATAGCACAGGGAACTATACTCAATAGTTTGTAATAACCTATATGGGAAAAGAATCTGAAAAAGAATATACATATATATTCTTTTGTATATATTTTAAACATGTATAAAAAAACTGAATCACTTTGCTGTACACCTGAAACTAACAAAACATTGTAAATCAACTATACTTCAATGAAAAAAATAAATTTAGGGGGCTTCCCTGGTGGTGCAGTGGTTGAGAGTCCGCCTGCCGATGCAGGGGATGCGGGTTCGTGCCCCGGTCCGGGAAGATCCCACGTGCTGCAGAGTGGCTGGGCCCGTGAGCCATGGCCGCTGAGCCTGCGCGTCCGGAGCCTGTGCTCCGCAACGGGAGAGGCCACAACAGTGAGAGGCCCGCGTACCACAAAATAAATAAATAAATAAATAAATTTTTAAAAAGACCGCAATACATTTTTGAAGTAATTATTCAAATTATAAAACATATGTTAAACTACTCCAATCTAATTAGATTATCTAAAACTTATTGATAAAAGCACAAATAATAGAGAAGGTTGTGTGTGGAAAAGATATTTTAAAAATTTATCCTGGGTCAACCTAAAGTAGTTACTGATATAGGAATAAACGAATCAGAAGACTGTATATTCTGTAAGACAGCTTGATCTTCTCAAGTATGTCCAGCCTTAAAATAAACACCAAATATATTAATAGGAATATATTATATTTTGTTCATTATAATGAAAGTAAATATCTGTGATAATACAAATTTTGTGTATGAAAAAAGATATTTTCTTCATAGATATTGTGATTTTTATTGATGGTTATAATATAAATTAAAGAATATACAGTATTTAATATTTCTAATGGATTGGCTTTATAATTATAAAACATAGTTTTAAAGCTAAAAGGAAACCTGAAATATATCTCATCAAACACTCTAAGGGTGTGAAACTAAAAAGTTTAAGTGATTGCCACATGTCTAATATCACTCTTCTGTTTTAAAAAATCAATGCCTGGAGGTGGAATCCAAGGCCCTTCTCAGTGGGGCCCCATCTGCTTTTTCTCCTTTCCTTTTCCTAACCCTCCTCCTCAGTCTAATCTCATACTGCAACAGTATACTGCTCACCCAACACAATTTAAACTACTATATGTCTCTGGCTTTGCTTGTGCTTTGCTCAAAATTTTATTCTATGACCACCCTCCACCCACCTAATAAACAATCTCCACCTGTATGACGCCTTCCTGAATTCTGTCCTCTTCTCCAAAATTCATCATACTCTTCTGTGTTCTCAGAACATCTTACCACTGAAACACTGATCACATATTATTGTTATTTCATAAGTGTCTCTTTTCCCTGTTAGGCTGAACAGGAATAAAGTAGTTCTTGTCTTTTTAATCCCTAGAGTTTAGTCCAGTCTTGAATCATAGACACTTTATAAAAATTTGTAGAAGAGATGAACTAATGGACTGATGGGTAGATAAGTATACACATAAGTGAATAAATGCATGAACTAATTAATGAATGAACAGACAAACCAACAAAGGAGTGAACAGATAGGTCAAGTTTTTTGATCTTAGCACTATTGATATTTAGGGGAGGATAATTCTTTGTTGTGGAGGCTGTCATGTGCACTGTAGGATATTTAGCAGCATATCTGGCCTCTCACCACTAGATGCCAGTAGCAGCAACCTCCCCCCGCCCAAATTGTGACCATCAAAAATGCCTCCAGCCATTGCCAAATGTCCCCAGGGGTAAAACTGCCCTTGGTTAGGAACAGCAGGAATAGACGGAATGATGGCTGGAGGCAGCAATTCAGGTGGAGGGCAGAGATTAGAACTCTGGTCTCTGTTTCAGTCCGGTACTTTTCATATTAACACTTAGTGAGATCCAAGTTCAATTCTCAGTCTTCTCACAATATATTCTTAAAACTTGAGATCAATAACAGAGTTAATAGAAGTATAATTTATGGGATAAATTATTAGAAAGCAACATTAGGAGTAAAGGTATGCCTTCCTTATATCAACGAATCTGGTTTACACTGCTTTTTTAAAAATAGCATTTATCTATACTGTATGCTATTAAATGCTACTTATTTGGTCCTGCCTAAAAATTGCACCTAGAAGGCATATGGTTTTTAAAATTTTTCTAAATGCCACTTTATAGCACCATCTTGTGGATTTTAGAGGAATTCACTGATTTCAGTTTAAAATGTCTAGCTATTTCTCCAAAAAGGACGAAAAGAGAATAGAGAAACTTAAAAAATTAGGACATTCTTTGCTTATTGAAATGTTCTACCAAACTCTGAATTAGAGACTTAGTGTAAGTTTGACTTTGACTTTGGTATTTGGCCAACATTTCTATTTGGCTTCAACTACAGCCTGCCCTTTGGCTTTTGGAAAGTCAAATAGCTACATACCTACATCGTCATCATCATATCTGCATCTGTACAGTCAGCAAAGGAGGGCATAATGCCAACAATGAAGGATATTCTAATGCACTGGTTAATATTTGAATATTCACTTTGAATGCACAGCTATAACTTGGAATTAAAAGCTCCTTGTGTGCTGGAAGTATTGGAAGAGCAAAGTGTTGCAAAATTAAGGAAGATTGTGAAAGCTGATGATCTTATATAGAAGAAAAAGAACTTCTAAGATTTTAAATTGAGAAATAGGGAAATAGATTGATAATAATACAGATATTTGTTTCTGTACCATGATATCAAACTTTTAAATTTGTTTACCAAGATTTTTTTATTGTAAAAGGGTAATTGCAATTACATTTCACATTTCTTCTTATATCAAAGAAGTTTATTCTATGATGATATCTAGCTTCAGCCTCTGAAAATTGTTGAGATAATACTAAGCTATTTGGCCTAAATATGTATTTATATGTCTCTATTCTAAATCTAAAAGGAGAGTAAAATTGAAAGATGATGATGCAAAACACAATAGACTTGAAGTTTCTTCCTCTTTTTCAAACATCTGAATTTTTCCTTTCTGACTTGAAAGAAAATATTCAAGCATAAACTGTCAGGATCATCAAATTCTCAGGGCAGTGCTGGGAACCTACATGGGATTACTGATATGGAAAAGGCACTTCTACTAGCAGATGTAATTAAAATCTAATTTTATAGACAAAATGTTTAACTGGTTATAATTCTTATTTGTTTTTCCCATCCCAATATACAATCTTCTTCTCTTCTCCATGAGATAAACTTAGCATAGCCATACACTAAAAGATTTTGTTCCTTGATCATATCCTTTGTTCATCTCTTCAAATGGAAGAATTGACAGTGGGGTTCAGTCCAGGGCAATTGGATATCCAAGCTCCTTTCTTCCTAAGATAAGTTACTATTACATTGGGAAATGGGAGAAGGCAAGGGTGTTAAAAAGAGAAGAAATCTTCCTGCAGGAAACTTCACATAATTGTTTTGACCCCAAAGTAATTATTTATGGTACAGGACAGTGGACTACTTTGCCTGCCTGTGTGGCTTAAAATAGAGCCCCAGCAGGTGGATCAGGAAGTGAAATCTAACAACCACAATGACAATAATTGCAATGGCATTTAGCTCTCTTTAACCCACATTATCTCTGTAAGAAGTCAGTTAATGCTATGAATAACACATTTCTGGCTTTGAGTAGATACCAAGATTAGTCAATATTGCGTAGTGGAACAAACTGCAGACCATAGATCAAGAAGCCGTATTTTTTTTTTTTTTTTTTTGTGGTACGCGGGCCTCTCACTGTTGTGGCCTCTCCCGTTGCAGAGCACAGGCTCCGGACGCGCAGGCTCAGCGGCCATGGCTCACGGGCCCAGCTGCTCCGCGGCATGTGGGATCTTCCCGGACCGGGGCACGAACCCGTGTCCCCTGCATTGGCAGGCAGACTCTCAACCACTGCGCCACCAGGGAAGCCCCAAGAAGCCGTATTTTTATTCCAGCCTGTCACCAAGTGTGTAACATTGGAAAAATGACTCAGGCTCTCTGCACCTCAGTTTCCATATCTGTAAAATGAGGGAGCTGGACGAGGTATTCTGTAATGTCATTTCCAGCTTAATAGGTTAAGATTCTATGAATTGTCCTATTGGGTAGGAGCATAGCCCCACCTCCATATTCTCTTTTTGGGAGTGGTACCAAGGGATGATTTGAATAGTGTTGCCCTGCATAGTTTAGGGATCTAATAAGACCATCTCTAACTTCTCTTCCTAGTTATCAAAGGTAGAAGATGTTGTTTTTAAACTTAATACCATTTATTTTCCATATATAACACATCTCTGCAGAAAGAGTTCATTTTACTTGTAAATATTTTCTTCAAATTTCAGAGGATAGCGCCTACTTCTAACTATTCAAAAATCTAGGTTTCAATTTTCTGAACCTTTCTATAAATCATATATCTTTAAACAATCTTTTCCTGAAGAGGGCCTGCAGAATATATATTCCTTGAGATGCTAAGTTTTCCACAAACAAAATAAGTTTGGATCTCACCACATGGTATATTGTTTTCTTGGATATTAACAATGGCCATTATAATTTTAATGATTATGAAATCCACTTTTATCTTTATTTTTTGACTGTTTTTGTTTTGGTTTAGTTTATTTTGGTTTGGTTAATCTGGCAGAACTTTTCGGGGGTGGTGGGGGGAGCTATCGTTTTGGGAAATGGCTTTATCTTTCTAAACCTATTTCAGCCTGATCTGACACAGAAGCCATTCCTGGAGATGTGATGCTTCTGGATAGGTTTTCCAGCTCCCTTGTTTTTATGGTATTTAATTATTTCTTCCTAGAAACAAATAAGAACCTCTGAACTTTCTCTTTAACATGAGGATGACCATTTAGCGGATACATGTACTACCTTATTCCAATATTTAGGTACTCTCAAAGATTCAGGTATCTCCTGTTTTCATACTGAAACTATCATTGTAGGTAATTCAAAGGTAAACTAAGAACACGAGACAAATTGGGTGGGTTCCTTTGTGATACTTGTTCAAACATGGCTTTGGTAATGAAAGTCCATGTTCAATATTCACCGGAATAAAAAGTACTTGAGTGTGAGAATTTTTAAAAAATATACACACACACACAGAGAAAAGAGTTATATATTTACAAGAAATGAGAAGATCAGTTAAGGATTTGGAACCTGCTGCAATAAGATAAGAAAGGGATAACATTTCTACTTAATGCTAATCTCTTACTTTACACTAAAGCCTCACCTACTGAAATATATACTAACTTCATAAAACCAGAATTCTGACCTGTCTTATGTTGAATGTTAGGCAACAGTTGTAGCAAAGGTGATGAGTCAGTTAATCTCAAACTTAGGCATGGTTTTAAATTTAACCTATAGATACATGAGGCAGTATTGTGTAGTGTTGAGGCAACCAACATTATTTATTGGCATTGTACATGATATATTATCAAATATTCTAATTAAAATAATCAGTCAAAATATTTTTGGTAAATGAATTTCATACCATTTCTATATCTTTATTAATGCCATAATACGGACCCATATATTTTAGTATTTTATGGCATTTACTGATGACAACGTTGTTTCTATTTAATATTTAAAGAAAAGATTTTCATGTTTTTCTCTTACAGTTATCTTATACACATTCATGTTATTTTTATCTTATTTAAAAATTAAGCACATTTAAATTACTAATCTACTTATAATTTTAAATGAGAAATGTTTTTTAAAAAAGCAACAGGAATTAGAGTGCCCAAAATATTGAAAACATAATCCCTTTAAAAATATCCACCATCCCTCTCCTCTTTCTCTAATTCAAACTAGTTAGTTTCCTTTGAAGATGTCTTTTGCCAACGTTTCTGCAAACTATTTTTGTTTGAAAATTTCAGGGTGGAATAGTTTTTCAGATGAAGAAAACTGTATTTGCAATTACAGCTTATAAAGTAAAGAAAACCATAAACTCCCTTTGGCATCAATTTGACTCAAGGTCAAAATTAGATTTCCTCTTCCTATAATATTTGAATTATAAACCTATCTTCTTGTAAGTAGATTTGAGGGATCAGCTGGAAAATGAATACTAGAGTTAAGGTACTGTTTGAAGGGAACAGCTCACTTAATTTCGACCTTGTTCTGTTACAGTAATGATTTTTCAGTTTTAGTACTGATGCCATTGTATATTTTCTTAATTCAATAACAAGACTGGCTTTTAAAATTTCAGGTTAATACTATTAAAGATTGGAGTCATTTCTTTTCATGTCATACTGGATGGTGATAGCGTTGGTAACAGTTGCAAAGAAAGGTGTTGGGGCCTACTGTGTAACAGAATTATTTATTAAGTGCTATGAGAAAATGAAAAGGTACTTGTGGAGAGATAATTCCTGCCCCAAGGACTCTGTAACATATAGCTGGGTTTTTCTTTTAACTTTTATGTCAAACATTTTCAAATCAATCTTAGTGAAAATATCCTTTGAATAGGAAAAAAATCACCTCATTTTCCTCTCATCATCTCTTATCTGAATGCATCACATCACTTATGATGGTGCCTAAAGATAAATTGAGAATTCAAACTCATTCAACTTAATTACTTAATATATATTAGACTGTTTATTTATGAAGTCACAAATCACTGACCTGAAGAGACCTGAAAAACCCCCCTGAAGAGGCAGGGATATACATGTGTCACTTGTTAAGGAATTAGATTTTAAGATAAATGGAAAACCACTAAAGGGTTTGCTATTGTCTGAATGTTTGTGTCCCCTCAAAATTCATATGTTGAAAACATAATGCCCAAGCTAATGGTATTAGGAGGTGGGGCCTTTCAGATGTGACCAGGTCATGAGGGTGGAGGCCTCACACATAGGATTCGTGCCTTTATAAAAGGATACAGAGAGAAATCTTCAGTCTGCAACCTGGAAGAGGAACTTTCGCTAGAACCCAAACACAAAGGCACTCTGATGTCAGACTTCCAGCTTCCAGAACTGTGAGAAATAAATTTCTGTTCTTTATAAGCTACCCACTCTGTGGTATTTTGTTATAGCAGCCTCGGTGGCCTAAGTCTGAGTCCAGCACCTGATGATAGGCCCCACCTAAGTCTTTTCTGCAGATGGCCAACAGCAGGTGGGTTATCAAGGTTACCTTGGTTATTTGGTTACCTTTCCAATAATCTCCTTGACTTCCTCAGCCCTTGTCCAAGTAAGTGCAAAGATGTGCTGAGGATGACTTGGGCTTTGTGTAAAATAAGTCTACGCATAGCTCCTTAGCTTTTCCCCAAGATTATTAAAAACCTGATATTAGTGATATGGTAACAATTTCCATCATAATTGTTGCATCTAGTGCTAAAAGTAATTTTTTGTCATGAAGACAAAACTTTTAAAAATTTTTCTTAATCTACATATTATAAGAAGGGTTTCTAAGATGAGACTATATCTACCTATCAGGCAGTATAAATGTTTATTATGTCAAACTCTTAAGTGGAAGGATGTGTGGTTGTTTATTTTTATAGAAAAATTCAAACACTAAAGTAGAGAAGAGTATAATGGATCCCATGCACCTAGCTTCAACAATTATCAACATGTAGCCAATTTTCTTTCATCTATACCACATCTATTTTTCCTGTTCCCTCCACCCTACCCCTCAAAGTATGATTTTAAAGGAAAGCCCAGCTATCATATTTCATCCATAATTTTTTACTTAATCAGCTGTGCCGTGAGGCTTGCAGAATCTTAGCTCCCTGACCAGGGATGAAACCTGTGCCCCCTGTAATGGAAGCGTGGAGTCTTAACCACTAGACTGCCAGGGAATTCCCTCATCCATAATTTTAAGAGGAGGTTTTTGATGTCAATAGATCACTGGTCTTCCCATGACTTACATCTGCTTTGGAAAAGTCAGTTTACCCAAGTGGCCATTTTCCCTCAAGACTCCCTGATCCCAGTCATGGTTCTGTTCTCTCAAATATCTTCAGTATGTCTACTTCCTATACCACTCACCTCACTGATCAGTGGGATTATCTTCAGTTTACCCATGACTATTAACGTTAATTTGGCAACTTGATTTAAAAGGTGTGCAAAGGAATCACTACTTATTCATCCATTCGTATACTCCTTTGTTCATTCAACAAATATTTGTTGTTCTAGACACCAGAGGTACAGTGTTGAGCAAATTAGACAAAGAACCCACTCTCCGAAATTATTTTCTAGAGTTTTGACAAAGAGGCAAACACTAGTCAGAAAGTTACCTCTTTGGGCATTGATGCTCCTGGTTCCACTTCATTTTCCCTCTGAGAAACTCTTTACACCCTCACAAAGGATCCACGCTTCTTACATAATGGTTAACAAGTTTTACATGTGTCAAATGCCACCCCCCGCCCCAATTCCCACTCGTTGCCCTGCAGATTGCTCCAGGAAGTTCTGGAAAAAAATGTGAATGGCCATATTTTCCTCTCAAAATAAAGTATTAATAGAAAAAAAGTAACCTGTGTCCAAAACTCATGGTTTTGAGAATAAAATTTCTAAATAATTACATGACAGCATTCAGAAAATATGTATGTCTCTACATAAAAGTAGTGTATAATTTAGTAACTATAATGTATTATTTTAAAATGAGTGATTATGCAAAATTAGTTCCCTTATATATCAATCTCTAATTTAAAACTGGTGTTTAAAGCTATAAAAGTTATCATTGCTTTTTGCAACATTGAATACTATCTAATTTGAATCCCTTTAGAAAGCCGTCTGCAGTATTTTGAGTTTTGGCTGTTCCAAAATTGACTTTCTCTCTTGACAGGTACTTGATAGAGAAAAACTCAATATTTAAGCACACAATATGTCTGTCATGAAAAAAAATAAAATAATAAACAGTCACATAAAAGTTTTCTCCCTTTTTTAATTTAAATTAAGCTGGTTTTAGCTTTTTATTTTTATTTCCTCAATCAAAAAAATTAAATTGTAATATGCTACAGTATAAGGTACTTTCTGATGTTGCTTCTTTGGAGATTGAGAATAGAAATGGTTTCTAATTTTAAAGATTGAAAAGATTTAATAACTGGATGGATTATATTTTTAAATTCCCATTAATTTATTTTCAAATGAGGAAAACCCACAACTTTGAGAAACTGATTATTATGGGGTAAAAAGCCTTGATTTGTAATTGTACCCAAATATGAAAGCCTACATTTTGTAAGCATAAAGATTACATTCTCTTCAAAAGATTTGCAGATTCTCATAGGCACATAACTTAGAGAATGAGAGGATTGTAATTTGAAAAATTACAGATTTCATTGTTTTTTTGATGTGTGAAACCTATAAACAAATATCAAGAGATTGTATTGCAAGATTGAAAATCCCTTGTTTAATTTTATAAGGGACAGTGCCCTGTGTGGCTTACAACCCTGACTTAAAAGAAAAATGCAGAGTAATGCAAAAGACACTCTAATCACTGCATCTAATTACAAAGAAGAATAACTCAGTAAAAAAATGTAAGTATCCTTGGGCAGGCATGTGGTCTGGTGGTCAGAGCATGGGATTTCAAGTCAGTAGTCTAAATTTCTATTTTAAACACCACTTCTAAATTTCTCCATGACTTTGGGCATGACATTAACTTTATTTTTAAATACGAATTTGAGATTTGTGCTTGATAATTACAAAGTAGACTTCTAATCCTCTGTTAGAGGTATAAATCTAATACTACAGAAAAATTAACAGACAGGTGTTTTCTTGACTTCAAGAAATACATACCCATCTGCTATTTCAAAGTTAGTTCAGGGCATTATTTAACAATCAACTCACTGATAATGGGGACTAACTTTGATAGCTTTCCTCCAAATTGCTCCTTTGCTTTTGAGGAAATGGTAGACCTCAGTAGAGCCAACACTGCTCTTTTTATACTAATTATTGTCACTCTAAGAACTTGTACTCCATAGTGATGAGCCTGCTTTGTATTTTGTTTATGTGCAGTGTTTTATAAGTGTTCCTCCAAGTGTAATAAGTACAGACAAATTACTGTGTAAGTTTTCTTTAAACTACTGCTAGATTTCTAGGGATAAATGTGGGTAAGTGATGCAAATTCTAACACACCTCTATAAACCAATTACCACAGTAATTTTCATTGGGAATAATTATTAACATTTGAATTCAAGGAATGTGACCTGACTTACAGGACCGTTCTATTTCTTTCTTTTTTTAAACAGAGTTTGAGTACTCTGTGGATTTTTTTTTTTTTGAGTATAATAATATTCTTGTATGCTTTTTAGTCCTTAGTTTAGTTAAAGATTATGCTTAATCGTTGGGAAAATCCACCCAGTCTAATTTGCTAATAGCCAGTATACAAATTAGAAACAAAGAGCCAAATCAGGAATATTGTGGAATGTTAATACAGCAGGAAGGGAGTTTACAAAACATGGCCAAAATCTCAACCCCAACAAGAATCTTCAGTGCCTGATCTATTGCACAATTTCCAGGCAAAGTGATCTTTAAAAACAGCAATTTATCAAGATAATGCCTCGTGAAAGGAAATGGAGACCATTATAAGGCAAAGTAAAACAGCTTAAGGACAGATCTATGTTTCTCTGATTAGAAATGCAGTGTAAGAATGCCTTACTAAAGTACTTAAAGCACAATTAAATGGTCCGAATTTCAAGTGAGAAATCATGGAGTTAAAGGATCAAATCCCAACAGGGTCAGTTTGGTCTCCTAGTATTGTATGAGAGGAAACTTAGAATTGAGCTTTCCTTAAATTTGTCCTCTAGGGGAGATCTCAGAATGGAATCGTTGTGTGGTGGTTTGCAGTAGCTCTAATATCTTCAGGGAGTGCCTGTAGTTTCCCAATTGAATTTATATTAAATAAAAAAGGGAGAAATCCAACTTCTTAAGTTCATGAAATTAAAGTTATATATTTTTTTTTAAAAAAACCTGGACATTTAGGAAAATATTATATTAGTAGTATCTACTCAAAATACAGACATTTAGTCCTGTATTAAGTCCACTACTCTCAATTTCCTGCTTTGGTTGTTCAATGCATCTTACATTCAGAAACAATAGCAAGAAAGAGAAGAATTCCTTGAAATTTGTCACCTTAGTTATAAAACACTAAATTTTCCCTTTTTAAATCAAACTCAGAGTCTTCATGTTCTCTATGGGTTCCCAAATCAATCCACTTTATCTCTCCATCCCCTAAAGATACAGTGGAAATAAATTAAAAACAACAACATTTCCTACACATGTGATGCTGTCCCTCTGAGAAGGGAAAAAAGAAAAAAACAAAATTTAAACCATGGGGTAAAATTCTACTATAACAAAATTAGATATAATGGGTCAATTTCTAGTATAGTGAATGCATGACTTTGACCTTCATTCTTCAGAAGACATTTTTCTAAGTATCAATTATAATTATAAACTGTAATTCCTTGACTAATTTAGTTGACACTTGAACTTTCTCCAAGAGTTCATATTTCCTCTCATTAGCCCATTTTATCCAGTATTATAACGCAATTTTTGCATTCCAATCCTAAATCTGCTAGAGTATTTTATACGGATATAGAACATTTGGCTTGGTGCAATAGAGCCAGAAACCTGGTTGGAAACTTTGGAAAAAGAGAGAGCCCCTCTGCTGTCCCAATGTATAACTCATCCTATAAAACTCAAGTTTTATTTTTGACATAGCAAAGCTGTCTCTAAAAGGTTACCATGGAATCAGAAATAATTGTTTTAACAATAGATTTATGTCATTTTCATCTTGAATTTATTTTAAATTGAAGTGTGCTACAAACAATTCTTATGCTGGATTGCTAATTACAAAACACTTTTAATAATTGTAACTGAGAACCTATAAAAATGGCAACATGTATTAATTGCCCTTAAAATACTACATTCTGGGCCTCCCTCGTGGCGCAGTGGTTGAGAGTCCGCCTGCCGATGCAGGGGACGCGGGTTCGTGACCTGGTCTGGGAAGATCCCACATGCCGTGGAGCGGCTGGGCCCGTGAGCCATGGCCGCTGAGCCTGTGCGTCCGGAGCCTGTGCTCCGCAACGGAAGAGGCCACAACAGTGAGAGGCCCGCGTACCACCAAAAAAAAAAAAAAAAAAAAATACTATATTCTTATTGTTCGCTTAGGCTTTTGAAATGATACCAAATACAGCTTTATTAACTTTCACAATCATTATTATTTATCATGATAAAATCATTAACATTTTTTATGATAGAATTTTATAACACAAGTAATTACCATTTAGGATTAGGTTCAACTGTGAGAGACAGAAACCCAAAATTACCAGGTTTAAATAAGAGAAAATTCTCTGTCTCATATAAAATCCAGAAAGCAGTTTCAGGGCTGGTATTATGGATGCACATTCAGACTCAGGCTCTTCTTACCATCCTCAATATTCACTTTCCAAATGATTCAAGGTGATTGCTCTACCTCCAGTTATTGCATTTAGAGTCCAGGTAGCAGGAAACCAAAAGGGGGCATGCTCCACCCAGAACATTTCATTGTAATTTTTATGACTAGTATGTGATCATGATTCTATAATGTGGTTAGCCTATTCATAATTTTCAATTCTTTCATCATTATGTTTGATTATACATTTTCTTTGTTAATAGATAATTTTCAGGAGAAGGTAAAATAATGACTCTCACACCAAAGCACTCTCGAGAAAGAAGAACAAAGCTGGAGGCATCATGTGTCCTGATTTCAAACTATATTGCAAAGCTATAGTAATCAAAACAGTATGTTATTGTCATAAAAACAGACACCTTGATCAATGGAATAGAATAACAAGCCCACAAGTAAACCCATGCATATATGGTCAATTAATTTATGATGAAGGAGCCAAGAATATATAAAAGGGGAAATAATGGTCTCTTCAATAAACAGTGTTGGGAAAACTGGACAGTCACATGCAAAATAATGAAACTGGGCCACTATCTTACACCATACACAAAACCAACTCAAAACGGATTAAAGACTCAAACATAAGACCTGAACCATAAAGCTCCTAGAAGAAAACATAGGCAGTAAGTTCCTTGACATCAATCTTGATGATTTTTTTTTGAATTTGACACCAAAAACAAAGGCAGCAAAAGCAAAAATAAATAAGTGGGAGTACATCAAACTAAAAAGCTTCTGCACAGCAAAGGAAACCATCAACAAAATGAAAAGGCAACCTACTGAGTAGGAGAAAATATTTACAAACCATATATCTGATAAGGGGTCAATATCCAAAATATATCAAGAACTCACACAACTTAATAGCAAATAAACAAACCCATTTAAAAAGTGTATCTGAATAGATATTTTTCCAAAGAAGATATACAGATGGCCAACTGGAACATGAAAAGGTGCTTAACATTACTAATCATCAGGGAAATGTAAATGAAAACCACAATGAGATATCACCATATACTTGTTTAAATGACTATTATCAAAAAGACAAGAAATAGCAAGTGTTGGCAAGGATGAGGAGAAAAGGGAACCCTTGTGCCCTGTTGGTGGGAATGTTAATTAGTGCAACCATTATGGAAAACAGTATAGAGGTGCCTCAAAAAACTAAAATTAGAACTATCATATGATCCAGTAATTTCACTTCTGGGTATTTATCTGAAGCAAATGAAAATACTAACTCAAAAAGATATATGCATCTCATATTCATTGCAGCATTATTTACAACAGCCAAGATATATGGAAGCAACCTAAGTGCTCATCGATATATAAATGCATAAAAAATGTGATATATGTAATATTCTATTCTATATATATATATATGAATATTATTCAACCATAAAAAAGAAAGTCTGCCATTTGCAACAACATGGATGAACCTTGAGGGCATTATGCTAAGTGAAATAAGTCAGACAGAGAAAGACAAATATTTCACTTATATGTGGAATGTAAAACAAAAAGTCAAACTCATAGATACAGAGAACAGATTGGTGGTTGCCAGAGGTGGGGGGTTGCAGATGAAATGGGTGAAAGTGGTCAAAAGATACAAACTTCCAGTTATAAAATAAATAAGTCCTGGGGATGTAATATATAGCATGGTGACTATAGTTAAGAAGTATATTTGAAAGCTGCTAAAAGAGTAGATCTTATAAGTTTTCATCACAAGAAAAAACATTTGTAACTGTGTGGTGATGGATGTTAACTAACCTTATTGTGGTGACCATTTTGCAATATATACAAATATCAAATCATTACGTTGAATACCTGAAAGTAATGTTATATGTCAATTATGTCTCAATAAAAAAGACACATTTGAATGAGTTTAATCAATTTGTGTATTTTATAGTTTGCAGTATACTGTGAGATTAATATAATCCCATATATATAGTAACATTTATTATATCTAATAGCTATTTATGCTAAATTTAAAACATGTGTCATGTCATAGTTCCTAAAATCCAGGGTAATGAAGTCAGATGTGGACTCTTCTAGACTGCCTCTTCCAGTTACCAGCTAAGTAGCCTTGGGAAGTTTCCAAACTCAAATCTCAGTTTCTCTGCTATAAAGTGGATATAAGAAAACCTATCTTAAAGGGTTTTTATAGGAGTAAATCAACTAATAGTATGTAAAATTATAGCACAATACCAGACACACAGTATGTGCACAAAAAGGTTTAGTTCCCTCACTATCTTAGGGAGCAGAGCTAGAGTAGTGTTTTTTGTTTTTGTTTTTGTTGTTTAACTTTACCTTGCCTAAGAAGGAACTTGGGAATTGTCAAATGGAGATTCCTGGGCCCCATCCTCATGAATCTGTGAATCCTCAGTTTGGAGCAGAAAATCACCAAAGATGCAGAGGGTCCTTGGATCCTCTTTTGAAAAAAAAAAAAGTTCAGGTAATAAGGGCACCAGGTGGTGGTAGATGTGGGGAGAGCTGTTCTCTGATCCAGTTTGCCTTTCTAACAGATTTTTTTTTTAATTTATTTTTAAAATTTTTGGCTGTGTTGGGTCTTCGTTGCTGTGTGGGCTTTCCTCTAGTCGCAGAGAGCGGGGGCTACTCTTGGTTGCGGTGCGCAGGCTTCTCATTGTGGTGACTTCTCTTGTTGCAGAGCACGGGCTCTAGGCACGTGGGCTTCAGTAGTTGTGGCTCGCAGGCTCTAGAGCGCAGGCCCAGTAGTTGTGGTGCACGGACTTCGTTGCTCCGCGACATGTGGTATCTTCCTGGACCAGAGCCCGAACCCGTGTCCCGTGCATTGGCAGGTGGATTCTTAACCAGTGAGCCACCAGGGAAGCCCCTCTAACAGTTTTAACATATGGTTTAAGGCAAGATATTTTCCTTTTTCTCCTTCCTTTAGCCATCTGTAAAATGTGGATAATAACTACTTCCTTATAAAATACTAAATGAGAATTTAGAGATCAAATCTAATGGTTTTGTCCCAGGTGAAACTTTTGTAAATAGTGACCAAGAAAAAGGAGAATTAAAGTTTAAAAAGGAATAAAACCAAGAGAAAATGTGTTTGGTAAAAGGCATAAAATTATGTTTGGAATGAGGCAGGAGATGAACAAATAAACTGAAAAGGGACTGGAGACAAGCAACAGAAATAAGGGGCAGATCAGCAACTAAATACTAAGTCTCATATGTTTATTTTGGGGATTGGGGAATGAATAGTTACACTCTCAGAAAATGGAATGGGTTAAAAGGAAAAGTGGCAAAAGGTATAGGAAGAAAAGGAATGAATACACAGGAGAGGAAAACTGAAGGTCAAATGCAAGAAGAGGAAGGCAGAGTGGTTCTGGAATTTGTACCTTGCCTAATTGTTCCCTTAAGATCCATGAGAAAAGAGAATTCTGCTGAAGGAAAAGAACTAAGCAGAATTTCTGAAGGGAAGAGCACAGAACCCAAAACCTAAAGGCCAATTTGTAGTTGAGAGATTTTTCTTTTAAGCCAGCAAATACCCACACAAGGATTTCATTGAAGGAAATTTGATTATGAAGTCACTAGGGATGATTTAAGGATTTTTCATTGACTCAGATGCCAGGATGAAAGACTGACTTTCAGGAATAGACCAATTTAAAACAAACTTTAAAACGTATTTGCAAGGGAAGGAAATCTTTTGGCTATTAATGCTGTTAAACTAGGATATGGAGTTTTTAAATGAACATTACTTATAGTAAACTGATAGGAAGGGATCACATAAGTGGTAAAAAAAATTCTGAAAAAATTGAATGTGGAAAAAAAATTATAAAAGCATAATAAAACATCTAGAGCAAGGTAATTTGAGTTGTTAGTTTGTGCTTGTCCTCTATATATTTCTCTCTATTTTTCTTTCCCTCCATTTCAAGCAGACAGCTACGCTTTAGATTCCCTTTGTCAGGGGACTTTTGTAGCTGGTTTAGTTTAAAAGCAAAAGTTGCATATACTCAAACTCTTTCCATCTTTTGTAAAAGCCAAGATTCATCAAAGATATTATGTCAGGAACCCCACTGGAGAGGGGAGAAAGGGCAGCCAGAAAGAGAGGTTATCAACTGTGACAGTTGAGTTTTGAAATGTTCTAAAGGACTTTTATGGTTGAAAAGGAGTACAGCACTTAACAATTGTTGTGCTTTTAATAGCATCCAATTTATTGTAAGTATAACACTAGTTTTTCTTAAGCCTTGAAACACAACTTAGAAATCTAATAAATTCACTTTATTTTATTGTGGACTTTTAAAATTATAAAATGTCATACTTATAAAAGAATGTATACACACATAAAATGATACATATAAAATAATATACATGGTTCAAAGAATAATAAACATCCATGTAGCCAACACTCAGCTTAAGAAAAATAACATCACCTTTGAAGTCCTTTGAACCTCTTCCTGATCACATCCTCTTTCCCTACCACCTCTTCCAGAAACAACTACCTATTTTACTTTTATGTTTATAATCCCTTCACTTTCCATAGTAGTTTTATCTACAAATGAGTGTATATACTCCAAAATCATATTGTTTAGTTTTACATGTTTTTGAACTTAGATGATAGCACATACTTTGTGATTTGCTTTTTTACTCAACACTATATTTCTGAGATTTACCTAAGTTACTCCCACTCATTTTTCACTGCTGTATAATATCCCATAATTTGAATAAACAATTTACATATCCATTTTCTGTCAATGGACATTGGGTTGTTTTCAGTTTTTGTTTTCTTTTGTTTTGCTATTATGAATAAGGCTGCTATGAACATTCTCAAAACATATCTCTTAGTGTATACATGTAAGAATCTTCCTAAGATAAATACCTAGGAATAGAATCACTGAGTTGTGAGGTCTGGCAAACTGTGTTCCAAAGGATTCCATCACTTTGTATTCCCTCAAGCAAAGTGGTCTTCATCTTCCCCAACACTTGTTATGGTCAGACTTTTTCATCATTATCAATGCTCTGGGATATAAAAATCCTTTATAAATCACTTTCATTCACTCTTTGATGAATTTTAATTAATTCATAAGTTCAACAGATTAAAATTCCTTAAAAAGTTAACTCCTCATTTACAAAAAAATTAAGTCTTTTAAACTATACTGACATATTTAAGATATCTGATCATCTGAGCCACTTTACCCAGCTGACCAGGCAGACTAACAATTCAATAAGCAAAATCTAAGATTTATAACTGTTAAAAATCTAATGAATTAACAAGGACTTACTGTATAGCATAGGGAACTATACTCAATATTTTGTGATAACCTATATGGGAAAAGAATCTGTAAAAGAATATATATATCTGAATCAATTTGCTGTATACCTGAAACTAATACAATATTGTAAATCAACTATACTTTAATAAAAATAAATAAAATAATTTACTATAAAAAATCTAATGAATTAAACTCATACATGTGTTAAATAAGGGCTCTCAAACATTCAAGCACTATTCTTGTTCTTTTATACATTTCAAATTAAAACCTAGTTGTAACATCAAATTTTCTTAACTTTTCTGATTTAAATCACAAGCTAATATTTTAAATACTCTTTACTTTTTCAAATACTTAAAATACAACAGCAATAATTACAAAGTTGACTCCGAACTTATTATTACTATGAGTTTGATTTACTTTATCATTACAATTGACTTACCTAACTATATAGTGTATATTTACAAACACAGGCAGGCTAGATCAGAGATTCCATACTCTATATGAATCCAGAGTTAGAAATTTGAGACCACAGTCAAGATCAGAGTCACTTCCAGGATCATTCTACCAAAGTTTTAAGTTAATTCATGGAGTCCTTATTTGGGCTTCTGCTCGCCCTATTGATGTTCAAGTTATCTATTGCGGCATAAAAATTCCCCCCAAATTTAGTGGCTTAAATCAACTTATAATTTTACTATATCTGATGAGTTTTATAAGTCGTAAGTTCAAGGACTGCCTAGGAGATTCTTCTGCTCCATACGGCTTTGACTAGGCAGCCATTTGGTATTATTCAGCTGATAGCTGTCCTGGGCTAGAGGGTCAAAGACAGTGTAACCCACTCATCTGTGTCTTAACGTGGAGGTATAGAATCCTGGGCTTAGGTGGGCCCCTCTCCACATATACTCTCCTGCAGAGTAATCAAACTTCTTAAACGGCTGCTCAGGGCTCCAAAAGGGAGTGTTCCAAGAGACCCAGACAGAAGCCTCTAGGCTTTTTATGACTTAGCCTCAGAAGTTCCAGAATGTCACTTCCACCGTATTCCATTGATCAAGCAAGTCACTAAGTCCAGTCCAGATTCAAGAAGTGAGGATTAAGCCCCCATCTCGCAATAAGAGGAGTGTCAAAGAATTTGCTGCCATCTTTAATCCATCACAACGGAATTCTGCTTGCTAACAGTCCTATCTGTACTCATAATGACACTCCAGAATTTAGTTTCCAAAAAAACCATATGTTCTAGGCATCTTTCAAAATTCACATTTTCCAAACTTTTACTGTAAATATTTTCAAAATTTAATCGCCTCATTTTGGAAAATAGGATTCTGAACTTCCCACCCAGGTTGCAGCTAATCTCTTAGTAAATGATGAGTTAATTTAATTTTATACTCTACCACTACCCCAATCTGGCTTGTAACACTTTACCTCAATTTTCCTTTTTATCTGCCTCTCCAGTCACAGTTTTATAAACATTATATTACATCCTTTATTAAGAAAGGTCAGAGGTTGCCAGATCCCAGAGTATCAGCACTGGGTACAAGATAAGACATCAGAGGGCATGCAGGGAGACTGAACTGGAGACACAGAAGCTACTAAGTAGCAAAAAATTCCTATTCCCTAAGCAGGCAGCAGAGTTACTGAATACAAAGGACTGGTCATGGGCTGAGGAGTAGTGATTATTTCACTAGTAAACAGAATGAGCTAATAACTTAAATCCACTTGTCTGGAGGGGCCTCTGCAGTAGTGGGTTTTGTACAATTCTGGGAGGAGGTTAGGGCACCCCAATAGTTATTGAGAATGAATTACTCTCTAGCTTTATTAACTTGAGGCTTAAATTTAAATTGGCTTAAAAAATAGTGTGGTATTTTCTGCAGATCTGAGTTTGTGGACAAATGTTCACACTGGTCTTAGTTGGGACTTAAATACTATCTGCCAATCTTAGTATTCTTTGGTAAAAACTCCTTCTCTCACCCCATCTACCAACCTGAGTAGCTATAATAAATTTCTACCATTCTCCTCAAGGCCTCTACTCTCACATTCTCAACTGATGGCCCTGTTGATTCTTCACAGAAAACTCTCAATTTCCTGTCCATCTGTCTCCAATTTATGTATGTCTGTCCATACGCATTCTTCCCTCCAGTGTCAGAGGAAGAAGTGTTCATATGCTAGGAGAGTTAGCCACCCCTTTTCAAGGCTAATTACTCTTCTGCCTCCTGCCTTCTCTAGCAACTGGACTCTCTTACCTGTACCATCAATTTCTATTTGACACTTTAGCTCCACCTGTAAATGAAATGTTTTCAGTCTTTAAAAAAATGTCTTTGGTCCTAAGTTCCCCTCTAGCTACTGCTTCACCTCTCTTTCTATCTATTTATTTATTTTTGGCTGCATTGGGTCTTCATTGCTGTGTGTGGGCTTTCTCTAGTTGAGGCGAGCGGGGTCTACTTTTTGTTGCAGTGCGTGGGCTTCTCATGGCGGTGGCTTCTCTTGTTGAGGAGCACGGGCTCTAGACATATGGACTTCAGTAGTTGTGGCTCGTGGGCTCTAGAGCACAGGCTCAGTAATGTGGCGCACGGGCTTAGTTGCTCCACAGCATGTGGGATCTTCCCAGACCAGGGCTTGAATCCGTGTCCCCTACACTGGCAGGCGGATTCTTAACCACTGTGCCACCAGGGAAGTCCCACCTCTCTTTCATAGGCAAGTTTCCAAAAAACTTATTCTAAACTATTCTCCAGCTCTAATTCACTCTTCAACCTACTGTAACCTGGCTTTGACCCCCACTACTTACACTAAAATTTCTCTCGCGAAGGCAACAAAGGCCCAGGCCCCAACTTTGATTCCTTTTGACAGTTTTCAGCACTGGTCTCAATTTATTGCTCAGCAACTTTCTACACTATAAACTAAACCCTCCTGAAGGATACCCCCTTCCTCCCGTGTCTTAAGGTACTCCTATCTATCTGATCATTCATCCTCAAGTTCCATCACTGAATTCTCTTCCTGTGAACAATTCTTATAGATTCTTCAGAGTTCTGATCTTGGCTCCCTACTTATTCAACACTCTTTCCTTGGGCCATCTTATATGCTTCTGCATGTTTAAATCCTAATTAGGATCCTAATTTGTTTCTCTTTTGAGTTCCAGATCAATACATTCAACTCAAGTTAAACTCCACAAGAGGCTGGGATAAGAATAATGGGAGGATAACAATCTACCCTAATAGAAAAGTCGGGGAAGACTTGTTTGGAGAGGCGTAAATTGAGATCTGAAAAAATTAAAAACTAGCCCCCAGAAAAGGAAAAAGAGCAGAAGAAAGAATGAATCAGCAGAAAATGGCAAAAGTCCTGAAGGTGCGAAGAGTTGGGTTAATCTAGGAAATCAAAGACCAGTATGGCTGGAATACCATGGGCAAAAGGGACATAGAAGTGAGTTTCCTAACACTGAACCTCAGGGTTAGCCTGTTCACCCAGCACAGTGCAGCACCAGGCCAGGGCAGACCTCTTCCCATCTTTGTACAGGGCAGAATACAGGGGGATGTGTACTCTTCATAGGCAGGCTTATTAAGAAAAATAACAAGAAAGGGAAAAAGGGAGTTGTTGAGCTGAGCATGCCCAATATATTCTTCCCCAATTTCCAATCAGACAAGTTTCTCTACCTCTCCAGGCAGAATGAACAAAAAGGCAAAAGCAGGTATTACCAAAGGAGTCATCATAATAACCACCCATAGACTTAGACAAAAAGGAAGGTAGAGGGGAAAGGGGGTTGATTGATGATGAAAGTGGATGTCAGAGAACTGGGTGTCTCAATTAAATCAACAAATTGTGCCTGTGGATGTTCTACAGAAAAAGAACTGAAAGAATAAAAGGATAATTGTCAAAAAGTCAGATATCTGCAGCCAAGATTTCAGAGGACTTTGAAACTTTGGTTCTGACAAACCCAGGAAATGGGTATGGGAGTGTGGCTATGATGGAATGGAGGAAAAGGGGTTGGAGGTGAGAAGATCAAGGGTCTGAGAAAGTGGATGTAGAATTACATGCAGAGTTACCCACATGAAAAAGTTCTAAAGATGACATAGGAGAATAAGGGGAAGAGAAAATCTGTGAACCAAAAGTTAAAGTCTTCAATAGATGAGATGGGGGGGCTTCCCTGGTGGCACAGTGGTTGAGAGTCCGCCTGCCGATGCAGGGGACACGGGTTCGTGCCCCGGTCCAGGAAGATCCCACATGCCGCGGAGCGGCTGGGACCGTGAGCCATGGCCGCTGAGCCTGCGCGTCCGGAGCCTGTGCTCCGCAACGGGAGAGGCCACAACAGTGAGAGGCCCGCGTACCACAAAAAAAAAAAAAAAAAAAAAAAAAATAGATGAGATGGGAAGAACGTTAAATATTGGTGATGATAGAGATAGAAGGGGAATGAGTTCTGAAGAAAGAGAAGAAGGGAGTGAAATGGTTTGAAAGAAGTTATGGGATGCAAAGCCATCTATTCTACCTCCTATCCCTGAGGTACTTTGGGTGTAAGAGAAAACAGCTTCCACGAGGGAGGACTGCAAGAGTGGCAAGGACATCAGAGCTGAGGCAGCTTTCAGTTAATTTAAGGAACCATTCAGATGAGGCTGTAGGGCAGTTTGCTGATCACAGAGTAAGACATTCTGGGGGCATTTTTGGAGATCACAGCGAAAGGATTTAGGAGTTAAGGAAGGGGTAAGCAGGACATCATTCACCTCATACACTGTGTACTATTTGCATACAATGCAATGTGAAGAGTACTCTGAGTTTTACAACATGAGGGCCCTGGAGGTAGTAATTAGAGCACTACGAGGATGGACATTTGGGAGAAAGTTGGCCCAAATAGAGGTAAAAAGATAAGCAGAGATGTGAGACATACTAGAACTATTTCTTATAGTTCCTTAAAGGAAGGTGGGACTTTGATTCTAACTTTAAGTAAGGTATCAATATCTTAGTTTGATAATGCAGCTTTGGGGCAAATGTTCACAATGGCTTTCCCGAGGAATACTATTGGGTTGGCCAAAAGGTACGTTTGGTTTTGCACTTAGTTGTCTTTAACTTCATTCAAAACAATTTTGTTAGTATTGTGACAGCTGTCATATCAGCGTGCATTTTAAAAAAAGACTCATCAAAACTGGTGAATTTTTGTGTAGCCATTTCAATATTAAGGATGGAAGAAAAAAAGCAACATTTTCAGCATATTATGCTTTATTATTTCAAGAAAGGTAAAAACGCAACTGAAACGCAAAAGAAGATTTGTACAGTGTATGGAGAAGGTGCTGTGACTGAATGTGTCAAAAGTGGTTTGCGAAGTTTCATGCTGGAGATTTCTCACTGGACAATACGCCATGGTCGGGTAGACCAGTTGACGTTGATAGCGATGAAATAGAGACATTAATTTAGAACAATCAATGTTATACCACCCGGGAGATAGCCGACATACCCAAAACATCCGAATCAAGCATTGAAAATCATTTGTACCAGCTTGGTTATGTTCATAACTTTGATGTTTGGGTTCCACATAAGCAAAAAAACCTTCTTGATCATATTTCTGCATGCGATTCTCTACTGAAACGTAATGAAAACGTTCCGTTTTCTAAACAAATTGTGATAGGCAATGAAAAGTGGATACGGTACAATAATGTGGAATGGAAGAGATCACTGGGCAAGAGAAATGAACCACCACCAACCACACCAAAGGCCGGTCTTCATCCAAAGGTGATGTTGTGTATATGGTGGGATTGGAAGGGAGTCCTCTATTATGAGCTCCTTCCGGAAAGCCAAATGATTAATTTCAACAAGTACTGCTCCCAATTAGACCAAGTGAAAGCAGCACTCGACCAAAAGCATCAAGAATTAGTCAACAGAAAATGCATAATCTTCCATCAGGATAATGAAAGACCACATGTTTTTTGATGACCAGGCAAAAACTGTTATACCTTGGCTGGGAAGTTCTGATTCACCTGCCATATTCACCAGATATTGCACCTTCGGATACCCATTTATTTCAGGATTTACAAAATTCTCTTAATGCAAAAAATTTCAATTCCCTGGAAGACTGTAAAAGGCAGCTGGGACAGCTCTTTGCTCAAAAAGATAAAAAGTTTTGGGAAGATAGAATTATGAAGTTGCCTGCAAAATGGCAGAAGGTAGTGGGACAAAAGGGTGAATACGTTGTTCAATAAAGTCCTCGGTGAAAATGAAAAATGTGTCTTTTATTTTTACTTAAAAACCAAAGGCACCTTTTGGCCAACCCAATAAATCCTGAGACTCTTACTTTCGAAATATTTCTCTAGTTAATTCTCTCTTTCCTCTCCCCATTGTCACTGTCTCAGTTAAGGATCTCTTTTTCTTTTCCCTGGACTTTTGTAGAAACCAATATCATTACTAGCCTTGCTCACAACTTCTGAGTCCTTTGTTTTCCCACTATGTCAGTTTACAGGGCACTTTCTATCCAGGCCATGCTTTCTCACCCCTATGTGCCTTTGTACTTGCTTTCTTCTTCTGCATTGTCCTTTCTCTCCTCATTTATTAGCTAACAACAAATCTTATTCATATTTCAAGACCCATTTTGAGTACCATTCTTTAATGCCTTTCCTGACCATCCCCCCTTTGATCTCTCAAACTTACTATTTCTCATTTGTGACTCTGCTTCTTTGTAGAACTGATTTATATTTGTCCCCTGAGTTATGCTATAAATTCCTTGGACCAAGACTTATAAATGTTTCTATTCATAGTGCTTCATATGTAGTAAGTTCTCACTAAGAGTTAGTTGAATGGATGATGAAAAGCATCAAATAGTCCATCCATCTGATGTATTTTTCACCAAAGGGTATCTCAATATTTTTCCTTTTCCCTGTCTCATAAACCTCAAAGGAAAATGGTCCCCCCAATTCCCTCTCATGTTCAGTCACAAAGCCCTTACTCCCAGCTCTTTTATGCATCTAAGGGACTTTATCAGTTCCTTCATTTACTTATTTATCTCCTTACTCTCTCCTTTTCAACCAGATTTTTCTCTCTGCCATCAAGTATATTCAGATTTTAATTATTCATCTACAATACTACCACCTTGACTCTGCTACTCCTTTGTAGATACTTTGTTGTTTCTGCCAGACCTTCCCACCAACGTGAGTCGCAGAAGTCTCTCTTAATTTTTCTACTTGTCCACCAGGTAAATTGTCAGATTGCACATATACAGGCATGCACAAAAACAAAAATAAGAAATAAAACCCTAGCTCATACAACTCAATAACAAAAAAACAAACAACCCAATAAAAAAAATGGGCAGAAGACCTTAACAGACATTTCTCAAAGAAAACATACAGATGGCCAATAGGCATATGAAAAGATGTTCAACATTGCAAATTATTAGAGAAATATAAATCAAAACTGCACTGAGGTATCACCTCACACCAGTCAGAATGACCATAATCAAAAAGTATACAACTAATAAATGCTGGAGAGGCTGTGGAGAAAAGGGAACCCTTCTACACTAGCGGTAGGACTGTAAATTGGTGCAGCCACTAAGAAAAACAGTATGGAGGTTCCTTAAAAAACTAAAAATAGACTTGCCATATGATTCAGCAATTCCACTCCTGGGCATATATTCAGAGAAAACTATAATTTGAAAAGATACATGCATCCCAATGTTCATAGCAGCACTATTTACAATAGCCAAGACATGGAAGCAATCTAAATGTCCACTGACAGATCAATGGATAAAGAAGATGTGGTATATATATATATATATATATATATATATATGTACACACAATGGAATATTATTCAGCCATAAAAAATGAAATTATGCCATTTGCAGCAACATGGATAGACCTAGAGATTATCATACTAAGTGAAGTAAGTCGGAGAGAGAAAGACAAATATCATATGATATCTATTACATGTGTAATCTAAAACAATGATACAAATGAACTTATTTACAAAACAGAAATAGACTCACAGACATAGAAAACAAACTTATTATTACCAAAGGGGATGGGGGGGAGATAAATTAGGAGTTTGGGATTAACATATACACACTACTATATATAAAATAGATAAACAACAAGGACCTACTGTACAGCACAGGGAACTATATTCAATATCTTGTAATAAACTATAATGGAAAAGAATCTGAAAAAGAATATACACACACACACATATATATATATATATATATATATATATATATATATATATATAAAGCTGAATCACTTTGCTGTACACCAGAAGCTAACACAACATTGTAAATCAGCTTATACATCAATAAATAAATAAATAAAATGCTTAAGGAAAAAAGGAAGTCTTTTCCTAATATTCTATAATTTGCTGCACAAAGGCCAAGCCAAATTTTAGAAATTACTACTTGTTTTGGCCCACATAACATTTTAGATAAAGGCCACCTTTGTTCTCAGCCTGTGACTTGTAGGCAGTGTCTTTGTTCCTCTAGTCATATAAATAAAATCCAGAAGGATAGAGATAATTCATAATTTTTGAATGACAGACAATTGAGAACTTGATGAAGGTATATGTACCCTCGCCCCAGAAAAATGCACATGGTCTTTTTTTTTGCTTAGTTTCCGAGGTTCACAGGTCCTCTGAACCCCAACCATGGACCCAGTTTTTAAATCCCAGTTTGAAACAGCAGTTATTAGAGATGGTTTAAAGGTTTCCTTCTCATTCACCTTTATTTTATAATTTTCGTAAAATGACAATGGATTGTGTAAAATATATGTTTTCTATAAAATTAGCGCATGCTATATGATACTTAAAAGGTCTTGCAAAATAAATTCATTTTGTGATAAACTTGTCGAAGACTGATAGACTTTGAATTAAAAATGGTTGTCATATAAGGCACTCAGTTTCCTCATCTGTAAAATGGAGTAATTAATATTAATTAGTCATCATGTTGCATAGATTAATACATGCAAAATTCTATCTTGATTGAAGCAGATATATAATGCCACAGCTGTTTCTTCAGCTATTCTATTTTCCGTGAAGGAACACCTGCTTAGAATGTACCTAAGGAGTTATTTCTTTCTTTTTTGATAATTAAAGCACTGCTATGGTATGGCTGACATCTGGATTCACTTTTAAAGGCTTCACTGTGTTTTTCTGGCCCCTGGGAGATTCATGAACTATAATGCATTAGATGGAAATGTGTTGATGGGCTTCATTTTGCAACAGCAATTTTACTCTTGCTTTGTTATTTCCCCACTGCAATGAGTGAGAGCTGCCACTCTGTTACTGCTGCTGAGAGATTAAGGGAACTGAGTTGAGCTCCAGAAATTTAATATGCCATATAATGCCTGATTTATTTTGATTCTGGCTTTGACTTGAATTGATAAACTCACTTGGGACTGCTTTGCAGAATCAATATCCAGGGATTAAATTTTCTTTATAAACTGGTTCTGAAATAATTTCTTTGGGGGGACATGAAAGTCTAAGTTCTCTTAACTATTTCCAAGAGCTATAGAGAAAAAACTTTCACAAAAGTATTCTAATATTATACATAATTTCCTTAAAAGCTATATTCTTCAATCTCCACTCAGTTATAGCTCACTAAACTTTTCTAGGATTCACTTTATAGAATTATGTACTTTTGTTTAAGGTGATTATAAATTATATACATTACTGCCTCTACCTTGACATTTTTCTTGGCCTGCTACTCAAAGCTAACAATAACAATGATGAAAAGTGTATCAGTCATGGCTCACAGTTGCAAGTAACATAAGCTAATTCTGACTGAATGAGCAGAAAGAAGTTTAAAAGGAAGTGGGAGATCTCAGAAAATTGTTGGGAGGCTGGAGGAACAGGGATGGAACTAAACTTCCAGGAATAATGCTTACAATTACCCGTAGAACTGCCCCAATGAGGAAGTCAGAGTCTTACTTACTTCTGCCCCAACAGACACTAAAAGCAAGTGCTGCCCCTCCCACTCCCACCAAGGCCACTTTTGCTCTAGGAATTTAACGTTGCAAGCACTGCACCCCCAAATGTCAGATGCCTTTATCAGCAAATTGATTTCCGATCAGAATCTTTGCTTCCTCAAAGCTACTAACTTCCAGATCAAAGTCTATGCAGGTATGCTGAATGTTGAAGCTTAGGTCACATGTCTGTGCCCTCGCTATGACAGTCTGGAAATTTCGTTTTCAGAGCTTACCTTGGGGAAACAGCACTTACATTAAGATCGGAAATTCCCTAAACATAGCAAATATATTCAAAACGTCCTGGGCAGCCAGAAAATATGAAAATGTTTACTACAGGAGAGAATTAATATTTGTTGAGAATATATGCTAAGTGCCAGGTACTTTAAATACATTATTTAATCCACAAAAAATAGATATTTTAATCCTAGTTTTTTAATTGAAGTATAGTTGATTTACAATGCTGTGCCAATCTCTGCTGCGCAGCAAAGTGACTCAGTTATACACATACAGACATTCTTTTTTTTTTTTTTTGCGGTACGCGGGCCTCTCACTGTTGTGGCCTCTCCCGTTGCAGAGCACAGGCTCCGGACGTGCAGGCTCAGCAGCCATGGCTCACGGGCCCAGCCGCTCCGCAGCATGTGGGATCCTCCCGGACCGGGGCACGAACCTGCGTCCTCTGCATCGGCAGGCGGACTCTCAACCACTGAGCCACCAGGGAAGCCCCAGACATCCTTTTTTATATTCCCTTCCATTATGGTTTATCCCAGGATATCCAATATAGTTCCCTGTGCTATACCTGAGGACCTTGTTATTTATCCATTCTAAATGTAAATAGTTTGCATATACCAACCCCAAACTCCCAGTCCTTCCTTTCACCACCCCTCCCCCTTGACAACCACAAGTCTGTTCTCTATGTCTATGAGTCTGTTTCTGTTTTATAGACAGGTTCATTTATGCCATATTTTAGATTCCACATATAAGTGATATCATATGATATTTATCCTTCTGTCTCTGACTTCACTTAATATGATATAACCCTATTTTAACGATGGGAAAACTGAGGCTCAGAGAAGTTGTTACTAGCCCAGATCATTTTGTTGGTAAAACGGACAATATAGATGCATGTCCAGGTTTCTTTCCTTCAGAATTCTTCCCTGTCTCACAATGTATCTCTGATTTTCACTTCCCAACTTCTAATTCATACATAAGCAGCAGTGTACTAAGTGGGGCAGAGGGGAAAGAGAAAACATCAGCTCCAGGAGTAGGCAATACGGGATGCATTAGCTTCAAGAAAATTTAAAGACAATAACAAAACAGACTAAAAATAGGTCTATTTTTTATTATCTTTATCATTATGTGACAGCAATTTTAAAGAATGTCAGCAATAAAATATTCCTTCTTGCTGAGGTGGACTGTTCCCCACTCCTTGGTACATCAGTATATATAAGAAGTCCTGGGCTTCCCTGGTGGCGCAGTGGTTGAGAGTCCGCCTGCCGATTCAGGGGACACGGGTTCGTGCCCCGGTCCAGGAAGATCCCACATGCCGCGGAGCGGCTGGGCCCGTGAGCCATGGCCGCTGAGCCTGCGCGTCCGGAGCCTGTGCTCCGCAGCGGGAGAAGCCACAGCGGTGAGAAGCCACAGCGGTGAGAGGCCAACGTACCGCAAAAAAAAAAAAAAAAAAGTCCTCAACTGAATTTTCAAGTTTTTTAAAGAGAAGGATGTTTAGAACTTGTCATTGAAGTGCCATAAACACTTTTACGTTCCTAGAATAGACCATAAAAGGGATATTTAACACATGACATGTCTAAGTACCTATCTTTTAACATTATTTCTAAGAAAGTAAGTTCTAATTTTCCATTTAGGAGTATATCTCTCCCAAGTTTGGCAGTGTGAGTGGGGCTCTTTTATCTTCTAGTAGCATCAGAGGCTCTGATAATAAGGCTTGGAGAGTTCCTTTGGCAGTAGAGGTTCTCTTGGCGATGAGGAGGGAGATGGATCCTAGTAATTTATACAGTAGACTACGAAGGAGTATCTCTTTATTTTTATTTTTATTTTTATTTTTTCGGTACGCGGGCCTCTCACTGTTGTGGCCTCTCCCATTGCGGAGCACAGGCTCCGGACGCACAGGCTCAGAGGCCATGGCTCACGGGCCCAGCCGCTCCACGGCATGTGGGATCTTCCCGGACCGGGGCACGAACCCGTGTCCCCTGCATTGGCAGGCGGACTCTCTACCACTGCGCCACCAGGGAAGCCCAGAAGTATCTCTTTAAATTGGCAGGACAAAGATACTGTCTAGGTGAATCCCCAGGTGTAGAGAACTTGAGATCTGAAAGAATTACTGTACCCCATCACCAAGTCTTATAAATTCTATCTCCTAAACGTCTCTCAAATAAGTTCTCTTTTCTCCTTGGCCTACTCAGATCCTAATACTATACAACCTGGACTACTGTAACATTCTGCTAGCTGGTCTTCCTTCTGGTCATTAGTCTCAGCCAATTCCAATTTATTATCCACATAACTGTCAGCATGATCCATCTAAGCATGAGTGAGATCATGACATCACCTTCCTTGAAACCTTATAATGACTTTCATGTCCTCAGGAGAAGAATGCTAACTCTTTTGCAAGACTCAGAAATTTCTTTAAGACACAGCCCTTCTCAGCTTCTTTGGCTTCATCCTTTGCCATTCTTTAACACTATGGTATAGCTAATCTGAACTACCTGCACTCCAATGTGTTCTGATCTCTTAGGTCTTTCTGCTATCGCATATGTTGTTAATTCAGGAGCCTAACTCTTATTTGTTGTCCTCTGATAAGTATTCTCTCCTTCCCAAACTCAAACTGTATTAAGTACTCCACACTCTACTCTGTCCCACAGTATCAGAGGTTTGCTTTCATATTAAGACTTAAATTACAGAAAAGTAACTGCATTCTGGTCTGGCTTCTACCATTCTATAACTTTTTTTTAAGGCAGTGGCTATGTGTTTGATCTTTGCCACTCCAGCATTTAGTGCAGATTTTGGTAGATATTATACAGTCAGTAAATTTTTTTAATGAATGCCAGGTTCTACATAGTATACAAGCTGTTGAGGAGGTGACAGTCTAGTAGTTAAATTCACATAACTAAAACACAAGGCATAAGATGTGTCACAAGTGAGGTTTAAATGAAATGCTTTGGTTATTTTAAGGAGAAAGCTCTCAATTCCAGTTTTAGGGTGAAGTTGGGGTACAAAATGGGGAAGGGTCAAGGGAGAAGAGGCATTTGAGATGAACTTTGACAGAAGGAATTTTAATACTTGGAGATGCAGCAAGTATAGGAATAGGTTAGGTGATATACTTATATAGTAAAGCGAGGGTGTAATACAAAATCATATAGTCGTCCCACTGAGCAAGTAAGAGAGTACAGGAAAAAAAGCTGGAGAAGTAGTTTAGGATTTCAATGCTGGCTAAGTACTCAGTATTTAATTTAGAAAGCAACTATACTATAATTAAAGGCAGTAAACAGCAGAAGAGAGACTATTAGAGCAACTTTAATAGTCCCAGTAAGGAGTAACAAGGTCATCTTTGACAGGTAATACAGTATAGACAGGCAGACAGACCTGGATCACTTATAAGTGGTATGATTTTCAACATGTTACTTAAACTCGCAAATTCCAAGTTTCTTCGTTTATTTCAAAAGACTGCTGTGGTTAAATTTATGTAAAGAGATTAGCACAGTGCTTGGCATGTACCAAGTGCTTGAATTAATCAGTGATATTTCAGCAGCAACTGATAAAAATTCAACTCAAATCAGCATGAGCAAATAAGGGAAATTATTAAAGGGCTATTGACAAGCTCAGTGGAACAGAATAAAGAGCCCAAAAATAGAACCACACATATATAGTCAAATAATCTTTGACAAAGGATCAAAGGCAATACGATGGAGCAAAGATAGTCTTTTCAACAAATGGTGCTGGAACAACCGTACATCATGTGCAAAAAAATAAATTTACACACAGATCTTACACCATACACAAAAATTAACTCAAAATGTATCATAGTCATAAATGTAAAATGCAAAACAATAAAATTCCTAGAAGATAGCATATGAGAAAGGCTAGGTGACCTTGGGTTTGGCGATGACTTTTTAGATACAATACCCAAAGCACAATCCATGAAAGAAAAAAATTGATAAGTTGGACTTCATTAAAATTTAAAACTTCTGCTTTGTGAAAGACACTGTTAAGAGAATGAAAGACAATCAGTAGGTTGGGAGAAAAATCTTTGCAAAATACATATTTGGTAAAGGACTTGTATCAAAATGTATATAGAACTCTTAAAACTCAGCAATAAGAAAAAAAAAATTTTTTTTTAATGGGCCAGGGACTTCCCTGGTGGTCCAATGGTAAAGAATCCGCCTTACAATGCAGGGGATGCAGGTTCAATCCTTAGTGGGGGACCTAAGATCTCACACGCCGTGGGGCAACTAAGCCCATGCGCCACAACTACTGAGCTCATGCCCCTCAACTAGAGAGAAGCCCGCGCACCACAACGGAAGATCTGCATGCCTCAACTAAGACCCAACAAAGCCCCCCAAAATAAACTAACTAAATAAAAATGGGCCAAATATCTAAGCAGACACCTCACCAAAAAAGATATACAGATGGCAAGTAAGCATATGGAGAGACACTCAACATCATATGTCATCAGAGAATTACAAAATGAAACAATGAGATACCACTACACATCTATTAGAATGGCTGAAAGCCAAAACACTGACAATAGCAAATGCTCGTGAGAATGTAGAGCAGAAGGAATTCTCACTCACTGCTAGTGGGAATGCAAAAATTGTACAGTCACTTTGGAAGACAGCGGGCAGTTTCTTGAAAAACTAAACATACTCTTAACATATGATCCATCAACACTACACTCCTTGGTATTTACCCAAATGACTTGAAAACTTATGTCCATAAAAAACCTCCACACAAGTATTTATAGTAGCTTTATTCATAATTGCCAAAACTTGGAAGCAACCAAGATGTCCTTCAGTAGGTGAATGGATAAAGAAACTGTGGTATAACAACACAATGGATTATTCAGCAATAAAAAGAAATGAGCTATTATGCCTCAAAAAGACATGGAGGAAGCTTAAATGCTTATTGCTAAGTGAAAGAAGTCAATCTGAAAAGCCTACATGCTATATGATTTCAACTACATGACATTCTTGAAAGAGCAAAACTGTGGAGACAATAAAAAGATTGGAGATTTCCAAGGATTCTAGGGGAGGGAGGAAAGGAGGGATAAAATAGCTGGAGCACAGGAGATATTTAGAGTAGTGAAACTATTCAGTTTGGTACCTTAATGGTGGATACATGGCATTATGTATTTGACAAAAATCCATAAAATGTAAAAGACAAAAATTGAACCCTAATATAAACTATAGATGTAAGTAATCAACATTATTGGCTCATCAATTGTAACAAATGTACCACAGTAATGGAAGATGTTAATAATAGGGAAACTAGGGTTGGGGGAGGGGGAATATGGGAACTCTCTTCCCCTCAGTTTTTTTGTAAATGTAAAACTTCTCTAAAAATAAGTTATAAATTTAAAAATTTGCTAAGCAGTACATATAAAACTCATGTACTTTAATAAAATATGAAAAAGTTGTTCTTATAAAAAAAAAAAAAAAAAGGCTAGTGAGGTAACTCCCAGAAACAAAGGCAGCCCAGGGCCTCAGGGACTAAAACTAGGATTTGATTCTCTTTGTTTTCTTTTGTTTTCATTCTCTGGTAAGTAAGAAGTCTTTCTTCACATATCAGGAATAATGACATTCCCTTTCCATTGCAAAAAAAAAGGTCTAGATTGATATCTGAGCCTGGTGGCAGTGTGGGGAATCTGGGGTACTAAGTCAATTAGGAAATTATATTGAAGCCTTGAAAAATAGTGACCTATGTTATGTGATAGCAAACAACTGGCAAAACTGTTGCCTGCAGTAAGATGAAAAATGAGCCTAATGAAATTTTTAAAATTTGAACTTATATCCAAATGACTATAGATTCATGTGCAGTTATAGAAATAATACAGAGAGATCCCATGTACCAATTGCTCAGGTTTGCCTAAAGGTAACATCTTGCACATCTATAGTAATTTACTTTGTCCTGAAGTCAATTTTACCTGATACCCTTTACTGTTTTATTTTGTTTAATGTTTGCATATTATATTTTTTTCTGCCCTTTTAGTTTTTATTTGATGTATCATTATATTTGAAGTTAGTTGCTTATAGACAACATAGAGTTGGGAGGTGCTTTTTAATCACTTCTGCCAATCTCTGCCTTTTAATTAGTGTACTCAGACCAATTACATTTAATATAATTATTTATATGTTTAGGTTTTAGTCTGCCATTTTAAATTTTGGTTTGTTTGTTCTGTTCCCCAGCACCACCTCTCCCCCAAGCTGTCTCCTTTTTCCTGCCTTCCTATAGGTTATTTGAGCATTTTGAGAATTCCATTTTGATTTATCTATAGTGTTTTGTAAGTATACCTTTTTGTATAGATTCTTAATCAGTTGGATCTAAGTATTATTTTATATATCCATCACTTATCAGTTTACTGGTGTCATCATTTTACCAGTTTGAGTATAGATACCATACCTCTCTTTGCCCTTCCCCATTTATAGTATAACTGTCTTAAATATTTCCTCTATACATTTATATATGTATGTAGAAGAAAAATTATAGCATCAGACAGTGTTGTAATTTTTTGCTTCAACTGTCAAACATAATTTAAAAAAACTCAAGAGGAAAAGGAAGGCCTGCTGTATTTACCCATATTTTTGCTCACCATGTTCTTTCTTTCTTCCTGATATTCCAAGGTTCTATCTTTTATTGTTTCCTTCCTGTTTAGAGAATTTCGTTCAGTTATCCTTTTAGGATAAATCTGCTGGTTAAAAATACTCTTAGTTTTCTTTCATCTGAAAATGTCTTCATTTCCCCTTCACTTCTGAAAAGGATATTTTCACTAGGTATAGGATTCTGGATTGACAGTTCCTTTTTTGTCAGCACTTGAAAAATATTGTGTTACTTCCTCCTGCGCTCCATGGTTCCTGATGAGAAATTTGCTGTCATTTGGGTTATTTTCCCCCTATAGGAAAGGTGTCAGTTTTCTTCGGATGCTTCCAAGGTTTTTTCTTTGTCTTTAGTTTAACTATGATGGGTATTGGCATAGATTACTTTAGCTTTGTCCTGTTTGGGATTCACTCAGAATCTTAAATCCATAGGTCATGTCTCTTGCTAAATCTGGGTACTTTTCAGCCATTATTTAATACTTTTTCAATCTTACTCTTTTTCTCCTCTTCTTCAAAAGTCTAATGACATGAATGTTAGGTGTTTTGTGATGGTCTCACAAGCCCCTAGCATTCTGAGTTTTTTTTTTTTTTTTCCAGTCTGTTTTATCTCTGTTGTTCAGACTGGGTAACTTCTATTACTCTATCTTCAGATTCACTTATTCCTTCCTCTCTTCCCTACATTCTCCTTTTGAGTCCATCCATTATGTCTTTTTTTTTATATCTTCCATTTCATTGTTGAAACTTTCAATTTCTTTCTTGAGGCTATTTGTTTCAAGTGTGTTTGTAATTGCTTGTTGCAACATGTTTTTTATTGCTGCTTTAAAATATTTGTCAGATTATTCTAACATCTCTGATATCTAACTTTTGGTATATGTTGGTTGTCATTTTTCAATCAGTTTGAGACTTACCTCATTCTTGTTATAACAAGTGGTTTTCAAATGAAAACTGGAATTTTTTATATTATGTTTTATGATTCTATATCTTATTTAAAACTTTAGTTCTAACTCACTTTCTCTGATACCACTCCAGCTGAGAAGAGTTGCTACCTTATTACTACTAGGTGGAGGTAGAAGTCTAGATTCCCCACTTGGCCTGTTTTGACACTGGATGGGAGGGAACAGTTCCTCATTACTACTGGATGTAGATGTTCTGGCTCCCCACATGGTCTATAATGACACTGTGGTAGAGGAGATCTCATTATTGCTGGGCGATGGTAAAAGTCCTGACTCTCCAGTCCAGTGTAGTATCCACTGCACTGTGGGGGTGTGTGGGGGAGGAATGGAAATGAAAGTCCAGGCTCTCTACTTGGCCTTCTCTGACACTACCCTGGCAGGGGTGTTGGGGTACCTCATTATAAGAAGTTGAGGCTCCTCACTCAGCCTTTGCTTGTTGGGTGTAGCCAAAGTCTTTTTCTGTGATATTTGGCTGGGATAGAGAATTTGTTTTCTGAAAGTTTTCTATATTTCAAGGCTTCCCTTTTCCTGGTGCTGTGTCTAGGAGAGGCTTTTTTGAGACTTCAAGACACATATTTGTCTGTGTCCACTGGTGTTTCTGAATTCTTTAGCATCACTTCTGCAGTATGTAAGGCAAAAATAAAACCTAGGGTATTCACCACCTTGATATTCCTTGAGTCTCAAGGTCTCTAGCCTGTCTGATTTCTTTTTTCCACCATTCAGAGTCATCTTATGTGTTTTATAAATAATAACTTAGCCAAATCTCCTTGATATCTTATTTTATTCCCCTTGTGCTTGATCTCTGAATTCTAATGATCTGGAGTGGAGCCTGGGTGTGGTTGCTTTAAAATATGTCCACAAGAGTTTTGGCAGTCCTCCCTTCAAGGAGCCTAATCTCTGTTTCATTAGTTGTTTTTTCCGGTTTGTTTCCTTGTTGTTTTGTTTGGAACAAATTCCTCCGTCTTCTCATTTTGCTTAACTTTCTCTGTCTCTGTGAAATTAGGTGAAACAGTTACCTATCCCAGTTTTGAAGGGGTGTCCTTGTTTGGAAACATCTCTATTCAGTCTATGTGTGCCCAGTGGCTTTGGTGGGACAGCTGGATCTGAAGTGAGCACTGGTCAAGTCTTCCACTAGGGTGTGCTGGTAGCTGTCACCTTTTTTCAGGGGCTGGAGATAGAGGGGCTAGAACCAGAGCCACATGTAAGTTGGGCTTCTCCTGTGCTCAGTGGGTGTCACCACCCTCTCAGGGGCAGGATCAGGTCCCAAGGTGTGGGGGCAGAAGCCCTGAGGGCCAGGTCCGAGCTGATTCTGCTCCTTCTAAGCATGAGATCTCCCCCCCTCCCAAAAAGGACACCTTCGCCTCACAGGGGTTCAGTGCTGGAGCAACAGGGGCCAGAGTGAACACCCAGTGCTATTTAGGTCTTTAAATTCTTTCAACAATGTTTTGTAGCTTTCAGTATACAAGTCTCTTCCTTCATTAAATTTATTCCTAAGTATTTTATTCCTTTTGATGCTATTGTAAATGGAATTGTATTAATTTCATTTTAGATTATTCATTGCTAGTGTATAGCAACACAATTAAGTGTTGTATATTGATCTTGTGTCCTGCAACCTTGCTGAACTTTATTATTTCTAATGGTTTTTAGTGGAGCTCTCTATCTGTTAGAAAGGAGTAAACTCAAACAACTGGTTACAGTAACTTTGTATGTGTAAGATCTCTAGAGAGAAAGGAAAGCCCAGCTCTTAAGGAGAATAAAGAGAGGAAGTGCTGAGCTGTCTGTGCCCATGGTTGATAGAAAAGTAGTGATTTACAAAACTGGTCTTCCTGGGAAAAGGAAAAGGGGACAGAGAAAGAAAACAGATACTTCAATAATATCACTGGGACCTATCAGAAGGAATTACAATGTTAATGACTTACCATAAATGACATAATACCTCAACCAATGAATTGAGAGCTATTACTTTTTCTAGAAGTGGCTCCTGTAGGGTTGTGTAAATCCTTGACTGTGGGGAAAAAACCTTGTGCTCACTTCAGTCTGTTGCTTTACTCTGCCCTTTAAATCTTTATTTGTATTTCTCAAAGACTTCAATTACCTTAGAGCTATTGAAATAACTTTTTGTATATTTAATGTTACTACAATTAATTTTCTTTCCAAAACATGAGAACTCCCCATCCCCATCAATAGTGACAGATTCAGTTAAAATGTCAACCTAAAAACAAGACCACAAAAATCAAAAGCTGCATTTGGAGTACATGAACATGTTTGGGTTTTTGGATTACATTTCAGTAATCCTCTACTTAACAAGAGACAGTAACAACGTGCATGTGATTCACAAAATAGAATGAAGGCTGGTTGCCAAAATATGGTTAATATATATTCATTATTATATAATTAGCCTCTGCTTCTTTTTAACCATTTATTTTTAGAAAGCAGTAGATAGATATACTTAGAATAATAAACAATTTTGATTGGTTACACTATTATGATGTCAGATGGAACTCAATAATTTAGAGTAGGCTAGCATTACATCTTCATGAAGTCACTAAGTATATATATATACTTTATATATATATATCTATATATATAAATATATATATTTTATCATTTGCTAATTTGTGCTCTTACTTCAAGGCTATTTATTAATATTTGATACGTGGAGTAAGAAAACAGTATGTGTGCTTAAGCACACACATATATAAACTCAGATCAGTTAATATATGAAGTGCCTAGTTCAATTCCTGGCCTATAGTATGCCTCAATAAATGCTAGCTGTAATATTTTAAATTCTCACTAATATTCTCTCTCTCCCACAAGGTTCTTTACAGTGCCTTGCCTCACAAGCACTTAAATTTAGAATACTGGACTCTCCCCTCCCTTCCCTGTCTTTAGCATACATTTGTCCAAATCTTATTCATACACAACTGGTCACAGATTGTTGTTGGACACCTATGACTTTCCTACTGTTCACGCTGGTTTTTGAAAACCTTAAAATAGCAAATCCCATTGACTGCAAACACCGACAGCAAATGTGTATGTAACAACTAACGCCTTTCCCCCATGTGCCCTGCTCCCTGCTACCAATCAGAGATGCATTAAACTTCTTATCTAAATATATTCCCAAGAACTTAGAAATCTTTGTGTACCTACAAAGAAACTCGAGAGTATGAGAAGAGGGAGATTCCCTTCATCCAGGGCATGCAGAAAACTTCCCACAGATTTCTGTAACAGGACAGAATTACTCTAATCTTTGGGGTTGTATCTCTTTTAAGGCTCGAAGGACTAGAAAAACCCCACCTGAAAGTTGAGCTTACCGAAAGGGGAGCATGGTATACTCAAAACGCTCTACCCCGTACTAGAAGCGACCTTCGGGCAGCACCTGCTGCGCCTGTATCACAACTGCCGCCCGTCTTGCTCGCGGTTCTCAGTTCATTCCCGCTTCCTTTGCTCTCTTCAGACTCTTTCCCAGACTTCCGTTCGAACTTCCCGGCCGCGGCAGAACCCACCAATCACAAACGCCCTGCCTCAGGCCACGCCCCCTTCTCATCGCCCCCTCCGGGAACCGGAGTCGGATTTCGCGCACACCCCTCCTTCCCTTACGCACGCTGCGCGCGGACGTCGGCCTCTGACGCCGTCGTTGCCCTCGGGGTCGGCTCTCGCCCGGGTCGCTCCCGCAGACCGTTGGGCACCCGGCCCAACGTCCTCCCTCAGGCCCTCCCACACCCTAGGACCCGCTCTGGCGGCGGCGACCCATGTGGGGGTTCGGGCTCCTGCGGTCGCCGCCGCTGCTTCTCCTGCTACCGCAGCTCGGAATCGGAGTCGCAGCGTTCAGCTCTCAGGCCGGAACCATGAACCTGGGCGGCAGCAGCAGCCGCAGCGGCGCTCTCGGCTCCCCGTCAGCCGAGCGGTGCAGGCAGCAGTGCGTGCAGCTGTCCGCGGTGCCGGGAGCCGACCCGCAGCGAGGCAACGAGTTGGTCCTGCTGGCGGCGGCGGCGGTGGCGGCCGCTGGGGAGGGACTGGAACGGCGGGACCTCCCTGGGGACCTGGCGAAGGAGGAGCCGCAACCACCGCCCCAGCATCACGTACTCTATTTCCCCGGGGATGTGCAGGTAACCTGCGGCCTGCCTGGGCACCTGCTCCTTCTTCTTGTACATATGCGAATTCTCTAGATTCCTCCCTCGTAGCTGGGGCCCGGTTCCTTGCCTCGCCTGAACACACTCACACATGGCGCTTAAACGGGGTGGCTCCACGAAATCCAGAACCGCCCCTTCCACGCCCTGACCCCCTCCTCATAGAGCCCTAGACAGGAGGTGTCCTTGGAGGGCTACGACATCGAAAGAGCCAGCCGTCAGTCCAGGTTTCGAGGGGGTGGAATTGAAGACCTAGAAACGAGAAAATGTGTATTTATTCTATAACTTGGTTTCTCAGAGGATCTGTGGGGGAGGGGGCAGGAGGCGGAGAGAGGGCTTTTAAATTAGCGTGCTGGCAGTTATTAAAAAGTAAACAGACAAAATACTGGTACTAGGGTGTGACGCTCTCAGTAACCCTAAGAAGGGGAGAATGGGTGGAAGAAAAGGAACAGGAATCGCTAAGCATGTCAATATTTTGATGCTCACCTAAATTCTGTACTTTTTTGTGTGTGATTTTATCTTTATTATTAATCTTGCGGCTGCAGGCAAATATACATGGCTATGTTGTCCTGGAAAGCTGGGCCTTAATCTAGATCTTAATCTAGAACTGCTTTGTCTAATAGGGTAGCCATTAGTTATATGGGGCTATTTAATTAAAACTAAATAGAATTAAAAATCCAGTTTCTCCGTCGCACTAGCTGCATTTCAAATGCTCAGCGGCCCCTAAGGTTTGTGTGTGCTGTACTGGACAGTGCAGTTACAGAGCATTTCCACGGAACATTCCCTTCATCACAGAGTTCTCTTGGGTAGTGCTGGTATAGACAGGTGAAGCTAAAATATGGCTGAATGTGTTTCTTAAACCGTGAAATAATTAGTTTATTAAACAATTATTGTTTTTGAAATTAATGCTTTAAAAAAATATGTTTACAAACGTTGTGCCCTGAGTCAGATGATGATGAAGGTAAATGTAGTTTTTTCTCTTGCCCTCCAAATAATTGACTGGTCTAGTTGACTGCTAATCAAAACTAGTATTTCGATTTAAGAGGAGGAATTTACTGTACTCAGTTGATGCCCTTTTGCTCGGTTTGGGAAATCAGCATGGCATTGCTGACAGTGACTTCCAGGGTTTTGTGGACCAGCTACTGTGTGCATCCATAACAATGATGATAATGATAATGATAACTAACTGTCATTGAACACCTACTAAATATTTTTAAAGTGTGCAAGTCAGAATATAGCACAGATCTTCAGGTGAAATCTATAAAGTGCTAAATATAGTTAGACTGATACCTCCTTTCATTTTGACATCATCCATTTCTTTAAGTAGCCTGAGATTCCATTAGCTTTTTGGACAGTGATATACTGTTGATTTATGCAGAGTATGAAGTCCTCTAAAAACCCAGGGCTTTTAGAGAAGAAATAGAGAATAATAATGCATCAAAGGCTCTGAGGCCAGATCGCCTAGTTTTAAACCCTGATTCTGCACTTTTTAGCTATGAAATATCTGGCCAATTGTTAAATCTCTCTGTGTTGCAGCCAGCTCAGCTACAAAATGGGAATGATGATGTATAGGATATCAATGAGGATTAAATATGTGAATACCCAATGAGTTACCCTCCCTTCTTATCTTTCTGATGAACTTTTTAATTATTGGGGAGTTCTGTAGCGCTCAGTTCTTGGACTTTTCCTCTGACTACCTTTACTCCCTTTGTGATCTCTTTCAGTCTTGTGGCTTTACATGCTACCTATACTCTGACGACCTTCAACATTTGTGTTCTAGCCTATTCCTGGAACTTTAAACTTGCCGTTACATGCACGTATTTCCTTTCGGACATTTAATAGATATCTCAAACCTAAAGTCTCTGGATCTTTGTCCCTAAACTTGCTCTTCCTGTAGTCATCATCTTGTCTCTCAGTTAATGGAAACACTTCCTATTTAGTTGCTCAAGTTAGAAATCTTGAAATTATCCTTTTGTCCTCTCTTAATACATCAGCAAATAAAGTGGCTTTACCTCCTAAATGTATCTAGAAGTGATCAGAATAATCATTTAAAAACCTAGGTCAAATCATACCACACCTCTGCTCGAAACACCAGCAGCTTCCCGTGCCACTCATAGTAAAAGCCAGAGTCCTCTTGATGGCATGCAAGGCCCTTCACTCTATTTACCTTTCCCACCCTGTAGCTTTTCTTTTCTTTTTTTCTCTTTTTTGGCCACACTGCTTGGCACGCAGGATCTTTGTTCCCTGACCAGGGACTGAGCCTGTGCCCCCTGCAGTGGAAGCCCGGAGTCCTCACCATTGGACTGCCAGGGAATTCCCACCCTGCTGCTTTTTTGAGTGTTTCCTTTATCTGTTTTACTCTCCACAGAAGGTTCCAGCCACACCAGCCTTCTTCATATTGCTCATGGTAGACACACTTGACCTCAAGTTTGCACGTACTGCCTGGAACAATTTTCCTGCAGATGTCTGTAAGGATTCATTAGTTCACCTATTTCAAGTCTCTGCTCAAAAGTTGCCTTCACAGTGAGGCCTTTGATGACCATCCTATTTAATAATCATACATGTGCACAGGATCCCTGTCAACTTTTCTCCTAATAAATAATTAGGATAATTCATTTTTATCCATTTCATTTACTATATTAGTTATTCATTTTGGATTTTGTCTGTCTTCCACTAGTATGATGCACGCTTCACGTCTGTTTTCTTCACTGTTGTATCTGCGATGCTTAGTGAGTGGCATGAAGTAGGTGTTCAGTAGATAGCTTATTGAATGAATAAACGTAAGTTCTTTTGAACAATGTATTAAGTGCTACTTGGCTATTATTATATGAAGGGCTTTTAGGCTCAGATTTCCTTCTCTTTGCACTTGATTCTTTTGAGCCTAATGTCTATTCTTATGAAATTTACCCTGTGAGATACAGCTCATCTTTTAGTGTATTGATCCTTTTAGAACCTTTATTTTCATTTATATCATATATAGATTAAATAAGCATTCTTTCTATATCTTTATTTTTAATTTGGATAAATATTGAACAGAATAGGGCCAAACAGAACTTTGTAGGATACCATTAGAAGTTTTGCCTCATGTTAACACAGATTCATTATTTGATGTTAATTGGATCTGGTTGACAGTATAATTTTAAATGCTAATTACCATTACTTTTTTGATTTCCTTCTTGCAGTCATCTTTTATTGTATGTCCTTTTTTATTCTATGCTTGCCCTTTTATCCTTTGAATTATAGGAAAGCTGAGACCGTAGTAATTCACTTTTCTTTAGGTACCTCCTGATGTTTTTCTTATCAGTAGTGATTTTGGAGGGGGATCAGAATTTTTTTAAGTAGGTACTGTCCAATTTTCTTGAGTTCCTTGCTTTTTAGATCCTCAGGATACAGGATTGTAGGTATTTCTTTTTTTTCTTTTTTTTTATTTTATTTTATTTTTTTGCGGTACGCGGGACTCTCACTGTTCTGGCTTCTCCCGTTGCGGAGCACAGGCTCTGGACGCGCAGGCCCAGCAGCCATGGCTCCCGGGCCTAGCCGCTCCGTGGCTTGTGGGATCTTCCCGGACTGGGGCACGAACCCGTGTCCCCTGCATCAGCAGGCGGACTCTCAACCACTGCACCACCAGGGAAGCCCTATTTCTAAGTGTAAGTTTACAATTTGATGAATTTCAACGAATACAATTATGTAACCATCACAATAATCATGTAATACAACATCTTGATCACCCTAAAAAGTACCCCTGTGCCCTACTTTTAGTCAATCTCTTTTCTCAGCCACAGGCAACCACTAATCTGCTTTCTTTTCAGTATAGTTTTGCCTTTTCTAGATTTTCATTAGTTAGGAGTCATGTAGTATGTAGTCTTGTGTCTGGCTTCTTTCACTTAGCCTAATGCTTTTGAAATGCATTCTTCCTGTTTTTTCTGTCATGAAGTTTATTTCTTTTTAATGCCAAGTAGTTTTCTGTGTATGGACATACAATTTGCTTACCCATTCAGCAGTTCATGAACATTTGGGTCATTTCCAAGTTTAGCTTTTAAAAACTTTTGCTTTCCTAAACACTAGGATATATAGATGACCATGCCCTAAGTGTATGTCCTGGTGAGTAGGAAAAGACTCACTTCTCCTATGTGATTCTCCTTTGCTATTCACACTATTACCACACTCAGAATATTTCTGACAACAGATGTGTGGGTATTTCCCCCCACACCAAGCAATTCTCTGCAACACCAGCTGGGTGTCCTATAATTCAATTCAATTCTGATGCTATCTACCTGGAGTTAGTGTCAGATTCCACACGTTAAGGGCTCAGTCCCACAAGTCTTTTCCCCTCCCCACTTCAGACGCCAGTCGCCAAGTCCCAGTTTATCACCTGTACTGCTGACTGAACAGCTATAGATTGGGGTTTGCACGATCCCTCTCCTTGGGTTCAGTTAGTATGCTAGAATGGCTCACAGAACTTTGGAAAACAGTTTACATAGTGTTTACCCATTTGTTATGAAAGGATATGATAAAGGATACAGGTGAACATCCAGATGGAAGAGATGCACAGGGCAAGGTATGTGGGAAGAGGTGCAGAGCTTCCATGCTCTCTCTGAGTGCACCTCTTTCCTAGCACCTCCTGTGTTCACCAACCTGGAAGCTATCCAAGCTTGTACTTTGGGGATTTTTATGGAGGCTTCATTGCATAGGTATGATCAGTCTTTAACTTTATTTCCAGTCCCTCTCTGGAGAATGGGGAGTGGGTTTGAAAGTTCCAAACTTCTCATCATGTCTTGGTCTTTCTGGTGACCAACCCCTGTCACCCATGAAATTCCAAGGGTTTTAGGAGCTCTGTGCCAAGAACCATGGGCGCGCGCACACACACACACACACACACTCACTCTACTATTTCACATCTGACCATATACCCTGGGGCTTCGTGTGCTATGACGAGCAGCCTTCTTAGGCTGTTCCTGTTACGGTCCTTTTAGCTTGCTTACGTGAGATGTCCACTTTATGCTCAGCGAAGATGCCCCCTTGACGCATTTTTTATGGAAGTACAGCTCGTACCCTATATAGCTCTCCTCACTCTGCTATAACAATAGTCCACCTAACTTAAGTCTTTATCATGGAGACACATGTCAAGTTTTCCTAAAAATCCTTTGTACCAGTACTTCAGTAGCAGTGTGGGATGGGCCTTTATGTTTTTGCAGGTCAGCAAGCATCTACCTGTGGAGTAACTACCCCTTAATCTCTCCAGGAGATTCTCTTGCCGCCTGCCTCACTGGGGATGAGGAAGCATGCCTCCTACCCTTTAACCCTTACAGGGAGAGTAAGTGCATTGCATTCCCAACTGGGATGAAAACTCTCTCAAAAGAAAACCCTTTCTTCCCACGTTCTTCCACCTCTTCTGTAGATTGGCCTTGTATAGTAGCCTGGGTTGCAGAACTGGTTTTGACTACCTGTTAGCAAGTCCTATGGGGATGTCTGGTGTCTCTTTCTAGAATATGGGAGTACTTATCCATTGTTCTTAGATTTGGACTTATTAGACACAAGAGTAACAGTCTTACTTTTACATTTTAATACATACACACAGTTACTTAGTATGAGCATTTTCCTACTCTGATCATGTAACCTCTGGTTAATCAAAGAAAACACCAAGTTTTTAGGTTTACCACCTCCTATGTGGTAGAGACTAAATGGAGTCATAAAATCTTATTCATTTTAGCTCATTAAATAACTATATAATATAAATAACTGTATAGTTTGTAGGAGCTCAGTTTCCTTAGCTATAAAAACGATTTAGATGTTTGTGCTTTCTTGTGTATTTGGCACTTATAACTAGCTATTTAGGAATCCATAGAATAATTCAGTGTTGGCGCTGTTCTTCCCAACTAATATTTGGGTGTCTTTATGAAGACCTGACTAATATTCCTACTTCAGACATAATAGGAATTCTACTGCATAATTCTGGAATTTCTACTAATACTACAAAACTGAGCTCATGTATTTGTGGAGCCTTCCCTGATGTCCCAAAACATAGCTCGAGTCTCCCTTTCTCTATGTCCCCTCACAGTTCTTCACATATCCCTGCTTTACAGCAGTAATCATATTGCCTTGTAATTATTTATCTCTGTCTCTCCCACTGGACTGTGTTCTTGAGGGACTGTGAACTGTGCTTAGTGACCCACAAATGCCCACTGATGAATATATGAAGAAATGGAAGTCAAAGTTCAATAGGCAAGAATATTTCCACCTTTCAATTTGTGTTGGAAATTTGTTCCTTCCCTTTCTGATGATGCTCATGTGTGTGCACGCATGCCCACCTCTGCATGTGGGGGTAGTTCCTTTCATGTTCATCCCTCTATTCTTTACATTGGTGCCTGAATTGCAAATTCTTTCATTTTTTGGACGAAAGGGTTCTGTGCAGAAAAAGAGTGTAGATTTCTTATAGGTAGGGACAAGGGAAAGGGCCCAAATTTGTTTTCTCACTGAAATAAAAAAAAGAGATATTTATCAAAAAAAAAAAAAAGGATTTAGATGAGCCCTTTCAGATCCAAGCTCCTATGATAATTTTATATCTCATAAATCTGGATGTGCAGAAGGCAGTAGCAGAATCCATAAAAAAATTAAATGATGGCCTTCTGGGAATAGGTTTTTTTTAACATATATGACAAACTTAATATTAATGAGGTAAAAACTGTTAAGAAGGACTTGAGCATCCTTTTGGGAAAGTTATCAAAGGATATGAATAGAGAATTAACAAATGAAAATTGCCAATAAACATAGAAAAATGTTCAACCTGATTAGGAATAAAAATATGCAAATTAAAAGTAAGATATCATTTTATCTTAGTAGCAAAGATATTTTAAAAATTAATGCTAATAGCCAGTGTGGGTAAGGATGTGAGAAAATAAGCACTCATGTATACTTCCAGTGGAAGTATCAATTGGTATCAATCTTTTTGATGGGAAGTCTAAAAATTATACAAATCTATACTTATTGATAAGGAATCATGCCTGTAACATTTTAAAGTGAAAACTGTGTGTATAATCTTGCTGAGGGAAGAAATAAAGAATGCTCTCTTACATACATACTTGTATATGTGTATGTATACTACAGAACACTGGAATACTAGACACCAAAATTTTAATAGTGATTATTTCTAATGGTGGTTTTATGGATTGGTGGTTTTTATATCTTCCTTATACCTTTGCATGTAGACTAAATTTTTGTAGTATTACTTTTATTAGTCTTAATTTTTTTAATAGAAAAATGTGTATATTGCTAAAAATTCATTTTATTTAAGGTTGTACATTGAAAAATAAGTCTCCTTTTCATCCCTTTGGATGACTGGAGGCAGTCTCCGATTTCCCTTCCCTAAGGCTAACCATTGTTACTGATTTATATGTCCTTCCAGAGACATTCTGTGCTGAGGCAAACTTTTTTTTTTAAACACAAATGATAGCTCAGCATTCAGGGGGTTTTTTAGCCCTTATTTTACAACCCGTATTTTACAACCCGTGTGAGTGCTCATAGAACTGAAGCAGGAATAAATGTCCTTAGACAGATTTATTTATGCATGTGTGCAAGTATATCCCTGAGATAAACTCCTAGAAGTAGAATTACTAGGTCAAAAGAGAGGTGCATTTAAAAATGTTTGCTATATGATTGTTAGAAATAAGGAAAAAGTACAGTTCTATTTCCTTTCTCTCACACCCTATACCCAGTCCATTAGCAAATGCTGTTGACTCTACCTTCAAAATATATACAGAATCTGACCAGTTCTTACCACCTTTGCTTCTACTGCCACTGTGGTTCGAGCCACCTTCTCTCATTGGGGTTATACTTAAGTAGCCTCCTACTGGTCTCCCTGCTTCAAACTGTTGCCCCTTTGCACACAGGAGTCAGAGTAATCCTTCCAAACAGATTATATCAGCCATCTACTCCACACCCTATCAGAGCAAAGGCCAGAGTCCTCAGGGTATCTTCAGCACCTCCCCTCTTCACCAGCAATCTCTGTGACCCTCTTAGTGGTCACTTTTGCTCCTTCTTCACTTCACTGGAGGTACACTGGTCTCACTGGTGTATCTTGGTTACACCAACGATGGCTCCACTTCAGGTCATTTTGCAGTTCCTTATGACTGAAATAATCATGACTCAATCCCTCAGCTCCTTCAGGCCCTTCTCAGCTATTGTCTTATTGGAGACTACCCTGTGTTTAAATAATAATCTTCCACCCACTCCAAAACTTTACGCTCCTTATCACCCTTATCACGTATAACGTCTTGTGCTGTCCAGCCACTAGCTACTTGTAGCTATTGACCGCTTGAAATTTAGTGTGATCAAAGAGCTAAATTTTAAATTGTATTTAACTTTAAATCTAAAAACTGATAGTTCAGTTCCTGGAAAACTTTTAAGTGTGTTTGAGCAACTTGGGTATGTGAATCTACTTTTGCAACTGTAAATCTTATGAAATCTAAATTCAGATCAAGTATTTCCGATGAAAATTTAGCACCCAAATTGAGATGTGTTGTAAGTGTAAAATATACACTAGATTTCAAAAACTTAGAAAGAAAAAGAAATGTAATAATCTCAGTATTTTTTATGTTGGTTACATGTTGAAATGATAATATATTGGATGTATTGGGCTTAATAAAATGTATTATTAAAAATAATTTTGGGACTTCCCTGGCGGTCCAGTGGTTAAGACTCCATGCTTCCACTACAGGGGGCATGGGTTCAATCCCTGGTCAGAGAACTAATAAGATCCTGCATGCTGCAGGGCGTGGCCAAAAAAAAAAAATTTTCTTTTCACCTGTTAACTTTCTACTTTTTTTTTAACGTAGCTGCTAGAAAATTGTACATGTGGCTCATGTTATATTTCTGTTGGAGGGTGCTGCTCTATTAACTCATGGAGTTATTATGTATCTCTGTACTAGAATGTACACTCTTTGTGGGCAGGGGTTTCATCTCTTCTGATCCATGACTGTTCAGTACGTATCCAATAAATTTTATAGAATAAATGAAATAAATTTGAATGAATTTCCCTTTTTCAAGGATATTATGAATAAAAATTGAAAGGAAAACAAAACTTACATGTACGTCTTAGAACATAAACAAAAAGTTATTAATATATATAGAATACTTATAAATAAACCAAATAAAAAAAGGCAAAAGATATGAACAGGCACAAGTAGAAATCCAGATGGCTAATAAATATATGAACAAAATTTCAACTTCATTTAAATTTTTAATAAATTCAAATTAGAATAAGTTATCCTGTGCCAATGAAATTTAACAAAGATAAAAGAAAAATTATACATACTTCTCTGGAAGACAGTATTGTAGTCTATATAGTCAACCTTAAATTATGAATATTCTTTGACCTAGTTTTTCCACATCTGGGAATTTATTTTTAAGGATGTAATCACAGATGTACATGAAGATTTTTCTATAATGTTCATTGCAGCTTTGTAATATTAAAATTGAAATTAAACATAGCATTCAGGTTGCTAGAGTAATCCAAAGAGGGAGGAGTTCAGAATAGCAGCTTTAATAGGAAAATATTTTAGAATTCTGTGTTGGTCAAAAAATCTGTCTAAGAAACCAAATTTTTATTTTCAGTTAATGTCTTAGGAATAATAGATCATATGTATACTAAATAAAATCCATTTAAAAATCTATAATCATTCTAAAGTGTTTTCTTATTAAAATTTCTACTGTGCTATTTAGCTTTATCTTATAACCCTGTGTTTGATGGATTTGAGGCTTAAACTGAAGAAGTGATTTGTTTAAAATCTTAAAGCCAGAAGGTAATAGATTTATAGTTTTCATTTCTAGTACATTAACCATAGGTCATTATAACATCCCTACTTCCTCCCCAATAAAAATGGGAAACTAATTTTGTGGAAATAATTTTACATAACTGTGTATTTAATATTTGTTTTATCTTTCTTACCTTTCAGAATTACCATGAAATTATGACTCGTCATCCTGAGAATTATCAGTGGGAAAACTGGAGTCTAGAAAATGTTGCCACCATTTTAGCCCACCGGTTCCCCAATAGTTATATTTGGGTGATAAAGTGTTCCCGAATGCATTTGCACAAATTCAGCTGCTATGACAATTTTGTGAAAAGCAATATGTTTGGTGCTCCAGAACACAATACTGACTTTGGAGCTTTTAAGCATCTTTATACATTATTAGTTAATGCTTTTAACTTAAGTCAGAAGAGTTTGCTACCAAAGAAGAATGTGAAAGATTTGAATAAGGACGCCAAAGCATCTAATTGTAGATCCAGTTCTTCTCATACTACTAATGGTTGCCGGGGAGACAAAGAGAGGACCTGTGAAAAATTTGATGAGTCTGCCATGAGTTTTTATCCACCATCACTAAATGGTGCTTCTTTTACTTTGATTGGATTCAGTAAAGGTTGTGTTGTTTTGAATCAGTTGCTTTTTGAATTGAAAGAAGCCAAGAAAGACAAGAACATTGATGCTTTTATCAAAAGCATAAAAACAATGTACTGGCTGGATGGCGGTCATTCTGGGGGAAGCAATACTTGGATTACTTATCCAGAAGTCTTGAAAGAATTTGCACAAACAGGGATTATTGTTCACACCCATGTAACACCTTACCAAGTACATGATCCAATGAGATCTTGGATTGGAAAGGAGCACAAGAAATTTGTTCAGATACTTGGAGATTTTGGTATGCAGGTGACTAGCCAAATTCATTTTGCAAACGAAGCTCCTTCCATAGAGAATCACTTCAGGGTTCATGAAGTATTTTGAGACTGCAGTATTATTAATGCAGAAGAGCAGAAGCACTTTGTGCTATAAATTCAGATAATGAGATGTAATTCATAGATGCATTGTCAGGTTTTTTTTTGGTGGGGGGTGGGGGGAAGGAAGCACACATTCCTAAACTATGAGTGTAACGTGCAGTAGTGTTCCTTGCTTGTGAACGTGGATAGTTTTTAATTGGGACTGGGTTAGAATTAGTTTATTTGAAATCCAGAAGGTGGTTTGTGATAATCCTACAGGGAGATATAAGACCCTTAAGAATGAAAGTTATAATATAGTCCTTATAAAAGGCAATTAAGATGGTGATTGTTGGAAATAGTTTATTTTCTGAGTAATGTTTAAAACCAATTTTGGTGATACTTTAAGGGTAATTAGGTATTTTGGCACTGAAAACTTTTGAGTGGAAACACTGTTTCTCTTCAAACAAAGTGAAGGCACACTGATGTTTTCCATCAATTTGCAATAACTAGACCCTGCCCCTTATGTTTATAAACTTATGGTGTCATTCTTCAGTGTGCCATCAAGTGTTTTTTCTTAAGAGTCAAAATGTATTTGTTTCCACATATCTAAGAATGTGCAGTAGTGTAAAGTTAGTTTTTAAAAATCCTACACTTAAGCACTGTGGCTTAATTTTTAATTGGCAACTTTTGGATAAGACATTTTGGAGTTTCTTGCATTTTGGCAAAAAACCAGTTCTTTTGGAAAATTGTTTGAAATTGAACATAATTATGTATACTGGGTAAAAATACAGTACAGATTTTAAATTGTTTCATCCTATCATCTTTTGAAAGAGAGCAACTTAGGTAAAATATAATACTCTATTTGGTAGTGCCCTATTGAAAAGGAGATAGATTCTATAGAACTAAGTCACTATTTCTCCTGAAGCATGATTTTGTCTGCCCAAAGAAAGCATCTCTCCTTGGCCAAAATGTAAAACTATATTGCTATATGAAAAGTTGAAAGAGAAAGTTTGAAGACACAAATGATTTAATTTTGGCTCAGAGACTGAATTTGCTTAACACTGCTACATAATTTGGGTGAGGTTTCCTTCTGCCCATTTTTCTTGACCTAGATAAATACATTTTGAGAAACCAAGATCTAATGAATATCAACTAACATTGAAAGATTACAATAAAAGGCTAGTGGTCTTTTTAAAAATTGCTTATTAATAATTAGCTTTTGCAGGTCATGAAATAATTAAGCAGGGAAGTAACATGCTGCTTTCAGACTGAAAAAGAAAAAAAGACTGAAGCTTAATATCAATAACCCAGAGGGTCTAAATATATAAAACAATAGTTTAAAATGTTAATTTCTTGGTTTCGTCTCAGAATTATATTTTAATGACTCTATGAATATATTCCAAATATTCAGAAACTTATAAGAAAGGATTTTTACTTACCAGATGCTTAAATTGTATGAACTTCAGAATAGTATCTTTCAGTGTTTTTTTCCTTAAGGATGAAGTACAGTAGTTTTATATTGCTTTGGTTTCTTTTAAATACCTGCTGTTTCTTTTGAGACCCAAAATTCCCAACAAGGAAACAAGTCAGCCTAATTCTAACGTTTGACTTATTACCTTGTCTTAAAGCACCATTATTGATTGGATGGCTTCTTTCAATACGTTTAATAATCCTTGGTTAAATTTATGTGTATCTAATGTAACATAGCTAAGTTACTGAGTACTTTAATGAGGGGGGGAAGGAAAGGCATTTATTTCTACAGGATTAACTAAAATGGAAAACGTATGACTTTTAGCAGAAAGATTCATTTAAAAATCTGAGATATTTAAAATATGGTCCTTGTAGCTATCCAGTCATGTAAATGCTTAATTGTAATTGTTATATGTTGAACGGATATTAAGAATAACTGTCTGGGACACCTGGAATTGCCATTGCATCAAAATGAGACAGTGTTGAGAACTGAAAATATTTTCTTTAATGAAAATATATTCAAGTTGATCCATATTCAAATATTTGTTTAATACTTAAAATTTGTTCTTTCTCCACATTTGTTTAAAACTATTATAAATGTTAGTGTATCCTTTGGATTGTGCCTTTGTGTTTGTGTCATGAAAGAGTCAACTGAGAAAAGTAGTCAAACAAACAAATAATGTGAAAGTTGTTACCGCCACAGCATGAATGTACAGTTGTATTAAATTTAATCCACAGAAGTCTGTTTGGATGTGCTGTTTGTTACTAGATTTGTTAAAACTTTAGATCGTTATTTGGAAGGAAGCGATTTCTCTCCACTTTGCCAGTTTGGGTTTGTGTGTGTTTTCATTAACCTCCATGTTTTTTTATACAGGCAACTTTGAACCTTTCCTATAAAAATACATCTCTTCTTTTTCTTTAAATTGCTCCACAGAAAATAGCATCATTTCCTTCTGTTGGATTTCCTAGACAACAAAATCTCTCGAAAATAAGTAAGTTCTTCCTTTTCTACGCTAATCATCTGTATTCCTTTAGCTGTCATCAAGAGACTTGGTTAGAATATGGTGTGATCTGTTTTTCATTTCATTCATGCAATATCTAAGCCCCACCAAGGGCAAAGAAGGTCTAGGCACTGAGGATACAGTACAGACAAAACAGTTCCAGCATGTGAGGATGGAAATGTGTAATAGCCTAAGGCTTAAGAGGAAAAATATGAAACAAAAAGGTATTATTCTTAAAAGAGCTATTCTGTTACACTTCATTTAAGGGCTTTTAAGAGAAACATGCTTTAGAGGGTAAGATATTCATGTAGATAGACATCTGTGAATTCAGGTTGCTCTTTACAAAGGCAGAGAGGCCAAGCAGCTCTTAGTGGTAGAGACAGGCAGTCACTTAGGATGGTCATTTTAGTATCCTATTTAATGGAACTTGAAAAAATACAATATAACTTAGGTGTATTTAAGACATCCAAACACCCATGGCCTGTATGCTTGAAAAAAGACTGTAAGGTAACACCAGAGATATGTGGGTGACTACCAATCATCTATGTTAGTTCCTCCTGACTATATCTGTTTTTTAGCACTGGGGGAAGGAGTCACAGCAGCACAGTTCCAACTCCATCCAGACGTGCATTCCTGCTTCCTGCATTTTTTGGTGGGGGTCAACTTCTTAGATTAAGCTTTGATGTCTGTTGGCAACATCAGATGGGTAAGAAAAGCCTCATTGGGCTTCCCTGGTGGCGTAGTGGTTGAGAGTCCGCCTGCCGATGCAGGGGACATGGGTTCATGCCCCGGTCCGGGAAGATCCCACATGCCGCGGAGTGGCTGGGCCCGTGAGCCGTGGCTGCTGGGCCTGCACGTCTGGAGCCTGTGCTCCACAATGGGAGAGGCCACAACAGTGAGAGGCCCACGTACTGCAAAAAAAAAAAAAAAAAAAAAAAGAAAAGAAAAGCCTCATTACTAAGGTTCTTTCCAAATGTTCACATAGCTGCTGTTCAAAAGGATAGAAAATAAGCCATGTTGACCTTGTTTCCCTTGTTTTGATATTTCATCGAAGTGACAAGTTTGAAATTACTGAATAAATAGAATTCAGATGTAATTATGTACCAAGAAAAATACTGTTAATGTTTGTGAGGAGAAAATAATTACAATCTTCGCATGTATTTTTAAAATTTATTTTGAAAGAATAATATATACCAGGGCAAAAAAAAAAAATCAGATAATAACTGCAAATTCCAGTCTTCCCATCTACTTGTCTAACCTCAGAGGCAGTCACTATCACTGGTTTCTCATGTATCCTTGCAGAGATAATTCTATGCATATACAAATAAATGTTTATTTACAGCATACCTTTTACACAAATGGCATCGTACTGTACTCATAGTTTCAAACCTTTTTCTCATTTAATTACCTTGGGAAAATACCTTGCCAGTACATACATATACCTGTCTCATTCTTTGACTGCATGCTATTCCATTTTTATATTACACTCTGCTGTCTACCTGTTCATTAGTCTTACTTTGTATCTCTTGTCTGTGTAGCAAGCAGCACATTGAGTTGTTTTGCTGGCAGAGGAAAAAAATTCCTTTGTGGCCCTGAACTGTAACCAGAGAATAACTATATAATGTATCCCTAAGTATCTGAGATGAGCTGCACCTAAGGGTAAGAATGGAGAGTTACTAATCTGGGCACCACAACTATAATTTCAAGTTTCTATCACCCAGCTGTGTCAGCCTCGACAGTCATTTAAGCAATCTGGATTGACTAGATGATTTCTAAGATCCCTTTCAGCAACAAAATTCTGAGATTTGGAATTCCTGACAAGTTGCAGCTAACATGCTGTGTACTATTTTATATATGAAAAACATCTCATTTGGTCTCAGCCAGGTAGGCAAAAAGATTAAAATATTTTGCATTTAAAATAAAAGACCCTAGGGGACTTCCCTGGCAGTCCAGTGGTTAAGACTGCGATTCCAATGCAGGGGGCAGGCATGGGTTCCGGCCCTGGTCAAGGAACCAGGATTCCACATGCCGCGCAGCGTGGCCAAAAAAATAAAAGACCCTAACATTAAAAATTATGACCAGGAATTTTAACTCCCCCCCAAAAATAAATAAAACCTCCCAAAGGATTCATCAGTATTGCAGATATTATAATGTTGCAACAGGAACTACCTCAAATCTCTCAGCAAAGGAATATTAGATGGAAGCTAGCACCAGCCATCAACCATGTTCCTGCCCTTCAGCTATCTCCTTTATTTCTGTAGCAATCCTATAAAGTTCAAGTTTTATTTTAAAGATGAGGAAAGTAAGCTTCTTAGGAGATTAACTTGCCTAAAGTCCAGTTTACTTTCCAAATAAACTGAATTAAAATGAATATTCGTTAGGCAAATTGTAATCTCAGCTTCCTAGTTTTCCACATGACCCTGGACATACATATTTTGCACTGATTCTCTTACTGGTTAAAAAAAAAGGGGTTTATTAAAGAGCTGACTCTAAATACTATTCCAACTAAAAGGGGTTTTGCTGTTTTTTTTTTCTTCCCAAAGAAAATCATTAAAGAAGTTCTTTGCTTAACCTAAGAAATAATAAAAATCAAAATCTAATAATTAGATATAAAACAATTTTTTTGACAGACTTCTTTTGTTGACCTGAGTAACTTCATTCTCTCTTCCCAAAGATGCCTGGTAAGTTGAGAACAATTTTTTTATATACTTTTCCTTTCTTATTTGTTGTAATTTGCCTTTCATACCTGAAATTAATCCAACTCCAAACACGGTATGAGTGGATAAATTATTTTTAAAAGAAAGTTTTCTCCATAATTAAACTGCACTAAATCGATGTACTCAGATTGCTTTAGATGGGCACATTTGTATTCAGTAAATATATATGGGCTTTCTTCAATGACACTGCAATAAAATTACTAGGTGCAAAACAAAGAATGCCATAGATCCACATTCAATCGCTGATTGTCTCCAATAATGATGTTATTGGTATCTCTCATGTATTCATTCTTAAAAGAAATTTTTTTTAAAAAAGGGGGATAGGCAGAAAACATCTAGTGGGGAAAACTTGAATTAGGTTAAAGTTTAGCCATAGGTATAAATTAAAACTGATTTGAATATTTTCTGACATTCAAAAACTGAAAAGGGCAGGCCTAACTTACTGGGTACCAAGAAAACCAGGATCAGATTAAACACTTGCTTTGGACAAATCACAAAACTAATAGTCCAAATCACTATCATCTAATCCAGTTGTTCTCAATCCTAATTATGCATCAAAACAATCTATGAGTTCTATTAAATAGATACCTATGCCAAACCCTAAAAACACTGAATCAGAGTCTACAAAGATGGGGCCTAGGCATCTGTATGTTATAAAAAGCTCAAAAGATTAATGTAGTACATATTGTTCGTTGCCCATGTTTTTTCCTTATCTGGATTCTGATTCTAAAAATTATCCATTCTACCTCATGTGTCTCAGGGGCAGCGGATTCTATTTCCAGCTCCAGTAGCTCCAACTGACCTAAGAGTTATTCCATATCCTTTACCAGTGACTGGCTCAGGGATGGACAGGTCTAAGCCACTTTAGATCAATGAGACCCAAGCATCTGGCGGCAAATTCTGGGAAAGCTTTGCATGTTAAGAGGGCCCCTGGAATCCCCTGATTCCTCCACTTCATGTAAATGAACATGCACCCAGCCCCAACTGCTATTGGCAGCCATCCCATGACCACGAGGGAAGCCAGCACTAGTATGATGCCAATGCTGCAGTTGAAAACGGGAGAAAAAAACCCCCAAAGTTTCCTGGTGACCCTTCTGAATCACTGGAATAGAAATACTGAAGCCCTTTCTATCAGTAGACTTCATGTATAATGATTCAATACATTTTCTTATTGTTTAGGTCATTTTAAGTTGGATTTTTAGTTATTTGCACCTGAAAGCTAAAGAGCTGTCCCACTGCAGCACTTTTTCAACCATAACAATCTGTATTAAGTAGAAACCACACAAACATGCCTTCATACTTCTTTAATCTGTAAATCTGAGATTGATTTATCTTTCCTATTTTAACAAAGGATAAATCTTTAAAAAAATAATTTACATCTTGTTATACTTCTCCAGTATTTGAGTTGAACTGTATTTAAAAGTTTATGCTCACTGCATTCACTTCAATATTTATTCAAAGTTTTTGCTATAGGCTTTGTCTTGAATGTGCAAGACCATTCGCCGTGCATAGAAGTCCCTGTATTCCTCTGGTAATTCAGCCAGGGTTTTTAAGGCTCTGTCCAAAATTTGTGCAGCTCTTGATGCTGCTGTAGGATCTTTGTTTCCATAGGTATCCGTTTTATCATAGCATTCAGATGGAAGATGCTTCCAAAAGACGTTCACTCCCACTCCAAACTCTTCAGATATTACATTATGGAACCATAAAGCTGGAGAAGTTTTAAAAAAAAAAAGTTAAAAATAAAAGCTACAGTTAAAAAAAAAAAACCAAAATGTCAGTGAAATATCACGAATTGCATTATAGCCAATGCAAGAAATAATTCTTGTAACTAGATCCCTTCGTTAGCACACTCCCAGCTTTTAACAGAATCATTTTAACTTTTATGAATTGCCAACCAATTTAAAGTGTCAATAGCACAACCCTACGTTTAAAACCTTTGGAAGTAGCAAATTTTCCTTTTAACTTGAAAGACATAATAAAGTTATATTTGTTTTGTAGTTCTGTAATTTGGGGCTGTGTTTTGTGTTACTTGTTTACACTTCCTGAGTCACACAACCACATCAAAAGTGTTCATTTTTTATACACAGAACATTTCAATTATTTGAGGAGTATCTTTGACCTTTTCTGACTCAGTACAGTACTTTTGTTCTCAAAGACTTCCTGTACAAGCTGCATTTGGTTTTCTAACTTGCTTGAATCTGCATTCACTGTAGCCTCCTCAGTTTTACATTTCTAATGCAATTATAATCGTCTTATATTTCTTTCAGCTCCTTTATAATAAGTATATAAAACTAAAGCAAATATTTTGGTTGTGGAGAGGATGAGTAAACTTTTATCATATAGCTAATTAATATTTTACTTCCACTAGAAAGCTTACTTCTTTGTTTTCAATTGAGTCTAAATATTTTCAAAACACAGGTGCTACAGAAATACTAAAGCAACACTACAATATAATAAAGATGAAATACTAGTCACATCCAAAAAAAGTTTAATCCTGTGGAAAGGAGAAAGGAAGATTTATAAGAAGCTAAATTTTAGAAACAAACTCATTCTGAGTGCTCTAGGAGAAACAAAAGCTTAAAATATTTTGATTTACAAAACTAGGTTCCAAACATGGTTTTAATCTTAACTACTCTTTCTTTCAGAACCTTTTTTTCCATATTCAATGTAACAGGAAAAAAAGGTAACTATTCTGTTAAATTTACATCCAAAGATGGGACTTTTGCTCTTACTTCAAAATATATGCAAATGTTCAGTATTTCTGTTTTGTTTTTTTTCTTCTTTTAAAGTTGTATACAGAATAAGGGAGAACTGCATCACCCTTAACCATGCTCTCAAGACACAAAACCCCAAAATTTAAGTAACGGCAATGGATTTAAAAAATATGTGCTGGTTGTAGCAATCCCACTACTGGGCATATACCCTGAGAAAACCATAATTCAGAAAGAGTCATGTACCACAATGTTCACTGCAGCACTGTTTACAATAGCCAGGACATGGAAGCAACCTAAGTGTCCATTGACAGATGAACGGATAAAGAAGATGTGGCACGTATATACAATGGAATATTACTCAGCCATAAAAAGAAAAGAAATTTGAGTTATTTGTAGTGAGGTGGATGGACCTAGAGTCTGTCATACAGAGTGAAGTTAAGTCAGAAAGAAAAAAACAAATTATGCTAACACATATATATGGAATCTAAAAAAACAAAAGTTCTGATGAACAGGACAGGAATAAAGACACAGATGTAGAGAATGGACTTGAGGACACGGGGAGGGGGAAGGGTAAGCTGGGACGAAGTGAGAGTGGCATGGACATATATACACTACCAAGTGTAAAATAGATAGCTAGTGGGAAGCAGCCACACAGCACAGGGAGATCAGCTCGGTGCTTTGTGTCCACCTAGAGGGGTGGGATAGGGAGGGTGGGAGGGAGACGCAAGGGGGAGGAGAAATGGGGATATATGTATATGTATAGCTGATTCACTTTGTTATACAGTAGGAACTAACGCACCATTGTAAAGCAATTATACTCCAATAAAGATGTTAAAAAAAAAATGTGCTGGTTGTTTTCAATGAAGATTAAGAAGTCAAGTATCAAATTTTTTTTTTTTTTTTTTTTTGCGGTACGCGGGCCTCTCACTGTTGTGGCCTCTCCTGTCGCGGAACACAGGCTCCAGACGAGCAGGCTCAGCGGCCATGGCTCACGGGCCCAGCCACTCCCGGACCAGGGCACAAACCCATGTCCCCTGCATCGGCAGGCGGACTCTCAACCACTGCGCCACCAGGGAAGCCCCAAGGTATCAAATTTTTATACACAATTATGTGAAGGACATTTTATCAGGACAATACAAAGATTAACAAAACATGGTTTCTTGTCCTCAAAGAATTTATAATCTAGTCCCAAATGAGAATATCATATTATTATTAATAGTTTTTAACTTAATTTTATTATCACTGAAAAGTTATTAAACATATTAAACTTATTAACTTAGATATGGAAAATAAAACTATATAAATAGAATTTGTTAATGCATCCCTTTAATCTTAATTATGATTTTATAATCTTTATAATCTTCAGGTATTCAGTTTTGCATAATAATTACAGATGTTAATTATATCACTGGTTACTAACAGTAACTAATGCCTATTTACTGTTCAAAAACATTAAGTGACACTAATTCAGACTGTAGAAAAATGATGCACACAAAAGATATCATAGGTATTAAGACTAACATTTTTATATTTAATAAAATCTCTAATCTCTCTTGGCTTTGAAATATATTTACTATTTCTTGGTAAATACTTAAGTGACAGTTCTAAAACATGTTAATATTTTAGAAACAAAATGATTTTAAAAGTACAATGAGGTATAATCTTCTCCTAGATATAAAGTATCTTGTTTGAGATCCTTTAATAAAAGAATAAAGAAATTAGAGTATAATAATATTATATATATATAATATTATATTTATAGGTTGCCTTTGAAAACAAGATTGTTAATATTGTAAGAATTTGTCTAAGCATACTTTAAACACACACACATCTGTGTATAAAAATCATCTTGTATATGACAGGATACATCTAACAAATTTTTTTACTAAAATAATCATATAATGGATGGAAGACAGAGTACAAATATTATAAACATCAAATTACTGAAGTCTAGAAATCTTACCAGGAATGAATAATACATCTCCAGCTTTAAGGGAACATTCATACCGTCTAGCCTTGGAAAACAGTGGATATTTAGCTAAGTCTGGGTTATCTACATTCAGTACTTCTGATTTAGTACCTGAAAAGTTCCAAAAAAGGATAATATAGATTGAGCAGTTAGCATTTTTCTAAAAAGTAACCACAAATATAAATTTGAAAAAAATTTTTTTTCCTGTACAACTACTTCTGTGTACTCACAATGTGAGAATGATTACTATTCTCCTGAAACCTAAGACAATTTTCAATAACACATCCTTTATTTATAACCATTGACTTCCATGTAATATAATTAAGATAATCTGAAAATCTCATTCTTCATATTGCCTATCATTACATACACAATGGAGAATACAATACATCATAATTAGGAAGAAGCCCTATAAAGTTTTTCTATGAGAATGAAGAAATTAAAAAAAAAAACTAACTGAATAAATAAAACTTCAGAAATTTAAACTTAAAAAAAAAAAACAGTACCTGATAAATATAAATATTGGGCATCTCGAGGACTGAATAGTACAACACGCTTTTTTCCTGTCACTTGTATTAATAAGTTATCCATTACCTGAAGACAAATAAGAACTTATGAATAAGCAGTATCTAAAATTCAAATACACAGAACCAATGGTATTCCAAACAGTTAACCGTAAATCCTATCCTTTAATAAAGCTTGACTCACATTACCTAAAACTTATAGTAGTATTCTAATCTAACAAGGAAAACAGTTGTGTTACACAACTGTGTCGTTATTTCTCCAACACTGTCTTAAAATGGGAAGGATTGGCAAGCTATTAGGAAATCTGAAGTCAGAAAACTATTTGCCTTTGCCCCACCATTCTGACAGCAAGTATAGTTACACCTATTTGAGGCTCCCCTTGGTAAGTATCTATTTTACTTATCTGTCAAGGAATGCTATAAGGCCAAAATTAGACAACAGGTTGAAAGCACTTAGGAAAACCAGGTGTTGGGAAAATAAACAGTACTGCTGCAACTACTGCTAAACTCTTTTACTATATGGCCAACCATAATTTGGTTATAGGTATGTATCTTGATTTCCAAATTATTTCTATAGGACTATAACTTGGCAAATTTTCTTGATGAACCTATTAATAATGGAGCAATCCTGACTTTTCCTGTGTTTGTAAGGGTACACTACATTAGTACAAATTTTGAAAAATGTTAAAAGGCAGAGCTACATAATTCTCAGCTAAGGAATTAAAATATATACTAAGCAAGATATATTCATGATTATTGAGTACATATCACTTCTACCTAAGCATTTCTCCTTTTACCACTAACCCTTGACTTATGTAAACTTTAACTATATAACTAGCATTCCTTTGACTTATTTTTATGGTTAAGAAAAACTTTATAATATTTAAGATAAAATGGATACTACATAAAATAGTCATTGAATACAGTTAAAAAGTTTGAGTTACATCATTTTCTCACCTTATCATTCATGTAAATAAAACCTTAAAAAATATGCTAAGACTTTATATCTATCTCATTTAATTATAGAGTTACTATGTTAAAATCCTCCCGAGGGCCTCAGCTAAACTGTAAAACACACTTCTAAAACTTTATTAAATTTAACTCAGAACTTTTCAAAATATTCTTTTATCTTTAGAAACCTATTAGGTATTGCTTTAAGCTTTCTAAATTTCTCCACCCAACACCAAACCAAACACAATACTAGATTTTTAATATTTTTAGATACTTATATGCATATGTTTAAGCAAATAAAATTGTAACACCATAGAATAAATGATCAAGATCAATACTCTACACATCTTGCTGCTCAATAAATACAGCAGACACTTGACATTCTCAAGGGATATACAGCCTAAGACCTTCAGGTGTCCCCAAATTCTTATAATTGGAAATGGCTCTCCACAAACTTCTGCCTTTCTCCTCAACAATGGTTCCATCTAGTCATGCATCACTTCAACATCCTCATACTACAACCTTAACATTTTTCCCACTTTCGCAGCTTTCCCCCTCATCTGGTGTCCACTTTTCACATGTTAAAAAAAAGATTTCAAAAAACGTAGTATATATATTATGAGGAACCAAGAATAAGACCACAGAGAAATGCAAATATAAGAAACTAACTAGGCTTTGGCATTAACTAAAATAATTCACTCCCATACCACTGCCTTGCAGAGCACCTGTTTTCAAACTTCATGTTTCAGCAAATTACATGTCAAAGATCTTTGGGGTAACCTCCAGAAAGTTGAAACTGTGAATGTTAAGTCCATAAATTCTAAAGAGCTACTGTAGTTTTAGATTTCTCATTTATGTAGCATACATCATAGTGGGTCCAAAGTTGTAACCCTGGTGAGCTAATTCGAAAAACACTGGAAAAGAACTGCTCTTCTTTGAAGAATTTTGGAAACTTAATATCTCCTTCCAATAAAGGAAACTGCTTTCTGATATCTGCAACATCCTGCATTGAGAGAAACATAATGAGAATTTTAATAATAAACACAATATTGGCATAATGCTTATTTTATCTAAGGCTGCCATCAGAGCCCATGATAATAAGGAGGAATGGGGCAAAACTCTGCTCACTGCTTTAAATACTAGGATGTGACCATAGCCAATGCATGATCTTTCAACTGAAGGAATGACAGACTATGTACCAAGACATTCAACAATATCACTATTGTTAAGCTTAATATGCTTCACTAATAGAAAAGTTCTTCCTACTTTAAGCAAGAATCATACAATTGCCATCTACTCTAATATTGAAGTTTAGGAGTCATCAACTTGAATATAAGTTATCAATTACATAAAACCTGTGGGTACTACTAAGGGAGAAGAATAAAAGAAGGTAAAGAAATAATAGTGCCATAAAGAGAAAAGATAGAATCTGACTTGATCATTTTAGGGACCACTCCTTAACACTGTGTCCATATCAATTTGATTCTGAATACATATATATGAATTATCCAGGATTTTTATAATTATTTTAGATTATATTTTATTAGCTGAATGGCCATCTGTAAAATATACAGTAGAACAGATTTCTTAATTGTGGAGAGATTAGACAACTTGTTACATTCAGAATTCTTACCTTTCTAGGGTCTTCTCCAAGTGATCGTAGGTAGTACTTCTCATCCTTAAACATTCCAAAGAAAAACAACATCAGTATTTACTTTAAAATATTAGAAAGTAAAGATGGAAGGAAATGAATCTGAAAAGCTAACCCTCAAGTCATTTTTGAAAAAGTTCCATTTTCTTACCCTTTGTACTAATGCTCTCTGGTGGCTGTATGAAGAAATGTCTCTATATGCCGCTAGTAATAACGACAGGATCCACAAAACATTAAGTAAAATAAATCCTAAAGGCGACACATACATACCACATCTAAAGCCACAATGCTTAATTTAGACTTTATACTCCAAATTATTTACAATCTTAACAGTGCCTTAAGACTTAAAAGAACTCCCATTTGTATAGCACATATGATCTCAGAGCATTGCTAAGGGCCAATGACAAACTAATATAATATAAATGTAGAATAGAAGATAAATAAAATACTTTATACTTTTAAAAATCTGAAACATTGCATTTTATAAAGCTAAGTTTATCCCTAATCACATAATTCTCAAGCCAAATCCTTAAGAGTCAGCTCATGTACGAATTAGAAATATGTAATTTCATAGTAATAAGTTTAAGTTGATGCTTTAAAAAATTGTCAATTATAACTTCACTGAGTAGCTCTAATAGGGAACTATTTGAATTATGACGCACTGTATTGCCTGCATTTCCTGTAATAATTAGAGAACTGAGATATATCAGGTCAAACACAGGGGCAACCCAACTCAAGAATTCTGCCTCTTTTATACTTACATTGACCATTATAACACAAACTTCAAAATGTATTTTATTTACCCTAACAATATATTATACATCTCTGTTCATAAATTTTACTAAACTCCTAGATTCACTGTTTTTAAAATTTTAACTAGTACCATATCAGATAAGTTCCATAAATTTATTACTGGCTAAATAGATTTCAAAGTATGTTCTTTAAAATTCTAAGAGTCTCTTCCAGTTCTAATGTTTCAGGATTTAAAAGGTAAATTCATGTGGCAGGTACAGAGAAGCACCGCAGACTGCCCTTCAAGAAAGGGTTCATAACTTATTGCAAGGAGTGTGATTAAGTTACAGCTGCCAGCTGTTAACTCCTGCAGGTCCACCTCATCCTTTGAACTAAAGGTCATGCTCTTCGTGGGGTAGCCCCAGCCAATGACTAAGCAAGATGGTAAAAGGCCTAGACATTGCTACCCAAGACAGGACTCCTCTAAGAGGTCGTCTTCGCTCAGGAGTTCCACACTGATCTGGCAGAGAGACTGTCAGCTCTGCATCACCGTCTGATGGCACCCTCTACCCAATCCTCTCCTTTCCTTTCACAGGTATTACTTCCCAAAAAACCTTCTGTAGTCCTAATTCCATCTCAGCGTATGCTTCCTAGAGAACTGAACTAATAGTCCATATTCATCTTACTTACACACTCACCCTAATTTTTAGACTTTAATTTATCTTGTCTTGCCCTTTATCTTGTCTGTTTCTTTTACTTCACTTGACATTTCATGGCTATTTACATCTGTGCCACTCATTACCCTTGGACAGGAAAGGACTGATACCAAAGGGCAACTGAACATGTATGTTAAAGCATGGCTGTAAAGTTAAAAAACATTTTTCAGGTACAGCTAATGGATTCAGTTTTAGTAGATATTCTAGTCATGCTACAGAATACAGATTTCTGCAGTTTGTAGGGATACTGGTGGATCTAGTGTAAACATCACCCGATGACAGAACTGTGAAAACAAAACATTTTTACCACCAAACTGACCAGCAGCCCAGCTGGCTCAGATGCAGACAATAGCTTTCTTCAAAGCTTAAAAAGCAGTTTATTTTTCAAATGTGCTTTTGAGATAACAGAGTAAATTTTTTTTAAAAAATGTATTTATAAAAGCCTCAATGCCTTATCTCAAGACGTTTAAATTATTTAAAGCTGGATTTAATGTAAATAAGTAGAATTCTTCTGCATTTAATCCTGAACAAATAGTAAATACACACAATAGAAGTCACATTGATAATAACAATAATAAAATATAGAAATAGTCTAATAGTAAGATATGAAAATAAAGTTCTCCATTAGCATTTGAACTTGGCACATCAGACCAAAGCATTTTCAGAGGAAGTAATATTAATAGCTATCATTTAGTGAGTGGTTCCTATGTGTCAGGCACTGTGGTAAGTATTCTATAGATTTTATTTAGTTAACTGTCACAAAAACCTTATGAAATAGATACCGTTATTATTCCTATTTCATAGATGAGAACACTGAGGCATAGAAAGATAATTTGGACAAGGTTTGAGACCTAATAAATAACACAGCTAGGATATGTATATGGAAGGCTATAGTTCTTACACATCTAATATTCTTTTATAAGAAAATAATTTAGTATTTACATATTAATGCTTTCCTAAGAAAATGTGTTAAAAGCAGTTACCTCTGAAATAAAGAATTCCTTATGCTTTTCTTCAGCTGCCCTCTGAACCAACTTGCCAAAAGGTAAAGTTCTGAAATAAACACAAAAGAATCCTTGGACTTAGTAACAATAAATCATCTAGTAATACTCTAGTTACTATATATATATATATATATATATATATATGCATATATATATATATATATGCGTATATATATACACACACACACTGCTTGTTGGAGTTTGATATATCTTCTGTTTTACAATATCCATAATTTTTATTATAACATATTATGTGGAATTCTAAATTTTCAAAATTCATTTAGCATTGAGCTTATTTGACCTAGGTTGGCTGAAATTTTGATTTCAAATAGATCTACAGTACAGATGGATCCTTCTCATATCAATATACTCCTATTCTAAGTTGCTGTTAAGAAAACTGTTTCTGGTTCTATGGTATATACGGTATCTTTGGAAATAAACCAACTTTCAAGCGTTTATTGCTACTAATTTTCAAGTGTCCTCGCAAAACAAGTCTTGTGATGAATGGGGCAAGCTATCAACACCAATGCTACTTCGGAAGAGACAACAAGCAAACAGTCCAATGAAGACAAAGCCCCTCTGCTTCTCACCAACCTGCCTGCCTTCTGGCAGTAGCACACAAAACTGCTCTCATCCTCCTGTACCACCCTCTATCATTTCAGGCTTCTGAGGAATAGCTCAGGAATTCCAGTGAAGTGACCAAATTTTATTCTTCTTAAATATTTCTGCCCAAATGCCTGTCTCCTTCCATCCTGGTGAACAGGGCTGAACACTGCAGAAGCAAAGTTTGTTTCCTTTACCTCATGCTCTTGAGCCTGAAGGGCTGTCTTTTCTCTGCATCACATCCTATCCATTCAACCTTCTAGAATCAAATGTACTGCCCCCTATCTGCAGATGATACCTGTAATCTTTCACTCTTATTACCAAATATCTTTCCACTTGATATCTGTACTGGGGAGGTAAGATTTCCTTGTAAGAAGATGACCTTGCAATGTTTTCCTAGAAACATACTAGGTTAAGATAAATGTGGAATGTCAGCTGTCAGAACAGGTAACATTGTTTATTGTAAAAAATGACCCTTTGGGAATCCCCCGGCGGCCCAGTGGTTAGGACTCCACGCTTCCCCTGCAGGGGACACAGGTTCAATCCCTGATCGGGGAACTAAGATCTGGCATGCTGTGCAGTGCAGCCATAAATAAATAAATAAATAAAAAGACCCCTTATTTATTGTGTCTAGACTAGAAGGATGGTGAGTGGACTATAGCCACCTGTTAGGAAGCAGAGGACTTGGCTTCTCCCTGTGCAGCATAACTCAGTAACTGAGCATGTTCCTTGGAGGAACTGAGAAGCCAAGGTCATGAGCCATTTCATGCTGCTGGTTTCTGCGCACTAAGTGGCTTAGCTAAGCTAGGGTGTTTCTGCAATCCACCTCTATAGTCAGTCTTGTTCCCTTACAAGTAAGCTGTCACTTGGTGAGCCAAAAAATGGTTTCTGGATTGGTATAAGACTCCCACTGATTCTATCTGCTGCAATACTGTTTCCTGCCTTGTATTCCTTTGCAAAGGTAAGTGAGTCTGATGCCAGATTATGGACTAGCAGGTGTCAATCAGAATTTGAGGACACACTGCTGATAATTATGTAGAGTGAGCACTCAAGAGAGAAGAAAGGAGTCTGTCATCTACTCAGACCAATCTACTACTACAGTTTTGGCTAATAATATCAACAAATTTATTTGTTCAATGTTTTCCATCTCTGACCTCACTATATACTCTTCATTCCTACCAAAGCATCTTTGAAGAGTTTGGGAACAATGTGGAAGCCTCTCTGGGCCAAAACTACCTCTGAAATTGGTGCAGTTGCTAAGGCTTTTTTACTGGAGAGAACCCAAGACCTTTACAAGAAGAGGCCAGATAGAGTAGCTCAGTCCAGAGAAGCAGAACTCGGGTGCCCCCAGCAACCTTCTCCTTTAGGTCGTAGTACCTGTCAGAGCTTCTACAGAAACTAAGTTGAGAGAAGAGGAAATGAGGTATATGAATTGTTAAGTTCCTTGGCCCTAAGGTCTTATCTATCCTATGCATGTTTCAGTAAGAAGGGCATCTGCTATAGAAGTTCCACTTGTCTGGACTGACATACAGACCAGTAAGGGAGGTAGTATCAAGGAGGACTTAGGATTATTAGGACTTGGTGGAGTCAGGCAAATTTGGGTATAAGTCTTAGTTCCAACATTTAGAGCTATACAATCTTAAGTTATTTAACATTTTTAAACTTCCATTTCCTCATCTGTATAATTATTATTTAAAAAATCTACCTCACAGAAGTCTAAATGAGCAATATAATCTAGGATGCACAGTACCTGACATATAGTAAGTGTTCAATAAAGGACAGGTGGTGGGGTTAACAACAATGATAATACAGCAGCATGCAGTAGTTACCAACATTTAGAAAAAGAAGAAAAAAAATCTTCACTGTTCTGCTCCCCATTTTGGAAAGGCTGCTTCACAAAATCAAGATCAGGAATGATGAAAGTATAACAAACAATGAGAGCAGGATGATGATAGGAGTCAGATGATGTGATAGGCAGAAGCAGTGAAGCAAAGCTTATATAAGATTCAGACTTAAAAAAAAAATCTATGGCCAGAAGAATAACAACTGTATCCTTTCACTACACAAGGCTCTTCTTTTTTATAGTATACTGACTCTGGAAGAACAGTTAGAGCTACCAAGAGGAGAGAAGTAAAAGCTAAGACTTGGAAACATATTTATCTTCAAATGTTTAAAAAGCAGAAATGCAACCTTAATCTGAACTGATAATAATTATATATGTGCGTAGGTTTTCTTACTTTCTAGTCTCTGTCTTTGGTCTAGATGCCTCCCTTCTTTCCTACTCCCTGATAACTGCCAAAAATGACTAAATCTATTCTCCTTCTTACTCTAAGAAACTAATCTTGCAACTCCTTAGTAGCTGTAGTGAAAGGCTTAGAGGAAGCTGGAATAGGAACTATTACATAATATATGTGCTTCAAAAACATGTTTTGAAAAGTTTATAGGACATGACATAACATCAAGGCAACTCAAGATGAAGTTTCAATACCCATTTGTTACAGCATTGGGCTCCCTGGAAAATAAACATCATTAACTGCAGGCTGAAAAATGCTCATCATTCCAGCACTTTCTTCCACTTTCTTGATTTAATAAAAAATGAAAAGTTCTTACACTTGGAAAAATTTATGGTAATTAAATTCAATCCATGGCCTATTAAAAACCAAAACTGTAATGGCAAATATTCAAAGGATCAAAAACCGAGAAATGCTTTGGCAAGCTGCTATATGAACTTGGGAAACTCTACTGAGAAAAGAACGGCCCTGGACATTAGAAGCTCTGTTTAACTCATCTTTAAACTCTGGAAGGAACAGTGAAAGCCACCTTTCTTTAAAAATCAGTCTTTTGTGAACAACATGGTTTTTCAATAGACTGAATTTGCTGGGAACTGCATGTGCTCAGAATTTGAAAGTTGTTTGTTTTTAAATTTAACATTTTTAGTGAAACTCAAGGGAATAAACTCATGGGAATAAATAGCATATTAAATCTATAAGGCTGTAGCATTTAAAGCTTTCAAGTTTAGATATTCCACAGCATTTACCTATCTTTTACTTTTAAGACATTCCAAAGCATAAAACGACAACCATGAGGGACATTTAAAGTATTTAAGATTATTTGGACAAAAAAGAAAATTAAGCCTGATTTATCTAAGTTGATAAAAGATTATACCAAACATAGTAACCACTTGTCTTATATTTCTGGAGAGGGCAGAAAAAGAAAACATGAGCTTATACTTATCTAAAAACAATCTGGAATTAAAAAATCTTCCCAAAATAAGGCACTTAAAAATCAAAATAGGTTATAAAGGAAAACTTTAGAATTTATTACTCTAGATAACAATTACTAATGTGGGAGGATCAAGTAATTAATGAAGCATTGAATGAATACAGTACACTGAGCTTTAGATGAATCTAACTTTAGTTACAGAAATTCTGCTCTTTCCATGACTCCAGAAGGTATTGGGTACACACTATATTTTTAAAATGGTCTTTGGAAATGTCTTTGTATAATTATGTAAGCTCAGAATTCTTGTCTTTTAAAAGCCATTCTTTAAAAATTAGTAAGCTATTCCACAATTATATCAAACTAGCCAAAAGAGAAAATGCCATATAATCTTTGTATAATAATGCAAAAATATTTTAAAGGTTTAAAAAAAGTTATGTGTATCCCCAGAGTAAACCTCAGAAGAAAATACCTATACACAAAGTTCTTACTAATGAAGTCCATCTGGGCAACTGCAGCAACATGAATCTTCACCTCTTTCCTCCCTCCAATTTGGCTTAGGTAATCCACTGTCCATTTGCTCGTACATGTCCCCAAATCAATTCCTTCCAACACTAGAGGTTTTCTCTGTGTGGAAAAAATCAACCAAAAATTAGGGAAAACCAACAATGTATCAGGAGCTGTATTTGGTAATAAAGGGATAAAAACAAATAAGAAATGATTCTTTATCCCAAGATGCTAAAAATCAAACCTTCTGACAATTCATGCTGTAACTAAAACAGGAAGAGGACCCATGTAATATAGTTAGAACAAAATTTTAACATTAGGAAATCAAAACCAAACAAAACAGAAGTGCCACCATAAGCTTAGAAACAAGAGAAATCTGAGTATTATTTAAAGCATTCTCTAGAGTGTTATTTATGACAAAACATACAACTGATTAAAATTTGTGCTTTATACTCAAATACTGTTTGCAACTTTTTATTTTGACAACATTCTAAACTTAACGAAAAGTTGTAAGAACATTACAAAGAACTCCCGTATACCATTTACTCTGAGTCACTAGTTGTTAATTTAACATTTTGCTCCACTTACTTTACCATCTGCTCTCACTCTTGTTATATGTGTACAGAGAGAAACATATTAAAGATAATTTAATTTTTTCTAAACTAGTTCATGTAAGTTGCTGACATCATGCTCCTTTATCTCTAAAACTTGAGTCTATTTTCTGAGAACAAAGACATTCTTTTATATAACAACAGAATAATTATCAAAATTATATTTAACACTGATATAATACTTTAATCCAGACTGTATCCAAATTTTGCTAACTGTCCTTATAATATCCTCTATATTTTTTCCCTATATCTGAGATGCCACATTGTATTTAATTACTATATCTCTTTTACTCTGGAACAGTTCCTCAGACTCTCTTCTATAACATTGACATTTTTGAAGAGTAGGCTAGTTATTTTGTAGAATGCCCTTCAACTTGGGTTTATCTGATGTTTCTTCATGATTAGATTCAGGTTACACATTTTTGGAAAGAATGTACCACAAAAGCAATGTTGTGTCTTTCTCAGTGCAACACATCAGGTAGCACATGATATTTTCCCTATTATTTATGATGTTAATTTTGATCAACTGGTAATTCCTGCCTCAATCAAGTATTGCTACGATGAGTGTAAAAATCGTGATAAAAAAAAAAACTCCATCACCTTCTACATGTACTAGTTGGTATTCTAATGTAAAAATCAGCTCTAACTTCTCCATTCACTTATTTTATTCACTGAGTTATAGTCTACTGACATAATTTTGATGCTCAAGTTATCCCAGATTTGGCCAGCAGGAGTCCCTTCGACCTGCCTCTTGTGACGTTTTACCTGAGCACTTCTTACTTTATGGAAAAATAACACAATCCAGTATCCTTTTACATCTCTGTCCCAGCCCTCTAGTCATTTCTTCAAGCAGCTCTGGTTTCTTCTAGTGGGGAATGCTGTTTAGAAACCATGATCTGGGTGCTGAATGTGTTTATGACTATTGGTGTGTCATTACTTCTAGGCCTTCTCAGTGGACAGAGCTAGGAAACACATGAAGGTGTGTATATACTCACTCCTCCCCAAATATATATATACACACACACATATTCTGCATATGCATATAGTTATATCTATCTATTTCTCTTTCTCTCTCAATATGTACTATACACACACACACACAATTAATGGATGTATGATGAACCATGATACTCCCAATATGGATACCTAATTCTGATCTTATACCACAAGATTTATTCTAATATTCATTGTTTATATATTTGTAAACTCCCTTCTCTTAGTGGGAAACCTGGTTCCTATCATCCTCAATGTTTAATCAATTGTACAATCCCAGAATTCACAATAAGTGCTTTTGCAATTGCTAAGTTATACCACTGTAAAAAAAAGTCTACAAACTAGAATTCAGTATTGTTTATGGTTCTTTTTGTTTTTAGACTGATATATAATCAAAGAATTGTGTTCAAAAGTGATTTAGGTTACTTCTCCTCCTCTCCCTTACTTAGGTTCACTTCTTACTTTTATATTCTATATTAGAGTTTGGTTGGTTTTTTTGAACCATTCCTTATCCTTGTTAATTTTACTATTATTATTACTGTAGAATATAAAACAGTAACGTGATCTCCAAAGTCAAAATTGTACAAAAAAGGTCACCGCATCTATAATCACCCACCTCATAATCACTCATCCCCTATACATAACCAGTCTCATTAATGTCTGGTTTATCGTCCCTGTATTTCTTTTTTGCATAGTGACCAAAAATATATATACTTTCTTATTTCCCCTTCGTTTTTATACAAAAAGTGTCTTATTGTTTTTGTAATTTGCGTTTTTTTAAAAATTTAAAAATATATCCTGGAAATCACTACTATCAGTTCAGATTATTTCCCTCATTCTTTTTTACAGCTTAGTACACCTTAGTGTAAATGGACAATTTAATCAATCTCCTATGCATACGTTTTTAGGTTATTTGTAATAATTCGCAAGCATAATAAACACTAGAAATTTTCATACTGTTGGAAATATATCCCCAGAGTAAATTCCGAAAGAGGAACTGCTATATCATAAAGTAAACACATCAATAGTTTTGTTAGATATGCCAAATTCCCCTCCATGAGGGTTGTACTACTTGGCATAAAACGTGAGAGTACCAGCTTTTTCACAGACCCACAAAGAATATTATTATTAAAGCCTTTTGATTTTTGCCAATATTATAGATAAATGGTGTCTCAGTTTAATTTCTCTTATGAATAAAACTGAACATCTTTTCATGTGTTTAGATGCCGTTTTTACCTTTTTGTCAACTGTTGATTTTTTAATCAGATTTTTGCCCTCCCCCCATTAATTTTTAAAAGTTCTTTACGTACATGGGCTTTTACTGCCCTTTAATGAAATATGTTGCAAATATTTTTCTCCCAGTTTGTATTTTATGTACAATTTTAATCATTTATCACACCTGAGTCATAGTTAGAAAGCCCTTCCATAGACCTAGATTGCAGAGAAATTTACCCATGTTTTCCTCTAGTACTTAACGTAGTTTCTTTTTTTTATTTAGATCTCTGATCCATTTGGAGATAACTCTTCTGTACGGTGTCAGATATAAATCTAATTTTATCATTTTCTAAATGACTGTGACCATCCACTTGTCCAAGCACCATTTATTTAAAAGTTCATCTTTGCCCCAGTGATTTTTAAAATGTCGCGTTCATCACATGCTAAATTTCCATATATATATATATCTCCAGAGCCTGGATAAATACTTGTGTGTGTGTACACACGTCTATCTTCATCCAGACTTTCTATTTTATTCCTCTAGTCTGTCTATTCATGCACCCGTACCACACTATTAAATATTAAAACATGTTAAAAAAAATCTGATAGGACTATAACCCCTCACAGCTTTTCTTCAGTGTTTTCAGGTAAAAATGTCTTGTTTTGCAATTTAGTTATTAATTTCTAGTTTTATTACATTGTGACCAGAGTGTTGTTTGTAATTTTCCACTTTATGAAGCTTAGTGATGCTTTGTGACATATTGTATGTCTTGTCTGGGAAGCCTAAATTACAAAACTCTTTTTGCTATTCATCTTCCAAAGCATTTCCACATACATACATCATTTGGTCTTCATAATACTGTCCTGAAGGCATCTTATACTAACTGTCCTGCAGTGAGGTAGGGAGGACAGCAACCTATCTAGCACTAGTCTCCCAAATAAATTAAGGCTTGAATCCTCCCTATAGGTTGCTAACTCCTAAAAGAAAAAAAGTTCATCCCTGACTTTTGTAAGGACTGTAGCTCAATGACCACCCTTATAGGTGTAAATATCAACTGAAATTGCTGGAGGGGGGGCGGGTTTCTTTATCATGAGCAGGCTAACTGTAAACCTGTGGGTTTTTTTTTTTTTTTTCTGTAAATATCTGCTGGCCTCTTTATCTTAGTTTTTCTGAAGCCTGGATTCCCTTGCAAAGCACGGCAAGTAAAAACACTTTTTTTCCCCATTAGTATTTTTCTCTGAGAACTAAGGTTCGAATTATACGTATAAGAGAATCGAACGTCTGAACTAGAACCCACGTTAGTTAGAATCCAAGACCACTGGAAGTTTGTCGGGGGATTCCCATTGCTTCCCCTTTTGACTCAGTGCAGTGAAAAACTTCTTCAGATCCAGTAACTCGCGTAGACTGACAGGCGCCGTTCAAGCCACTGGCTGGGGTTGGGGGCGAAACCTCCTCTAGATTTTAGAAAACCCGATGGAAAACTGGTGGTGGTGGTGGTGGGGAACTCCCTGGGTTGCCATGGTAACGGTAGAAGACTTTGTAATCAGACTCCCGCAAGGCTGCTAAGCAGCTAGTAGGGCTTCTTGGGCAAAATATTTCTCGTAGCCAGCGCTCTGCCGTCAACCTGCTCCCCAGAAACGTGGAACGGGAAACTTAACAGATGAGCCAGTCAACATCCCCTTTGTGCCCTCTCCCTTGGCCGCCGGGCCAACCTGCCACCTTAGGCCGACAGCCACCTCCTCCCACACCCTGGATCGCAAGAAACCAATTCGGAGCCGCTGGAGCGCTAGGGACGGGTATCCACCGGCTTCCCGCGGTTCTGCCCCGCAAGAGGGCCTCACCTGCGGATACAGGTGCTCCATGAACTGCTCCTGCGAAACGCCCTCGAGCCGGGGTACCGGGAAGCACTGCTCGGCCATGGTTGCTCACGCCCGTCCTCTTCCAAGTCCTGGGAACCTCGGCCCTAACACGTTCCAACCGCGCGGACCGCCCGGAAACAGGTCCGGGAGAGAAAAGGTCCACGAGGCCGGCTGAGTCGCGAGAGCGGCGGGTTCCGAGCGCGGGGCTGGGGGCCGACGGGCATGTGATGGAGAGCAGGGAAGTGGCGAACTCACCAGAGGTGCAGTAAGTGGCCAGCTTGACTCTCCAGCCTCTTTCTCCGAGTCCCGCCGAGGTGGTTTCCCGCCGACTTCGTTTCCGTACTGCACAGGCAAGGGGTGAAAGGTCACAAAAATGGCGCTGGCCGTCAGTCTCTTACCCCGCTTGCTGCTTTCTCGGCCTCTGCCGGGCTCGGCTGCCCGACTCTGGACTCCCGGTTCGGCCGACGTGTGGCCGCCGTTGGCTGGACTTTGCTGCTTCTGCCGCCGCCGCCTCGGCTCGGGAGCGGCCCCGTTTCCTCGAGTCTCTTGGGCCTCCGCGGCCTTGGCGCTGCCTGCTCGAGCTCCTCAGCGTCCCCTGCTCAGCCCTCTGGGACTCCCCACAACCCTTCCCGCTTTCCCTTCCTGCCCTCGGCGAATCTACAGCACCGAGGAGCAGCCCCAGCAGCGCCAGAAAACCAAGATGATCATCCTGGGGTTCTCCAACCCCATCAACTGGATTCGGACTCGAATTTACTCCTTCCTTATCTGGGCCTATTTCGACCAAGAGTTCAGCATTGCAGAATTCTCAGAGGGAGCGAAGCAGGTTTGTTTATTTCTCTACAAATAATCTCTCCACCTCTCATGCATTGAACTGTTAGACACGCAGAAGTGTTTAGCGGTGAGGTTTCCACTGGGTCTCAAATGATAACATGTGGGTAGTGACCCAGACACAGAGCCCTCTGGCCACTTCTTGATTTAAATTAAGCTTCTGCTTCTGTTGCAAGGTCGCCGAGAAATAGGGTTTCGATGGAGACACCAAGGTGAAGTCTCTTAATTACTTTTTCTACTCTCTACAGGTTTTGAGTCAGAAATGGATTCAAAGCCTGTTTCTGCCACATAAAAGCTACATGGCTTTATTTTTTCTGAAAAAGACAAAATTGATCGTATGCTGGTATTGATATATTTAATCCTAGCTTTTTTTCAGATTATTTCTATAAACACAGCCATTGATATTTATTTATGTGACCTGTCAGTTATAAATTAAATGCTTTCAACTTTATAATCAATGTCAATATTAACTCCTGCTTTTGCTTCCCCGAGTCAACTCCTGACTGATTTATGTTTTTATAAAAAAATTAAAAAGTAAAGAGCAAGCTTGATTAACAGCATTGTAAGGGATAAACCTCTGCTCGTGTCAGTTCTCAAAATCTTTTGTCCATGCAGAGGTAAATGGGCATGATGCTACTGTTCTCCTCCACTCTGCTGATGACTTGAGCTTGTCTACCTCATGCTTATTTATGTGTCAATAAGGAATGGAAGTCATCTCCCCACTATGGGCAGGATTCAAGCCTAAGTCCCTATTTTCTCTGAACACAGAGGAGCATGGGACACTTTTTAGTCACTCTTTGATCCTAAAGGTTCTCCAGCTGTGAGCTATTTTAGCCCTTATCCTTGCTATTAAGTAGTATCTGCACCCCTTCATCAGCCAGTTTGTATACAGTCTTGCCTCATCTAAGTCAATTTTTGTGCATTTAACCATTCTGATTTCCAAAAAGAATGTTGGGTCATCCATGGCAAATATGTAGTGATTCCATTAAACCAGCGGTTACTTTAACATACCTTTCGGATCAAGCAAACCAGTTTTTCAACACGTACGACTTCAAAGGACATAGCTGAAAAACCTTCCTCCTACTAGATCTCATAAGGCAACTATACCTTCCTTTGCATAGATGTAACTCTAGGGCTTGGAAATAATCTGATGCAAAAACACTGGGTAGATTATCTACTCTCATGGCTCAATTTGCCCTTTCTCCTTAGACTAACCTCCTATCAATAAGATGTTATCTTGGGATGTGAATATCAAGTTATCAATTAGATCATGTTCTTTAAGATTTTTTGTTTTTAATCATAGAACATAAAACAGAAAGGGACCTTCGTGCTCATTATCCTAGTCTAATTCTTTCAGATGATAAAAATCAAGTTCTAAAAAGGTGAAACGATTGGCTCAAGGATGCATAGCTAGCAAGTGCTGAGGTGCATTGTCCTGTAACCCACTCTATAAGCAGTCTTGGTCCTCCAGAGTCACTAGAAGTTGAGATGGTTAAGTACAATCTAGGCAAGCTTTTTTTAAAAAAAAATTATTTAAAAAAAATTTTTTTGAAGTATGTTGATGTACATATAATTATATATATATTATATATATATATAATACAGGTATACAATGTAGTGATTCACAATTTTTAAAGGTTACACTCCATTTATAGTTATTATAAAATATTGACTATATTCCCTGCGTTATACGATATATCCTGTAGCTTATTTTATACCAATCTAGGCAAGCTTTTATTCATCATGTGAGCCAGAGGAATAGGTGGTCCTTAAACAGCTTTATTAGCTACACAAACCCTACTTTCCATTGATATGCACATATGACATGATACCTTCCCTATTACTGCTTTCAAACCACTAACCATGTACTGTCTGTTTTCCTGTATCTTGCTAGCATATTTTGGCCTTTTCTATGAAAAAGAGGGCTATTTCCTAGAAGCCTGTTTAGGTTAGGCAATCTTATATCACCAAAGCCTTATCAGGGCAGCCTCCTAATGGTTCATTATTACCTTATAGGATAATTTGCTCAGGTGTGATCTTCTTTGGCCACACAAACTAGAGTCTCATGTTTGGGTTTCAACATGATGGTTATGGTCTTTGTTTCTTCTTACCAAATTTCACCCATCTTCTGCATGCAAAGGCTTACTAAAACATACAGTGTTTCTGAACCCTGAGATCCTCTAAAGTGTTTGCAAGGGATCCTTGAATCCATTTGGAAGTGTGCTTTTCCTCAAAATTCAACTCCATTATTGCTAGGGCTGCCACAACAAAATACCTCAATCTGGGTTGCTTAAACCACAGAACTTTATTTTCTCACATTCTGGAGGTTAGAAGTCCAAGTACAGGGTGTTGGCACCTTGTTGGTTGGTTTCTTCTGAGGCCTCTTTCCTTTCCTTGTAGATGATTGCCTTCTTGCTGTGTCCTCACATGTTGTTTTTTTTTCCCCCTATGTACATGTGTGCCCTAGTATCTCTGTGTGTATCCAGATTTCCTCTTGTAAGGACACCAGTCAGATTGGATTAGGGCCCACCCTCATTTGACTTCATCACCTCTTTAAAGGTCCTGTCTCCAAATACAGTTACCTTCTGAGGTACTGGGAGTTAGGGCTTCAACATATGAATTTGGGGGAACACAATTCAGCCCATGTGGGAAGGCTATATGAGAAAAGAAAAGTCAACCAACTTTGGAGGAGTTATGCCTAACACCGATATCTAGTGTTTGACATTGTCTATTGCCTTTATCATAAAATAGTCGTTGTTACACTTAGACATTCAAGTATGAGCATTGTACATTGTATGGTATTTCACATGATATTTTGAAATAATAATCACCACCTTCCCCCCACTGTTTTTTTAAGGCTTTTGCTCATGTGTCCAAGTTGCTGTCACAGAGTAAGTTTGATCTATTGGAAGAACTTGTGGCCAAAGAGGTAAAGTATACTTTTATTTTTCCTTTAAAAATAAATGTATTATTCTCTTGCAGTAGAATGATATACGTTGTCCTTATTTATGTTTTAAAGTAGTATGCATGCTTACTTAACTTCTTGTCTTATATGTAAAGTGGGATAGTAGTAGTATTGTTGGGAAATCACGTGAGATAGTATATGTAATGTAGAGCACTTAGAATGGTATATGGTTCAACCAAAGACTATATATGTGTTTGCTTTCTTCATGGTATTTTATTGTGTATATGCAATATAATTAATTTAGCTAGTTTCCCATTGATCAATGTATAGCATTTTCAATTCCTCTGCTATTCCAATGTTGTCAATATCCTTACATATCCATTACCATTGACAAAAAAAAAAGTCTCCTTATTTTTCTCCTAAAAGACTAGCTTTTAATATTTAGATTTTCATTATTCTTATGGTTGTTTGACTTCTGTATTTGGTTTGTATTAGAAATCTATGACTATTCCCACTGCCACCCTTAAGTAAAATAAATCACCCTTAAATAAAAAAATAAAAAATAAAATAAAATAGTATGCATGCCATCAGCCAAAGTAGAGTCCCTGTATCTTGCCTTTGGGGTACTTGGGGTCATATAAAAGTATAGAATGACTTGCTACTTAAGGCCTAAGTAAGTTAATATGATGTCTTTCAGTTCTTATATAGAATTCTGTATAAGAACTGAATTCTATATAAGAACAGTTCTATTACGAATTATCTAATTGAATAATCAGATCCCTTTCAGCCTTGCTTTTTCTTTTTAATTAATTAATTTAATTTATTTATTTTTGGCTGCATTGGGTCTTTGTTGCTGCGCACGGGCTCTCTCTAGTTGCGGCGAGCAGAGGCTTCTCTTCGTTGTGGTGTGCGGGCTTCTCATTACCGTGGCTTCTCTTGTTGTGGAGCGTGGGCTCTAGGTGCACGGGCTTCGGTAGTTGTGGCACGCAGGCTCAGTAATTGTGGCTCTCTGGCTCTAGAGCGCAGGCTCAATAGTTGTGGCACATGGGCTTAGTTGCTCCGTAGTATGTGAGATCTTCCCGGACCAGGGCTCGAACCCGTGTCCCCTGCACTGGCAGGCAGATTCTTAGGCACTGCGCCACCAGGGAAGCCCCTCAGCCTTGCTTTTGAAAATGAATAAATATGGCAGTAAATTTTAAAATATTTTTACAAAATTCATTCCATGAAGAATTCACTCCACTTTTTGAAAAGCTTTTGAAAATTCAACAAGTGAACTATGGTTTGCTTTTTCCATACTTAGACACTACGTGTATTGAAAGAAAAGGTTACTTCACTACCTGACAACCATAAAAATGCCCTTGCTGCTGACATAGATGAAATTGTATATACATCAACAGGAGACATCTCCATTTACTACGATGAGAAAGGTAATGCTGGAGCATAGTCAACTTTAAATGACCCACGATTGTCCAGATAAGCTAAGTTAGTGAATAATCATGGAATAGTGACATTTTGTTGGTACAAGTGGATATTTATAGAACTGCAGAGAAAATAATATATTCATTCTTTAAAGCCCTAGTTCTGGAAGACTTGGGACATGGTAATAGTTTCTTATGCCTTTCTATCTAGAACTTGCCCCTAATGTTATTTAATTCACAGAAGAGAGCATTGTAACTTAAGTTAAAGAAAATTGTCTAAGACAAGCTGCTCCCATACCTTAACATGAAAATATTTGTGTTTCAGATTTCCTAACTGAAAGGAAAACAATTGAATATTTTAGGTGTCTAGCTGTATGTTAAGTAGGAGTAAAGAGTAAAAGAAAAAGTAAATAATATTAGCTAAAGACTGTTTTGAAAGTAACATTAACTCAGAAGTCCCAAATTGGATTTATTTGGAGACGATGAAAATAGTTGAAAGGAACTTTAGCCTTTATCTTGTTCATCTCCTTGTCCTATTTTCCCTGAAAACTTACTGACTTACTCCCTCTACAAATATTTGCAGTGTATTATGTGCTAGGCACACAGGAAATCTACTCTTTGCTTACACACTTGCTAAGGCAGTTCTGACTGAGGACTGTTAATAGTGAAAAAATTTTCACACACATATTAATTTGAAACATTTGTAAAGGTACTTTTAATGATAAATATTTTCTTCTTCCTAATATTTCAAATTGCATCTTAGCACCATGGTTACTACTTGATTTTTGCACAGGTCGTTGTCATAATCACTGGGCATAGTAAAGTGAATTAGGGGTAGAATAGAAGGCTTCTTTCTGGCAGTTGGGGTTAAGTTAATGACATAGCAGCAAAAAAGTGTTCCCCCCCCCTCATTTTTGGTTTGACAATAGATATCTGTTATCATAATTTTAGAAAATGCCACAAATTGAAAGTAATCCATGTAGTGCACTTGGTAAAAAGTACCTGCTCAGTAAATAGTAGCTCTTACTACTGTGATCCAGAGAGGAAGGTGTCATAAACCCCAGGAGAATTTTCTAAAAATAAAAACGTGTCAATACAGGTATCTTAAGTTAGACTAGAATGAGCCCCAAATTTGGTCTGTAACAGCTGTATAATTACTGCCAGTTGCTGATTTCATTAAGGATATAAGAATGATAGATTATTGTGATTTGTATTTGTATGTGTGTATGTTTTTTCTCTAAGGAAGGAAGTTTGTTAACATCCTGATGTGCTTTTGGTATCTAACCAGTGCCAACATCCCCAGTGAAACTATAAGTGGAGCCAGTGTGTTCCAGGTTAAGTTGGGGGATCAGAACGTGGAAACTAAACAACTTCTTAGTGCGAGCTATGAGTAAGTCTAATCACATTTCGTTGTTTCCTTTCTCTAGAAAATAGAAGGTAGTATGAAAGTATGAAAACTAAAGGGAGATTTAGGGAGAAAAAGATTGAAATTTGACAAGTTATTTATGAAGAGAGAAAGTCAGAAAGACACACTGGCCATGAAACAGGAGTGTTCAGAAATTAGGAAGAGGTAATATTGCTGAATTTAATTAAACTGTATTTCAGCTGTCTATTGCTACGTTACAAACCACTCCAAAACTCAGTGGCATCAAACAGCCATTCATTTTGCCTGCTATTCTACTGCTCAGGAATTTTGGAAAGGCTCCGCTGTGGAGTTTTCTCTGCTCCCTCTGGCATCAAGTGGGGTGGCCGGAGCTAGGGGTTCATTTCCACAATGGCTTCTTCACTCATGTGGGCAGCACCATGGTGCTCCTTGGCTTCTCCACATGACGTCTCATTCTCCAAGGCCTCTCTTTGCGCCTTGGGCTTGTGGTAGTGTTAAGCTAGTCACATGTTTACATGGTGGTTGGCTTCCAAGAGGCAGAAGCCAGAAGATGCTAGACCAGTAAAGGGCTATGCCCAGTATTGGAACAACATCATTTCCACCATGGTTTGCTGGTCCAAGCAGTCACAGGATCTGCACGGTGAAAGGGCATGGAGAGACTCCACCTCTTCATGGGGCAGCAGCAAGTTCACGTTGCAGAAGAGCATGTGGGATGCAAGATGTAGTTATGACCATCTTGGGAAAATAAGATCTGCCATAATTGGCACATGGACCATCCACTCACTAGACATTTATTGACCATCTCCTATTTACCAAGTACTCTGGTAGGGGTTCAGATACAGAATTGAAGGGTTCCTGCCCTTAAGGAGGTACTGTCTAAGAGGAGGTTAACAAACTATTTAAAAGAGACACTCTAGTGTATTATTGTACTAATAAAATTTGGAACAGTGAAAAAGTCAAGCGAGTCAGTGGAGACATAGTTTAATATCTATTTAAAAGAGAATACTGTTATGTCATATTTTAATATCTCTTTAAAAGAGAATACTGTTATGTCACCAGAGTTATACAAATTTGCTTTAAAATAATGAACAAATCCCAAAAACGACCTAGGAAAGAAAATATGCTGGTTTGCTAAGGTAAAGGGAATTATATCTTCTTTTTCTTCACTTTTCTTGAAGGAGATGTACTTTTTTTCTTTTCTTTTTCTGTTTTGAATTTTGCTTTATTTGTAATTACCCAAAATATTCTGTATATTTAAATACTTAATTTAAATCTGCTGAATTGTCTCTTTTTTAAGATGTCATTTAGAACACTATAATCAACACTAACCTTTGGTTCTTCTGATATTCCCTACTAAGATCACGGGCAGCTCATAAACACTGCTATTTTCAAGATTGGTCTTAATGCAAGCTATGAGTAAGTCTAAGCACATAAACCAGCTTCCATGAAAGTGCTGTTTTTATCACCATATTCCAATTTATTTCTCCTCGTATTAGGCGTATATTATGGCTAGTACTTAACAATAGAATAACACTGAAGTTCCTCTCAAGGACTGGCAGATGTTGGAGAGTATGTAGATCAGTCCATTAAAAATACTCATTTTAGTTGAGAATGCAGTTCTGATTTTGTGGGGATATATTTTGTGATCAAATTAGTAGATTAAACTTTTGATTTTTATTTACCATTAACTGTTAGCTTTTTGCTAACAACTGCCTCTAATATATACTTGCAAATTATGTAGTTATCCAGGAAGTATTTGGACTGATATAAGATTCACATTATTTATAATTTTTTCCCTAGATTTCAGAGGGAGTTTACACAAGGAGTAAAGCCTGACTGGACCATTTCACGGATTGAACACCCAAAGTTATTAGAATAATCAATCTTGGAAAAATCAGCTTATTGGACTTTTAGCAATTACTGAGAAGAACTAAGGAAGAAAAATTTTTCAGATCAGTTGATCTTCACTTAATCAAGTCTGTGGATTACTTTTGTATTATTTTGAAATACTCCTTGTAGTAAATTGGCATGATACAATAAAGCATTTTCCACAGATTGTCATCACTTTCTGTAGAAGGAAGTCAAAGTAAAAAAATTACAGCAGCCCATCATTGGCATCATATTCAGTATCATTTCTAATGTTACATGTATATGTATATATACACAAACTCATTTTATAGACAGTAAAGAAGATATTGAAAAAATTACACATTTTAAAATTAATAGTCTTTAAATATTTTATTTGTGGTTAATACACTTATACCAATAATTCAAGTATGTGTAAGATTTCTTTTTCAAAATCACTGCTGCTATTTGATTACCTCTTTGGTCACTAGCTGGATGAGAAAGAACAGATGGAATTATAGCAGATGGGTCACTACAGTACTAAAAATCAGTGAGGCTTACTAAAGCACAAAGAGAAAAAAGAAATAGAACAGTAACTTACTCCCCTATGAAGTAATATGAAGTCTTCTAACATACTTGTATTTGGACTCCTAGAAGTTGGGATAGGGGAGACAAAAACAATGTAAGAAATAATGTCTGAAAGTTTTCCTAATTGATGAAAACTATAAACCCACAGATCCAAGAAATTCAACAAGCAGGGAAGCACATAAAGAACCTCACAAGCTTCCCTGGTGGCGCAGTGGTTGAGAGTCCGCCTACCGATGCAGGGGATACGGGTTCGTGCCCCAGTCCGGGAAGATCCCACATGCTGCAGAGTGGCTGGGCCCGTGAGCCATGGCCGCTGAGCCAGCGCATCCAGAGCCTGTGCTCCGCAACGGGAGAGGCCACGACAGTGAGAGGCCCAAGTACTGCAAAAAAAAAAAAAAGAAAACCTCACTAAGGTACATCATAATCAAATTGTTGAAAACTAGAGAAAATTAGAAAAGCAGCTAGAGGAAAAAAAAAGACACATTCCATACAGAGAATGACTATATTTCTTTTCTCAAACTATGCAGGTTAGAGGCCTTGGCATGACATCTTTAAAGTACCGTAGGAAATAAACCCGTTGACCTAGAATTCTATATTCAGCAAAAATATCCTTCAGAAAAGGTGAGAAAAGACTTTTTCAGACAAGGAAAAGATGAGAGAATTTGTTGACAGAAGACCTGTTTTATAAGAAATGTTAGGGGCGAGTGGACAGAACAGAGTAAAAGGACCCATGCATATTGGACAACTGATTTTTGACAAAGGTGCCATAGTTATTCAATGAGAAAAAAGAAGTCTTTTTAACAAATGGGTAACTATATATTCAAATAGGAAATAACCTCATCTCTCGCCTCACACCATACACAATTTTAGTGCAAAATTTAGATTGCAAAATGGATCATAGACTTAACAAAATCTAACACTCTAGAAATTCTAGAAGGAAACAGAAATTGCTGTCTTGGAATAGAGAAAGATTTCTTAGGAGACAAAAAGTGTGAATCGTGAAAGAAAAATTTCTAAATTGGAATTTATTAAAATTAATACTTCTGCTCTTTGAAAGACAGCAGCGAGAAAATGAAAAGCCAAGTCAAAGATTGGGAGAAACTATTTGTAATCCATATATCTGACAAAGGACCTGTATCCAGAATATATAAATAATGCTCATAGCTTAATAATGAAAAGTTAAACAGCTTTGTACAGCTATCATGACTCATCAAACTGTGGACTTAAAATGGGTACATTTTGTTATATGTAAATTATCATATATATATATATACTGTTTTTTTAAACAAAGTGAATCAGCTATACATATACACATATCCCCGTATCTCCTCCCTCTTGTGTCTCCCTCCCTCCTACCCTCCCTATCCCATCCCTCTAGGTGGTCACAAAGCACAGAGCTGATCTCCCTGTGCTGTGCGGCTGCTTCCCACTAGCTAGCTATTTTACATTTGATAGTGTATATATGTCCATTCCACTCTCTCACTTCGTCCCAGTTTACCCTTCCCCCTCCTCGTGTCCTCAAGTCCATTCTCTACGTCTGCATCTTTATTCCTGTCCTGCCCCTACATTATTATATATTTTTAATGCAAATTATACCTAAACAAAGTTTGCTAAAATATTTAGCAAGAAAAGTAATTTGTAGGAAAATAAGCTCAAATGATTAAATTTTTTATAAAGTATAAAAGAGCTAATCTATGTTTCATCTAATCTTAGATGAAACAGATAATAGATCAGTAAGGCACATATTGCTAAAATGAAAAAAAATGCAACCAGTTAAACTATCACTTCCCATCTGTTGTAAGATGCATCTCCAGTGATTTTAAAATGGATGGTGAATGTGTGGTTTAGAATCAATGAAATACACTGTGATTTATTGTTTGTGAAAATATACATAAATTGTAAAACTTTTTTAAAATGCAAGAGATTAATATGGCACTAAACTCATTATAGTGACAACTACCTCGGGAGGATGGGAGTGGAATGTGACTGTAATGTTTTGTTTCTTAAAAAAAGTACCTGATACCCAAATAATGCTCTTTGTATATGGTTTCTCAATGAAAGGAGACGGGCATTGGGAGCAATTCCAGGTCTATGCAGAAAACAAGCAAGAGTAGCCTGAGACATATTCTTGGGCTGGGAAGCAAGGACACTATCAAAGCTGACTGCGGTAATGTTGAAAGTTATTTATTACCATTTAACAAACCCAAAACTTAGTAGCTTAAAAATAACAATCACTTATTTTACTCATAAATTTGGGCAGGGTTTGACTTGAAAGTTTGTCTGCTCTATGTGGTGTTGACTGAGGTCACTTGGGGATATTTATGTGAAGGCCAAGCTGATCCAACATGGCTTTACTGGTGCGTCTGGCTCCTTCTTAGAGATGGTTGAAAGGCTGGATGCACTGGGTCACTTTTGGTCTCTAACCGATCTTTAAATTTTCCCCCCAAATTATGTTAGATACAGATGAAGTAAATTGGCATATCTTCTACCCCAGGAAAATTTTCCTATCCGTGTTATTGAATATAGCTGTTTTATCCCTACTGTGATGAGTCGTTTCACCAAAGATTTTGACCATTTAAGGTTGTATGGTAGGGGTCCTAAGGTATTTGTCTTGACCTCACTAGCTTTTATCCTTACAGATCTTACAATCCAATTGCTCCCAGTGAGTTCAATGTTTTTTTTTTTTTGTCTTTTTTATTTTTGCAGCGAGGGGGTAAGGTTCCACATATCAGTGATACCATGCAATATTTGTCTTTTTTGGCTTATTTCACTTAGCATAACGTCCCCCAGGTTCATTCAGGTTGTAGCACATGACAGGATTTCCTTCTTTTTTAAGGCTGAATAATATTCCATTATATAATTTACCACACACACACACACACACACACATGCACAAACACACACAAATATTCCATATCTTTATTCATTCATCTGTCAATATTGAGTTTGTTTCCATACCTTGACTATTGTGAATAATGCTGCAATGAACATGGGAGTTCAGATATCATTTCGAGATAATGATTTCATTTTCATTTTCTTTGGATATATATATGCAGAGTGGATTGTTCCATCATATGTTAGTTCTATTTTTAATTTCTTGGGGAACCTCTATACTGTATTCCATGGTGGCTGTACCAATTTATAGTCCCACCAACAGTGCACAAGTGTTCTCTTTTCTCCACATCCGTACCAGTGTTTGTTAATCTTTTGAGTTTTCGATAATAAACATCCTTACAGGTATTAGGTTTTTATTTTTACTTGCGTTTACCTGATGATTAGTGATGTTGAACACTTTTTCTAGTACCTGTCGGCCATTTGTGTATCTTTTCTGGAAAAATGTCTATTCAGATCCTTTGCCCATTTTTTAATTGGGTTATTTGGGTTTGTTTGTTTTGGTTTGGTTTTGCTGTTGAGTTGTATGAGCTCCTTGTATGTTTTGAATATTAACTCCTATCAGATATGTGGTTTGCAAATATTTTCTCCCATTCCACAGGTTGTATTTTCATTTTGTTGATGGTTTCCTTTACTGTGCAGGAGCTTTTTAGTTTGTGTAGTCCCACTTACTTAATTTTTGCTTTTGTTGCCTTTGCTTTTGTGTCAAATCCAAAAAAATCTTTGCCAAGACCAGTGTCAAGGAGATTACCTCCTATGCTTTCTCTAGGAGTTTATGATAAACAACTATATACTCTTCCCTTAGATTCATCAAACATTAACATTTTGCTATCTCTTTTTCCTTTTCTCTCTTTACACACACACACACACACACACACACACGCACACACGGTTTTTATCTAAACCATTTGAAAGTAAGTTTCAGGCGTCGTATACTTTACTCCTAAATATTTCAACATGCATTCCCCCAAAATAAAGACATTATCTTATGTAAACATAAGAACATTAGCAATAATTCCATATCATCTAATATTTAAAAACAAATTTAAAATTCTACCAATTGTCTTAAAAATATCTTTTTGAACTGAGATTCAAGCAAGGTTCACACATTGTATTTTGTTATTATCTCTTAAGTCTTTTTAAAATTTTTAGGATATCCTCCATCCTTTGTATGACATTTCAATTTTGAGGAGATAGTAGACATACAGCATGTCCCATATCCTGAATGTGTTTGATTATTTTATTATGATGTCATTTCTATAACCTGGAAGTTAGGGCTAAAGCCTTAATTAGATTCAAGAATATCTTGTAAGTGATTTGTGTACTTCATAATATATAACACACATTATATATACATATACATGTATATACATATATGTACATATATACACACACACACATACAATTTGTGGTAGGCTGAATGACGGCTCCCAGAGATGTCTACAACCTTAGCTCTGGACTCTGAATGTTTTATCTTACATGGCGAAATGGCACTTTGTCGATATGATTAAGGATCTCATGATGGGGAGAGTATCCTGGATTATCTGGGTGAACCCAGTGTTATCCCAGTGATCCTTATAAAAAGGAAGCAGAAGGGTCAGAGTCAGAGAGAAGGAGATGTTATAATGGAGCAGAGGTTGCAGTGATATGAGAGTCAAGGAGTGTAGACGGCATCTAGAAACTAGAAAAGGCGGAAACAGATTTTCCCCTAGAGTCTGCAAAAGGGACACAGCTATGCTGACTCATTTTAGACTTCTGACTTCCAGAACTATAAAATGATAAATCTGTATTGTTTTAAGCCACTGAGTTTGTAGTAATTTGTTACGTCAGCAACAGGAAATTAATATACAAGATAATCCTTACATGAATCAGTATTCCATTATAATTAGCAAAATGATTCTCTAATTCTATAATACCTTTTGCTGGCATTCTATAAAACAGAGCCCCTTCCCTTTACAAAACTCACCACAAACTCATGAATTTTAATCATTCAATGTAATATCAATTACAGTAGTTATTCTTCTTGGTGCTTAAATCGCCCCCAGTTTGCCAGTGGGATCCCCTATAATCTGCTATTTCAAGTTAAAGACTGTCACGACCCTGTCTGAATGCTTCTGTGTTTTCTGGCACAACAACAAGTCCCAGGATCTTCTTGTCCACTTCCTGCCTCAGATTTGAAAAATCAGTGCTTTCTCCAAGGAGTCATCATTTCTTTTCAGGGAAATTTCTATAGACTGAATATTTGTGTCCCTCCCAAACTCATATATTGAAATCCTCAGTTGGATGTTATTAGGTGAGGCCTTTGGAAGGAACTAAGTCATGAAGGTGGAGCTCTCATGAGTGGGATTAGTGACCTCATGAAAGAGAGCCCAGAGAGCTTCCTCCTTCTGCATGTGAGGATATAGTGAGAAGGTGGCCCCCTAGGAACCAGAAAGCGGCCCTCGGCAGCCACTGAATCCGCTGGCACCTTGATCTTAGACTTTGCAGTCTCCAGAGCTGTGAGAAATAAATGTTCGTTGTATAAGCCACCCAGGCTATGGTGTTTCTGTTATACCAGCCTGAAGAGCCTGAGGCAGGATCATGTTTAGAAACCAAGATTTGGGCATCTTGAAGCATTTTAACCTTTTATGTCTGCAAGAGAATGTTCATATTTATATGTATTTGATATTTTGGGTCATTTATCTAAATGAACTTTGGGAGAGCTAAATATGGATTGTTTGCCTTTATTTCTGTCAACCTTATTTAAAAGAACCCCTCCCCATCTCTCTCTATGCCCTAACCTGGATTTAATTTGGTTTATAGCACTTGTCACATCCAACATTGTAGTAAATATTACTTTGTTGATTTGTTCCATTGTCTGTCTTTCCAACTAAGGCAGGAACTTTGTCAGTCTTCTCCACTGCTATATCCCCAGGGCCCAGAATAATATATGGTGCATAGTAGAGCTCAGTAAATATTAGTTGAATCAACAAATAAATGAGCGACCCTCACTCCTGTTGCATTTCCTGGCTCACGTGACAGAAATATTTTCCCTCTTGCTTTTGATTTAATGCCCTAGCAAGCTGGATGTAATTTATTTTATCATGTACAGTCCCCCCTCAAGGCGTATATGGTATTACTAGCTACGTGACCTTGCTTTTATAGTCCTATAATAAATGTTATTTATTCTGAACACCACACGGTGGAGCCAGTTGTGTATGGAATGTAAATGCGGGATCGGCAGTAAGTTTGTTAGGGTCTGAAGTCACTGAGAAACAGGAGGATTGCTTTGCTTACTGACAGATTTTTGTACATAGATATGTTATAGGCAGCTTCTCAACAAAAAAGTTTTTTAACAGAATTTAAAAGGGTTAAATGTATGAGTCAAATCAGAGGGAACTTTTACCCTCATGTCTTCTCTGATTGCTGGAACCATAGATTATAACATTCAGTTCCTCTGTGATTACTGCCATCCTCGGAAGCCTTTTTCTGGATGGTGTAATGCATCAGTCAGGATAATATAGATTATGCTGCAGTAACAATCTCCAAATCTCAATGGATTGAAGCAAAAAACGGTATATTTCTTGTTCAAAACTACATGTCCAATAAGAGACACTTGGAGACACCGCTCAGTGGTGGCATCACCTTCCCTCCTGGACACAGGTGATGGGCAGCCACTGCCTGATACTATGGCAAATGAAAAATACAACTCTGAAGGGTCTCACGTGAGCAATACATGCCAGACTTGGAGGTAATACAATTCACTGGCCAGAACATGGCCCTACTCAACCACAGAGATCCAGGAAGTACAATTCTATCATGTGGCTGGAAGGCAGAGTCTGAGAAGCATTTGGTGAGCAGCAGTAATGATTACCACAAGCTGCAGAGAACTCTCTCTTGTTTTAACCCCAGGGATGGCTACTGTAGAGCCAGTCAGTGCACACGATTGCATCTGGGAGATCAGGAGGCTCAAGAAATAGAGGGACTTCTGGGATCTTTTGGTGACATAAACTGAGAATTATTGATACGCTGCTATAGGAGCCTGAAGATCTCTCTAGTCTCTCTCTAGTCCTGTATACACCAATGATTGCAGATGTCTTAAACCAGTTTTAAATGAAAAAGGCCATAGAACACCTGAATTCCATTCTCTTCATTTGATGAGATCTGCCAAGGTGCATTAAAATACCCCTTAGATTAAATCAAAATTGGTCAGCTAAGACTTTATATAGTGTCAATCTTACTATAAATTGTTTATTGTTTCAAAATGATAATTTTAAGAAACTTAGATAAAATAAGGCTTTATGAGAGTACTTAATCTTGGTCATTCAATCTCGCAATATGGGTACATTATACAAATATTGGTGTACCATTTAGGGTTAGTTCTGACTGCATTAAACAAAAACTTTAAAATCATGATTTAAGTAACATAGAAGCAGTTGATTTCTCTTACATACAACAGAAGTCCAGAGATAGGATTCTTTGGGCTGGTATGCCAACTCCACAAAGGTCTTTGGGATCCAGGCTCTTTCTAGTCACCACTACGTTCCTTAGAGTATGACCCTGTCCTCATAGCACAAAATGGCTGGTAGAGCTCCAACCATCATATCCATATTCCAGGCAACAGAAGGGGAGAAAGGAAAGAATGAGCTAAGTGTATACATCAGCTGTCTTTTAAGATGCTTTCCAAGAGTTTACACAAAACACTTCCACTTAATTTCATTGGCTAGGAGTTAGTCATATGGCCACATACAACTTTGGTTGTGGTGGGAAATACAAACATAGTCTTTTAGCTGAGTACAATTTATTGTCCTGAATAAAACTAGGGGTCCTAAGATTAAGGAAGAGGAGGAGACAGCAATTTGCCCTAATTGGGTTACTTGAGTCATGAACCAGTGCTGACTCTGGTAGCTGGCTGACTTGCTTTGCCAGCTTCACTAACTGAGAGCTAGCTTTAGGAGCCCGTGTGCTTTCTAACTGGGGTCTGGTAATAGTCCTAAACAATGCCCAGCAAATTTTTTAAACTAAATGTAACAGAGCACCGGAGAAGACTTTCGATTCTAGAGCTGTTTAAGGATGCTCCAAACAATCTGTCCAGACCTCTGGGGGCTCAGTCCCTGTTATTTACACCACACACACATTTCTGCCTGGAGGACCCTGAATATAGTTTATCCCATCTTCAAAAATAGAAACCTCCTTCTGCCTGCCCCTCCCACTCCATTTTATAAACCAGTCTATTAGACATTCTATCAAAATTTACTTCATTTACTTGCTTAATAAATTACAACTCTGGCTCAGCAATATGTGAGAAATTCACCAGAAACAGAGGAAGAATTAGATAATCGATTCCTTTTATGGACCTTTCCTCAGCCTCTGATGTTGTGAGTGCAGAGTAGCTATGGGCAAGGCTGGCACTCTGCCTGCCGTCCTCCCTGCCTCCTATCCCGGCTTTATTGATTCTCAAAATATTGCATTCTACTCAGGGCAGCTGAAAGGCTCAAACGGAGCAAAATGGAACTGTGTTCTGGTCTCCCTCCTTTTAAACTTCCTCTTATGGTACTGCATTTGAACAAGCCCCATGCTACAGAGAACAGGAAGACACAATATGGTTTATCTCAAACCGGAAGTAACCAAATCCAATAATTGACCTTGTTAACTAATTCATTGCCAGGGAAGAGACTCCCTGTTATTGCTTCCTAAAGGAAACAACAACAACAATTTTAAAACCAACTTAAAATTTATATCACATAACAAATCACATATTTTAGTTATTGTCAAATACTTTGAGGCAAGATTTTTTCCTAGGGAGTAAGTACATCAAGAAGTAGGACTATCTAAAGGAAGCCGTCTGTGACGCCTTATTGGAATTTTATTTGACTCCCTATTTCCCTCCCTACCACTACTTGCTAACTTCCTATTCTTTCTGTCCTCAGTCACATCAAGGTTGTCCCTGCTTTGACACCTTCGCAGGAATTGTTCCTTTGCCAACCAGGCTCTTTGCTCAGATCTTCAATGTCTGGTCACTTCCCGTCATTCAAGTCCCGCTTAAACGCCACCTCCTCTAAGAGTACGTTCTGCTCATCCACTAGAAAGAGCCCAACTCCATCACTCTCTGTCTGCCACTCTGCTTTATTTTTATCACAGAATTTCTTGTCATCTAATAGTTTCCTGTTTATTTACTTGGTTATTACCTAGCCTCCCTCCATTAGGATGGGGGCTTCCAGTTTCAACCTAGCCCCTCATCGTAACTGACAAAATATTCTCCACCTCACTGGTGTTCAGGGTTAGGGCAGAGTTTCTCGGCCTCAGCACTATTAACATGTGAGGCCATATAATTCTTTGTGGTGAGGCTGTCCTGTGCGCTCTAGGATGTTTAGCGATATCGCTGGCTTCTACCCATTAGATGGGCCCTAGTTGTGACAACCAAAACTGTCTCCAGACATGGCCAAATGCCCCCCAGGGAACAAAACTGCCTGTAGTTGAGGAACACTGGTTTAGGCTGTTGGCTGCTGTGTTGCTGCTTTTATGTTCAGGAGGCAGTATCTTCTCAGAGTAATAATAGCTATCAGTCCTTGAATATCTACAGATATTGGGCACCGTTCTGTGGGTTTTACGTTTAATCTTTACAACAACCCTTACAACCGGTACTTTTCCAGATAGGGAAACTGAGGCACAGAATGATTGATAAACATGTCTAAGTTCACGCCATCAGTAAGAGTGAAGCCTCGGGCTCAAACCAGACAACAGGCCCCAGAACTCTGTGCTAACAGTAGTCGGCACTGGTGTGGGAATCTCATTGCCTCTGGCGGCAGAAACTGGGCATCAGATGTGCTACGCATACCCCTAGCCCACACAGCCCTTCATTCACAGCGACCATGAGCAAGTGACAACCTTCCTCTCCAAGCCTCAGTTACCTCTGTAAATAATAATAATAGTAACTTCATGCAGGATTGCTTGAGGAGTTAACTGCAATAGCTTAAGTGAAAATAACTTAGCCTGGTTTCTAGCACATACTAAGTCCTGAATTCGTATCTCCTCTTCTTCTTTTGCCCTTGGCTCCAAGCTCCAAAAGCACTGAAAGCAGAGTTTAAAGACCCTGGTCAGACAAGCCCCTGGGGAAATGTAACCTTTAAGCAATCTGCCGCATTTGTCGTTGACCGGGAGAGTAGAAAGCGGCCCCCTTAGAAACAGCAGTCCAGGCTGGCATCACCTCTTCTGCTAATGAACAACAGCACAAGCCATCAGCACTTGCCCATTAAGCCAAATGGGGCTTTTAAATCTGTACTGATTAGATACCCCGGGGCCTGGCTGACAAGCAGCCTTCTGCGCTTCATTTCTTGATGCGAGTCAGTGAATTAATTGCCTGACCCATTGTTTTCTAACACGGCCAATTAAATGTTTTGGGATGGATGGCATGCGCATTTTGGCCAGCAGGGGGCCTCCTTTGCTAACATAACGGAATTGGTACTTGGGCTTGCTGGCAGAGCCCCACCAAAAATTGGGTACTTTTGAAAAGTGTGCTCAGAATAGGGGTTCTAAATATGGGGCCCACCGATCCCTAAGAATAGAATTCTGTGAACTTGGATGAGAAAAGAACTGTGTTTATTTCCACTACCCTCCAACTGAAATTTAGCATTTTCTTCAATTATGAATGTAGACAGCAAATCACGGATATTTGTCGAGCTCACCACGGTTTCTGCAGAGATCTTGAAATATCGTTTATATCCCTCCTTACTGCAAAATTACAGTAGCTGTAGGACCTGCTGCTAGATCTTGTGATTTAGTACATTAAGAAAGAAACACATATGGACCATATCACAAATCTGTTGTTTTGTTGTTGGTATTTTAATAACTGTCTTTTGATATTATTAGTTTGCTTTGTACTACTTTATTTATTTTATTTTGTTTTGTTTTGTTTAAAACATTATTCTGAGAAGTAGCCCATGAACTTAGACTGAGTGTTCATGAACACTTACAAAAAAACAAACACCTGGCTGACAGGCTACTGGGCCTGGTCTCCGGAGGAAAGAAGTTAGACTTCAAGAGAATCTTTATACTTAATGATTTTTAGTCATGACTCACTTCTTGCCGTTCGATCTCTTCCAGTGACCTAAACATGTACCACAGTTCTATCAAACCATTAGCTACAGTGCTTGGCAGTGTAAAATTTACATCAGGATGAAATTTTGGTGTCTTCAGAATTGACTTAATTTTAGAGCATCCAGGATGCCCATCGTTCTGGCCTTGGGGAGGAAGAGGCCTAGCTTTTCCAGCTGCCTTTGACTTCATATTTTTGTTATGCTTGGTTCATTTCCAGGACTCAGGAATCTTCTGAAATAACAGGAGTTTCTCTCCACACTCAGCGCTGAGATTCACTTACTTTTCAGGGAGGAGGCCTCTACACTCTGCGACTCTTGCTTCCAGAGTCAATTCTTCTCCCACTCCCATAAGAAAAATTCTGAACTACCTGTACCAGAAGGAGAGGAAGAAGTGGGCACATAGAGAGTTTCTTTCCCCAGATTCTTCAGTTTCTTATCCCTCAGGGAAGGGAGGCCACAATGGGAGGTGGCTGGCCTGGGCCAGGCTGAGGTGTCCAGTTTTCCTGCCTAATGCCGAGTGCATCCCAGGCCTTGGCCTCTGAGGGCACAGGAACCAAGCAAGCTCAGGCAGTGTGTGTCCCTTCAGCACTTTCTCCTCCCGTTTTCCAAACTTCCTACTTTTTCTCCGCTGCCCCTTCCCCTGCTACTCCCCAGCCCTGTCCTTTCATTCCCAAATCAAACCTTTTTCTTTATTCCCTAGAAAAGCAAAGGTGACCCCAGCTGCAGCAATAATAACAGAAAATAATATCCACCCCTGTATTTATTAAAGACCTATAATGTGCAGGTATTATATGAGGTGCTTTAACTACAACCTTCTCATTCAACCCCCTAACCAGTTATCCTGTGTTGGTAGTGCCCCCCCACCCCAAGAACACATGTCCACCTCGAACCTCAGAATTTGATCTTATTTGGAAATAGGGTCTTTGCAGATGTAATTAGTTAAGGATCGAGATGAGATCGTCCTGGATTCGGGTTGGCCCTAAATCTAATGAGTGATATCCTTATAAGAAGGGAGAACAGAGACACAGAGGGGAAGGCCATGCAAAGATGGCAGGGGTTGGAATTATGCTGCCATCAGCCAAGGAACGTCAAGGGCCACCAGAAGCTGGATGAGGCAAGGAAGGATTCTTCTCTAGAGCCTTCAGAGAGAACATAGTCTTGTTGATACCTTGATTTCAGTCTTCCAGCCTCCAGAACTATGAGAGAAAAAGTTTCTGTTATTTTAAGCCCCTAGTTTGTGGTACTTTGTTACGACAGCCATAGGGAACAAATACACCAGCCAATGAGAAGGGTATTATTACCTCATTTGTCAAATGAAGAAACCCAGGCTCAAAGTACCTGCATAGGTTTGCACAGTCGATGGAGGACCTGGGATTTGAGCCCAATGTAACAAACCCCCAAAGCCTTCCAACTTCCCTTCAGTAGTGTTGGATTCAATTAGCTGTTGACCTTGATAGTTGATTACAGTAATTCATTTCCAAGTTGGAGGCAGACATGGGGCACAGTCTGTGGGAGGTGTATTGTATAGGGGAGTATAGGATTCCCAACGGACTTCTGGCCTTTCTGGGGAGGGAGGGGGTGAAACTGAAGCAGCTCTCCACCCTCTTTCCACTGAACTCTTCTTAGAGTAAGTCGCATGGAACCTGCATTCCAGGACCATTCCCTGGGGAGGTTTGCTCTCCTCCCTTCATTTTCATTACTGTCTAAATAATTTAAGGCGTTCTACAGATGTTCAAATGAGGAATCAAATCTCTCTCTGAGACAGGCCTCTTGTTATTGCGGGAAACCCTCATTTCCCAGCAGATTAGGGTCCACAAGACTATCAGGAACTTCTATAAAAGTGGCACTGTAAACATGCTGGCTAAGGTCATCTGTTGGTGAACAGAGAGGGCTTGATTTTGCCTACCTGCACAATTTTTTTCACAGGAACATTTCTAAGAAGATGGGTGTCTGTCCTACAAAAAAAATCACTGAATTCCTGAGGTCCATATTTCACATACCAGGCCCCATAGTGTGATGTGAAGTTCCTAGGGACATTAGAGACCTGGGGACCCCCAGACCTTGTCAGCGTGGGACCTGGCTGGCCTGTGACTTGCTGCAGTGTTGCTGCCAGCGACTCATTGGTGTCAGGTCACTTGACTGAAGGGCTGCAGGTTTATCAATGTCCCTATCCCTGACTTGTCAAGAGTTACAAGGTTCTATACACTGACAGGAGAGTTTTTATTTTAAAAAAAAGGATTTCTAAGACAAGATCAATTTTAGTCTTCGCAGTCCTGATACTGTCACTTTAGGTAAAACTCATCACAAGTTCAAATCCCAGTTCAGTTCTTACCAGGTGGGTGTCCTCAGGCAAGATCTTGAGCTTCCCTAGTCTCTGAACCTTTCTGCTGTGAAAATACTAACCTATCTCAAGGCTTGTGATAGACTGAAAATCTAAAAGTCAAACAGTATAAAAATGGGGGAGAAATAAATAAATAAATAAATAAATAAAATGGGGGAGAGCAAGGTGATAAAAAGTTTGTGTTATCCCCTTCCCAATTTAACATGAAGGATTATAGTCAGATGTGGATATGGTCTCGGAGCTACTTGCCAAAAGCGAGAAACATACTATCCTAAATGAACTTTTTTTTTTAAAGCTGTTGACACCCTTCCTTTTATTTCCCATCTAATTCCTAGCAAGAGAATAGATGATGAGGAATAATAACCAGTGTCAAGTTGGCAATTTTTGTACTTTTGTACACGACTGGGCTATTATCAAGTTTGTGAGATCAGAGGGTCTGCAAATGTGTAAGACGAGTCTTTCTAGTCCAGTTTTAGCCAGGACCCTTGAGTTCTTTTATAATAGAATCTTAGCATCTTGCAGAAACATCCTTCAGTGTCAGCTGATCCAACCTCCTCATTTGACAGACAGAGAAATGGAGGCCAGAGAGCCTCCTGGATTCATTTTCCTCATCTGTAAAATGGGGGAGACAGTCCTTACCTCAGAGGGGTTTTCTCTGTTTTAAGGGTATAGAAAGGTACCTGGCATGTAATAAGCCTCATATAGATGTTCGCGAGGCAGCAACGCTTGGTAATGAAGAGAAAATTTGTGTATCAGACTGCTGAGTTCATGCTCTGGTCTTTTCCTCACTATTTTGTGACCTTAGGTGAAGTAACTAAAGTCCCTTTCCTCATAGAACTGTTGCAAGGATTAAATTAGTTAATATATGTAAAACACTTAGTGCCTGATGCATGATAAGCACCATACAAGAATTAATTTTTATTACTGTTATTTTACAAGAGATTATGTGGCTTATATAAGACTGCCCACTCAGTAGCAGAGCCAGAAAGAGAATAAAAACTGTTGGCTCCTAGCTGTGTGTACTCTCTACCAAAGTAATGTTCCTCTCCAAGGAAACTGGTTCCACATAAGCATAGGGTCCATTTATAACTTCTCTGAGGCCATTTCTGACTCCTGTGATTATGATAGAGCTGAATTGTTTACTTCATCCCCCAGGATCATAGTTTGCAGCACAGCTTAATCGATAAGCTGTAAATAGGTTAATTAATAAGCTATGCACATGCCCTGCGACTGAGAAAAATGCTCAGCCACTTGTCTCCATGCGGGGGCGCCAAAGGGAGACAGAAAGGTGGCAGGAAGAGGAAGAACTAGCTGCTTCCTGCTTGCTTCCTGTTCCTGTGGTGTTGCCCAGCTATGGCCCTTCACCCTAAGCCCTCCCCAGAGGCAGGTGATTCCAGTTTGCAGTTTTCCCAACCTTTGCAGACACTGCTTTGTCAGAGGTCTGAATCTGTCCTGGGAGGGCCTGAGGCAGTAGCACCAGCCAAGCTCCAAACTCCTAAAGTGTAAAATCCCAACCTCCTCTCATTGTTCCCCAGCCCGAGGTGGTGGCTGCTTTGTGCAGCTACTACCCCTGTGATATTTCAGGGTCCCCTTTTTGCCTCTTCAGTTCTGTAATATCTAATTTAAGATTCTTTATATTAAATTCTCACTGTTAAAATAATTGGGGTGGCTTATTTCTTCTGATAGACTCTGGATGATACACACGTGAATATGCATTTATAAAAATAAAAATAATCCACAAATAGAGGTAAATCAAAAGTCCTCAGTCATCTCCTCTCTCTCTTTCTCTTTTCACACCCCGTAGTGGATGTGGTCCCATAAATTAGGTCTCATTTGGGTTTACTCAATCACTTAGTTACTTCATTCCCTAGAGGAAATCACAGTTATTAGCAGGTGTCTGTCCCTCTAGAACTTTAAAAAATATATTTACATATGTATAGGTACACACTCATATATTGTAGAGTACGATCACCAAATGAAGACATAATGAAATAATGTAGTGTAAATATAGCCGTACATTAGCATTTAAAAGTCCTTTTTCTCTTTTCTAAGAAAATCGATCTCTTCCATTTTAAAATCTTAATTAGAATTAGATCCCAGTTCTCTCCCAGTTTTAATCTGTTCCTGCTTCTTTTCACCGCTCAAAATGACATACTCTTCTTTCGATTCTTTTTTTTTTCTTTGCTCTTGTCATAACTTATGCTAAGTATATAGTAATGGGACAATAAACGGTAGCTATTATTATTACCACAACAGAACCCCACTGCATGGCTCTCCTAAGATAATAAGATTCAATGAGCTCATTATGAGATTCTGTGTGTACTTCATCAAACAAACATAACTCATGTTTAAGTTAACTCTCTTACCAAAGGAGTAACACCTCTACCAAAATGTGCAATGAAAGGTATTAAGGAAAACACAAAACATATATGATATTGTTCCTGCCTATAAATTTCTTATAATCGAGTTGGCTTCCCCTTGCTGGCAGTTAAACAGTTTCAAATGAATGTGAAAGGTAGTACATGGTGGAAGAGTTCAGAACAGGAAGAGATCACTTTCAATGGAGAAGCCAGCAAAGACTTTCCAGAGGAGATGGAATTGGGGCTGAATCTTGGCTAAGCACTTGGCCTTGAAATGACAGAAGAAAGAAGCCAGAGAGGACATTAAGAGCTCTGATCTATGTGACCCAGATTCTCTATCACAGTGAAACAAGTTGCTTTCTACATTGTAGAGCAGGATTTTACAAAATCCACTTATGAGGTGCACCCACGAAGGGAAGTATTTATGTATAAAACCAAGGGTGGACCCAAGGAGAAAAATGTCTGTTTCTCTAGTTTATACTGTCATGTCCAAGATGCTGTAAAATTCATGCTCTTCTTCCTTTCTTCTCTTCTTTTGTTCTTTATTTATTTATTTATTATTATTTTGGCCCATCACGTGGCATGCAGGATCTTCTCCGACCAGGGGTCAAACCCATGCCCCCTGCACTGGAAGTGCAGGGTCTTACACTGGAGCGCCAGGGCAGTCCCATGCTCTTCTTCTTTATCCTTCCCACAGCTCTGACAATTCCTCTTTCCCATTCAGCACCCCTCAAGACTCCTCTCCCCACCTCAAAACCCCCAAACCCTCCCACAACAAACAAACAGGAAAAATATTTTTAATTTCTTTGTCTTATTCACCTGAATTTGCAGACCCTGGTCTTACATTCAAAGTTAAGCAGCCCTGCTGCATTATCGGTAATCCCTTTAGATTTTTCCCTAACATCTCAATGAAATTCTCTCATAAATTCCCTTCTTTGCTGACCAAGTGCTGCGTAGTTGCTGATTTTGCAAGATACGTGCTAATGTAAAGTATGTCACCTTTGAGTCTGTTTATCATTTGGTTGCTCTCTGCTCCACCTGCTCCATATTTATGTCCTTATCACAGCCGCACACGGTATTTCAGATGTGCCTCAGTGTTCTTCCTGCCATGCCAGAATATTGACTGTAATCCAATAGCCTATCTCAAAATTGGTTTGGGGGCTTCTTTTTCTCCTTGTGGTCAAAATAGCTTGCCTCGTAAATGCCAGAATATATTTTTGCAGATTAGGGTTTTCTTTTCTTTCTTTCTTTCTTTTTTTTTACAAAGAACGGTGTCAAATGCTTTCCAGAAAGATGTTGAAATTATTTGGATAGCCTGCTTCAGCCATTAACATTTTCCTTTGCAGTTTAACCTCACAGATTTGCAGGACGGTTTCCCCACTGAAAATTTCTGCTGATTTCTTTGTAATTAAACATAACTTTCTTAGCGGTTCTTACATTCAAGCTATGGCTTAGAGCTTCAAAACACTTTTCTCTTGCTGCTGAAATCATGAAGTCTGTGGTCTCCCACATCTTTTCTAAAAGCCTGTCTTAACAGAGAAGCCTTCACAGCTTCTGTCCTATTCAGCTGTTGCCACTGATAATTTCAAAGACATATTCACAGACTCGGCTCTGCATCAGGCAGCTGTTATGTGGTTACTGAGTGTTTGTGTGAGAGTTGGTGGCTCCGTATCTCCTTTCAAGTTTCCATTTGCATGTAGAATTGTCTGTTTGAGAAAGGTTTTGTGCTTTCCTCCCAGTGCAGCGTGTTTCCTGTTTTCCTTGGGAGGGCTCTGTACTGTAATCACTTTTCCATTCCAAGTTCCTTCGACACTGATTTACTTAACTGTTTTGCAGCCTTCTCTGTGTCAAAATTTGCATTTCTGCAGTACAGTTTGGTCGTTTATTTCGAGTGGGTAGAGCGTGTTTCACTTCTGTCTCATTCCTGTCATTTCTCTCTACTCCATTTATCTCCGCACATGCCACATCCTTCCAGACCTAAGACCTGAAACCTTAGTTCTGGTTTTCTAAGTGCTTGGACTGATGTCAAGACAATTTATAAAGCACTCTCATCCCGGTACAATGGGCCAATGATACCGTCAGTTTGTAAGCTTCTGGACTGCTTACCTGGATTTGCCTATTGACTAAGGCCACTGCCATGTGCAGCTCATTCCACATGTGCCATCCAGGAAGCCCTGGTTTATAAGCCAGTCATTTATGATGAGCATTATTTCAGTCATCATTGCATGATGTGTCTTTGGCACATTTTGGATTCACATTCACAGACTGCAGTCACCCGTAATTAAATCCTCCTCTGTTGCATGAATTATTTTATCTAGTCATATTTAATTCACCTCCTTCTTCTTTTGGAAATCTCTAGTGAGCTTCAAGCTTCATCCTCTAGATCTTTTGTCTATTTCTGAAGCTAAAGCTAGATTGATTACACATTTCGGCCTTTGAATACTTTGTGCTAGTCCTCATGCCAGGAATAAAAAGCAAGGTACTACCAATCTAGTTTTCTAGTCTTCTTTTGTGGTACCCAAGGTTTCACTGCAATTCACCTGAAGATGGTTAAGTGTTCCTCTAGACCAGTAGTTCTCAACTGGAATGATTTTGTTCCCCAGGGACATTTAGCAATTTCTGGAGACATTTTTGCTTGTTTACCACAGATGATGGGGTGATACTGACATCTAGTGTGTAGAAGACACAGATGCTACTAAATGTCCAACAATGCACATGACAGCTCCTCACAACAAAGACTTATTCAGCCCCAAATTTCAATAGTATGGAGGCTGAGAAACCCTGCACTAGACCATATGATTCTAGACATATTCAATGCTTAAAATGTGGTGGTGATATATCTCTCAATGTCCCTTCCCAAATCCCTGATACCTGTTCTCTGGGTTCAGGCACCATCAGTCTGTCCTTTGATAACACATCTATATTTTCAACTCCAGCTTTTAGGATTATGCAACTGAATTTCTGAAGCTCTGTGTGCAGAGCCCAAATTTTCTATTAATCCTTGTTACTTTCTTAATTTAGCTACACATGATTCTTTTGACCAGAGGAGAAATAATACAGCCAGCCAGTGTAAATTTCATTCATTCACAAATATTTTTTGAGTGCCTATGATGACAGGCACTGTGCTAGGAGCTGGGGAATAGCAATGAACAAAATTAATATGCTTTTTGCAATGCTGGAACTTACAGTCTAGTCAGGAAGACTGACAAAATTGGGAAAAGTATTATGAAAAAAACAGTGTGGTGACACAGAATAATGAGAGGGAGGAAGAAGGAAGAGTGGGACCTGGTTCTCAATTTAGACAGGGAGGTCAGAGAAGACCTCCCTGAAGAGGTGACATGCTGGCCAAGGAGCATCCAGTCCTGCAGCAGCAGAGGTGGAGGGGAGGACCTGTGGGAAGGACAGAACAGGGTCAGAGCAAGCTTGGTTTGTGGGAAGGACTGGTAAACAAAGGGAAAATGGGACTACCTCAGGGCAGAAGGAAAGAGAAGGGCTCCTCCATGCAGGCGCTTTAAAGCCATGGAATACAGTGGATTTTATTCACAGTGGTTGGGGGCCTCCCTGCCGCCCCGTCCCCTCCACACCCACCCTCCCACCAGGGAAGCCCCTCCCCTCATTCTTTAATTGCTGTTCCACAATTTCTATACAACCTGTATAGAAATTCTGAAGCTGCCTTCACATTGGAGACTCTAGAAGGGCAGTAATATCATCTGATTAGCATTTTAAAAGATCCTTCAGGGCTTCCCTGGTGGCGCACTGGTTGAGAGTCCGCCTGCCGACGCAGGGGACGCAGGTTCGTGCCCCTGGTCCAGGAAGATCCCACATGCAGCGGAGCGGCTGGGTCCGTGAGCCATGGCCGCTGAACCTGCGCGTCCGGAGCCTGTGCTCCGCAACGGGAGAGGCCACAACAGTGAGAGGCCTGTGTACCAAAAGAAAAAAAAAAAAAGATCCTTCAGGCTGGTGTGTGTAAAACAGGAAGAGAAGCAAAAAGGGAAAGGAAGAGGCTGGAACTGGCCGATGCAGGAGTCTAGGTCTGGGTGAGGCTGGTGGCAGTGGGAGTGGAGGGAAGGAGCAGGCTTTGAGAGATCTATAGACAAGTCTTGCCTGTGGATTGAATTTGGAGGGAGTTGAGGGAAGGGAGAGCCATAGCAATGCCTGAACTACAAAACTACTCAGTGAAGAGGATATGAGGACTTTGGGTCACCTGTTGGCCACAAACATTAGTCCAGAAGCCCTCCAATCCTCACTCTGGATCTCCCGAGTGAGTTATGTCTGAAGGCGAGGAGAGGAACAGGAAGAGGAGTTCATTAGCTCTGACCAGGTGGCCTCCACTGACCTGGGCTAGGGGCATAGTGCTCGAGAAGGCAAGAGGCAGAGAAGGGGGAGGAGAACAGTGGGCCGTAGGGACAATTCAGAAAGCGAGAGTGCAATTCTTGTCAGAGGTACTGTGGCTCGTCCCAATGCACAGGCCACAGATCCCTTCAAAGGCAAAGAATCCACCTCTGCTTCCCTTGATTTTTCAGACAGTTTACAAAGGGGACACTTTGGGAGAGACAGTGAGCTGGGAGCGAGGACTGGCCCCCTCTGCCCTCGGTGGGGAAGGAGAGAGCACAGAACAGCAATGACCTCTCCTTTTCCCCCCCACCGGGGGTGGTGGGACAGTCCCACCTCCATCCTCTCTAGATTACTTGGCATGTATGTCACTCAGTAACCCACACAAAAACTAATGCAGATCATTCTGTTTATGGCCCCATTCCCCATAATTTAAGCAAGCCAGCAGTGGGTCAGAACTCTCTCTAAAAGTATAAATTCTTCGTATTCAGAGACCAAGTTTTGGGACCCCGAATGGTCTAGAATATATCAACTTGCACTTAGAACGAAGGGAAGCTACTTCAATCACAGACTGAAGTCTGAGAGTATTCTTGGCTCTGGGCTCTAGAGAGTCAGCTAGTATGCTTCTTGGGTAATCTATACATGACCTTCTCAGTTGTTTTCATCTAGAGAAAATGGTTTCAATCTTTCACCAGAGGAGCATAGTCCTTTAATTATTTTCTTTATTGTTTCTGAGATGTGTGAGTTTTCCTATGTGCTCAGAGCGTTTCTTTGGAAATCAAGTCAGACGATTCCCTTCGATGTCCCCAACTGTACATCCAAATGAGGATTCTTACTCTTCCTTGGCTCTGATCTTAACTGGAACCTGTGTAAATGTCTTAACCCTTTCCCCAGATCACTCTGCCAGCTTGGTTACTTGGCCAACCTGAGCCCAGGTGTAACAGGTATCAGCATGAACAGGTTGGGTGAGGTGAATGCAGACCCAGTCAAGGGGAATCATTACTCAGACTCCAAAGTCTTGACTCACAGAGAATCAAGTTCACTGAATTCTTGCCTATCTGCAGGAGCTCTTTGGAAAACAACAAAACAGTTGCCCCAAATCTCTCTCTCTGTCTCTCTCTCGCTCTGTCTCTCTGTCTGTCTCTCCATCTCTCTATATATATACATATATATATATAACTATTTTTAAAATAAATTTACTTATTTATTTACTTATTTTTGGCTGCATTGGGTCTTAGTTGCTACACGCGAGCTTTCTCTAGTTGTGGCGAGCGGGGACTACTCTTCGTTGTGGTGCGTGGGCTTCTCATCACAGTGGCTTCTCTTCTTGCAGAGCACAGGCTCTAGGCGCACAGGTTTCGGTAGTTGTGGCACGCGGGCTCAGTAGTGTGGCTTGCAAGCTCTAGAGCGCAGGCTCAGTAGTTGTGGCACACGGGCTTAGTTGCTCTGCAGCATGTGGGGTCTTCCTGGACCAGGGCTTGAACCCGTGTCCTCTGCATTGGCAGGCAGATTCTTAACCACTGCGCCACCAGGGAAGTCCCCTATATCACTATTAATGTAGGCACATATGGCAATAAATATACTTCTCTTAATTGGCACACAGAATGTGTAGGTAAAGGGGAGTTTTTATTTATTTATTTATTTAGAATTTTTTAAAAAATTATTTACTTATTTATTTATTTTTGGTTTCGTTGGGTCTTCATTGTGGTGCGCGGGCTTCTCATTGCAGTGGCTTCTCTCGTTGCGGAGCACAGACTCTAGGCGCATGGGCTTCAGTAGTTGTGGCACGTGGGCTTAGTAGTTGTGGCATGTGGGCTCAGTAGTTGTGTCTCACGGGCTTAGTTGCTCTGCAGCATGTGGGATCTTCCCAGACCAGGGCTCAAACCCGTGTCCCCTGCATTGGCAGGGAGATTCTTAACCACTGTGCCACCAAGGGAAGCCCTAAAGTGGAGTTTTTTTGTTTTGTTTTGTTTTGTTTTTTAGCTGTACGCAGGCCTCTCACTGTTGTGGCCTCTCCCGTTGCGGAGCAGAGGCTCCGGACGCGCAGGCTCAGCGGCCATGGCTCACGGGCCCAGCCGCTCCGCGGCATGTGGGATCTTCCCAGACCGGGGCACGAACCCGTGTCCCCTGCATCGGCAGGCGGACTCTCAACCACTGCGCCACCAGGGAAGCCCCTAAAGTGGAGTTTTTAAAAAGTGCTTTTTAAAACCCCAATAACCTGAAGCCACTGTTCCTAAGAGACTGGACTATTTTCCTGGAGTAGATTGCCCTCTGTTTATCTGGAAGACAAGTGTCCCTTTTCTCCTCCCATCCTGCCCCCTCCCATCACTCCTCTGGTTTGAAAGAACAGGAAGAGAGCATTAAGCTACTTTCCAAAAGAAATGAGGTGAAAAGCAAAGGCAAAGGAGAAGAGGGGCTGAGAAATGGCACCAGTGAAAAATCAACAATGGCAGGGTGGTGGTGCTACTGCTGGGGACTAAAGGACACTTAAGGACAGCAAAGTTTAATATCTAAATGTAAAGCCGTTTGTTTTATAGTGCCATAGTATAAACACTCTATTGCTTCCCTGGCTGCCTCTTCTCCATCCTGACCAGTGCTCCAACACTTCAACAAAGTCTGCTGTATCCTTATATGTCTGGTTTGGTGGTGTTTGAGGCCAATGAGAACGAGAAAGCTGAGTTTCTCATATGGGTCAACTTGGAGCAGAGAGCTAAGAACAGCTGCATAAGAAGAGATGTGAATGAGATTGAGAATTTCCAGGAGCAGAAAATTAAAAGCAGAACTGCTCTTAAGAACCTAAGACATCAGGAATTCGAAAACATCTTGACGAGGGCCTTGGACTTTTGCAGGAGAGGGAGTTCCTCTCAACTATATGTAAATCTGAAAGAATGGGTACTTCAGCTGGTATCTGAATTACTTAACATTCAAATGAATGTGAAGGTAGGACCAGATATCTCAGGAATGCACATGTAACTTGATAGGTGAAGCACATCTGAGTCATTCATTTATTATTCAATAAATGTAGAGCAAATGCTACAGACAAGACCCAGAGCCATATGATGGTGAACAGGACAGACAGAGGCTCTAACTTTATGGAGTTTACATTTGTGGGAGGAGTAGGGGAAAAGATGAGGAGAGATGATAAACATTTAAACAAACAAATGGTCAAAATAATGATAGGTTCTCTTTAATGTTAATAATGGGATAAATGTAATAAGAAAAATACCAAGGCGGGCTATTTTAGGAGGGATGGTCAATGAGGTTTCCTGAGAGAGTGACATTTAAGCTGAAACTTAAAGGCTGAGAAACAACCCTCCATACAGAAAGCAATGGGAAGAACACTCTAGGAAAAGAAGCAGAAAGTGCAAAGGCCCTGAGGTGGAAAGAGATTGGAAATTTCCAGGAATTCATGGAAGACCAATGACCAAAACTTAATGAGAAAATTTGAAAGGGTTATAAAATGAGGTGGAAGAGTTGGACAATGGTCATTCAAAGCTTTGTAGGCCAAATAATGGAGTTTCTATTTCCTTTTAAGCCCAAGGGGAAGTCCCTGAAGGATTTTAAGCCAAGGACTGATATCATCTGATGCTATAAACAGAACAGATTGGCAAGGAGAAAAACTGGAATCAGCAAGACAAAAAGAAAGGCTCTTTCAGACATCTAGGAGAAAGATGAGCAGAATGGTGGGCATGAGCTGAAGATGTGTGGGATATGGTTTGGAAGTTTAATTAATCAGACTTGATGCATGGGATGTGAGGCATGAGAAAAATTGAGGGAATCATTCATTCAACAATATATATTGAGTCAGTATGTGTCCATCACTGCTCTAGTTGTTTGGGACCATCAACCATGAAAATAGACAAAGATCCCTTCCCTTGTGGAGCTTACATTTAACAGGGATTACTGGCTTGAGCAACTAACTGGATAGAGTTGTTATGTCTTTTTCTTGGTTGAGGAAGGCTGAGGAAGAAAGAGGAGCTTAAGGGAATCAAAAGTTCCATTTTGACCATTTGAAAATACCTATGAGACATCCAGTGGAAAATTCTAGTTGTGAGCTGAGTCTGGATTTCAGAAGAGAAGTCTGAGGAATATTTATGAATTGAGGAATAATCAGCATATAAATGGCATTTAAAGAGATCTAAACCCATGAGAATGGATGAGACATATGTTGCCCTTGAAGATAGGCTATAAAAAAGAAGCAAATAAGTCTGTGGGCTGAGCAGTGAGCTACTCCAGTATTTAGTGGTTGGATAGAAGAGGGTATGCCAGCAAAGGAGCCGGAGAGAGGACGATTAGTGAGCGGGGAGGAAAACCAGGAGACAATTGGGATTACGGATGCCAAGACAGGAAAAGGTTAAAAGAAGGACAGCCGTCCATTTCACTGAAAGCTGATGCTAAGTCGAGGGAGATGAAGACAAAAAGCGTTCCTCTGGGGCTGTCAACACGGAGATTGTTGGAGGTCTTGATAACAACAGTGGCAGCAGAGAGAAGGGAATGGAAACCAGGTTGGATTGTGTTGTGGAGGGAACGGGCGTGAGGAAGGGATACAGAGAGTGCTGACAATTATTCTAAGAGGGTCTGCGAAATGGGGTAGTGCTTGGTGGGTGATGGAGGGTGAGGAGAGGGTCTCTGTTTTGTTTTGTTTGTTTATTCAATGGGAGATGATCAAGTCTGTTTGTATGGTGATGGGAGCGATCCAATCCAGAGGGCAGCATTGACAGGGAAGAGGAGAGGATGACTGAGGGAGACGTGAAGGGCTGGGACCTGAGCCCCAGTAGAGGGCTGGCTTCAGGGGCTCCTTGCATTGTGAGGAGGAAGAATAAGATGAGGCAGATGCAGGTCTCACCGCTTCTGTCTCCCTAAGGAATCAAGTCAGCTTTCCAGTCTGTCCATTTAGACCTGCATCCTGCTCTGATCCAAGAGAAGATTTCAGCCACTGTGGGGTGTTCCAGAGGGCCCTCAGCATCGAGGGACTTTCAGCCACCGGGACGGCATGTTTTCACAGCTGCGAATTTACTAACACCCTGGACTGGCCAGGCCCCGTTCATCTGGGCTGACGTATTGCTTAGCTAACAAGCAGTTTTTGTGGTCGGAGAAATTAAAGACTTCCTCCGTAAGCCTCTCTGGGGCAAGGAGAACTTGATGGGGGCCAGGCAGCTGTGGAGAAAGGACAGTCTGTGACTGGTGAGCAAAGAGCTGCAGAAGAGGAGTGCCCAACCAGGCAGTCAGGAGCAGCAAGACAGGAGATTTGTTGTCCTGGGCAACAGCAGGTTTTCCGGGGCAGTCCTCACATACGCCGCAGAGTTTCCAGCCGGGGAGGAGGAAAGGGGGAAGGAAATTATAGCTTGTGGACCTGAACGGGCTAGGATTTTATGCAAATTACCTTACTTAAGCTTCACAGCAATCCTCTGAGCTACGTCCCCCTCCCTGTCATTTTACAGGTAGGCAAATCGAGACTCAGAAAGTTACAACACTTAAGACTATGTGATTAGTAAATAGCAGATCTGGCATTGTAACCTGTGGCTCCAAATCCCATGCGTGTGCCAGAATGGTGCTCTACCATCCTGGCCCTTCAGTGAGTGGCTAGTGGTGGAAAGAACAGACCAAGAAGAGTTGTTCTAGGAAAAGAGTTACTAGGTGAGGCAGGTTAACGCTAGGATTCAGCCTGAGTGGCAGCTTTGCTCTCCTTCCAAGGGATCTGTCATGCCATCGTTCCTCGCCTAGACTGCTGTGTGACAAAGTCTTTCCTCAATGGGCACCCAGGAAGTCCTTGACTTTGAGGGGCTTATCAGGAAGGAAGACAGCAGACTCTCATAGGAAAGACTCATCTATGGAAAATAACTCCCATGCTCCTTATTTTGCCCCTTAGCCCCCTTGCAACACCCTCTCCAACTTTGCTGATAGGATTTAGAGCTGCCCCTCCCTCCTTTAATCCATGGACTGGGTTAAAACCCTCCCAGGACGCATTTAGCCAAACCAAACTTCCTTGGAGTTACCCATGCAGAGCACATCCTCAGTGTTTACATGTTGAATAGTTTATGATTTGTTCTACATCTGATCAGGCAGAGTCAACTACCAAAACTGCTGATCCGTGGAAACTTCACAGCCTTTCTGGGCATAATAACGGCTACAGCTACAGCTCATTCAGAGACAAATAGCCTTTGATGAGCAGTGCAAGGACAAATTAAGACGTGACTCCCGCTCAGTATCTAGATAGTAGCCTGCTGCTGCAGGCTTATTTGAGAAGAAATGGGACGGGGGAGCTGGGAAGGCTTCTGCCACACCCTCCTAAACAGCAGCAGAGGGACCAGAACATAAAGGTGGACATATTGCCCAGGACTTTTCAGTGAATCAGTAGCAAAGTGAGGCTGTTGCTAAGGCAACTCTTTCTGTTATCTCTTCTGTTCCAACCTGTGGCAGAGTCGGCGAATTGTCCCTAAGTTTCCATTATCTACTTCTTTAATAATGGAAGCCCTAATTTTTAGGAGGTAGGGACCCTGGTTGACTGAAATAAATTATGTATTTCCAAGTCCTTGCAGTTGGATGTGATCATGTGTGTAAGTTCTGGTAAAGGGAGAGGGAGAGGTATATCTTCTACTCTTCTTTCCTGCTGACTGGAATGTGGACATGATGACTGAAGCTTGAGCAGCTATCTTAAACCATGAGGTGGAAACTATTTTTCAGAATGACAGACAGAAGGCGCCTGGGCCTCTAAAGATTGCGGCACCAAGATTGCAGCCTGGACAGCTACTCTATAAGTAATTGATATTTTTTGGCACTTGTAATCAAACCTAATCTATCTTAGGATACCTTCAAATGCCCCTAATGGTCACTGGAAAGTCACATATCTCACTAAAACAGCCTTTCCAAGACAGGGAGAGACAACCACCTCTGTGCTATTTATCAGGAGCAGTGATTTCAGGGGCACTGCAAGCCTCTGCTGTCTCTGACAACTTTCTACCATCTGTCAGCTTGTGTGGGAAATCCCACTTCATTTCATTTCTTTAGCTTAGTGATGTTCAAGTTTCTTTGGCATGTGGTTCTTTGATCAAACTTTACATCCACATTTCCAAAGGTCTACAGGATATCTCCACGTGGATTTCTCACCAGCTCCTCAAACTTGACTCATCTAAAAGCAAATCTCTTCATTCTCTCTCTCTGAATAGCCCTTAGACTTGGGAAGGAGGAGCTCCTGCCCTGGACCTCAGGCTTTAGGGGGCCTCATTCCTACCCTTCCCCAGCCATGCCAATCCCTAGGTTAGAAGGATGTCTCCACCTAAAGCCCCAATCACCCCTTTTTAAAATTTTTTTGTTTTTTAATTATTTTATTTTATTTATTTTTGGCTGTGTTGGGTCTTCATTGCTGCGCGCGGGCTTTCTCTAGTTGCGGTGAGCAGGGCCACTCTTCGTTGCGGTGTGCAGGCCTCTCATTGCGGTGGCTTCTCTTGTTGTGGAGCACGGGCTCTAGGCGCCTGGGCTTCAGTAGTTGTGGCACACGGGCTCAGTAGTTGTGGCTCGTGGGCTCAGTAGTTGTGGCTCGTGGGCTCTAGAGCGCAGGCTCAGCAGTTGTGGTGCACGGGCTTAGTTACTCCACTGCATGTGGGATCTTCCCGGACCAGGGCTCAAACCTGTGTCCCCTGCATTGGCAGGTGGATTCTTAACCACTGCACCATCAGGGAAGCCCCCAATCCCCCTTTTTTGACCACATCCACTTGGGAATCCAGGACCCCAGAATTCCACTGTCCAGAGAGCCCAGGCCTGCTTCCTGCTTCCAGGGCCCATGCAGGCATCTTCCCTGGGTGGACATCTGGAGAACGAGGTGGGTAAAGGGAAGATGTTCTCAGGGAGTGTGGATGGAATTTGGGCATGAGGGCTGGGATGTCCACACATGTCCTTGCAAGACCTCTCATCATGTGGAGACCTTCTGCAATGTGGGGGGAAGGGCAGTTCTGAAGGTGGAGACAGCCCCCGGGGAGGGGGCCAAGCCCCGCCTTCCCAACAGTTAGTGCAGCAAGGCTTGGGGGAGCTTTGCAGAGGTGGTGCTTCAGATTGCTTGCTCTTCTGTCTGGTGAGCACTGCAGTTACTGCTTCACTAACATGTTACTGTTATGGGCAAAATTTTATCATTAGAGGAAACGTTGCAAAGCAAGGGCTCTGTGGGCCAGACAATACCTGATACTGCTGATCTGTGTAGACCATCTCACAGTCTTCAAAACTCCTTCCAAAGCATCCCCTTGTTTATTCCTCACACCTAGGAAGGCAGGGCAGGTTTTATTGTTCCCAGCAGCAGATGGGAAAACCGAGGCTTAGTGAGGTTAAATTACTCTGAGAGCTCATGGCAAACAGATGGAAAGGTCTAGACAGGAAGCCAGGCTTTTTAACTCCTAGTTTAGTACCCTTTTCATCTCACACAATTCTGATTGAATTCAGTAACAGAAATGCCAAAAGAAAACTCCAGCATTTCTTTTCTGAAAGAGCCTGTGAAATGTATTTGGTGAAGGGTTGGCATGTCTATTTATGAGACTTCTTCAGTTCTCTTTGGTTAATGATATTTAATCACATGTACCTTGCAGTAAGCCAGGATAATGGGGAGAGTTGCATGGGGTCAACTAACAACTTGTAATTTGATAAAATTCCAAAGCTTTTAGGGAGCACAACTGATCCATTATATAAGATTTCATAAGCCAAAGGTAAAATTAAAGTTAGAGAAACTGCCTAAAAATGTCAGGTATGTGTACTGGACCATGAAGTTTCTTTTTCTCAGGCAGTTTCAGGATCTGATAACTTAGCAAGATTGAAAACTTTATGTGTGAAAGTTGGATATATAAAACAAGTCAGTAATCAGAGAGGTCAGTGTTCCTTTTGATAAGCTGGTATCTTGGATGTCTCCAGTGAGCCAGATAATGAAATATTCTACAGTACTAGCCAGGGAACACAAGCTGTTCATGGTGCTGAGGTTCTCATCACTAGGTGCTATACAGTTACTGTATCCGTTAATCTGTGCTGCATAACAAACCATCCGCACAAAGTAGTGGATTGAAACAACAATCGTTGATTAGCTCATGATTCTGTAAGTTGGCCATTTGGGCTGGACTCACACGGGCAGTCCTGCTGGTCTAACTCAGGCTTACTCATGTGGTTGCAGTCAGCTCATGGATGGACTGAAGGGCTGGGGCCTATTTCCACATGCTCCATCTTTTAGGGGGCTAGCTCAAGTTCGCTTACATAGTTTCCAAGCAAATATTTCAAATCCAACATGCAAACACGTTTCAAGCTTCTCTTTGCTTCCCATTTGCTAATGTCCCATTGGCAAAAGCAAGTTACAGGACCAAGTGTTAATGGGAGGAAATTCAAAGAAATTGTGACCCCTTTTTTTCAAATCTACTACAGTCTTTACATGCCCCTCAAAAGTCTCATGTCATTATGGCATTAGACTTGAAGTCTAGGATTTCATTATTGAAATAAGCTCCAACAGCTGATGAGGTGCTTCAGGTATACTCTTCCAGGACAGCAATTCTTGATCTGAAGACTTATGAACTAAAAACACAAGTTATCTCCATCTTTCAATTCTGAAATTGCTCTGAAGTCCACTTGGGCACATCCTGCCAGCTCCCCTTTCTCTGGAGACAGTGAATGTTCTTGATTAGGGCATCGCTGGGAGTAGTTCTTCCCATCCATTTCTCCCTGGAAGTGTTCACCAGTCTGTCGTCTTGTTCCGGTTCCTGTGAGGAAACACAAGAAGCAGGAGAAAAGATCCCTGCCCTCAAAGGGCTTAACACTTCAATTATACAAAAGTCACAGATGGCTAACATCAAATGTTTAACCCGCAGACACAAAGTATTCTAGAAGGTCAGAAACACAGGACAGATTAGGATCCGATGCCATGTTAGTGATCTCGCAGGTAGATGAGGATCTAAAAATGGGTGAAAGACTTTCCATTCTGGCCTTTTGATTAAAACCTGGCAGGTTTGGCCTGTATAGGTTGGTACATGATTTTGGTTTTCAACAATAGTATTATTAGTTTTTTGGATCAAATGTCCAATTTTTAGAATATTCTTATTTGCTCTCTAGTTAAATCATATGAGGGATCTTCAAGTTGTCCTCTCTCTCCCTGCTCCCAGATTCCAGTCCTGTTGCTTGAAATTTTTTCTCATTAGAAGTATGATGATAACACAAAAGGGCCAATTAATTGATCCTTATATTTTAAGTGGTATTTCATACTGAGATGCCCTAATGCAGTGGCTTTCAGGGATATCTTCCCCTAAGGACCACTTGGAAACATGGAGGAGAATTTTCTAACTACCGCAATGAATGGCACAGTTGCCAGACTCTGGGTAAGCGTCAGGGATTCTGTGCATCCTGCAATATACAGGACAGTCTTGCATAGTGAATAAGGGATGCATGAGCTGCACGACTTTTAAATGTCCCAGAAGACATCAGTGTAGGGGAAAAATCTGTTTATAATGATCGAAGCCTAAAGCCTTACTCTATTTTATATAAACACAGACTATTTTGGATACAGTTTAAATATATACTGAATTTTTCCATGAGTGCAACTACCATTCAAATGGGGGGAAGAGTACACTTTGCTTTGTTGGGAACTAAACAAGAGTTGTTAGCCACTTCAAAAAACTGGGGCACTTGAGTTGCCAGCATGGCACCTATATCAGTTGGCACTTGGCATTTTTAGCTGTTGAAGTCATGGCAATTCTACATATAGGTGCAAACATCTGACTTTTTCATGCCGTCTTCTCATGCAGTCATTTCTGAACTTCTTACATATCGAAATATGTTATTCTATGATTAATTACTTGCCTTTTATTTCTCCTTAAAATTACAGCTATAGCATTATATAGATTTTTAAAAATTATGTGTGAAGGTAAGATATTATCTGTGATTATAATCTCAAGATAGAAAAGAAGATGTTATAAAATATTTGCTCTAAAAGGAGACATTGGGTCTGATACGGTTTAGAAGCACTACGCTAATAAACACTTATCAGGATAGAATATCTCTCAGAGGCCTAGTTGGCACAATTTAAATATGAGAGAGGCTATCCATTCTATAGATTCCTACCCAGGGTCACGGGTAAACAGAAAGATAAATTTCACACTGAAATGCTTAGAAACTAGGTGAGATTGTGACAGGTTTTTCTAACACACCAGTAAAGAATGTGATTTTCTTTTTTATAGGTTTAGAAAGATATTTTCTTATTTTTGTTTCAATATGTTCTAGAATTTAGCCATGTCCGTGTGTGTGTGTGTGTGTGTGTGTGTGTGTGTGTGTGTGTGTGTGTGTGTGTGGTACGTGGGCCTCTCACTGTTGTGGCCTTTCCCGTTGCGGAGCACAGGCTCCGGGCACACAGGCTCAGCGGCCATGGCTCACAGGTCCAGCCGCTCCGCGGCATGTGGGATCTTCCCGGACCGGGGCATGAACTCGTGTCCCCTACATCGGCAGGCAGACTCTCAACCACTGCGCCACCAGGGAAGCCCCTAGCCATGTCTTTATGACCTCCTTAGATTCTTTCAGTCAATGGTCTTGGTTCCACATGTATGGAAGCAACTGTCCTGCACTCAGTTCCTCGTCCTCTCCTCCAGATTCAGGCTTGGTTGTGAGGGTTGGTGCAGCTCTTGCCCCAGGCCAGGAGGAGCTGCGGTTCCCAGCCAGGCACTTACCTCTCCCAGTGTTCAGAGAGAGGATGAGCCAATCTGATGCTTGGACAAGGCAACTCTAGCTCTGAAGCTGGCTTGCCTCGTGTGCTGGCCGGCATCTTGTTTTCTGGGTTTGACCCATATTCTGGCCCTATCAACTCTACTGATGCTAACCTTCACCAAGTTACAGCTTCTTTCTGGGCCTTTTGGTATCTCCTAATCCAAAAAGGGGGACGTGAATAAATCCTCAGAGGAGACTAATGGTCTGTGATATCCCTCATTTTGATAAGAATTGGAAATTTGGTTATTTTTTTAGTCCCAGAATCCTTTGTTTGTCTCAATTTGTGAAAATAAACCTTAAGCCATCTGGATTCCCACACACCTCCTTAGACTGACCAGATGTGATCGTGATGGGTGGTGATTTTTTTCCCCATAGTGGAAAGAAGTTGGTCAATCTGCTCAGTCAACCCCTTTTCATCAGTGTGGACCCCACAGGAACATTTCACTCTGCCCTACTTCTACACTTGCCAATGCCTGGCAAAGCTGTTGATCTTTTGTAGATAGTAAATCAGCTATTTTACTTTTTTTGATACCTTCCTTTTCCATCTCTGCAGCACTGATCGAGACCATAAACTAACTGGCTGGCATTTTTAAAGAGCCCTTCTTTCTTCTATCCTATTATTTGGGAGGTGGATATATCTTACTTGGCTATAGAAGTTTTCTTTTTTAAAATTTAGTCTGTCACACTTGGTAGGTATATTATAATCCGCTGCTAGTTTGGCACTCTCTATACCATGCCAGAGGGCTCCTGGGCTTCTATCACCTTTCAGAGCATGGCCATTCTCCCTTACCTGAATGGAAACTGTTCTGGATAGACAAGTTACATGAAGTAGCCTTCCCCTCTAGCTAGAGCTGACTGATACAGCATTGGACAATCAACCAAACCTAAGCAAATCAGATTCTCTCTGGAATCTCCGGTTTTGAATGGAGACATACAGAGATGGGATCACTTGAAGCTGACTCACGTTAATGTCAGTGCTCTAGAGCAGTGGTCCCCAACCTTTTTGGCACCAGAGACCGGCTTTGTGGAAGAAACTTTTTCCACGGACTAGGGGGATGGGGGAATGGTTTCAGGATGATTCAATCTCATTACATTTATTGTGCACTTTATTTCTTTTATCATTACATTGTAATATATAATGAAATAATTATACAACTCACCATAATGCTGACAGGCGGTAATGGGAGCAATGGGGAGCGGCTGTAGATACAGATGAAGCTTCGCTCACTTGCCTGCCCCTCACCTCCTGCTGTGCGGCCCAGTTCCTAACAGGCCACGGACCAGTACCACTCCATGGCCTGGGGGTTGGGGACCCCTGCTGTAGAGGAAAGGTCCACAGATCTCTGATGCTGAGGTTTCCAACAGCCTTGGCCATTTTCTTCATCCTCTGATTTGGAGAGCTGCCTCAGCATTTTTCAATAAATTACCTTTTTTTTCCCACATCTTTATTGGAGTATAAATGCTTTACAATGTTGTGTTAGTTTCTGCTGTACAACAAAGTGAATCAACTATATGTATACATGTATTCCCATATCCGATCACTTTTGAGCCTCCCTCCTGCCCTCCCTATCCCATCCCTCTAGGTCACAAAGCACCGAGCCGGATCTCCTTGTAAAATGATGGCTAGTGGGAAATTACCTTTTTCACTTAACTCAGCCAGAAACTGTTTCTCTCACTGGCAACCAAAAGAATGTTAACTAACATACAGATTATGGCAGAGAATACCAATGTAGCAAAATGTCTGCCCCCCTTAATGACAGAGGAATGAAGACAGGCAGCCTGCAAAAAATGGGGCAGTGTTTTCATCCTGGGCATATTGGTGACCTTGGTTTCCAAATTAAAAAGTAGGAAACATGATCTGACTGGTATGAGTATGCTTTTGGGAAAAGAACATAATCTATTTGAAAGCTGAATTATCTAGAAATACATAAGGTGTTTGGTGGCTTGATGTCTAAGTGTACATACAAGACAAAGAAAAACATAATGGGCCATAGAGAGGAGGAGAATAATACAGTATTTGATAAGCCACTCTAAAATTTAAAAAAAAAACCCTCTTTGCTTCACCCTGGGGTGGCTCTGCTTTCTCCTGGTAACCCCAAATTCAACTTTCTCTCAGGAGGAAAACAGCAACAGCATATTAATGAGTTCAACTTTACATTCTTATGATCAGTGAGAACAGCCTAATAGTCTCTTGATCACCTTGGGTCACCTTCCTGTGCTGTTTGTTTGTTTTATTTTAAATGCAGCAGAAAAGCTGCTTTGTCTACAGCTTTGGAGGTCACCGGCTCCAGCAGAGAAAGGACAGGGAGTCTGAAGGAGACTCTTTGTCATGTATTGCTTGGAAGGGTGCCTTTTCAGATGTGAAGGGCAGTTTGGTTTCCTAAACCTGATTATTTGAAGTTGTCTCTAGGAGAGCCCAGCTGCCCTACTCGTGGTCCCCCGAAAGAGTTAACATTTCTCCCAAGTCCTGAGTCAAGACAACAGTGTTCTGATATGCAGATGCCATGGCAATATTTATGATTTGCCAGTGGCTCCATTTGGCTTTGTAAGTTTAATGTTTTCAGTTTGATAGGTGATAACTCTGATTAGATTTATGCATCCAATAATCAACTGGGAAATATTTCTGATTCAATAAGATACATTATATGGCTGTATCCATTTCAGTAAGTAATGTCTCTGGATTCCTGTACCTGCTAGGGAATTCATCAAATTTTTGTCAAGAGGGCTATATCAGATTTTTAGGACAGTATATTTATCTCAGAACAAAGACAAACTATTGCTGGTAATATAGCTGGCTAAGTTAATCTAGTTTGTAGTAAAGTAGTCATTTTGAGGTCAAATTCATAGATACCGTTGGTCAAATCTGAAATGAAATGAAGATGTTCGTAGCTTTTGATCAAATGAAGAACAAACCAATAAGAGGAAATGCACTATTCAACATTCCACTAGTGGGACTTCCCTGGTGGTCCAGTGGTTAACACTTCACATTACAGTGCAAGAGGTGCAGGTTCCATCCCTGGTTGGGGAGCAAAGATCCCACATGCCTCAAGGCCAAAAAACCAAAACAGAAAACAGAAGCAATATTGTAACAAATTCAATAAAGACTTTAAAAATAGTCCACACCAAAAAAATCTTAAAAATAAAAATTCCACTAGTATTCTGACTAGTTACAGTTTATCTAATTTGGAGAAAACAAGCAGACATAGTAACAGCCTCAGTTAGTGGAATGTTGACTTTACAATCATTGGTGTGGGAAAAAATGCTTTTAACCCCAAAGCTCCTTTATAAACCAACTGACTTTGGTAGGCAACATGGTGAAACCTTGACTAGAATTCACAGTCTCTCTGTTCCCTGCAAACAGCTGTATCAAGTTCAGAAGTGCCTCTTCTCTGAATGGAAACCATCATTGCTGGATGCCCACAAAACTGCCAATGCCATTTCCAGAGAAATATACAAGCAGATTAAAGTTTTCAAAGGTCTTTTTATCTTTTTCTACTTACATATGTTAAAACTTGCCCAACAGTGAGTCCAGGCATGAGAATCCACTTTAGAGTTCTTATTTGCTTTTCTTTTCTTTTTTTTTTTTTACATCTTTATTGGAGTATAATTGCTTTACAATGGTGTGTTAGTTTCTGCTTTATAACAAAGTGAATCATTTATACATATACATATGTTCCCATATCTCTTCCCTCTTGCGTCTCCCTCCCTCCCACCCTCCCTATCGCACCCCTCCAGGCGGTCACAAAGCACTGAGCTGATCTCCCTGTGCTATGCGGCTGCTTCCCACGAGCTATCTACCTTACGTTTGGTAGTGTATATATGTCCATGCCTCTCTCTCACTTTGTCACAGCTTACCCTTCCCCCTCCCCATATCCTCAAGTCCATTCTCTAGTAGGTCTGTGTCTTTATTCCTGTCTTACCCCTAGGTTCTTCATGACATTTTTTTTTTTGTAAATTCCATATGTATGTGTTAGCATACGGTATTCGTCTTTCTCTTTCTGACTTACTTCACTCTGTACGACAGACTCTAGGTCTATCCACCTCATTACAAATAGCTCAATTTCGTTTCTTTTTATGGCTGAGTAATATTCCGTTGTATATATGTGCCACATCTTCTTTATCCATTCATCCGATGATGGACACTTAGGTTGTTTCCATCTCCGGGCTATTGTAAATAGTGCTGCAATGAACATTTTGGTACATGACTCTTTTTGAATTATGGTTTTCTCAGGGTATATGCCCAGTAGTGGGATTGCTGGGTCATATGGTAGTTCTATTTGTAGCTTTTTAATGAACCTCCAGACTGTTCTCCACAGTGGCTGTATCAATTTACATTCCCACCACAGTGCAAGAGGGTTCCCTTTTCTCCACACCCTCTCCAGCATTTACTGTTTCTAGATTTTTTGATGATGGCCATTCTGACTGGTGTGAGATGGTATCTCATTGTAGTTTTTATTTGCATTTCTCTAATGATTAATGATGTTGAGCATTCTTTCATGCATTTGTTGGCAGTCTGTATATCTTCTTTGGATAAATGTCTACTTAGGTCTTCTGCCCATTTTTGGATTGGGTTTTTTGTTTTTTTGTTATTGAGCTGCATGAGCTGCTTATAAATTTTGGAGATTAATCCTTTGTCAGTTGCTTCATTTGCAAATATTTTCTCCCATTCTGAGGGTTGTCTCTTGGTCTTGTTTATGGTTTCCTTTGCTGTGCAGAAGCTTTTAAGTTTCATTAGGTCCCATTTGTTTATTTTTGTTTTTATTTCCATTTCTCTAGGAGGTGGGTCAAAAAGGATCTTGCTGTGATTTATATCATAGAATGTTCTGCTTATGTTTTCCTCTAAGATAGTTTCCTCTGATAGTTTCTGGCCTTACATTTAGGTCTTTAATCCATTTTGAGCTTATTTTTGTGTATGGTGTTAGGGAGTGATCTAATCTCATACTTCTACATGTACCTGTCCAGTTTTCCCAGCACCACTTATTGAAGAGGCTGTGCTTTTCCACTGTATATTCCTGCCTCCTTTATCAAGATAAGGTAACCATACATCTGTGAGTTTATCTCTGGGCTTTCTATCCTGTTCCATTGATCTATCTTTCTGTTTTTGTGCCAGTACCATACTGTCTTGATTACTGTAGCTTTGTAGTATAGTCTGAAGTCAGGGCCTGATTCCTCCAGCTCCATTTTTCGTTCTCAAGATTGCTTTGGCTATTCGGGGTCTTTTGTGTTTCCATACAAATTGTGAAATTTTTTGTTCTAATTCTGTGAAAAATACCAGTGGTAGTTTGATAGGGATTGCACTGAATCTGTAGATTGCTTTGGGTAGTAGAGTCATTTTCACAATGTTGATTCTTCCAATCCAAGAACATGGTATATCTCTCCATCTATTTGTATCATCTTTAATTTCTTTCATCAGTGTCTTATAATTTTCTGCATACAGGTCTTTTGTCTCCTTAGGTAGGTTTATTCCTAGATATTTTATTCTTTTTGTTGCAGTGGTAAATGGGAGTGTTTTCTTGATTTCACTTTCAGATTTTTCATCACTAGTGTATAGGAATGCCAGAGATTTCTGTGCATTAATTTTGTATCCTGCTACTTTACCAAATTCATTGATTAGCTCTAGTAGTTTTCTGGTAGCATCCTTAGGATTCTCTATGTATAGTATCATGTCATCTGCAAACAGTGACAGCTTTACTTCTTCTTTTCCCATTTGGATTCCTTTTATTTCCTTTTCTTCTCTGATTGCTGTGGCAAAAACTTCCAAAACTATGTTGAATAAGAGTTGTGAGAATGGGCAACCTTGTCTTGTTCCTGATCTTTCTGGAAATGCTTTCAATTTTTCACCATTGAGGAAGATGTTGGCTGTGGGTTTGTCATATATGGCCTTTATTATGTTGAGGAAAGTTCCCTCTATGCCTACTTTCTGCAGGGTTTTTATCATAAATCGGTGCTGAATTTTGTCAAAAGCTTTCTCTGCATCTATTGAGATGATCGTATGGTTTTTCTCCTTCAATTTGTTAATATGGTTTATCACATTGATTGATTTGCGTATTTTAAAGAATCCTTGCATTCCTGGAATAAACCCCACTTGATCATGGAGTATGATCCTTTTAATATGTTGTTGGATTCTGTTTGCTAGTATTTTGTTGAGGATATTTGCATCTGTGTTCATCAGTGACATTGACCTGTAGTTTTCTTTCTTTGTGGCATCCTTGTCTGGTTTTGGTATCAAGGTGATGGTGGCCTCGTACAATGTGTTTGGGAGTGTTCCTCCCTCTGCTATATTTTGGAAGAGTTTGAGAAGGATAGGTGTTAGCTCTTCTCTAAATGTTTGATAGACTTCACCTGTGAAGCCATCTGGTCCTGGGCTTTTGTTTGTTGGAAGATTTTTAATCACAGTTTCAATTTCAGTGCTTGTGATTGGTCTGTTCATATTTTCTATTTCTTCCTGATTCAGTCTTGGCAGGTTGTGCATTTCTAAGAATTTGTCCATTTCTTCCAGGTTGTCCATTTTATTGGCATAGAGTTGCTTGTAGTAATCTCTCATGATCTTTTGTATTTCTACAGTGTCATTTGTTACTTCTCCTTTTTCATTCCTAATTCTATTGATTTGAGTCTTCTCCCTTTTTTCTTGATGAGTCTGGCTAAGGTTTATCAATTCTGTTTATCTTCTCAAGGAACCAGCTTTTAGTTTTATTGATCTTTGCTATCGTTTCCTTCATTTCTTTTTCATTTATTTCTGATCTGATCTTTATGATTTCTTTCCTTCTGCTAACTTTGGGGTTTTTTTATTCTTCTTTCTCTAATAGCTTTAGATGCAAGGTTAGGTTGTTTATTCGAGGTGTTTCCTGTTTCTTAAGGTAGGATTGTATTGCTATAAACTTCCCTCTTAGAACTGCTTTTGCTGCATCCCATAGATTTTGGGTCGTCATGTCTCCATTGTCATTTGTTTCTAGGTATTTTTTGATTTTGTCTTTGATTTCTTCAGTGATCACTTCGTTATTAAGTAGTGTATTCTTTAGCCTCCATGTGTTTGTATTTTTTACAGATCTTTTCCTATAATTGATTTCTAGTCTAATAGCATTGTGGTTGGAAAAGATACTTGATACAATTTCAGTTTTCTTAAATTTACCAAGGCTTGATTTGTGACCCAAGATATGATTTATCCTGGAGAATGTTCCATGAGCACTTGAGAAAAATGTGTATTCTGTTTTTGGATGGAATGTCCTATAAATATCAATTAAGTCCATCTTGTTTAATGTATCATTTAAAGCTTGTGTTTCCTTATTTATTTTCATTTTGGATGATCTGTCCATTGGTGAAAGTGGAGTGTTAAAGGCCCCTACTATGAATGTGTTACTGTTGATTTCCCATTTTATGGCTGTTAGTATTTGCCTTATGTATTGAGGTGCTCCTATGTTGGGTGCATAAATATTTACAATTGTTATATCTTCTTCTTGGATGGATCCCTTGATCATTATGTAGTGTCCTCCTTTGTCTCTTCTAATATTCTTTATTTTAAAGTCTATTTTGTCTGATATGATAATTGCTACTCCAGCTTTCTTTTGGTTTCCATTTGCATGAAATACCTTTTTCCATCCCCTTACTTTCAGTCTGTTTGTGACTCTAGGTCTGAAGTGGGTCTCTTGTCGACAGCAAATATATGGTCTTGTTTTTGTATCCATTCAGCTGATCTGTGTCTTTTAGTGGGAGCATTTAGTCCATTTACATTTAAGGTAATTATCGATATGTATGTTCCTATTCCCATTTTCTTAATTATTTTGGGTTCATTATTGTAGGTCTTTTCCATCTCTTGTGTTTCTTGCCTAGAGAAGTTCCTTTAGCAGTTGTTGTAAAGCTGGTTTGGTGGTGCTGAACTCTCTCAGCTTTTGCTTGTCTGTAAAGGTTTTAATTTCTCCATTAAATCTGAATGAGATCCTTGCTGGGTAGAGTAATCTTGGTTGTAGGTTTTTCTCCTTCATCCCTTTAAATATGTCCTGCCAGTCCCTTCTGGCTAGCAGAGTTTCTGCTGAAAGATCAGCTGTTAACCTTATGGGGATTCCTTTGTGTGTTATTTGTTGTTTTTCCCTTGCTGCTTTTAATATGTTTTCTTTGTATTTAATTTTTGACAGTTTGATTAATATGTGTCTTGGCATGTTTCTCCTTGGATTTATCCTGTATGGGACTCTCTGTGCTTCCTGGACTTGATTAACTATTTCCTTTCCCATTTTAGGGAAGTTTTCAACTATAATCTCTTCAGATATTTTCTCAGTCCCTTTCTTTTTCTCTTCTTCTTCTGGAACCCCTATAATTTGAATGTTGGTGCGTTTAGTGTTGTCCTAGAGGTCTCTGAGACTGTCCTCAGTTCTTTTCATTCTTTTTTCTTTATTCTGCTCTGCAGTAGTTATTTCCACTATTTTATCTTCCAGGTCACTTATCCGTTCTTCTGCCTCAGTTATTGTGCTATTGATCCCTTCTAGAGTATTTTTAATTTCATTTATTTTTTTGTTCATTGTTGCTTATTTCATCTTTAGTTCTTCTAGGTCCTTGTTAAATGTTTCTTGTGTTTTGTCTATTCTATTTCCAGGATTTTGGATCATCTTTACTATCATTATTCTGAATTCTTTTTCAGGTAGACTGCCTATTTCCTCTTCATTTGTTAGTCTGGTGGGTTTTTATCTTGCTCCTTCATCTGCTGTGTGTTTTTCTCTGTTCTCCTTTTGCTTATCTTACTGTGTTTGGGGTCTCCTTTTTGCAGGCTGCAGGTTCGTAGTTCCCTTTGTTTTTGGTGTATTTCCCCAGTGGCTAAAGTTGGTTCAGTGGGTTGTGTAGGCTTCCTGGTGGAGGGGACTAGTGCCTGTGTTCTGGTGGATGAGACTGGATCTTGTCTTTCTGGTGGGCAAGTCCACGTCTGTTGGTGTGTTTTGGGGTGTCTGTGGACTTATTATGATTTTAGGCAGCCTCTCTGCTAATAGATGGGGTTGTGTTCCTGTCTTGCTAGTTGTTTGGCACTGTACAAACACTGCACAAACAGCAAGCACTGTAGCTTGCTGGTCTTTGAGTGAAGCTGGCTGCTGGTGTTGAGATGGAGATCTCTCGGAGATTTTCACCGTTTGATATTACATGGAGCTGGGAGGTCTCTTGTGGACCAGTGTCCTGAAGTTGGCTCTCCCACCTCAGAGGCACAGCACTGACTCCTGGCTGCAGAAGAGAAAGAAAGAAAGAAAAGAAAGAAAGAAAGAAAGAAAGAAAGAAAGAAAGAAAGAAAGAAAGGAGGGAGGGAGGAAGAAGGGAGGGAGGGAGGGAGGGAAGAAGGAAGAAAAAAAGAAAGAAAGAAGATAAAGTAAAATAAAATAAGATCAAATATAATAAAGTTATTAAAATAAAAAAATAATTATTAAGAAAAAGAAAAAAATTTTTTTTAAAAAAACGGATCGATAGGACCCTAGGACAAATGGTGGAAGCAAAGCTATACAGACAAAATCTCACACAGAAGCATACACATACATACTCAGAAAAAGAGGAAAAGGGGAAAACATCATAAATCTTGCTGTCAAAGCCCACCTCCTTAATTTGGGATGATTCGTTGTCTATTCATGTATTCCACAGATGCAAGTACATCAAGTTGATTGTGGAGCTTTAATCCGCTGCTTCTGAGGCTGCTGGGAGAGATTTCCCTTTCTCTTCTTTGTTCTCACAGCTCCCAGGGGCTCAGCTTTGGATTTAGCCCCGCCTCTGCGTGTAGGTCGCGGAGGGCGTCTGTTCTTCACTCAGACAGGATGGGGTTAAAGGAGCAGCTGATTCGGGGGCTCTGGCTCACTCAGGCCGCAGGGGAGGGAAGGGCATGGAGTGCGGGGCGAGCCTGCGGCGGCAGAGACCGGCATGACGTTGCACCGGCCTGAGGCGCACCGTGCGTTCTCCCGGGGGAGTTGTCCCTGGATCCCGGGACCCTGGCGGTGGCGGGCTGCACAGGCTCCCCGGAAGGGGGGTGTGGATAGTAACCTGTGCTCGCACACAGGCTTCTTGTTGGTGGCAGCAGCCTTAGCGTCTCATGCCCGTCTCTGGGGTTCGCGCTTTTAGCCGCGGCTCACGCCTGTCTCTGGAGCTCCTTTAAGCAGCGCTGTTAATCCCCTCTCCTCGCACACCAGGAAACAAAGAGGGAAGAAAAAGTCTCTTGCCTCTTCGGCAGCTCCAGACGTTTCCCCAGACTCCCTCCGGGCTAGCCGTGGCGCACTAACCCCCTGCAGGCTGTGTTCACGCCGCCAACCCCAGTTCTCTCCCTGCGCTCCAACCGAAGCCGAGCCTCAGCTCCCAGCACCGCCCGCCCTGGCGGGTGAGCAGACAAGCCTCTCGCGCTGGTGAGTGCTGGTCGGCACCAATCCTCTGTGCGGAAATCTCTCCCCGCTTTGCCCTCCGCATCCCTGTTGCTGTGCTCTCCTCCGCGGTTCCGAAGCTTTCCCCCTCCGCCACCTGCAGCCTCCGCCTGCAAAGGGGCTTCCTAGTGTGTGGCAACATTTCCTCCTTCATAGCTCCGTCCCACTGGTGCCAGTCCCGTCCCTATCCTTTTGTCTCTGTTTATTATTTTTTGTTTTGCCCTACCCAGGTACATGGGGGTTTCTTGCCTTTTGGGAGGTCTGAGGTCTTCTGCCAGCGTTCAGTAGGTGTTCTGTAGGAGTTGTTCCATATGTAGATGTATTTCTGGTGTATCTGTGGGGAGGAAGGTGATCTCTGCGTCTTACTCTTCCGCCATCTTCCTGGAAGCTCTCACCTCTAATCCTTTTTTGCTTTTCTGTAGGACTCTTAACATTTATCAAGCACTTCTTATATGCCAAACATTTTTTAAGAGCTTTGCATGTGTGAGTCATTTCATCCTCATAGTGGTCCCACGAGATGACTGCTATTATTATCACTATTTTACAGCTGAGAGTTTAGCTAACTTGTCTAGGCTTTCATAAATAGTGGCAGAGCTGGGGATTAAACACTGAAATTGGGGGCTGGGGACTGCACTCGTTTACTGTATGTTTTGCCCTCAAAACTATTACTGTCGATACACATGAAAATGTTCTGCAAATTCCGTGCACGGAATTTGTTCTGCAAATTCCGTGAATTTCATGGTAAGTATCTACTATCAAGGCCTCTGGGGGAAGCAGACATGTCAGGAACCTTGAGGTTGAACAATATGCCAGAGCCTGTTTCTTCTGAGGGTGCCCCGCATCTGTGTTCCTGTTTTACTGACTCTGTCTTAGTAACAGTCTTTTGCCCCCTATATTTCTTTTGGTCAAATAATATCTTGACTTTCCCCTCACAGTAAAGCACATAGATCTAAAGTGTACAGTTTGATGAATTTTGACAAATGTATGCACCTGTAAACCCAATCAAGTCATAGAACATTACCATCACCGTAGAAAATTCTTACCCTAGAAAATTGTCTTCAAAGTCTGCAACCACTCCCCTCAGATAGCCACTGCTCTGATTTCTATCTCCATATGTTAATTTTGCTTGTTATTGAACATACGGTATGTAATTCAGGGTCTAACTTCTTTTACTCAACGAGGTCTTTTAGAGTCTCATGCATGTCATGCCTGCATCAGTTGTTTCTTCCTTTTTATTGCTATGCAGCATTCCATTGTGTGACTTTGCCATAACTGGTTTGCCCGTCTTTTTCCTGTTGGACAATTTGGTTCTTTCTGATTTTATGCTATAATAAATGATAATGTAATGAATATTCTTATTTAAATCTTTTTATAGATATGTGTTTTCATTTCTTTGGTGTAAGTATCTAGGTGTAGAATTGCTGGATCATAAGGTAGCTATATTGTGAACTTAAAAAAAAAACTGTCAAGTAGTTTTCCAAAGTGATTGTATCATTTAACTATTCCATCAGCCATGTATGAAAGATCCAGTTGCTCCACATAATCTCTACACGTAGTATGACCACCACTTAAAAGAAAATAATTTAAAAATACTTGGCCACTTCTTAGTGTTATGGTTATACTTTTAAGTAGGGTAAGTTGGCTATGGCCATATAAAAATAAGGTTTACGCACTGCTTCCCTAAACTGGTTTGGGATACAAACCAATAGTGAGGCAACTGCATTTCTGGTGTCAGATTTGCTTGCTTCTCTCAAATTCTGGCAGGAAAATGTAAGTTATTGCCATCTTTAGAAGTCTTGAAAATTAACATAGTAGTTGAACAGTTTCTTATGCGTAGTTGCAAGAAGAAATTCACTTAAGCTGGTCTAATTACAGAGAGGTTTATTGTAAGGATACAAACACATCTCAAGGTGCCCTATTTTAGCAAGTCTAGCAGAATTTTACAGAAACAGAGAGGTATTAGTAAAATTCTTGCTTTCGTTCTCACTTTCTTTCTTTCCCTGTCCTTTTGGCCCCATGACCCTTGTCTCTGCTGCACCTGCTTCATACTTTTGTCTTTGGGAAAATATCCCATTACAACTGTCCCGAAAACAGCAGCTTCCATTTCTGATTACAAATGGCATTCTAGCCTGTACTTCCACAACCAGGAAAGAGAACGCGATGGCCTCAGCTTTGGTGAGATTTCAACCTTGGTCCACTCGGCTCACACGGTCCGACAGGCAAGGACACATTATTCTAATGTCTCTTCCAGTCACAACCAGGCATCCTCTCTGAGAAGGGGAAGTGAACAGCAAGAAAATGAGAGGTGGGTAGAATGACAGTTGTCTCCAATATAAGGTTTTATGAGCTGGTATCTATTTAATTTCTCAATTGCTATTACCAAGTATCAATAGCCATCTTATCTTTAACCTTGTAATTTGGGACAGACTCACAAAGAATAGGTTACCCACCTGTTCCTACCTGCCAAGAAAATGTTATTGTGTATACACGTTGATTATAGTAATTCCTTCTAAATTATTATATTTATAGATGTTATGGAAAAATAGATAAATAGCTCATACCCTTCAATAATAATTATATCTATCTTAATAAATGCTCTTAGTAGCTCACAAAGGTGCTTGGTGAAGCCAGAAAGATTCTAAACTATGTTATTTTTGTTGCCAGTGCTAATGTGAGGTTTTGATAAAAACCCTGAAAATGGGCTTCCCTGGTGGCGCAGTGGTTGAGAGTCCGTCTGCCGATGCAGGGGACATGGGTTCGTGCCCAGGTACGGGAAGGTCCCACATGCCGCGGAGCGGCTGGGCCCTTGAGCCATGGCCGCTGAGCCTGCACGTCCGGAGCCTGTGCTCCGCAACAGGAGAGGCCACGACAGTGAGAGGCCTGCGTACCGCAAAAAACAAACAAACAAAAAAATCCTGCAAATGATTGTTCTTGATGAAACCAGTTAAGAAAAGATGCCTCGTATTTAATAAATATCTTCTCTTTCTGGTATGTGACATTAAAATCATTTACTTAAAGATTATTATTGAACTTTTTCCTTTAAAAATAAATATCCTCACATTTTCAAATTTAGAAAGTAGCTAAAGAGAGTTACTTCAATTCCTAAAAGCAAGACCTTAGTAGTTGCCTTTTAGTGTTAAAGGATTACCATAAAATTATCATAAAATCCTTCTTCATTTCTCTCTCTCCTCCTCTCTCTCTCTCTCTCTCTCTCTCTCTCACACACACACACACACACACACACACACACACACAGAATCACAGATATCATAGAAATTTTACTGTTAGCTCCTAACAAATATATATGTTTAAGAATTCTCGGGAGTTCCCTGGTAGTCTAGTGGTTAGGACTCCTGGTTTTCACTGCCATGGCCCAGGTTCAATCCCTGGTTGGGGAACTGAGATCCACAAGCTGTGGGGTGTGGCCAAAAAAAAAAAAGCATTCTCAATTTTCTGGCTGTGAATTACCCATTTGTAATTATCTGTAGCAACTAGTTAATCCCAGGCTCATGTACCATTGCCAACCAGCATATCGGGGCCATTCTTCCCATTATAAATTACTGTGTGGTCAGGGATGGAAAATGACTTTGAACATTAACCTAGGGAATATGCAATTAGAAAGAACTAGCTGCAAGAAGTAAAAGTAATTGATTGTGCTCCTGAACTAAAGAGCAATGTGTTTTCGAATGATCTACTTTTGGGATTATCTCTGTTTTGGCTCCTCTCCGCTGATGCAGGTGACTGGCAGGGAGACCATCTCTGATAACAGTTCCTAAAACCAGGCTTCTCCACATATCCTAAGCACTATAGAGTCAGGAATTATATTTCCTTAAAAATGTAGGTATCAACGTTTTCTTAAATTTATAAAACTGATTTAATATTCTAAAAAAAGTTTCTCCCACAGGAGAAAATGTTGTCCTAGTTGGTAGGACTCTTCCCAAGTTCCCAGATCTTAACTCTGCCTCATGTAGAGAAGGATACTGTGCACAGAAAGAAAGGAGAAGAAAAGCAGATATGCTTGGATAGCCTCTGTAATTGCTCATACTCTGTCTTTTCTTGGATTCTTGATGAAAGAATTCACTTTGATCAAGTTCTTCAAAGCTTCCAATTACCTACAGGGTAAGGATTATGGGGACCAATTTACATTGATCATAATTTAGAGGACTCTAAGTATTTAAACATAATACTATAGAATGAGAATAATTAATATTAATATTACATACTTATAGCACCTCAATGTTCAGCATGCTCTCATATACCTTACCGAATTCAATTTCCAAAGACTTTGTGATAGGCTAGGAACCTAAGGATAACAAGAAAATGTACTACTGATTTACCAATAGTAAGCAGGCACTTGGGCCTGTTTTGTGAATACTCCATTTCTTCTTCAGCCAGACCTGCACACTGTTGCCTGCCCCATCTTCCAAAAGATCACCTTTCATCACTTCTCTCTTCTGCTCCTCTTCACCTTTCCTGGAGGGTAAAATCTAGACTTCTTTACCTGCCATTCAACCTGCTCTATCTTTCTAATCTTATTTCTCCCTCAGCCTCCTTCTCCACTGACCCTCAGTTTTGGTGGAGGTGGCCTTGCTATTGCTCAGTTATGAGTACTGTTGGGGAATTCCTTTTTACCAAAAATCTCTCCCTCCTTTTTCAGTCCCCTGAATCAATTCAAATCCTGGTATTCCTAATAGCTTTAGATTAATGTTTTGATATTATTCTGAGGCTCATAAGTAGGTATTCCCAAGGCTTTTAATAGTTTATAGCTCTTATCATCATAAAATAATTCTTTTTCTTTCATTTAATACTTTTCAACTTGAATTTTAGTTTGTTCAATAATAATATTGCCATTCCTGCTTTGTTGGTCTTGTTTTGTTGTAATTTTCCTACCTTTCATCTTCAAAAATTTAATTCAGTTTTAAGATATTCTTTTCTCTCTCTCTCTCTCTCTCTCTCTCTCTCTGCCTTAACACAACTTAAGACATAAGAATCTCTTTTAATTGAGGAATTTAATCCATTCACATTCATTGAGATACCAGCATGCTTGATTGCTTGATTAAATCAGCTAATACTTGTAAAACACTTAGAACAGTCCCTAGGACAAGGCAAGTGCTTCATATGCTTGTTCAATCAATCAGTCCATTCTATTCTTGCCTGCTTGGGTTGTGCTTCCTGTTTGAAAAGCTTTCTTGTCTTTGGTTTTTCTTGTTTTTTGGTTTTGTTTTGTTTTGCCTGTGTTGTTTTGGGTCCTTGTTTTTTCACTTTCGCTAATAAGACTTTTTTTTTCTCCATGGTATTTGAAAATTCTAAGTCTTATGCTTATTGTCTCAGTATTCTTAGGTTTTTAATAACTATATTTAAACTTACATTCTCTCTTGAAATTGATATTTAATCTGTATCTAAAATCTCACTCTCCTCAAAACAAGGCAAATCTTTTAACTTAATTTCTTTCTTTTTTTTTTTTTTTTAAGCAGAGGTCTTCTTAGAAGCCCATATGATTTAAATTTATTTATTTATTTATTTATGGCTGTGTTGGGTCTTCGTTTCTGTGCAAGGGCTTTCTCTAGTTGTGGCAAGCGGGGGCCACTCTTCATCGCGGTGCGCGGGCCTCTCACTATCGCGGCCTCTCGTTGCGGAGCACAGGTTCCAGACGCGCAGACTCGGTAATTGTGGCTCCCAGTTGCTCCGCGCCATGTGGGATCTTCCCAGAACAGGGCTCAAACCTGTGTCCCCTGCATTGGCAGGCAGATTCTCAACCACTGTGCCACCAGGGAAGCCCTTAACTTAATTTCTATATCCCTTTCCCTTTCTCAGGTTTTGTTCAAATTACTCTGAATTTTAAATTCTAATTATTATGAATTATTTTATACCATGCTTATCTTTTCTTAAAAAATTATAGTGTGTTTTATAGCCATATTATCAACAATTATTTACTTTTTAATTAAATCTCCTATTAGTATCTATTTTTTCCTTGAATTGCACTTTTTTTTTAAATCAATTTTTTAGTTTGCCTTATGTTCCAATAACTGTTCTAGGAAGGATTCTTAAGTGGTAAACTGATACCTTAAATGCCTAAACTTTCCCTCCCTCCATGGATATGTGGATGACAGTTTTGCTGAAGAAAGATTTCTAGGCTCAAAATAATTTCCTTTAAAAATTTGAAGGCAGAAGATGGCAGACTAGGAGGATGCGGAATTCGCATCTCCGCACAACTAGGGCACCTACCAGGCACCAGTGGGGGACCATGGACACCTAAGGGGATGGGAGGAACCTCCAGCGACTGGGTAGGATGTGGGTCGTGGAGGGGAGCCAGGGAGGAGGAGAAGTGGAGGCGGGAGGGGACTGGTGCCCCTGAGGGGCGGCTGGGGGAAGGGAAGGGATCCCATGCCCGAAGGGGGAAACTGGGGGACCATTGGGAGGGCAGAGGACCAAAAGGGAGCGTGGCCAGGTTTCCCGTGCCCACTTGGGCCCCTGGAAGCCTGCTGAGATCCCAGGCCTGATACTCTGCCCACCTAGGCCCCTTCCAGCCATGTAGGTCCTGAGGGAGTGGGAGGGAGGGAAGGGATCCCATGCCCGAAGGGGGAAACTGGAAGACCATTGGGAGGGCAGAGGATCAAAAGGGAGCATGGCCAGGTTTCCCCTGCCCACTTGGGCCCCTGGAAGCCTGCTGAGATCCCAGGCCTGATACGCTGCCCACCTAGGCCCCTTCCAGCCATGCGGGTCCTGAGGGAGTGGGAGGGAGGGAAGGGGTAGCAAAAGTAAAGGCTGGACCTCTGGGACCGGCACCCCTGAGGGGTGACTGAGGGAGGGGAGGAGTTCCTACACACAGCGGAATCCACCCAGGGTTAGGGGTCCAGCAGGGATGGGGAAGACCCTGGAGGAGACATGGGGCAGGGGCACGCAGGAATGGAAGGGAACAGGGCCAGTGGTTTCCCTGTCCACTTAGGCACTGGGGAGCCTGTTGGGCTCTTGGGTCTAATCCTCTGCCATCATCAAAAAATCTACAAATAATCAATGTTGGAGAGGGTGTGGAGAAAAGGGAACCCTTTTGCACTGTTGGTGGGAATGTAAATTGATACAGCCACTATGGAGGTTCCTTAAAAATCTAAAAATAGAACTACCATATGACCCAGCCATCCCACTACTGGGCATATACCCTGAGAAAACCATAATTCAAAAAGAGACATGTACCAAAATGTTCACTACAGCACTGTTTACAATAGCCAGGACATGGAAGCTACCTAGATGCCCATCAACAGATGATTGGATAAAGAAGATGTGGCACATATGTACAATGGAATATTACTCAGCCATAACAAGGAACAAAATTGAGTTATCTATAGTGAGGTGGATGGACCCAGAATCTGTCATACAGAGTGAAGTGTCAGAAAGAGAAAAACAAATACCGTATGCTAACGCATATATATGGAATTTTAAAAAGCGGTACTGACTGATGAACCTAGTGGCAGGGCAGGAATAAAGACGCAGACGTAGAGAACAGACTTGAGGGCACGGTGGGGAGGTGAAGCTGGGATGAAGTGAAAGTGTAGCACTGATGTATATACACTACCAAGGGTAAAATGGATGGCTAGTGGGAAGCTGCTGCATAGCACAGGGAGATCAGCTTGGTGCATGTGACCACCTAGAGAGGTGGGATAGGGAGGGTGGGAGGGAGGCTCAAGAGGGAGGGGATATGGGGATATATGTATACATATAGCTGATTCACTTTGTTTTACAGCAGAAACATAACGTTGTAAAGCATTTATACTCCAATAAAGATGTGAAAAAAAATAATACTAAAAAACAAAAAAAAACCTTTGAAGCCATCACTCCATTGTTTTCTAGCATCTTGTACTGTAGAGAATATGCAAATATGATTCCTGCTCTTTTGTAGGTAATCTACTTTTTCTCTCATCGTTTTTAGGATTCTCTTTTAATCTTAGAGTTCAGAAAATTCACCATGGTGTGTCTAGGTTTGTTTCTTTTAAAATTATTCCTGCTCAGTGCTCAATGAACTATTTCAGAAATTTTACATAATTTTTTCTTTTTAAAAATGTCACTAATTAAATGCAAACACAATCTGTAATATATTTGTTTTGCTTTAAATTTTTTTATTGTGTTAAAATGTACATAACATAACATTTTAACTATTTTTAAGTGCACAATCCAGAAGCCTTAAGTACATTCACATTGTGGTGACCATCACCACTATCTATCTCCAGACCTTTCTCATCATCCCAAAATGAAACTGGAAGCATTCAGCAATAACTTTCCGTTCCCTGCTTCCTCCAGCCCCTGGTAGCCACCATTTTACTTTCTGGCTCTACAAATTTTACTACTCTTAAGGGCTTCATATAAGTAGAATCAGACCATATTTGTCCCTTTGTTTCTGGCTTGTTTCATTTAAGCATGTTTACAAGGTTTCTCCATGTTGTAGATATCAGAATTTTATTCCTTTTTAAGGCTAATATTCTATAATATGGATATACCACATTTTGTTTATTCATTCATCCATTGATGGACATTTGGGTTGTTTCCACCTTTTTGGCTATTGTAATGCTGCTGTGAATACTGGTATACAAATATCTGTTGGAATCTTTGCCTTCAATTCTTTTGGCTATACACCTAAAAGAGGAATTTCTGAATCATATGATAATTCTATGTTTAATTGTTTTTTTGGTTTGTTTTTTTAAAAGATTGCTTTTCTTCTTTAATGTGGATCATTCTTAAAGTCTTTATTGAATTTGTTACAATGTTGCTTCTGTTTTATGTTTTGGGCCATGAGGCATGTGGGATCTTAGTTCCCTGACCAGGGATTGAACCCGCACCCCCTGCATTGGAAGGCAAAGTCTTAACCACTGGACCACCACGGAAGTCCCTGTTTAATTGTGTTTGAGGAACCACCATACCATTTTCCACAGCAGCTGTATCATTTACATCTCCACTAGAATTCAAGAGGGTTCTAATTTCTCCACATCCTTGCCAATGTTTGTTGTTTTCTGTTTTGTTTTTTTATAATAGCCATCCTAGTTGATGTGAAGTGGTATCTCATTGTGGTTTTCATTTGCATTTCCCTAATGGTTAGTGATATTGAGCATTTTTCATGAGCTTACCGAATTGCTTTTTTGGTTATTCTCTCTTGGTCTTTCTCCCCTTCTAGAACTCCAGTTAGGTGAATGTTGGATCTCCTGTATCTTTCTTTCCTATCTCTTAATTTTGCACCTATTTTCATCTTATTATTTTTTACTGCACACTCAGAAATTTCCTTGGCCAGATATTTTAATTTACTAACTTTATCTTCTGCTATGTAAATTCTGTTATTTGGGCCATCTGTTGTTTATTCTGGTGATCATATTTTTAATTTCCAAGGATTCTGATAGATTCTTTTTCACAGCCATCTGTTCTTCCTTTGGATGTGACATACTCTTGACTCTATTAACTCTTATTTCTGGTTTCTTCTATTACCTCTGTTTCTTTAGGAATTAGTTCTTCCACTCTCTGAGTTTGCTCCCTCTCTTTTATGTTATTCATTTCCTTCAAATAATTGGTGATTGTTGGCTGTATATTCATATTTATTAATGACCTGGATTGGGAGCTGGAGTGCATTTCCCTAGCTCAAATGAAAATCCCTGCTTCTTTGGCAGTGACAGGTTCTGAATAGAGCAAACTTTCTTTTGATAATTGATAAGGAAAGCAGAAGGAAAGATGTACAAGTTGTTTCTTTTTCCATTGGGGATTGCATAGTGATCATATACTACCTAGGCATTAAATTATCCTGATTTTCTGGTCCCAGCAACCACCTTTGGAAAGCTCTGTATCAGATTTTACATTTATTTGGCCAATGGAAGGTTGTATCCTGGGGCACAGTCCTGGGGCAAAGAACAGAGCCTGCAACTCTGAGAGCAGAGGGCTGGTGCACTGTTATGCAAGACTTTAATTATTCACCCAGCCTACCACCCCATAGCCAGCTTCTTCTTAGAGCTTGAGTCTAACAGCTTGGGATTTGCCAAGAGAGGACTGGGGCTGAATTAAGGAGAGCTGAAATGCGTTGCATAATAACATGGGACAAATTACTGGCAAGGAATGAGAGAAGGAGAGGGCTAAAATACATAGCAGGATGCTGGGGACTTAATTGTTGCGAATATCCAAAGAACTTTTAAAAATATAGAAATCGAATACTTTTTAACCTATTAGCTCTTCTGTGATGTGAGTCCTCTTCGTTTCTCCAAAGTTTGAGTGAAGTTTGCTATACTCAAATATGCCTTTTAAAAAAAAGTGTGAGTGTTGCCGGTTTGGTACAGATCAGAGAAAGGAAGCAATTGTAGGGCAGAAATAAATGTGAAAATAAGATTCCAGGGGTAGTATATACTAAGATTCAAAAGTGACCTTGAGTATACAAGCCTCTGGGATTCTTCATGTAACTTTGGGAGGGAAAGGAATGTGGGGTTTCTGCTGCATCTGGGTTACATATTTATTATTTGAACTTTCACTTAATTGTGTGTGCATATGCTCATTGTAAACTCCTTAGGTATAGGCAGTTGTACTTTTTGTTGTGTGTATCTATCTTTTTACTGCCCATGAGTCTAGCACTGCAATGTGCACATAATATGCTTTCATTTGGGACTTCCCTGGCGGCCCAGAGGTTAAGACTCTACACTTCCACTGCAGGGGGCGTGGGTTCCATCCCTAGTCGAGGAATTAAGATCCTGCATGCTGTGAGGTGGTGTGGCCAAAAAAATTTTTTTTTTAATGCTTTCATTAAACAGTTTTTTTTTTTTTTTTGGCCACGTTGGATCTTTGTGGCTGCGTGCAGGCTTTCTCTAGTTACGGCGAGCGGGGGCTACTCTTCGTTGCTGTGTGTGGGCTTCTCATTGCGGTGGCTTCTCTTGTTGTGGAGCACGGGCTCTAGGCACGCGGGCTTCAGTAGTTGTGGCATGCAGGCTTCAGTAGTTGTGGCTCGTGGGTTCAGTAGTTGTGTCTTGTGGGCTCTAGAGCACAGGCTCAGTAGTTGTGGCGCATGGGCTTAGCTGCTCTGTGGCATGTGGGATCTTCCCAGACCAGATCTCAAACCCGTGTCCCCTGCATTGACAGGTGGATTCTTAACCGCTGTGTCACTAGGGAAGCCCCTAAATAGTTTTTAAATCATTCAACATACTGAGTTTCCACTGAACCACTCCTATCCCTACGTCTTTGTGAAAAAAGTTTAAAAGACCCATTCTTGTGGTTGGACTAAGAGGTAAGGCTTAAAGGCAGATTGACCCATCTGAGGATTAAGTTCATAACAAATCTACCCTACAACCAGGTATTGAGGCACTGAAAATGCTTCATTTTGATGAAATGAGAAAGTATATACACAAACAGAAATGACACGGTAGAAAGCGCCACAAATGACCCAAAATATGATTTACCTCTTTCATTTGATAAGCATTGATTTTCTAATTCACATAAGGTAATAAAGTATCTCTAGAAATAAATACCTCTTTTTGTTTTGTTTTGTTTTGTCTGCTCAGAATCCCTTTTCCTTTCTTAGGGTAAACAGTCATTTGATTTTCCTTTGAGAAGCCATCCCCAACCTGTTGCAGATTGGGTTCAGCGTTCACTCAATGTGTCCCACTTCCCCTGGCCAAGCTCAAGCTGTGCCAGTCAGACTCTTCCTGGAATGTGAATGTTAAAGCCAGTGACTGTGTTAGAGCTAATTCATTCCTACTATGCTGCCCTCAATAGAGCGTCCATTCGTTCCTGCTGACAAGTTCAGCAGAGCTGCCCAAATTATTGTTCTTTCTGAATCTGGGTTCCTTAAGCTTTTTTGGGGGGGCGGGTGCATTTCTGATCTACTCAAATCCAGTCCAATAAATTACTTCTTGCTAAAATCAACCAGCTTCTGTTTCTGCTGTGTGCAACCAAAGAACTCTGACTGATACAGCTCCAATACAAATGGTCTGTACTTAGAGTATCTATAACTATTTGATAAATTAATTTTAAAAACTTGGATGGGGGCTTCCCTGGGGGCGCAGTGGTTAAGAGTCCGCCTGCTGATGCAGGGGACACGGGTTCGTGCCCCGGTCCGGGAAGATCCCACATGCCGCAGAGCGGCTAGGCCCGTGAGCCATGGCCGCTGAGCCTGCGCGTCCGGAGCCTGTGCTCCGCAACGGGAGAGGCCACAACAGTGAGAGGCCTGCATAACGCAAAAAAAAAAAAAAAAAAAAAAACTTGGATGGCAGCATTTGCTCAGATAAAAATTAGCTTCCTCAAACAATGACACTAACTAAGTGTCCAGTTACTGAGGTGTTCCATCAAAAAGGACAAAGTAGGGACTTCCCTTGTGGTCCAGTGGGTAAGACTCTGTGCTCCCAATTCAGGGGGCATGGGTTCGATCCCTGGTCAGGGAACTATATCCCACATGCATGCCACAATTAAGAGTCCACATTCTGCAACAAAGTAAGAAGTCCACATGCTGCAACTAAGACCTGGAGCAGCCAAAATAAATAAATAAATAAATATTTTTTTAAAAAAAAAAAGGACAAAATATTTTCCAAGCCTTCATGAAGGGGAACAAAAAGGGAGGAACAGTATGTTTCTTTACTTCTAGGGCATGTGAATTGAAGAAGGACATACACAAATCAAAACTTGTATAGTTCCTTCTCTATTTTTGTTTGCTCCATTAATGATATTCCTACTGTGGTATAAGGCCCAACAGATGTGCCTTGACATCTGAGGGAAACTGAGAGTGCTTCCAATGGCCTAACCACAGGTTCCCCCCCACAACTCTGCTCCCATGGCTAAGGTCTTCTAGCCTTATCCTGGGAACCAGCCACAGAGCCTGCTCATCCCTGAGTAGCAGGCTTTAGTTCCCTGCCTGCCCATGGAATTATTCAAATAAGCCAATCACATGGAACTCAGCAGGCACCTGATTTGATACTACCCTTTTGATACTACAACTGCAGTCTCCCACAGCCCCCGACCGTTCACTCTGTTCCCAAGTCCCCACATGACAATGTGTGGTATGTTGTGTCCTCCTCTCCCGGGCTATGAGTATATATGACTGATAAACTGCTGTGCAGTGTTACGTTTCATGCTTTTGGCCATTTCCATAACCCTAGGATAGAAATCCCTTTTTCACCAGTAGGGTGAAGAGGGGGTGATTAAACACTTAGCTGAAGAGAAGAACAAAGCTTTCTTCCTCAAGCCAAGAGAAATGCACTTGGGAATGAGACAAGGACATAATTTTGCCACTTTCTTGTGCATCCTTTCCTTCATTTAGAAAGTCATGCTAAGGACTGGAGGGAAAACTCCAATGAGAGCTGCAAAAGCTAAAAGCTCTCACTTTGGGCAGAGAACCAGGAAAGCTTCATTTGTAACAGGGTGATGAGAAGGCCGGGACTGTCTCCTGCTTGGCTGCTACTAGAAGGCCAACTGGGAGCCAGGGCTCACGGTGGCCTATCCCACCTCGCCAGGAGACCACATTGGGCTTTGGGGCCCCAACCATCACTGTAACAAGAAATGTACCTTTATTTAGAATGTAAACTGCACATGTCCACCTCTCAGGTAAGGATTTGAGGATTCAAAACCTCGGCCATCTTTCTGTTGATCATGACCAGTGTGTGTCATTTTCAACCACACGAAACAAGTGACTATCAATTGAGGCATTTGGTTGGCTAATTTTTCTTTACCATCACTTTCACTATCTTTCCCCCCTCCAGTCCAATCCAACCTTCTTTTATGTCTTGACTACTAAGATCCATATGAGATATCAGCTCCCTTTCTGCTCCCCTTTGAATATTGTTTTAATTTTAATATGGGATTCATTTCAAAGATATTTATTTTGTAGTTCATTTACTTTATCATGTAGTGGCTCAAAAATGGAAGTTGGAGTCTGGAAAGAGCTGTGCTTGGTTTTTTACTAAACTGTGAGACTGTGGGTGGGCTCTGGTTGTTGGTTTCTGCTTATGTAAAACAGAGATAATACCCCATCCTGGGTGGGTTGCTGAGAGTATTTAATGAGGTTATGTATGTCAATCTCTGGCACAGTGTCTGGTGCATAACAAATCCTCAGCTCACGTTCATTTCCACTCCTATCTATCCTTTTAATTTGTAAATGGATTCCTTACTCATCAAAGGTTACTGAATATCAACAGAGGCAAGAAGATTGGAATGTAAGACCCAAAGGAGTAGATGAAAGCATATGGGCAGTTTTGGGGGATGTGTACTACTGGCTCCTAAAAGTATCAATAAAGTTAATTATAGCATAAAAGAATGGGCAGTGAGTAGGGCTGGTTCTGTGTCAGTGTGAATATCTTTTACAGATAGAAGGATAAAAGTGGGCTGGCTCTAAATCTGTCTCTTCAGGCAGGCTTGTTGGCAGTCATAGTGACTCTGGTTCCAGCCTTCTTGTAGAGTCCCAGAGCCTCTCCACAACTTCATTGCCCTCCTTTAGACTTCCCACTCCCACTCCCCTTTGTTTCCTTGAAGCATTTCCTCCCAGTTTGTTATCAAGCTGTAAGGGTTTGAAGAACTCATTGACAATGGAGTTGGTAATTGATAACGCCTTAACATGTAATCCCTTCAGAGGAGATTGGCAATTAATAAGGGACTATGTCTTATGCCAAAAAAATGGCTTTCTAATGGTAAAATTTAAGAGTAAAAACCTGAGCATATGGTTTAGAACTTGAATTCCGACAATTACACATGCACAGATTTGAAGCCTAGATTCGTCACTTAACAGCTATGAGATCATAAGCAAGTTACTTATCCTAAGTCTCAGTTTCCTTAACTGTAAAATAGGGATAATAATACCTACCTCATAGGAGTATCATGAAGATTCAAGGAAATAATCCCTGTGAAGCATTTAGCCCTATGCTGGCACTTGATAAATGTTAGCTGTTATCGTCATTGTTGTTTTATTTTGTGAAATCCCATCTCATTGGCAAGGATCAATTCTATTCATATGTAAGTCCAACCCAGGATCCAGGAAAGGTAGATATAGATTTAAGTCACTTAATCTGAATTAGTTGTTGTAAGTGGCATATTCAGGTCCCTTGGTCCTCTGCCTGCCCCGAGCTGAATTCATGGCTCTCACAGCAGAGCCCGACCACTTCTTGTCTTTTCCAGACAGACTGTAGAAGCTTCACGGTTCACTGCTGACGAGTTTAATTCTAAGGCAAAATATTTTACCCGTTTAGCATATTGTTAAATTAGACCGGCTCCCTATCTTCTGAAATGCACATTTTGGGATTGATGGATTTAGAATTTTTTTTTTCTTAGGTTTTGCTGATCACAGGTTTAAGTCTTTAAGTCTTTTCATCTCCTTCACAGAAAAACATTGACAAAAATGTAATCAGTGAGTAGCCCAATTGAATAAAATGAAACGGTCAAAGGAAGCTATAATGACGCTTAGGGTTCGGTGGTTCTTGGTTTCCAGTTTTGCTTTTGCAGGTTGTAGCCAGTTAGAGGTTGGGGATGCTAAATCTGCCCTTTGTGAATAAACAGACAAATGATTTGGTCTTCCATTCTGCCAGGCCTTGATCTTTTGAGTTAAAGAAAAGAGTATAAGTAATTCCTTCTTTGGAGCAACAATTTTCAGGGACAGCTGTTTTCTAGCTTATGGGGAGGAGGAATTTCTGGCTGCTAGCTAGCTTCAGATGAAGGGTTTGCAGAATTCCTGCTCTTCCCCAGTTGGTGCTAATGCATTCCTCATTGTCTGCAGTGGTTGGGCTGCTCTCTTCATTAAGAGAAAAGGGATAGGGATCAATTTTCAAAATCACAGACATCTAAATGTGTGCAGAATTTGGATATTTTAGATATCAGTACCTAAACTAAGATGAAAAATCTCAGAGATGGCAGATAACATCATGTTTCAAGGTATGGAGAAAACTTCCCTTCTAAAAGGGCTGCCTTAAAGAATAAACAAGGCCTTAATGAGAAAGAATTCCAACTTCAAAGTTTACATTTGGAGTAATCTGATGAATCATTTTTATAATTCCAGTTTCTCTATCTCTTAACATGGGTACAGTAGTCCAGATCAGGCTCAAAGACTAGTTGTGAGAACTGTATGAGATACATGATTTCATCCTATTATGTTTTTAGTTTTGGAGATTGAAAAAAATTCTGGGCATGTATCCCAGAGAAATTAAAACTTAACATTCACACAAAAATATATACATAACTCATGGTAGCTTTATTTGTAATAGCCAAACACTAAAAATAATCCAAAGATCCTTCAGTGAGTGAATGGATAAACAAACTGTGGTACATCCATACCATGTAATACTACTCAGTAGTAAAAAGGAAGTGATACATGCAACGGCTTGGATGGATCTCAAATGAATTATACTGAGTTTGAAAAGGCAATTCAAAAAGGTCCCATACTCTGTGATTCTTCCATTTATCGACAGTCTTGAAATGACAGAAGTTTAGAGATGGAAAACAGATTAGTGGTTGCCAGGGGATAGTGATGGGCGGGGAAGACGGTGTCTGTGGTCATAAAAAGGCAGTAGAATGGGACTCTGGGAGGGCTCACGCCAGGGAGTGCTTCCCAGGGCTTCTGCTGCCAGTGTCCTGGTTCCCGCGGTGAGCCACAGCCATCCCCCGCCTCTGCAGGAGACCCTCCGACACTAGCAGTGAACACCTACCTCTTCATGATGCAGGCTCAAGCCATTCTCATCTGGGACAACATGAGAACGATCGGCGCTCAGGTTTACGAGCAGGTAGTTCGGAGCGCTTACGCGAAGAGGAACAGCAGCGTGAATGACTCAGATTATCCTCTTGACTTGAACCACAGCGAAACCTTCCTACAAACCACAACTTTGCTTCCTGAAGACTTCACCTACTTTGCAAACCATACCTGCCCTGAAAGGCTCCCTTCCATGAAGGGCCCCATAGCCATAAACATGAGTGAAATTGGAATGGATGTCGTCCATGAACTCTTCTCTAGAGACCCAACCATCAAGCTCGGAGGTCACTGGAAGCCATCGGATTGCATTCCTCGATGGAAGGTGGCAATCCTTATCCCCTTCCGGAACCGCCATGAGCACCTCCTGGTCCTGCTCCGACACCTGATTCCCATGCTCCAGCGCCAGCGCCTACAGTTTGCATTTTATAAGGTGGAGCAAGTTGGCACCCAACCCTTTAATCGAGCCATGCTTTTTTTTTTTTTTTTTTCCTTTGGTACACGGGCCTCTCACTGTTGTGGCCTCTCCCGTTGCGGAGCACAGGCTCCGGACGCGCAGGCTCAGCGGCCATGGCTCACGGGCCCAGCCACTCCGCGGCATGTGGGATCTTCCCGGACTGGAGCACGAACCCGCGTCCCCTGCATCGGCAGGCGGACTCTCAACCACTGCGCCACCAGGGAAGCCCCCGAGCCATGCTTTTTAATGTGGGTTTTCAAGAAGCAATGAAGGACTTGGACTGGGACTGTCTTATTTTTCGTGATGTGGATCATATACCAGAAAGCGATTGTAACTACTATGGATGTGGAACAGATGCCAAGGCACTTTGCAACTAAACTGGATAAGTATATGTATCTGCTTCCTTATACTGAGTTCTTTGGCGGAGTGAGCGGCTTAACAGTGGAACAGTTTCAGAAAATCAACGGCTTTCCTAATGCTTTCTGGGGTTGGGGTGGAGAAGATGACGACCTGTGGAACCGAGTACAGAATGCAGGCTGTTCTGTGAGTCGGCCGGAAGATGACACAGGGAAGTACAAGTCCATTCTTCCTCACCACCGAGGAGAAGTTCAGTTTCTTGGAAGGTACGCGTTGCTGAGGAAGTCCAAAGAACGGCAAGGGCTAGATGGTCTCAACAACTTGAACTACTTTGCAAACGTCACATACGATGCCTTGTATAAAAACATTACTGTCAATTTGACACCCGAGTTGGCTCAGGTGACCGAGTACTGAGACGAGGGGAGAATATATGTTTGCTTCACCCACCGCCCCCAAGAAAGCAGCCTGACGACATGTCTAGGGGCTCCGCAGAAGAAGAAAACAGAAATCCAGTGTCTCATGAAGGATCACAGAGTTCAAGGAAAAAATGTGGACAGAGCACATGCACAAAACGCCTTCACCATTTGGACTCACTGGGCTTGAGGGAAAAGGCCGGGAACTGACTTTCTCTTTTCACAGGGCTGCTCTTCTCCCCCATCTTCTGCCCTGATGTCCCATCTCCTCCACAATCTCCAGAACCAAAGCTGTGATCCGCCACCATCCCGCCACGAATGGCCTAGGGAGCTTCTTGGCCTTCAGAGCAAAGAGGCAGACCCACCACAGGGCAGCTGTGTTTTAGGAAGGGCAAAGGAAACTCCACACAACCATTCTTCTACATCTCTGGTGTTCTCTTTGGTTTCATTAAAAAAAAAAAAAAAAAGAGGTAACAGAAGGGATCCTTATGGTGATGGACCTCTTATCTATTTGGACAGTGGAAGTGATTAGATGAATCTATACATGCAATATATAATTGCACGTTATTGGGCTTCCCTGGTGGCGCAGTGGTTGAGAATCTGCCTGCCAATGCAGGGGACACGGGTTTGAGCCCTGGTCTGGGAGGATCCCACATGCTATGGGGCAACTGGGCCCGTGAGCCACAACTACTGAGCCTGTGCGTCTGGAGCCTGTGCTCTGCAACAAGAGAGGCCGCGATAGTGAGAGGCCCGCACACTGCGATGAAGAGTGGCCCCCGCTTGCCACAACTAGAGAAAGCCCTCGCACAGAAACAAAGACCCAACACAGCCAAAAATAAATAAATTAACTCCTACCCCCAACATCTTTAAAAAAAAAAGAGGTGACATAAAAAAAATTGCACATTATTAAATGCACAAACAAATAAGTGCATGTATAACTTAAGAAATATGGATCGATCATTGAATTATAGCAATGTCAATAGTTTGATTGTGATATTGCACTATAGTTATGCAAGGTGTTATCTGGGGGAACTGAGTAAAGGGTACATAAGGTCTCGCTATATTATTTCGTACAACTGCAAGTGAATCTACAATTATCTCAAATTTTAAAACATAATTTTTTTTTAGTTTGGACCTTTTGACTGCCTTCATCCAGTTCCCCTCCCCCCACCCTCTGCCTCTGGTAACCACAAATCTGATTTCTAGATGAGTTTGTTTATTTATTTTTGAAGTACAATTGACCTACAACACTATGTTAGTTCCTGTTATACAATACAGTGATTTGATATTTCTATACATTTCAAAATGGTCACCACAGTAAGTCTAGTTACAATATGTCACCATACAAAGATATTATATAGTTATGGACTATATTCCCCACACTATACATTTCATACCCATGTCTCATTTATTTTGCACCTGGAAGTTTGTACCTCTTAACCTCCTTCACCTATTTCCCTTCCCCCCATTATTTTTTTTTAAATACAGAGAATTAGAGAAAAAAATATCTCTCTTCCATGACTGGCCCAGTAAGATATTAATCTCGCCTTTTCTGTCAGTCGAATTTCTTAGTACTCTTTTTCTGTATTTCTGTATTTGATCCATGTGTTTATCCATGTATGTGTTTGGAGCAGAGTGAGTTTTCAAAGCTGAATTCATGCTGCCATATGAGCCCAGAAGACCTCACTTTAACGAACTATAGAAGCATTGAAGGCTGCACTCAGAGTCAGTGCTGGGCAGCAACTCCATCCAAACAGTCCTCCCTTGGGGTTAACATTTTCATGGTAATTTGAAGTGTTCACAATATTACTCACTTCTTTACAACAGTTTTATTAAGTTATACGAGAAATTCATCTTCTCTACAGAAAAGTTAAAAATTCAAAGAAGTAAAAGAAAAAATAAAAACCCAACTAATTTCTAATCTGATTTTGGAAAGTAAACTTGTCACCTCAGAATAAACTCCAGAACCATTTTGCTATTAATTGAGATGTTTAGCAGAAAGTTTATCAAGACAGAATATGGATTTTACTAAACAGGACTCAACTTATAATTAGCAATCATTTGGCTCTTCTCACCTCTGAAAACTGACCAATAGTCAGAATTTCACACCTCCAAATGAAAATTGGCATCCACTGTTTTGAGATAACCAGAGGAACGGCAGCGTTCAATGTAAGCAATATGACAAAACCTCATAACTTAGGGCTTACTGTTTTGAAAAGTGTAAAATAAATCAGATAATTCAACTGATGAGATATTCAGAAAAGTAGTGCTTAAATGTTCTGGGCCTCGATGGTAAAGGACAGCTGTTGGACTTAATGAACATACTCATATGATGATAGTTCTATGAGGGAGTTGCATGTTTATATCCATAAAAAGGTGGAAGATAATTAAAGATTCAAATGAGGTAATCATTCCTTAATAAGGTCTACTAAGGCTTTAACATTAGGCCATTAGAAAAGAATCTGATGAGCAACTGTCAGGTTTGTATCAGAAGCAATCAAGCATGTGTCCAAACTCCGCTGCTGTTACGTGAGTGTGAGGGATGGAAATGGCACACAGGCTTTGCTGAAGAACAGTCATCCTATGATAATGAAGTGGGGGTTAATGCTAATGCAGGATATATTTGGAAACTTAAGCAGGTGCTTTGGGAAAGGCTTATCTGTGGTCAAATGCTGGTCTCCAAGGAAAGCAAAGAGATGCCTGGGCTCCCTATTATCTGAATGGTTGGTGGAGATGCTCCAGTTGGTTCTGAAGGCACAAATGCCTAAGAGTTATTACTGACTTTTTAATATCCACCTAGGTCTTTAGGCCCAAATGCTGGGGAAGTGGGCAGATACATGGAACAGTTATGGACTCTGTTCACCCCATTAACTTAAGGTTGAGATAGACAGTCCTGATAGCTATCTCCAGGCCCCCTTGTTTCCGGTCCCCCCTGCCACCATTGTCTGTGAAGTCTTCAAAAAGGAGAAGCACTTCCCAAGCAGGAGACCCTCGTCTACTCCCATCCTACCCTCCAGCTGCCTAGGAGGAAAGAAAGCTAGAGAGAACCAAAAAGAGGGAGTTTAACTCCATTTTGCTCCTCCTCTGAAATTTCGATTTCCTTAGCACAGAAGACCCCTTATGTCTTCTTGAAAAGTGAATTTGGGCAGAAGGGAAGTTATGACTATGCCCTAGAGGTCAAAGTATTTGATCAGGAGTATATGGGGAGGGGGCATTCTCCTCCTACCCCCTTGTTCATACCTCAACACCCTGGAGCAGGACATTGATGAGAGTCCCATGTCCATGGGGTCTTTCCTGGATGGCTCTAATGTGCCAATGGCTCATGCTAATCCTTGGGTCACTTTTTTTCCCCCTTTTGGGTTTTCCTGACTTCAGATGGAATTGCTTCATAGAGCCTGATCTTCTATAGCTGCTTTAGACCTTCACCTGCTGGAAAGGTCTGAAGTTCTCCAGCTTTTTAGTCTCATTAGTGGATAAGTTGAAATTGGAGTAAGAGGCTGAGTGTCTCTGCACATTACGCAAATCAACTTTGCCAGCACCGCACTACTTTCCTCATCGACTCCTTGAATCTAGTTATAAATAGGTTAGATCTAATAAATGAGGAGTGAGTGATGGGTCCTCTCCACTTCTAACAGCAAAGTAAAACAAAGGTATCATTGAACCTTAAATGCGATAAACAATTCTTTATTTTTTTTAATAAATTTATTTATTTATTTTTGGCTGTATTGGGTCTTCGTAGCTGCACACAGGACTTTCTCTAGCTGCAGCCAGCAGAGGGCTACTCTTTGCGGTGCACGGGCTTCTCATTGCGGTGGCTTCTCTTGTTGTGGAGCCCGGACTCTAGGTGCACAGGCTTCAGTAGTTGTGGCACGTGGGCTCTAGGGCACAAGCTCAGTAGCTGTGGCGCACAAGCTTAGTTGCTCCGTGGCATGTGGGATCTTCCCAGACCAGGGATCGAACCCGTGTCCCCTGCATTGCCAGGCGGATTCTTAACCACTGCGCTGCCAGGGAAGTCCCACGATAAACAATTCTTGAAAGAGAAAGGAGGGGCAACTCAATTATTGAGAGGAAAGAAATATGACTGGAAAAAAGAACATAGCATATATGTTCTTTTCTCTTTATATATATATATACATACATATATATGCTGGCGTGGTAGCAAAATTTCAAGAGCTACATCGAGGTGGAATGCCAAGTTTGGGCATATTTGGGGAAATATTGGATGGGCCACCCAGAGTCTATTTAAATGAGTTTGAGCAACTTCCTGGGAGAAAAAGAACTCATTCTAGAAAAAGGAATCTGGCTCAATACTTTGAATTAGAATGTTACTAATTCTTAAATATGGATGAGAAGGGCAACTCTGCGGGTAGTAGAGTGTTTGTCCCTGGGATATTTCTCCTGATCCAGATCTCCACTAGAAACATGTCTAAGTCTGCTGTACTGCCTGTGTAGTATTTTATTTTGAAACAGTTCAGTATGAACAATGTGATATATGTATGTAAATTAATTTTAACCTACATCTAAGGGTTAGTATAATCTTTGGTTAGCACTGGAAATCCCCCAATCTTCAATCCACACACCAAAAACAGCTAAGAAGTATTTCAGATACCCTCATCAAAATCTAGCCAAGGGCTTCCCTGGTGGCACAGTGGTTGAGAGTCCGCCTGCCGATGCAGGGGACACGGGTTCGTGCCCCGGTCCGGGAAGATCCCACATGCCGTGGAGCGGCTGGGCCCGTGAGCCATGGCCGCTGAGCCTGTGCGTCCGGAGCCTGTGCTCCGCAATGGGAGAGGCCACAACAGTGAGAGGCCCACGTACCGCAAAAAACAAAAACAAAAACAAAAACAAAATCTAGCCAAGCACCCATCTTGAATACCACTAATTTCACTACCAAAAAGTTATTTCTTTTTTTTATTATTATTTATTAATTTATTTATTTTTGGCTGTATTGGGTCTTCGTTGCTGTGCGCGGGCTTTCTCTAGTTGCAACGAGTGGGGGCTACTCTTTGTAGCACCGTCTCGTTGTCCTGGCTTCTGTTGTTGCGGGGCACGGGTTCTAGGCGTGTGGGCTTCAGTAGTTATGGCTTATAGGCTCTAGAGCTCAGGCTCAGTAGTTGTGGTGCACAGGCTTAGTTGCTCCGTGGCATGTGGGATCTTCCCGGGCCAGGGCTCGAACCCGTGTCCCTTGCATTGGCAGGCAGACTCTTAACCATTGCGCCACCAGGGAAGCCCCCAAAAAGCTATTTCTAACATCTTTTATGCTGATGAATCAAGTCATGTTGCTCTGAGAGAGCAACAAATGTTCCTCTAAGAGAATCTAAGGAGAAAGACACATTTTCCCCTACTTCCCAACAGCAGTCTGGGGATCAAGTTCCCCTTGAATCAACACTAGAAGCCTGTGATTTCTTGAAGGAGGCAGCAGAACCTGTTGGATGAGTGGTCTGGCCAAAGTGGTATCCAGCTAAGGCAGTGGCATCTGGAAGAGGGGATGGAAACAATAGAGTCATGGGGAAGTCTTGGCTGGCCCAACAGGTTCAGGAGAGACTGATGAACATGGCGGCGCCCAGGGAAGTGAGAATGAATCAAGAAAAGAGAATGAAAATATCACAAATCACTAATGAGTCACCTCTGAGAACTCCCAGAAATACTTGATGGAGATTTTGTTGGGATTTGAGGGTCAGCACCTGAAAACACGGATTGCATATGTATAATTGCATTGGAGTGGGAAGTTAGACATGAAAATACTTAATTGCCATTGAAATCTGCAAAGGATCTCTCAAAGGGTACTTTCAATTCTGTACTTGGCCCAGCCAAATACAATTGGCTTGACTCCTTAGGCGGAACAGAAGGTACCTGGTAGAGCTAAGTTTTCATAGATGCATCTGGTTCCCCAAGAGGGCACAGAGCTAATACAACTGAAAAGGTGTACACCTGTGACTTCAGGCATCTTGTGAATGACCAGGCCTGGCTTAGTCATTCACAAAATGCTTAATTTCAAAGCAGAGATTTTCATCTGGGAAGCAGGTTGGGGTGGAAGGAAATATTCGAATGGCCTGGAGAATCGTTTCAGAACACAAATTCCCCAGGCCCCACTCTGGATCTATTGACCCAGAATTTCTAGTAATGGGATTGAGAATGAGTTTGGGAGCCCAGTGTGTCTTCAGAATTTGGAGGCAACTGGAGAATCAAGGATTTCTAGGGCAGAGAAGAGGAATATTTGCTCGTGTTACTAGGAGATGGGTAGGGAGGAACAGACCAGAGATACAGAGACTGGGGTTCCAGAGGAGGTGGAAGGGAGAAGGGGAGAAGGGCAGGAACACAGGTGGTCTTAAAGGGAACCGGAGGAGAGGCCCTCCATTAGCTGGAAGGAAAAAGGCATGAGAGATCAGCTCGGTGCTTTGTCACCACCTAGAGGGGTGGGATAGGGAGGGTGGGAGGGAGGGAGATGCAAGAGGGAAGAGATACGGGGACATATGTATATGTATAACTGATTCACTTCGTTATAAAGCAGAAACTGACACACCACTGTAAAGCAATTATACTCTAATAAAGATGTTTAAAAAAAACCCCACAACAACATGCATGTCTTCAGAAGAAAAAAAAAAAGGAAAAAGGCATGAAAAGGTGTGGCTGTAGATGAGCTTGAAGCTGGAGGGAGTGCAGATAGCCTGAGGTTGGGGCTGAGGGTTGCCATTTTCTCTCTGGAGTGGACTGTAAGGCATGACCGGCTGCAGAGAAAGGAGAGGGAGTTTCCAAGAGGCGAAGTAATTTCTTTGAGCTTCTATAAGGGTGAGTGGCTGATCTGGGCTGCAAACTGAGGTCTGTCTCAGTTCAAAGTCCCTGTTCTTTCTCTGATTCACTGCCTTGTCTTTGTGCAGTACAGTCTAACCAAACCCTGATATTATGCCTTTCTGTTAAGTACCCTCCTTGAAAAGTCATTTTTGTCACAATTAATTTGATGGATGCTTGAGACACAACAGCTTTTTACATTAGACTAAATTGTTTCCACTTCTCCACAGTCATCTCTTTGGCTCCAAACCGCGCTCCCCCAAGTCCCTGGTTAGTCAGGATCTGTAATCTTCATCACTCCATGTGAAATTTAATTTGGGAGGAATCCCTCACTTTCTTGGTAACTATGTATGATTGCGCTACACTTTGGGTCCACCCCCCCCTCCCCCTCAATTATCTTTCTAAAAAGAGATCTTATTTTTTTCCTCTGGGATTTTTGGCTGCTGTTTGATTCTGAAAGAGCACAAAAGGAAAAACAGATTTTCCATGCCTACCAACCTAAGCCTCCTCTCAACAAACCACAGAGCCCAGTGTCCTTTCCTCGGGGAAGCAGGTATTCATATTCCAGAGAATCCACCGAACTCTAAATGCTGAGTCCTTGGTGCCCATCTGATGCCCATATGCCATCTGTGTGACAGTAACGGTGCTCTCCCTGCTACAACCTCATCGTAGAAACTCCATCCAAACACCTTAAAGAAAAGAGCTCACAGATGTTCGGAAAAATACACAATAATCCTTGGATGATTAATTTAATATTCTTTGGAGACATTCTATAGATCACTAGGCTGCTGTTTTATTCTGGAAGCCATAACCTCCCCATTCTCACGCCTGTAATGTTTCATTCTGATTCATCTCAGGGCAAGGCAGATGATACCCAAACGTATGAACCAAGAGGCTGAAACATAGATCATTGCCTCCCTGATAAGAATATCAGTGCCTAGGAAGGAAGCCTTCAGCAGCAACGTTGAAATGACACATGAAAGAACAAATGATGTGGGGAACTTGTAAACCATTTCACATCTTGCCAAATGACTTTGTGTATTTGTGATTTTTTTAAGATGACAATTTAAAAATATTTATGTTAGTGTTTTCTATGCTATGTGTCTAGAATTAAACCTTACTTTAGCTTTCCATAAAATAAACAAAACAGAAATATAGATCTAAAACATGACAAAAATATGTGATTTTGTATATTTGTTTTGTTACCCCATCTAGTTAGTGTGTCTATAGCAGAGGTTGGCAAACTTTTTTGGTAAAGGACCAAAGAACAAAAATTTGGGGCTTTTCAGGTTATATAGTTTCTGTTGCAACTAGTCAGCTCTGTTATCGAAACATGAAAACAGCCATTAAACAATACGTAAGTAAATGAACATGGCTCTATTCCAATAAAACTTTATTTACAACACAGGCAGTGGGCCAGATTTAATCTATAGGCTGCAGATTGCTGACCCCTAGAAGGTAAGCTACATGAGGACACTTGAGTCCCCTAACACACAAAGTTTGCTAACATTATTGAGAACTAATTATGTGCTAGGCATCATGCTTAGGATATAGAAACTTTGTTTAATGAGGTGGGTATTACTGTCGCATTTTTTAGATTGAGAAATGAAAGTCAGAAAGCTTAAGTAACTTACCTGGGATCACATGGCTAAGTAGTGGAGTCCCATAGCCTGCCTTTCTGTTGGTGAGGGTATGGCACGGTTGGTGGGTACAGTGTGCCCTCTAGGGCACTAAGCTGGGATTTGTGTCACACCACTTATCAGATACTTGGGCTCAGGACCTCAGGAATTGTACCCTCAATTTCATATAAAAGCTGAGATACTAAGCAGTCTTGGGGTAAGAATTGTAACTGTGGTCCTTTGTGTTTTCCCCCAAGCTGTCCAGTAAAGTGGTTATGTGTGTGTGTGCTCTGGAACCTGAGTGCCTGTGTTCAGATGGAAGTCCTGCTCATGTGACTAGGCAGGTTGGTTTATGCCTCTGCTTCTTTGTCCTTGTCTGCTAAATGAGGATAGTGTTACTACCACCCAGGAGGGTTGTCATGTGGATTAAAGGAGTCAATACACGTGAAATGCTTAAGCAGTGCGTGATGAGCATTGCTATTTTAATACCAAACACAGGCCATGGCACAAAGAGTCTGCTTACACATGTGGCTGTCTGACAAGACTTGTGATCCATGGGCAGGAAAAGGAGGGAAGGAAGAAAAAGAAAAGTAATATGAAAGATGAAGAAGGAAGACAAAGAGTAATAGGAACACAAACGATATGAGGGCGTTAAGGGCTGAGGTTTTGAAAATTATATTTCGTTCGTGTAATAATAATATATGTGGATTGAAGAAAAAAATAAATATACCCAGAACCCTCCTTACCCAAAGGTATATTTGGTATATTCCCTTCCAGGATTTTATATCTGTCTCATGTGTTCTAGAGATGCTTCATATGTTCTCCAGTCTGCATGTTCCACCAACACACGCCAGTTGCTCTCCTTGCTTCTTGCTCTGGACTGGCAGCTGCTCTGCGCTTCTCTCTCAGCATCTCTTGTGAGCACTTTGCTAGGCTTCTTCTGGTCACTTATGCCTGCTTTGCTGCAAAGGGTGGGCACTAGCCCATCCTGTTATTCCCCGTAGCCTAGCTAGCATGAGGCAGTCATGTTTAACAGACTTTACATGTCTTGAGGCTCCCACAAGGGAACTTCAGTGCAGGAAAGGAAACTGACAACGGAGTATCTGACATTGCTGTGTCCAGCATCCATTAACCACACATATCCCACTGGACATCTCTTTCCCAAATCCCTGATTTGTTGCTACTATTGAGAAAAAAAATATCAGTAGACAGCATAATGATAATGACTGATCAGACTGTAAGCTCTGTGAAGGCAGGAACGGTGTCTCTTTTGCTTAATACTGTCTCCACTTCACCAAGCACAGTGCTTTGGCACATAGTGGAGGCTCCATAAATACTTGTTATTTGAATTCATGGAGGTGCTCTGTACAGGCTCCCACTGCCTATCAAAGTGAAGGCAGACTTTGGTTATATATATATATTTTGGGGGGATTTCATCTTGTTTACTATATTTGAGATTCATTAGGTTTCTTTTTTTTTTAATTTTGAATTTTATTTATTTTTTTATACAGCAGGTTCTTATTAGTTATCCACTTTATACATATTATCATATATATGTCAACCCCAATCTCCCAATTCATCACACCACCACCCCCGCCACTTTCTCCCCTTGGTGTCCGTACGTTTGTTCTCTACATCTGTGTCTCTATTTCTGCCCTGCAAACCACTTCATCTGTACCATTTTTCTAGGTTCCACATATAGGCGTTAATATACAATATTTGTTTTTCTCTTTCTGCCTTACTTCACCCTGTATGACAGTCTCTAGATCCATCCACGTCTCTACAAATGACCCAATTTTGTTCCTTTTTATGGCTGAGTAATATTCTGTTGTATATACGTACCACATCTTTATCCATTCTTCTGTCGATGGGCATTTAGGTTGCTTCCATGACCTGACTATTGTAAATAGTGCTGCAATGAACATTGTGGTACATGTCTCTTTCTGAATTATGGTTTTCTCTGGGTATATGCCCAGTAGTGGGATTGCTGGGTCATATGGTAGTTCTATTTTTAGTTTTTTAAGGAACCTCCTACTGTTCTCCATAGTGGCTGTATCAATTTACATTCCCGCCGTGAGTGCAAGAGGGTTCCCTTTTCTCCACATCCTCTCCAGCATTTGTTGTTTGTAGATTTTCTGATGATGCCCATTCTAACTGGTGTGAGGTGATACCTCATTGTAGTTTTGATTTGCAATTCTCTAATAATTAATGATGTTCAGCAGCTTTTCATGTGCTTCTTGGCCATCTGTATGTCTTCTTTGGAGAAATGTCTACTTAGGTCTTCTGCCATTTTTGGATTGAGTTGTTTTTTTTTTTATATGGAGCTTCATGAGCTGTTTATATATTTTAGAGATTAATCCTTTGTCCATTGATTCATTTGCAAATATTTTCTCCCATTCTGAGGGTTGTCTTTTTGTCTTGTTTGTAGTTTCCTTTGCTTTGCAAAAGCTTTTAAGTTTCATTAGGTCCCATTTGTTTATTTTTGTTTTTATTTCCATTACTCTAGGAGGTGGATCAAAAAAGATCTTGCTGTGATTTATGTCAAAGAGTGTTCTTCCTATGTTTTCCTCTTAAGAGTTTTATAGTGTCTGGTCTTACATTTAGGTCTCTAATCCATTTTGAGTTTATTTTTGTGTATGGTGTTAGAGAGTGTTCTAATTTCATTCTTTTACATGTAGCTCTCCAGTTTTCCCAGCACCAATTATTGAAGAGACTGTCTTTTCTCCATTGTATATCTTTGCCTCCTTGTCATAGATTAGTTGACCATAGGTGTGTGGGTTTATCTCTGGGCTTTCTATCTTGTTCCATTGATCTATATTTCTGTTTTTGTGCCAGTACCATATTGTCTTGATGACTGTAGCTTTGTACTATAGTCTGAAATCAGGGAGTCTGATTCCTCCAGCTCCGTTTTTTTTTTACCCTCAAGATTGCTTTGGCTATTCGGGGTCTTTTGTGTCTCCATACAAATTTAAGATTTTTTTGTTCTAGTTCTGTAAAAAATGCCATCAGTAATTTGATAGGGATTGCATTGAATCTCTACATTGCTTTGGGTAGTATAGTCATTTTCACAATATTGATTTTTCTATTCCAAGAACATGATATATCTCTCCATCTGTTTGTGTCATCTTTGATTTATTTCAACAGCATCTTATAGTTTTCTGAGTACAGGTCTTCTGACTCCTTAGGTAGATTTATTCTTAGATATTTTATTCTTTTTGTTGCAGTGGTGAATGGGATTGTTTCCTTAATTTCTCTTTCTGATCTGTCATTGTCAGTGTATAGGAATGCAAGAGACTCCTGTGCATTAATTTTGTACCCTGCAACCTTACCAAATGCATTGATTAGTTCTAGTAGTTTTCTGGTGGCATCTTTAGGATTCTGTATGTATACTATCATGTCATCTGCAAACAGTGACAGTTCTACTTCTTCTTTTCCAATTTGTATTCCTTTTATTTCTTTTTCTTCTCTGATTGCCATGGCTAGGACTTCCAAAACTATGTTGAATAATAGTGGTGAGAGTGCACATCCTTGTCTTGAGGAAATGCTTTCAGTTTTTAACCATTGAAAATGATGTTTGCTGTGGGTTTGTTGTATATGGCCTTTATTATGTTGAGGTAGGTTCCCTCTATGCCATCTTCTGGAGAGTGTTTATCATAAATGGCTGTTGAGTTTTGTCAAAAGCTTTTTCTGCATCTATTGAGATGATCATGTGGTTTTTATTCTTCATTTTGTTACTATGGTGTATCACATTGATTGATTTGTGTATATTGAAGAATTCTTGCATCCCTGGGATCAATCCCACTTGATCATGGTGTATGATCCTTTTAATGTGTTGTTGGATTCTGTTTGCTAGTATTTTGTTGAGGATTTTTGCATCTATATTCATCAGTGATGTTGGTCTGTAATTTTCTTTTTTTGTAGTATCTTTGTCTGGTTTTCGTATCAGGGTGATGGTACCCTCATAGAATGAGTTTGGGAGTGTTCCTTCCTCTGCAATTTTTTGGAAGAGTTTGAGAAGGATGGGTGTTAGTTGTCTCTAAATGTTTGATAGAATTCACCTGTGAAGCCATCTGGTCCTGGACTTTTGTTTGTTGGAAGATTTTTTTTTTTTTTTTTTTTTTTTTTTGCGGTATGTGGGCCTCTCACTGTTGTGGCCTCTCCCATTGTGGAACACAGGCTCTGCACACGCAGGCTCAGTGGCCATGGCTCACGAGCCTAGCCACTCCACGGCATGTGGGATCTTCACAGACTGGGGCACGAACCTGTGTCCCCTGCATCAGCAGGCGGACTCTCAACTACCGTGCCACCAGGGAAGCCTCTGTTGGAAGACTTTTAATCACAGTTCCAATTTCATTACTTCTGGTTGGTCTGTTTATATTTTCTGTTTCTTCTGGGTTCAGTCTTGGAAGGTTATACCTTTCTAAGAATTTGTACATTTCTTCCAGGTTGTCCATTTTATTGGCATATACTTGCTTGTAGTAGTCTCTTATGATGCTTTGTATTTCTGCGGTGTCCGTTGTAACTTCTCCTTTTTCATTTCTAATTTTATTGATCTCAGTCCTCTCCCTCTTTTTCTTGATGAGTCTGGCTAAAGGTTTATCAATTTTGTTTATCTTCTCAAAGAACCAGCATTTAGTTTTACTGATCTTTGCAATTGTTTTCTTTGTTTCTATTTCATTTATTTCTGCTCTGATCTTTATGATTTCTTTCCTTCTACTAACTTTGGATTTTGTTTGTTCTTCTTTCTCTAGTACCTTTAGGTGTAAGGTTAGATTCTTTATTTGAGATTTTTCTTGTTTCTTGAGGTGAGCTTATTCTCTCTTAGAACTGCTTTTGCTGCATCCCATAGGTTTTGGATCATCGTGTTTTCATTGTCATTTGTCTCTAGGTATTTTTTGATTTCCTCTTTGATTTCTTCAGGGATCTCTTGGTTATTTAGTAACCTACTGTTTAGCCTCCATGTGTTTGTGCTTTTTACGTTATTTTCCCTGTAATTGATTTCTAATCTCATAGCGTTGTGGTCATAAAAGATGCTTGATATGATTTCAATTTTCTCAAATTTACCAAAGCTTGATTTGTGACCCAATATGTGATCTGTCCTGGAGAATGTTCCATGTGCACTTGAGAAGAAAGTGTAAGCTGCTGTTTTTGGATGGAATGTCCTATAAATATCAATTAAATCTATCTGGTCTATTGTGTCATTTAAAGCTTGTGTTTCCTTATTAATTTTCTGTCTGGATGGTCTGTCCATTGGTGTAGGTGAGGTGTTAAAGTCCCCCACTATTATTGTGTTACTGTCGATTTCCTCTTTTTTAGCTGTTAGCAGTTGCCTTATGTATTGAGGTGCTCCTATGTTGGGTGCATATATATTTATAATTGTTATATCTTCTTCTTGGATTGATCCCTTGATCATTATGTAGTGTCCTTCCTTGTCTCTTGTAACATTCTTTATTTTAAAGTCTATTTTATCTGATATGAGTATTGCTACTCCAGCTTTCTTTTGATTTCCATTTGCGTGGAATATCTTTTTCCATCCCTTCACTTTCAGTCTGTATGTGTCCCTAGGTCTGAAGTGGGTCTCTTGTAGACAGCATATATATGGGTCTTGTTTTTGTATCCATTCAGCGAGCCTGTGTCTTTTGGTTGGAGCTATTAATCCATTCACGTTTAAGGTAATTATTGATATGTATGTTCCTATTACCATTTTCTTAAGTTTTATGGGTTTGTTTTTGTAGGTCCTTTTCTTCTCTTGTGTTTCCCACTTAGAGAAGTTCCTTTAGCATTTGTTGTAGAGCTGGTTTGGTGGTGCTGAATTCTCTTAGCTTTTGCTTGTCTGTAAAACTTGATTTCTCTGTTGAATCTGAATGAGATCCTTGCTGGGTAGAGTAATCTTGGTTGTAGGTTCTTCCCTTTCATCACTTTAAATATATCATGACAGTCCCATCTGCCTTGTAGAGTTTCTGCTGAGAAATCAGCTGTAAACCTTACAGGAGTTCACTTGTATGTTATTTGTCGTTTTCCCCTTGTTTTTTTCAATAACTTTTCTTTGTCTTTAATTTTTGTCAATTTGATTACTATGTGTCTCGGCATGTTTCTCCTTGGATTTATCCTGCCTGGGACTCTGCATTTCCTGGACTTGGGTGGCTATTTCCTTTCCCATGTTAGGGAAGTTTTCAACTATAATCTTTTCAAATATTTTTTCGGATCCTTTCTCTCTCCTTCTCCTTCTGGGACCCCTATAATGCAAACATTGTTGCGTTTAATGTTGTCCCAGAGGTCTCTTAGGCTGTCTTCATTTCTTTTCATTCTTTTTTGTTTATTCTGCTCTGCAGATGTGAATTCTACCATTCAGTCTTCCAGGTCTCTTATCCGTTCTTCTGCCTCAGTTATTCTGCTATTGATTCCTTCTAGTTTATTTTTCATTTCAGTTATTGTATTATTCATCTCTGTTTGTTTGTTCTTTAATTCTTCTAGGTGTTTATTCTTTTATTCTTCTAGGTCTTTGTTAAACATTTCTTGTATCTTCTCGATCTTTACCTCCATTCTTTTTCTGAGGCCCTGAATCATCTTCACTATCATTATTCTGAATTCTTTTTCTGGAAGGTTGCCTATCTCCACTTCATTTAGTTGTTTTTCCTGGGTTTTATCTTGTTCCTTCATCTGGTACAAAGGCCTCTGCCTTTTCATTTTGTCTCTTTCTGTGAATGTGGTTTTCCTTCCACAGGCTGCAGAGTTGTAGTTCTTCTTGCTTCTGCCCTCTCCAGACTTTGATAATATTAAACAGAATATTTTTTGCAATTGGATTTGGATTATTCTGCTGGTTTAGAGCTTCCCCAAGGACAACAGCTTAGGCACTTCCCTTCCCCACCCTCCCAATCCCTAACTAATACACATTTCAGCTTCTATCTAGGAATTCAGAAATGGCTGAATTTTTAAACATAACATCATTTTGTTTGCAATGTGTGTTGGATATATTATTTTACATAGTTAAGATCATGGTGTATCCATTGTTCTGTATCCTATTTTCACTCCCCCTCTGCCTTTGAACGTGATTTTGTCAACATGGTTTTTAATGACTGCATAACATCTCATAGAATGTGGTAGATGTACATAATTTGCTAATCATTCTTTTTTCATTGTACATTTGGCTATTATAAATAGTGTTGCAAGGAGCATTCTTACATTTAAATCTCTGTCCATGGTTTATACTATAAGATAGATGCCTGGGAATGAAATGATGGTATCAAAATATATGAATATTTTTATGGCCCTTGTACCTCTTGCCAAATTGCTGTCCAGAAAGATTGTCCCAAATTATATTCTCACCATAAGGCATGAAAGTGCTTATTTCATCAAATCCTCCTCCATATTGTCATCATTTAAGAATCTCTATTAATGTGATAGATGAATAATAGATTGTTAGTGTTATTTTACATTATGCTTCTTTGATTACTAGTGAGTTCAAAGGAATGTTTAGAAGCCAGGTTAGCATTTATAGTTTCCAGCACTAATACATACTACAACTATTAATGTATATAAGCTTTCTGTATATAGTTCCCTTTCAGACCAACACCTCCACTGCTGAACAGAAAGCTGTGATGGGTTATGCAGCCCAGTCTCTGCCATATGCTTGGTGCTTATTATTAAGCCCAACTCCTGAGCAAAGAAAGACATAATTAGCCTTTGGGGAATTATTTTAAGCCTTCAGCAGTAAAAGGCCTAAAGTTGATTTATTTTCCCAGAATCTATTTGTATCCAATGCCTCTTTCAGTCGAGTCAGACTAAATGACCAGCATGGTTTCAACCTCCTGTGAAGGAGGTTCTTGACAAGTTCTAGGAGGTTAGTCAAAACTAATCGCCTTAGTATCTTTGTACACCTCCAAGGTACCATCTGGAGACAAAAGAGCGAGTCCTTTGAAAGGAGAGAGAACCACTGGGGCATTTAACAGAGACAGCATAAGTTGAATTTATCTCAGATTACCAGTGGTCAAGATTGAGGCACTGTGCTCTGGGTTGAGAGAGCCTTGAGCTCAGCTGAGGGGAACTTGGCCTTTGCATCTAAGGTGGGGATTAGGAGAAGGCACTGTCTGTAATAAAGACACATGTTCTTTCAGGGGACTGACTTAATCAAGAAAGCTGCTTCTGCCAGTGATTATCATAGGCCAGACTTGAATCTGTGCTTCCAAAACAAAAGCAAGTTGTCTGATTCTAAAGCCTTCTTACACATATTGTGCTTCCAAAGACCGTATTGTTTTGTAATGATAGCAAAGGATTTTTACCCCCAGAGCACCTGGAAACACATTGTAATTCCCAGCCTCACGTTTCACCCAAATTGTTGTCTGGATGATTGTGCTTGTTAGGGCTGTTATTCATCGATGGCACATTTGGAAACAAAATCTCGAGGTTGTCATGGGTCTGCACGTATTGACGGAGTTCTCAAATGCCAAAATGATAAACACCGTGCAGATGTTCCATGGGACAGTAACCCAGCCTGTCTTTGACAGTTTCACATGCAAATGACTAAACACGTCAGCTCTGGAAATAGATGCTGCAGCACGGGTTCACTGACTTTTCTTCTCATGAAAAAGTTAGGGCCAAGATTAATTAAAGCCAAGAGCTGGTTACTTTTTTTTTTTTTTTTTTTTTTTTTTTTTGCGGTACGCGGGCCTCTCACTGTTGTGGCCTCTCCCGTTGCGGAGCACAGGCTCCGGACGCACAGGCTCATTGGCCATGGCTCACGGGCCCAGCCGCTTCGCGGCATGTGGGATCTTCCCAGACCGGGGCACGAACCCGTGTCCCCTGCATCGGCAGGCGGACTCTCAACCACTGTTCCACCAGGGAAGCCCGAGCTGGTTACTTTTAAAGACCCCATAATGATAACCATACCAAAATGTTTCTTGCAATTGCAGAAACTCTCTGTGGGGAGCCAGAAAGTAAGAATATAAAAATGCTTAGATGGAATTCTGTAGCCAGAGGCCATGCCTACTGGCAGACCCTTGCAAATATTTATTGGACAGATATAGTATTTTTGAATGAATAACTGAATGAATGAACAAATGATTGAATGATTGGAATAACTTCTCTAGTTCTGTGTTGGCCCAGTTGGTGATGCACCATGTGATGAACAGTAGTGCTAGCCCCCAAGTATTGGGGATTTACATAGGGTCCTAGCGCTCTGTAGAGTGCTTCCTACACCTCTCCTTCTCCTGAATTCCTCACAATGACACTACAGAGCAGGTAGTTCTATTTCTGTCTCAGAAACGTGGGGACTAAGGAAGATATGACATGTCAGGACCAGAGCCCAAACCCAAGTCTGCTGGATTCCATAGCCCGTGTTCTTAACCCACATCCTAGAGTGCTGCTTACTTAACAAGAGGTCACGTTCAGCAAAAGGTCACTGTCTTTTCATGGTCTCAATTATAATTTCCTCAGCTACCGAATCCGATGTTACTAGATTTGGAAGGTTGCTGAGAGATCACTTGGCCCAAGAGCCCTCCTGCTGTAGGTGGAGAATCTGAGGTTCTGCCCACGTCTGTGATCGTTTGGCCAACCTGTGCAAGTGAGAGGCAGGTCTGGAACAGGTCAGCTAACCCTTGATCTGACACTTTCCCACCTCACCTCACTGAGGGTAAGGTCAAAATGGGAATCATGTAAACTAAAATAATGAATGTGGATCCTGCATATTTTTAAAAAATCACTTAAACTGACACCACAGTAGAATCATCCTTGTGCACACAACTCCCTCAGTAAAAATAAACATTAAGAGGACAGATATATGAGAAGTACTTTCCTTTAAAAACATCATTAAAATGGTGAGAACATGACGAATGTGCAGATTGCACAATATCTTCAGTGAATATTGAATGCGGTCTTTTACAAAATCGATGTGTATGCTGCTTGTTGGTTCTTGACAGTGGGAGAAACTGACGATATGTCATTGGTTAAAGTTAAAAGCAGGAGTGAATTTAAATATGGAAAATACCAGCCACTAATTCCCTCTGATTTTTCACTCTGAACTGCGTAAACAGGTCTACTCTACCCTCTGTTCTTTCCGGCTCTTCTTCCACTACTCTAACTGAACCCCTCAATGGGACCAATGCAGCTGTTCCCCATCAGGCTACTTCCCTCTGGTCCTTCCACTCACGGTTTCTAAACCATGTGTTTGTCTAAAATGCAGCCTTTTTCTGCTCCTCTATGGGAGACAGTTGCTGGCTCCTCATTGATCTAAGATCTTTTGCATTGCTTCTCAAGTCATCTCCTTCCTCCTGCCTCTCTCCTTTATGCTCCAGAAACATAGTTGGTAAGGACTCCTCATCTATAAATGACCATGGGTGAAATTCTTGGGTGGTTTACCAAGTTACCCAAAGTTACAAATCACAAGAGGATCAGCCAGGACCTCCAGGCCCCCCTCCAGCTCTGGGATCCTGTGACTAGACAGAATGCACAGCTCACAGCCACCAAGATGCTTATGGAAGAGTCATGTTAGCTTTAAGAAAAGCCAAGAAAGAATAAGTACTATAACCAATGCCCTCCACACTTAATGCTGAGCCAGATTCCTGAGATGACAGCTGTTATCTGTCTGCTTGCGACTCAGCCCACTGGTATGAGCAAAATGGCAAAGGACACAAGGGCAGGTTCTTGAGGAAATAGTGGAGTAAACTGTGGTGGTTATTAATTTTGCCTGTTTAGAAAGCTCTCCCACCTAGGGTTGCCAGATTAAATATAGGACGTCTTTGTATTTGCTAAGTCTGGCAACACTGCTCCCCATCCACCCCATTTTTCAGTTAATAGTTGCCATCTCCCTGGCCACAGGAATAAATATATGCCCAATTCCCATTCCAACAGAGGCCGGCCCAAGTCGTGTACACATAACCCAATTAGGGCCAGAATCATTTCTTGGGGTGGAAAGACACCCTTTGGCCATGGCTGCTAACTTGAGGTTTCTGGCAGCCATGCCCCCTGTTACAAAATAATGAGAGTAAAAACACAAAGAGAAGCAGCGATAAGCAGTGAAGGAAACAGACACAGAACACTGGTAGCTTTGAGTCCCAGTTACAGTTTCTGAGACCCTGGTTGCTGTAGCTTTTCCTTCCGTGCTGTGTGCTCCCTATTGCAGTTGTAGGAACTGGTAAATTCCTTTTTACTCCATTGACTTGATTTGAGTTGTGTTTCTATTACCTGTTCCTGAAAGAGCTTCTGACTCATACATAGAGAATTCTGATTCTTTTCCTTAAGTAACACATAGAGAATAGAGAAGGGCGTACAGGATAGAGGTGTATGATACCATGAGCTAAGCTTCCCTCTTATGCATTTGTAGATTTAGGAACCATTTGTGGCAAGTATTGAATCCCAGGCTCCTTTCTCTCTTTTGTATTGTCTTCTTTCCATTTCCCTACATCATAAAACCAAAGACCTCATTTTACAGATGAAAAAACCTTAAACCAGATGAAGTTAAACAACTTGTCTTGGGGATCACATGGTGAAAATCCAAGTTTCAAATCAATTATTGTGTATTGAGGTTATGGAAATTAATTTTAATATGAGCCTAAGATAATCAAAAAAAGAGAAAGACAACTTGTATGTCTAAAAATCTAATGTAGTCAATAGGGAAATGTAAATGCTTGTGTTGCTTTTATGATTATTGATTGTAGCAAATCACAGATTAGAGGGACTGACTGTTAGTGAATCTCTTGGCAGTTATGTCTGTGACCACCCTCTTTCTTCTGCTATCAGCTCCTGCTGCTTTGCCAACTGGGCTGGGAACATGACCCAGGTCTGCTCAGTCATAGCATAGAACTCAATCCTCCTGGCTACAGGAATGGCTCTGGAGATGGGTCATTGCCTGAGAAAGAAATAACCAGTGACTAAAGGGTAGTATAATCAGACTCCTATCCTGAGATTTGGTTTTTATTAGAGCTGATGGGGAACACGTTTCCCTCTCTGGTTGATGAACTGTGGGAATGTGTGTCTGGAATGCTTTGCACCCATTTCTCCTACCATATGGGAAAAATCTGTCTGTAGTTGGAGGAAAAAAAACCCAAAAAACAGCACAAAGAGAGAAGCAGAAACAACTGACCAACTTGGTCTTTATGACTTTTAAATCCCCAGATCCACCCATTCCTGAGGTCATATCCATCTCTGCCCTTTCTTGATTAATGCGAGCCAAAAAAATGTCTTGTTTTACCAAAGTTAATTCGATGGAAATTTGACACTTGAAACTAAAAAAGGGACTTCCCTGGTGGCACAGTAGTTGAGAATCTGCCTACCAATGCAAGGGACACGGGTTTGAGCCCTGGCCCAGGAAGATCCCACATACTGCGGAGCAACTAAGCCCGTTCGCCACAACTACTGAGCCTGAGCTCTAGAGCCCACAAGCCACAACTACTGAGCCCACGTGCCACAACCACTGAAGCCTGCGTGCCTAGAACCCATGCTCCGCAACAAGAGAAGCCACCACGAGAAGCCCACACACCACGAAAAAGAGTAGCCCCTGCTCACCACAACTAAAGAATGACCACCCTCAGCAACGAAGACCCAACACAGCCATAAATAAATAAATTTATTAAAAAAAAAAAAGAAACTAAAAAAGTAGTTTTATTTCATTTGTGACACTACTTTTCTTTGTTGGCATGGATTATTGAAAGTTGCGTGCTTGTAATTTTCTAAGTTAATAATGATCTGGTAAGAGCTAACAGAAAATCTAAGGGTAAGTTTAAATTCAATATGCATTTTTGGGGAAAATGTTATACCAACCACATGCAGTATTTAAAAATAAGTTTTAGGGCTTCCTTGTTGGCGCAGTGGTTGAGAGTCTGCCTGCCAATGCAGGGGACACAGGTTCGTGCCCCGGTCCAGGAAGATCCCACATGCCGCGGAGCGGCTGGGCCCGTGAGCCATGGCCGCTGAGCCTGCGCGTCCAGAGCCTGTGCTCCACAACGGGAGAGGCCACAACAGTGAGAGCCCCGTGTACTGCAAAAATAAATAAATAAATAAATAAATAAGTTTTAGCTTTAGACTTTGTTGTTAAAAATAAAAAACCTTAAGATAGAGGAAAATATATGAGAAGTATTAGAATATGTCTTAGGGTAGGGAAGGGCTTCACAAGCAAATCTAAAACCCAGAAACCAAAAAGGAAAGTATCAACAGATCTGACTGGGGAAATATTTAAACTGTTGGAATATAAAAGTTGCTATTAACAAAATTAAAAGACAAGTGACAGAATGGAAGAATATGTTTGCAAAATATATAATTTATAGTGAGTTAAGGTCCATAATATATAAAAGGTTCCTACAGGTCCATATGTGAACATAACCCAAGAGGAGAATAGACAAAAGTTATAAATAGACAATTCCCAGAAGAAAAAAGAGAAATGCTCATTTCAACCCATTAGTGCAAGGAACACAGACAGGACATAGAAAATTTGAAAAAAATCAGAAGATACAGCATTTCCTTTGAGGAAAGCCCCCTTTGCCTACAATTCCCTTTCCTCCTTTGCCGGTCTGGAAACTCATTTGTATTTTCCCAGCTCAGGTCCAAGCAGAATCCATTGAGTTCTCCTTCATGCCTCCAGTATACCTTGTGCATGTATCTCTTATGACCCTCAGTCACTGCATTTGTTGTATGCTTACCTGTTTGCTTTCTCTCATTGCCCAAAGGCTGCATCCATCACTTGGTCTTAGTGATGAAAACAATCTCTTTGATTTCCTGATATCTTACCGAATATGTGTCCATAGAACAGATATTCCATAAATGTTTGGTAAATTAATAAATAACAAATAAATCTTGGATCTTCGTGGACACTGTTTGAATCAATACCTACATTTTATAGGAAAGTGTCTTACTTTCATTTTGCCTCTAGATGTTGACACATCTTATTTTACTCATATGAGAAAGGGAAAAAAGTAACAGAAAATTCTGTATTTAATCGATTCTAATTTACCAATTTTGGGTGACATTGCCATGCATATGTCAACTGGATTATTATTCCTGGTGGTGTGACAACACAAAGGCAATTCCTTGATGTTTCCGTCAGCAAGCAATTCAATTGTCATTTGAGAAAGAACAATCCATTCTGGCTATTGAATGAAAACCTTCTCTTCTTGTCATTCCATGAGCTCCAAGAAGCACCAGCATGAAAACTTGTAGAAAAAGTGTCAGTGGCTTAAGAGATGATCCGGCATCTCCAGCACTTTTGATGCTCAGAGGATATTGTGTAGGAAAAACATGGCCATCAGCAATTATGAGTCAAAAAGCAATTCAGGGAGTCAGACTCAGAATGTGAAGAAGCTTAGAAATACCTTAACCATTTTTTCACTCATCTCTCCCTTTTCATAAATGCATAAGCGTTCTGTAAAACAAAATCTGTCTCCATCTTAAAAGGCTATCTCAATAAATGTAAAATAAAAATTCTAAGTAATGCAAAAGCATTACATCGTAATTGTATAGTTGAACTGGTAGTGTTTTTTTTTTTCTTTCATAGTGGTATACTCCATAATGGTACATCTTGCAGTCATTGACAGATTTGATAAAATATGGTAACAATAACACCTAATATGTATTGAGCCCTATTTTTCCAAGGCACTCTCCGAGGCACTTTATGTGCAAAATCTCGTGTAATTGTTATAACAACTCTATAGGCAGACTATGATTATCCTCATTTTACAGCTAATGAAACTGAGAATTAGAGAGGTTAATTACTGGCAGAACTAGAATGTGTGAGTGAATCAGAGCCTAAGCTGTTAATCACTGCATGAAGAAGCAACAGCAATTTCTTAGGGCATGTACATTTTTATCATGCCTCAGATTTGGTGGAAGATTTCCCAGGTACACAATAATATATTTTAGTGCCTGTCCTGTTAAAATTATGAGAAAGTCAAATTAAGCACGTGCGAGCATGTAGTCATGTTTATAAATAATAAATATGAATGTCTGTTACAAACGTGATCTGTCAAATGCCAATATTTGTTGTACAATGGGAGATGTGTTTGTAGAGCTGTATGTACACCAACCAGTACAACTGCGACAAAGCACCCTCTGAGGTGACAGATTCAATCAAGTCTTGTCCCCTTGAGGGTGGCAGAGCAGAGCGCACCCCTCTCTCCCCATCAGAGCACCTAAACACCAGCTGCCGTCTTACATTTCAATGGCAGCTCTACTGTATTTTAAAATCTGTACTTACAGTAGTAGCTCACAGAATCAGTTGAGTAGTAAATAAGTCGACTTAGAAGTGTCTCCTAATAATAAGTATAAAGTCAAGTTAAAAAATGCCGCAAATGGGAATCAGCTACTAAACCTGTATAAACATAAGCCATCTGGAAGGAATCAGCAATCTTAGCTAAAAGTGAATTAGCTCTTAAGATTTCTCTCCAACCTTCTAGGAGACTTGATCTTATTAGCACATCATTTGGAAAACTGCTTTATTAGCCATAGAACATCTTCCCAGATGGTAAAAGTCAATAGAGAAATAAGTTTGAAGACTTTTCATGGGTGTCAGGAAAAGCTGTTTGCTTAAACTCTTACTTACATAGTATTCTATTTATGAACATCTTTGTTGAATCGATATTAGAACGACAGCTTCATCTGAAAGTTAATTAGCTTGGAGGTGAACACATTTCTATGTAAAGGTATTATCTATCATGTTTTAAAAGAATATTGCTTACTTCTCATTTTATCCAGTCTGCGTCTCCTCCAATACCATCCATTTTAAGGTAGAAATGCGAGTTTGTATTTTTTTCTCTTCACATAACTTTCCTGCTGGTGGGTCTCTAGTGTCAGTTGCAGCTGTCTTCAGACTCGGAAGGTACAGTAAAATGAGTGGTTGCAACCGGTGGCAGGGTTCTTAGTACTTTCTGCTTCAAATTCTGTTAATGCTTAACCATTTGTGTCACCTAGAGGTGGATATTTATTGTTTCTGCAGTTCTGGGAGAAATGCTAGGTCTTGGCCATGGGCCTTTGGAAACAAGGGCCTGGGTGTTTGCATCAGGAAGGACATGGCTCTGTGTGCTTTCTTGGTGCATTTGAACTTTGCCAACAGTACTCTGGAGGTGGGATTTCTGTTTCCTGGCACTCGTTCCCCTCCCCTCCCCTTTTTATTTTGAGGAAGGGGGAGGGCCAGGATATTCTGCTCTCTTGTTGCTAATCAAGAAGGAATTTTTCTCATCTCTTTTTCTGTAAATACAAATCTGTGCTAGTTACTAGGGTGTCAAACAGCCAGAGAATTTAATCTGTAACAGGTTTAGGTATAATCCTATTAAATGGTCTTCTGTGTCCTTTGAAATTTTGATTAGCTGGGGAACTGCCCATGTTGAAAGCCATACAGTCTTGAATGAAGGGAATTTGGCTCCTAGCTACAGTTGGCCAGTAGGATCATGTTTTTTATTGTTGGTTTTGGGATTTTTTTTTTTTTGCCTTACCCAGGATCATTTCTCTTCACCCACTATTCTTCTCTATTTGAGAGTTTAAAAATCTGTGTGTGGGCTTCCCTGGTGGCGCAGTGGCAGAGAATCTGCCTGCTAATGAAGGGGACACGGGTTCGAGCCCTGGTCTGGGAGGATCCCACATGCCGTGGAGCAACTAGGCCCGTGAGCCACAACTACTGAGCCTGCGCGTCTGGAGCCTGTGCTCCGCAACAAGAGAGGCTGCAATAGTGAGAGGCCCACGCACCGCGATGAAGAGTGGCCCCTGCTTGCCACAACTAGAGAAAGCCCTCGCACAGAAACGAAGACCCAACACAGCAAAAATAAATTAATTAATTAATAAACTCCTACCCCCAACATCTTCTTAAAAAAACCAAAAAAAATCTCTGTGAAAAGTGAAAAATCTTCGTCAGTAAATAAGAGAATAAATCAACTAGCATGTATCAGACTAAAAAAGCAGTCTCCTCATTGGTTTTCAGTGTAGCAAATACTTCACAGTCAGGGACTTCGTCTGTCTTGTTGATGACTAAATCTCTACTTCCTAGAGTAGCAGCTGGCACACTGCAGGCATTTAATAAATATTTGCTGAATGAATGAATGAACCAATGACAGTTATTTGGCTAAACCTGAGACATTGACTGTAATGTGCTAAGGATAATTGCCTAATTTCTTTATTATGATCATGTATGAACAGGACAGGCTAACATAAATGTCTTTCAAACCACAGAAGTGCTAGAATGACATTTCACTATCGTAAGCAAACAGGTTTCTCTCTGTGGGAATACCATATCCATGTTTGGTAAAGCCAAGCTACATGGTAAAGGCAAATGAATCCTCACACGAATCCATCTTTGCAGTTCTTCCAAGTTGACTAAAGGATGTTTGCACTGTCACACTGCTCTGCTATTTTATTACTTGAAAGGGGAAGCATCAAGACTCCTTTGTTTTCTGCAGGTGCATTAGGGGTACTTATCATGCCTGCTGCTCCCAGATAGTGGTTCATGGTGCACCCTCTTCACTGTGACTTCAAAATCAATGATAAAGAATCGGGTAGCATTTGATTGTGTGCTGGTTACTACCAGCCTTCTCGATGATGGAAAGGCTTTAGACAAAGATGGTAAACTAAGAACTCATGTCTATAAAGACAATTTGTTTTTTTGTTTTATTTATTTATTTATTTATTTTTGGCTGTGTTGGGTCTTTGTTGCTATGTGCCGGCTTTCTCTAGTTGCGGCGAGCGGGGACTACTCTTCATTGCCGTGCGCGGGCTTCTTATTGCGATGGCTTCTCTTTGTTTTGGAGCATGGGCTCTAGACGCGCGGGCTTCAGTAGTTGTGGCACGTGGGCTGAGTAGTTGTGGCTCACAGGCTGTAGAGCGCAGGCTCAGTTGTTGTGGCGCACGGGCTTAGTTGCTCCGTAGCATGTGGGATCTTCCCGGCCCAGGGCTTAAACCCACGTCTCCTGCATTGGCAGGCGGATTCTTAATCACTGCGCCACCAGGGAAATCCCTATAAAGGTAATTTGGAAGGAGGGGTGACAGGCTGGATCCTTTCCCCTTTTTATTATAACCTTTGCTCATTTTTATTTTCCTCTCCTTCTTTTACTCGTTTCCATTTTTGTCTCTGCAGCTTTTATTTCTTTGGTCTTCTTTTTTTTCTTCTCAGTTTCTTTTTTTTAAAAATTTAATTCTGAAAAGAACTTTATTAGCTTTATCTGAGTAGTCCTTCAGTCAGTTGTGTTTATATCTTTTTTTCTACCGACAAAGAATTAAAAAATGGTTTCTCTTCCTGAATACCATGTTTAAAGATTTTTTCTCTTTTTGTCTACTAAGTTTCCCTTAGGTAAACATTCCTTCCTTCCTCCTGACCCTTTAAAAATTCATCAAAGATATATAATCACCTCTCAGAGCTTCTGATTGGCATGACATAGTGAATGTTGTTATCAATATTCTGTTCAAAGTAAACAATCTTGAAAGTTGGTCTTTTAGGTAACTTATGAAGTAGAAATCTAGGTGACCTTGCTGACTAGTATACAAGCTATGACAAATTATTTTAATTAGATCTACCTTTACCCCATACAGACTGAACAAAAAGAAAGGAGATTGTGGTTTACACAACAAGATAGTCATGACTGAGTAGTTAAAGGAAGTAAATCATATATTTATATTACTATATTGAAGTTATTTAGCATAAGTAACTCATCTTATTGCAAATCTGATGCTACCTAGTGACTTTACATTGTTGATGTTAACAAAACAATGATGACATTTCCATCAGGGAATCAAAAATAAACGAACAAGGGCTTCCCTGGTGGCACAGTGGTTGAGAGTCCGCCTGCCGATGCAGGGGACACGGGTTCATGCCCTGGTCCAGGAGGATCCCACATGCCGTGGAGTGGCTGGGCCCATTAGCCATGGCCGCTGAGCCTGCGCGTCCAGAGCCTGTGCTCCACAACGGGAGAGGCGACAGCAGTGAGAGGCCCGCGTACCGCAAAAAAGAAAGAAAGAAAAAAAAAAAAACGAACAAAAATACACTCAATAACTTGTCCTATAGAGACCATATTAGAAAATTTTAGTAGCTTGTAGATGCTGAATTAAAGGTTTGAGAATTATGAATCGCCTTTTCTTTATTAAGCTAATATATTAAAATGTTTACTAAAGTTTCATAATCATTAGAGGACTTTTCTGAATTCAGTTATAGGGCTAGAATATATTTCTGAGCAATTAAAAACATTCACTTATATATAAAATATGCTTACATAAACTTCTAGATGCGAACAATGTGTATTGAAAACAGGAGTCGAAAGTTACTTTTGTGTCTTTCATAATTTGCTGGCTCCATCACTGAGAGGCTAAGTGACCTTATGAAATGCCTTACATTTTCCACCAAATTGAGCAATTAATAGGCAAAAATTCATACCTGTCTTGCACAAATTGGGAGGTGGAGGTGGTATGTAGCACAAGAAGTAATTCCAAACAGAAATATATTAATTGAATAGATATGTTATTCCAGCTTAAGTCTAAAGGATAGTGGTAGGCAAGGCACTGGATATAACCGAACGAATTCTATTGGTATGTTGTATTCATTTGAGTCTTTAAGATTGGAAGAAAGAGACTGGCACCAATTACTCTTAGTAATGAGGATTCGTGGTAAGGAGACAAAGGAATGACTATCTTCTTAGCCACCCAGATACTCCTTGTTCCAAACGTTCCCAAACAGAAAAAAACACCAGACAAAAGGGGAGGCTCTTCTACATTTGGAATGCAGATTGACCATGTGACCTACTTTGTAATTAGCATCTGCATTTCTCCAAATTAAAGATATGATGGAGATGCTTTACCCCATCCTATACAGAACTGCCCTTTGGGCAAACTTTCAGGTCAAGCTGTTTCAGAGGCAGTTGTCCTCTCTAGGTAGAGCCCATGCACCAATCCATGGCTGTATTGTTGTGGCTAGAATGGCCAGAATGCGAAATGCAGGCAAATACCTCTTGATACTTCAATTTTTTCCCTAGCAAGAAAGAGTGACAACAGATGATCATTTGGAAACTTCATGGTTTATTCAATACATGTGTGGGCTGAAACGAGGCTGGATAATTTCCCTCAATTATCTGGATGAATCAGGCAAAGTTGTTGGTTCCTAACCTCCAAAGTGAAGATAATTATAGCTTAATAGACTGTCTCAGAAGGACAAAAGTCTTGGATTTTATTTTCAAAATGATAGACATCTATCGTGTTTGAATTGTAAATGCAGATTAAAATAAATCTCATTTAGTAAAAACCGAAAGAACTGTTAGGAATATACTTCCCTTATCAGCTTCCCTCGGTTTCCTTATCTGTAAAATGGGGATAATGAGAGAAGCTACTCAGATGGTTGTTGTGAGAACTAAAGGAGTTAATACAAATAAAGTACTTAAATTAGTCCCTGGCATGTGCTAAGCACTTAATAAATGTTGGATTATTATATTGTTATTAATAATTGCAAATACAGATAAACAATATTGTACACAAGAGAGAAAAATAAAAATTTCTGAAGAAGGTAGGTATTCTGACTCTGTTAGATAATCTATTAGAAGGGTACAGGTTTCTCAGTTTCTTTTTTTAAACTGAGACTGGAAAATACTTTGCTATTCAAAGTGTGTGGTCCATGAACCAATAGTATCAGCCTCACCCGGGAGCTCATTAGAAATGCAGAGTCACAGGCCCCGCCCATACCTGCCCACTCAGGACCTGCCATCTAACAAGATGCCCAGGTGATTCCTATGTACATTAGTGCCCATTTATTTAAACATAAATCCTGTTTAGGAGCTAATTTTTTCAATTGGTCTTTGTTTTCAGGTTATAATATTGAATGGTATGCTGATATGTCTATTTTATATCGCCCATAAAAATTAGACTTTATGTTCTTTTCTCTTGACTGTCTTGGACATCCTTTGTAAAAGAGGCCACCTAGAAACACCGCAGAAAGAGGGAATGAGTGCCTCAGTTTGCACCATTACCCCTCACTGCCTTCAGCATGACGAAGGTCACCTGTCTCACTGTCTGCTGTCCAAGGTGCAGACCTGCTTCCCCCACTGCCCAATCACTACCTCTCTTGCTCTGTACCCTGAAAGGAGATGTGCTTATGCAAGCTTGGTCTGCTCTCTGCTTCGGAGACATCCTCTTCCTTATCCCTCCAGCCCTGGCATGTTCCTCTTGCAACGCCTGCCTTACCGCACTTCCTGATGGGAGCGAGGCAGTGGGCAGTCATCTCCACCTGCTGCTGCATCCTCTGTGACATCCTTGGTGGAGGGCTGTGAGTGCATGGAATCACTATGGAGCCAGCTTCTGGTCCTGAGGAAATCACTCCGTAGGAGGGAATCAGTGTGGTGTGACATGAACGCACGCACAAACAAACACACACACACACACACACACCCTCTCCCAAGGACAAATATCGATTCTCAGAGAAAGTACAACCTAAATCAATGTTTTTCAAAATGCCATCAATGAACCTATTCTCAAGTGTTCATGAGAACATTTTTTCCCTTTAAAAACAAAAGAGGGAGTAAGTTTAGAAGCACTAGTGTAAACCCATAGGAAGAAGTAGAACCCTTTTTCTAATTATCCTGTAATTTCCAAACCTGCCTGTCTCGCAATAGCATTATTTTATATGCGTCACAGCCTCATCCCCTAAGCACTGCCCCACTTCATAACCCAAATGGACATGCATCTCCTAATGGCTGCTCCCCTGGCCACCCTGCAGCCGGGAAGGGGCTACTTAATCTCCCAGAGCTGGAGCCAAACTCCTCTCTCTGTGTCTCTCTTTGAACTTGCCTGATGGGAGGGTTGGCTGCCTGGGACCCCTCACTGCAGCCCTGGTCTGGGGTCTAGCTTTTCTGGGAGCTCACAGGCACATGTCAGCCCCTTTCCTGTCTGCGGTTGAATTTGACTGAAGCACTCAGGAGTCCCTGAGGAATGAAAACGGAGTAGAGGGAAACCTTCTATTTCTATGGAATCTACTTTGGGATGTTTGTATTGGATTGGCCAAAAAGTTTGTTCGGTTTTTTCCATAAGAATGAACATTTTGGCCAACCCAATAGATATTTTTCCGAATTCCAGAAGAAAATCATCTTTTAGAATTTGTGATGTAGTGAAAGAAATACAGGACTGATATTCCCGAGACCTGGCCGTACCCCTCCTTTCTCAGTCTCAAGCCCCCTTAACTATAAAATGAACTAAAATCCCTCACAGTGCTGAAAAAACAGTATGTTATGCTTAAATATGTAGTACATGATTTATTTTATGTTTTTTCATACTACTTATTTTTTTTAATTTATACTCTACTTTGTCTCAGAATGGATTTAAGGGGCTTTGAGAGGATACATAAAAAATAGCAAGAGAGCATAAGTTAGAAATATGTGAAGAACAAAAGGGGAAAACAAAGAAAGGACAGAAACTGAGCCAGGCTATGGCTACCGCATCCAGGCATGCCTAGAAGCCTTGCCCTCTTGCTTCAAGAAAATGTTTCAGTTGTGTGTAAACCCAGATAAGGCGTATGAAAGGAAAGTTCCATAACTCTCCCTGTAGGCAAGGCAACCAGTTAGAGTGTCTGTAGCAAGCGTGGAAAATCTTCTTCTAAGGACCACTGATCTCCAAAAATTTAATCAAGGACGTTAATTCAAAGACAACTATATTTTTTTGAGAGCGATATATATAGTTGTTCTATACATTTATTTTTAAATTAAGAGCAGCCACCTTACATATAAAAATATTCAGTAAACTAGCACATGTAGGAAGCAACCTATTCCAATTCCATAGTGTAGTCAGTTAAAAGGGGAGCAGAATTCAGGAGGGTGAGGCCTGCAGGGAGCTGGAACATACTGTCACAGAGAGAAGGAACACACAATTACTGCTCTGAGTTGCTAGGAGGCTCAAGATTTCAGATTCAAGATGAGTGAGTGGGTGGTCTGATTTTAAAGTCTGATTTTAAAACAAGGGCTAACAAGACAGACCGGAAAGTGTTCCCTGAAAAGGCTTTTGCTGTTTGAAGCCAGTTGTAATGCCTCATTTGTCCTCTGGGTAGGGGCGCTGGGGGGTGGGAAGCTTGATTAATTTATGGATGAAGAACTAAAATCACAGACATTACCAAATAGGTACCAGTAAGGTTCTCATCTCTCTAGCTTCACCTTTTGCCGGCGCCTGCCAGATGCACCTTCAAACATATGCTCACACACGCACACATATGCGCACACGTACACACACACTCACGTACCACTCACACATATACATTCACACACACTCTGAGCCTTTGCAGATTGCAGAAAGGGCCATGCTGTCTCTCACGTCCAGTTTCAAGCACAAGCAGGACCCTCTTCCCCATCTGCAGAGTTCTTCCATTTTCCATCCTCATTGCTCTCGCTTTCCCCAGCAAACCCCACTTGTCCCTTATGATCCATCTTAAATATCCCTTCCTCCCAGCAGCTTCCTCTCCAAATCCTGGATGGGTAACTTCCCTTAAACAACAGCTTTCACCACAACTTTGCTCAAAATAGTACAAAAGAGATGCATTGCCCTAACATCCAACTTTGTCAGGGGAGATGGGCCAGGGTGCTCCAGACACACATTCAACCCCTGGACATGCCAGTACCCAGTGTGAGAAGGACACAGAGAAAGCATAAGAGATTAGAGAACTCGGATGGATGGAAACAGATGAGATATTTAGTTATTTTAAATGCTTTTTGCTGGGACTGCCACATGAGATGTGTATCTTATTTCCAGAGAAGTCTCAGGGGAAATAGCTGTCATGAGGTTTCATTGCAGAACTCTTTAGTACAGTACAAACAATATCGTGGAGGACAGAGAACCTAAATCGCAGACCATAACAGTCAGGGCTGCCCCAATTGCAGTTCAGTTTACCCTCTAACTTCTTAACATGAAGTGAAATGTTTACTACAATAAAACAGTGCAGTGACCTTTGGGTATTAAATCAGGTTTCATGCTCCAGGACAGTGATCAAAATATTCTCATGCTATTTTTTTCCCCTTCCAAATGGAACCAAAGGGCTTTAAGAAAATTTACTGAATCCTTGAAAACCTAATGATCCCTTTACAGCCTCAGGTGAGTTACTGCAAAATTTAATTTCTGCTAAGCTACCTGAGTTTGCAAACAGCAAAATAAATGCATGGTGTGTACCTATTTGCTGCGTTTCTGTTTTTCTCTCTGACCCACACTACAGATAGTGCCATGCTCTTGCAAAACACTTGGGGATGCCCAGCGTCTTGCAGTGACCTTAGGCATCTGTGACATTGACTTGTCCCTCCCGGCCCATGAGTAGAAAGAGTCATGGTTCGCCCTTTACAAGCCCATTCATCTTGTTATGAAATTCATTCAATAACGCTTTTTTTCTTAATCGGAGGAAAATCAACTTGTTTTTGAGAGTTTCAACGTTGGAAACAAAAGGATAGATACCCAGTATTATATATAATATTTTTAAAGTGTTGTGTATCTGTACATTTAATCATTTATGACATGTTATTTATTTACATTTTTGGCTACCTAGAATCTGCTCCTTCGTTGATGTCCTTTTGGTGAATTACCCTTCCTCCCTTTGTGGGCCCTTGGTAAGACCATCAATCAAGGCATGTTGCTGTCCCTAAGCAAAAGGACAGGCTCGTGAACTAGGTTAGACCAATTTTGTGTTAACTGATTGGAAAATAAAATGGTTGCCACTGATTCATTCCCAGTCTGGGACCTTGGTGAATTAAGCTCTAATTAAGGGCTGTAGACTAATTCCTGCTACCACGTCCTCCAGAGCTACCTTGATTGCTGTTCCCTTCTCAGTCTGGTTTTTCCCCAGGCTGGCTTTTCAACCTTCCCTTCAGTTCTGTGAGCTACGACTACCTTTCCAATTTTTTTTTTTTTTTTCTGCTTAATAAACCAGAATAGGTTTCTGGTGCTTGGAACCAAAGAATCCTTGTTATGAAAGAATTTATAACCAGATGTGATATAGAGGATAAAGATAATAAAGATTACAAAAAAGGGGGGTGGGAAGAAAAAACCGGGGGTGGGGATGAGATAATAACTCAGTGTACTAGTGAGAAACATTGGAAGGATAGTCAACGAGAACCATGGCCAAAATCCTGCCACAGACAGCCTAGGGAGAGGACACCACTGCTGCTGCCACTTTTCACTGAGTGCTCAGCAGGCTCTGGACTCTGAATGCTACTGCTGCCATCTGTTTTCTCTGAATAAAGGGCATGACTGCTGCCCCCTCCACCCAATCAGAATTCTTCACTGTCCCAAGTTAGAGAGCAGTGGGTGCATATATCTGACTGAGTCAAGGTCACATGTGCGTACCTCAGCCGTCCAGGAAAGGAAAGTGAATATCTGCCTTTTCAACTGCTCTAGTGGAAGGGGTGAGCTCTACAGTGAAGAATTCTGCATATTTGGTTGGGGCAGGGGGGTTCTGCTGCTGGGCAGCTCGTGTCTCTGATTTTCAGAAAAATGATTGGGTGGAGTCAGAAATGAGTCAAAAGTAAGGATTATGAGAAAGATTACAACAATACGATTGATGGTAGAATTTCAAGTTAATTAACTTGATTGAACAGTCAAAACTAGACCTGTATGGAATATATAGAATATAAAGCAAAATGATTGATTAGTATTCTTTTTATAAAATCAAGAATTAGATATTTCTTTCCACATTAGAAGCCCTGAGACAGAGGCATCCAGCTAAGCTACACCTGCATTCCCAACGCACAGAAACTGAGATGATAAATGTTTGCTGTTTTAACAGGCTTAGTTTAAGAGTAATTTGTTACATATCAATTGGTAACTAATGTTTATGTACCTAATAACAGAGCTTCAAAACATACAGAGCAAAAACAAATATAACTGCAAAGACAACTAGACACATCAAAATTATACTAGAAGATTTCAACACCCCTTTATCAATAATTGATAGAACAAATAGAAAATAAAAATGGTTATAGAAGACTTGAACAATACTAGCAACAAACTTGATCTAATTGATATTTATAGAACACTCCACCACTAACAGCCAAATACTGCTTTTCCAGTATATATAGAACATTTACTAAGAAAGACACTCTGAACCATGAAATAAGTCTCAGTAGGTTAAAAAGTATCTTATATACAGTGGAATTAAATTTTAAATCAATAGTACAAAGTACTCTGGAAAATCCTGAAATATTTGGATTTCAAATAACACATTTCTTTAAAAAACTCATGGGTCAAAGAAGAAATCAAAAGGGAAATTAGAATGTATTTTGAACTAAATGAAAATGAAACCACAACATATCAAAATTGGTGAGATGCAGTTAAAAGTAGTACCTAGAGGGAAATTTATAGTGTTAAATGTCTATATTAAAGAAAAGGAAGGTTTCAAATCAATGAATAATACCAGTTCCACATAAAATCTTCCAGAAAATTGAGAGAGGAATACTCCCCAACTCATTCTATGAGGCCAGAATTATTCTGATACCAAAACCAGGCAAAGATATTATAAGAAAACTATAGACCAAATCCCTCATGAACATAGATGCAAAAATTTTTAACAAAACTTCGGCAATTTGAGTTCAACAATATATAATCAGTAATAATCAATAATTCATCATGGCCAAGTATGGTTTATATGAAGAATGTAAGGTTGATTTATAATTTGACGGTCATTCAATGTATTTTACCATATCAGTAGACTAAAGAAAAATCATATGACCATTTCAGTAGATGCAAAAAAACCATGTGATGAAATCCAACATACATCTTAATAAAAACTCCCTGGAAAATACTAAGAATGGATGGAATCTACCTAAAAAGCCTATAATTAATATCATACCTAATGGTGAAAGACTGAATGTTTTGCCCCCAAGATCAGGAACAAGGCAAGGATATTCCCTCCCACCACTACTGTTCAACACTGTACTGGAGGTTCTAGCCAGGGCAGCCAGGTGAGTAAAAGAAGTAGAGACATCCATATTGGAAAAGAAGGGGTAAAATAGTCTGAATTCTAAGATGACTCTAACCATCTTCAGAGAAAATCTGAAGGAACTGACAAAAAAAGTACTAGAACTAATACATTTCAGGATATAAGATCAATACACAAAAGTCAATTTTATTTTTATATACTAGCAATGAGCAATTGGAAATTGACAATTTAAAACAGTCAATTCTATTAGCATAAAAATATGACTTCAGGATAAATCTCATAAAAGATGTATAATACGTATAAACTGAAAACTAGAAAACATTTCTAAGAAAAATCAAAGAAGACCTAATTAAATAGAGATACATGCCACGTGCATGGATTGGAAGACTCAACATTATTAAGATGTTAGTTCTTTCTAAGTTTATCTACAGATTTAGTACGATCCTGATGAAAATCCCAGCAGCCTTGTTTTGTATACATTGACAAGCTAGTTCTAAAATTCATGAAGAAATACAAAGGACCTGGAGGAGCCAAAACAACTTTGAAAAAGAAAAATAAAGCTAAAGGACTTACATTCTCAACTTCAAGACTTATTATAAAACTATGGGAGCAAGACAGCTGGCAAAGATGCACAAATAGACCAGGGGAACTGAAGAGAGACCCACACACACACATGGACCATTGTATATTTCAGTAAAGGTATACTGTACATTTCAACAAAGGTGCAAAGGTAAAGGAAAATATTTGTTTTTCTCTCTTTTCAAAAAAGGTGGAGAAAGGATGATTTTTTTCAATAAGTGGTGTTGGAACAATTGGATATCCATATGTAAAGACATGAATTTGGATATATAACTCACACCATGTACAAAACTTTCCTGAAAGTGAATCACAGATCTAAAAATAAAACCTAAAACTATAAAACTTTAAGCAGAAGATATAATAGGAAATCTTTGTGAGCCTGGGGTAGGCAAAGACTTCTTTGACATAGCACCTTATAGGTTATTGTGAGGATGAAATAAAATAATACAAGTAAAGCTCTTAGAAGAATTCCCATGGAATACCCAATAAATGTAACCCCTTATTGTTAAATGTAAACATTATGCATGCTTTTGGATTTGAGCTTGTATTGGCGGTTGGATGTAGAGAGGGATTATGAGCCACACTGTAACTGAAGTTCAAAAATGTTAAGTGACTTAAATTATTCAAGGTGATCGTATCAGACAAAAGTGAATTTGGCTTCAAGCACTGGCATACTTGGCCAACAGAAGCTTCAACAAGCATGGGTTCATTTTTCTCCCATAACAAAAAGTAGGGTGGGAGGCATTGTTGGCGATGGCCGGGTGGCTCCACGGTCAGGTCGGGACCCAAGATGCATGGCTCTGTGATTAAGCTGACTTCCTCTCAGGTGTGTGAGAAGGCTACAGCTTCGCCATACGTCCACTCAGAGGAGGGGCAGGCTGGGGACCTCTCTTCACACCTTCCTCTTGTCAGGGAGGAGAAACCTCTTCTGGAGACCCCATAGACTGCCTCTTACATTTCATCGTCCAGAACTGAGTTATATTTTCCACCTCTGGGTTAGCAGCTGGGTCCACCTTCCTCGAGATGGAAGAATCTCTGCCACACACCTGAACAAAATCGGGGTTTTGTTAGCAGGGAAAATGGAGGACCGACTCTGTTACCAGCGTCTGCCATGGCCACACCAACGACCGTGGAGATGCCTGCATTCAAACCGGGTCTTATGACTTCAGTTCACTTACCACTACATAAAACCACCTAGCACGGTGGCACTGTGTCAGCATTGGGATACAAGGATGAAAACTCACATTCTCTGAGAAGACAAAAAGCAGCTATAAGAACAAGCAAATAAAATACCATTTGAAATCTACCACAATGGACATCTATATCCATATCCATATCTATATCTATCTATATCTCATATATATTACATCGGATACATGGAAGAAGCCAGACTGCAGGAATTAAGTTGCCCAGAGGAGGCTTGAAAGCTGAGTGGGCATTTACCAATTAGTCTTGACCAACAGGGAGAACAGTAGGTTCAAAAGCAGGGAGGAGTGAACAAGCGAGGCATTTTCAGAGTTCAGTATTACTTTATAAATTTGAAACTTAAAATGCAGGAGGTGAATGATAGGACTGCCAAAAGTTGAGGCTAGACAGGTAGGCTGCATATGTTCTGTAGGTGATAGGAGTCAACAATGGAAAAGCCTATTTGATCAGAGAGTGTTACGATCAGATTGGTGAACGATAACTGGAAAGATCATGGTATGGTTTTTAGTTCAGTTTCATCCTTAGGTTGTTGATGGGCTATGGGAAGTTCATGCCTACCCGGAGATTTTGGCAAGTTTCCAGGAGCTATATTAGTTTCCTAGGGCTGTGGTAACAAAGTTCCAATCAACTGGGTGGCTTAAAACAACAGAATTTATTATCTCACAGTTCTACAGCCCAGAAGTCTGAAACCAAGGTGTCAGCAGTTCGCTCTGAAGGCTCCAGGGAAGAATCCTTTCTTGCCTCTCTAGTTTCCGCTGGCCCCAGGCATTCCTTGGTTGATAGCGGCATAACTCCAATCTCAGTCTCCATCTTCACGTTGCCCTCTTTTTTTCTGTGCTTCTATGTCCTCTCTTCTTATAAGGACACCAGTCATTAGATTTAGGGCCCACCCTAAATCTAGGAAGATTTCATCTGGAGATCCTTAATTATATATACAAAGACACTGTTTCCAAATACTGTTACATTCTGAGGTTTCTGGTGGACAAGAATTTTTTGGGGGGTGGGAGGGACCAAACCATAGCCTCATAGTTTGTTCTGGCTCTGAATTTCTGCTCATCTTAACATCTTAACCTCACATCTCATTTTCTATGGATATACAGTTTTCTTTGCTACACACCAGCCCAGATGTGGAGCTCAATCCCTTTCCTTCATGTGCCCTTAATCCATTCACCCAAGGTATTTAAGGGCATAGAAGACTTTACTGAAGTTTTGGAGTAATGGATGGTGCTCACCTTTCAGCAGCACACACATAAACTTAGACTATTAGGAATTCAAGTTTTTAAACATCCTTTGTTTAACCCACCCCTGGAAATTTCTCATTCACAACTTTTTATCAGAACCCAGAATCCTGCTTGCTGCCTGTTCTCCTTGCTCCTTCTTTCTACTTGCCGTGCTAGCTTTTCCTCTCCAGACTCCTCTCCCCGCTCCAGTTCTGATTAATTTCTTACAAGGTTTGTTTGGATGGTGTGTTTCACTGTCCTTTCAAACCCTACCCCCAAAGAGGTCATACGCACATCAAGGACTTTTGCTGAAAACAAACAGTTCCGTCTAAAAGGCGCTCAGAGGGCCATCTGTTAAAACGTGAATTGTTTCACCTACTACAGGAAAAAAAGAATTATAAACAGCACAGAATCTGGAAACCTCTGTACACAGATTATAAAATCTTCTACTCTTTGAAGAGGTTGAATATTTTTATTTAAAAGAATTTCCACTGCAATACACTTGGGAGGCTCATTTAAGTAGTGCCGTGCGGCGAGCCGCCTCCGACCAGCAGAATGACGAGTCGCCACACGCAAGATTCTTCTCGTATCACACTTTATTGGAGCACAGCTTGGTTAAAGAAAAGATGGAAGGAAGACACCGCAATCCTATAGCAGTCTGCTTATATAGGGATTAAGAACATGTGTCGCTCTGTGATTGGCTTTTGCCGATGGTGCGACTTGTGAGCCAGCATCGGATAGGTCGCTACTTTAAAACCTCATTAGTATACTTAGCGCAAGCGCAGTGGCCACAGGAAGGATGATTCAGCTTACTTCAGCTTCCTGCTGCGTGGCAGTTAGCTGACCACGCCCTACATCTCCCCCTTTTTTATTTACTAGAATCACCAAGCAGAATGTAGCCCGTACAAGTGTTCACCTCATGATGTGCTCACTGTTCGAGGGCAGCCTTCCGTTGGCATGTCTGAGACACCTTCCTGCGTGCAATGCCAACAAGGGCTGCAGGGTGCAAAGGCTGACTCAGAATAAGTTTTGATTCCCTATAGAGGTGCAATGGCAACAGGGCCTCTCCGTGCAAGGGCAATCCATTCGAATTGTTTAGGACGGAGATCCAGGCTGCGGGAGAATCACCTTCACTAACAGCCAAAAGCGCTTGAGTGAGTAGGACCTTATCTCGATGTGCCCTGACGCGCATGCGACAGACCAACCAGAGACATATTATAATCCCAAATATACAGCAGAGCCCAAAGATCCCCACCCCTACCCACTCTTTAAAGAAGGAAAAGGCAGAAGAGAGCCAAGAGGTAAAATCTCCAAAGGTAACGGGTTCCAGCTTGGTAGCATTCAGTTGCATAATCTGAATCTTTTGCTTAAATATCATCCGTTCAGCTTCTTGAGACCAGTTTCCCTTTAGGAATTCTCCAATCTCTGCACTCCTATTCAGGGCATCTGTAAAGTGGCCAAAGCAGAAATATCCATGCCTACTCCTGCCTCATTAACTAATAACCAAGAATAAAATGGCCATCCTTCAAAATACCACTTTGTACTATCATTTCCTTTTGTCTCATTAGTATCATTTCCTTTTTCCTTTCTTCCCATATAGGACTTTAAATCAGGGGAAAATTGAAAGCCTGAACTAAGTTCATACTTAGCATAAGTTCCCCCCTGACAAGGGGTAAAGACTGGGGGTGTTGATGTGACTGGCTCACAATAGGGGGCGACAACAGTCCTGTTGGCACTTGTTTTATCAGAAGCATTATTTCTTAAAGGAACTATCCCTGTATGTTCCAAAACTAAAGTGGTAATATTCATCTCATTTTCACTGGAATTCCCTATACCTGAACCTGAAGTGTGGCCTTGAGTTATCTTGCTCAAAGCTTCATTCAACATATTCAATGGAACCAAATTATTTCTAAGTGGATTGTTCCAAGTGGTCAAGGTTATCCTGGCCAAAAGGATACAATCCTTTGTGGAATTCCAACTAATACAAAGACTTCGATTCAAAATAAAATCACTGGCATTATACGGTGCCCAGTCATAATTCAATGGCTGGGTACAGGCCGTATTCATTTCACAACTAGTGGAATAAAATATTGGAAGAACTCTGCTCTGAGAGTGAACCGGCATGGGAACTGGCCAGGTCCGGCTAATTCCCCAGAACGTCATATTCTCTGCCCTAAGCAAGGGAAGAATCATCAGGAACATCCAGCTCAGCATCTTCTCTGAAGTTTTCTTCAACAATTCTCGTCAGTCTTGATGGCACCCAGATCGGATCTTGATCCTGTGGGGAGACACAAAGAGATCCCCTGGATCGAGTAATAACACGATCCGGGCCCTTCCATTGATTGGACACCACATCTTTCCACATCACTTTGCCATAATTTTTATGGTTTGTTGCCACATGGCGTTCAGCAGAGGTTTCTTTATCATCATTTAAATGTAAAAAATTTATGGTAAATAAGGCAAGTGAAAGTCTCTGTCTAGGGGTACAGTTCTCTGCGATTCCCCCTTTTTGTTTTATTAAGAGTTCTTTAAGCGTGCGATTTGTGCGTTCTATAATTCCTTGTCCTTGTGGATTATAGGGCAAGCCTGTAATATGAATCACCTGCATTTTTTGACAAAAAAGAGCAAAGCTTTTGGAAGTATAGGCTGGGCCATTATCAGTCTTAATCTTAGCGGGTTTGCCCCACGCTGCCCAAGCTTCAAGGCAGTGGGTAATAACATTTTGAACCTTTTCTCCAAAAAGAGGCGTGGCATGTACCACTCCAGAACAGGTATCCACTGAAACATGTACATATTGGAGCGTTCCAAAGGAGGAAACATGGGTAACATCCATTTGCCATAATTCATTTGGAAGAATGCCTCTGGGGTTAACCCCAGTCTTTTGGGTAGGCAAAAATTGGGCGCAAGCAGAACAACTCTTCACAATATTCCTAGCCAAAGCTCTGGTAATGTTAAATTTTTTTCTTAAGACTGTAGATGACACATGATATAGCTTATGAAACTCTTGAGCCTGTGTCGTAGAGTCTAGCGCTGTTAGAGCGCGTGTGGCCAGATCAACTTGTTCATTAGCTTTAGCCATGGGGCCGGGTAACAAAGAATGAGCCCGAATATGGGTAATATAAAAGGGATGTTGACGATGTAATATTTGACATCTTATTCCTGTCAACAAGGAAGCTACAGTGCTAGATGTTTTAACAAAAGAAATAACTTCTAAGTGCTTAACAGCATTCACCACATATAAGGAATCAGAAATTAAATTAAAAGGCTCTTGAAAGCGTCTAAAAACTTCTAAAACTACTTGACATTCAACCACTTGAGGAGCATCAGGTCGACATTCAATGATCACTGGTTGTTTTCCTTGGACCATATAAGCTCCTTTTCCCGTTTTAGACCCGTCTGTATAAATGGTCAAAGCATTAAACAGTGGCTGATCTACAGTAATTCTTGGGAATACAACAGGTTGTTGAGTCACAAACTTCAGAAGTTCACTCTTTGGCAAATGATTATCAATAATACCAGAAAATATACATATAAGTATGGACCACTCGGAAGTAGTTGCTGCTAGCACTTCTACTTGATCTTCCGTATATGGGACTACAAGCCTTTCGGGCGTTCTTGCAAAAGAGGAAACACATTGCTTAATACCCAATAAGGCGACCTCGGCAACCATAGATGGGTAATGTGACAAAGTTCTCATTCCCATAGATTTGGTGTGAATCCACAATAAAGGTCCACTTTGCCAAAGAACACCAGTTGGAAACCCCAAGGTAGGAAGAATACACATCCAAACAGGTTGAGAATCATCACAGCGTTCTAATTGTGCATTTGTAATAGCTTGTTCTACCTTTTGAAGTGCCTGATGGGCTTCTGGGGTCAATTGGCGTGGGGAATTAAGATCAGGATTTCCCTCTAATACACTAAACAAAGGTTTTAGATCCAAGCGGGTTAAACTTAAATATGGCCGAATCCAATTCACATCTCCAAGTAACCTTTGAAAATCATTTAATGTTTTTAAGCAATTAGTCCTAATCTCAATTTTTTGAGGTACTATCTTATTCCTATGTACAGTAGCTCCTAAAAAATTTACAACATCTCCCTTCTGTATTTTTTCGGGAGCAAGAAATAATCCCCTATTCCCTAAATATTTGATCAAAACGCCTAAGGCCTGTTCAAGCAACTCCATACAAGGGGCTGACAATAAAACATCATCCATATAGTGAATAATCCTAACTTTAGGAAATTCATTTCTTACTGGTTGCAAGGCCATGTCAACATAAAGTTGGCACATAGTAGGACTATTGGCCATACCTTGAGGGAGCACAACCCAATGATATCTCTTATCGGGCTGTTCATGATTAACAGAGGGCAGAGTAAAGGCAAATCTTTCTTTATCTCGACTATTCAAAGGAATAGAAAGGAAACAATCTTTAATATCTACTGCTATAACAGGCCAGTTTCGCGGAAGAGCTGTCAATACTGGCAAACCGCGCTGTATAGGCCCCATAATTTGCATTTGCTGATTTATAGCTCGCAGATCATGAAGCAAACGCCATTTCCCTGATTTTTTCTTAATAACAAAAATCGGAGTATTCCAGGGTGACTGGGAGGGTTCTAAATGCCCTACTTGTAGCTGCTCATCCACTAGTTTGGATGCCGCCTCCAGCTTTTCCTTTGACAAAGGCCACTGAGGTACCCACACAGGTGTTGTGGTCCTCCATGTAATAGGAATCATAAACTCAGTGACCCTTGAGAAAAACCCAAGCCTCGGCGGTTTAAATTTCCGCGGGCTTCTATAGGGGCGGTCATGCCTTGTAACTTACGTCCTATCCCTCTATTAGGTATAAATCCCGATTTAAGCATAATATTTTGTGCGACTTCAGAATAATCATTAGTAAGTCTAAGTTTCATTTGACTTTGTACATCCCTTCCCCATAAATTAAATGGCAATCCCTCAACCACAAAGGGTTGAAATCTTCCCTTCTGATCTTTAGAGATCCAAGTTAATTCCTTGGAGCTAACTTTGGGTGTCTGTGCATATCCTAGACCTTGCAAGGTTTGAGAAGACTCTTGTAGGGGCCAAGAGCCTGGCCAATCTCTAGTAGTTATAATGCTCCGATCTGCTCCGGTATCTACCAAACCTGAAAATGTTTTCCCTTCTACGGTTAGACTCACCATAGGACGATCATCAAGGGATAATGACAAAAAGGCTAAATCAATTCCAGTGGATCCAAAACCCTTGGATCCTCGTTCTGCAGAACATGCGGGATAATTTTCATGAAAAGAGGGCAAAATTAACAATTGAGCTATCCGATCACCAGGGGCTATAGTAATGATCCCTCTGGGGGATTGACACATTACCTTAATAACTCCGATATAATCAGGATCAATCACTCCGGGGAGGACAATAAGTCCTTTCAAAATAGAGGAGGATCGTCCTAACACCAACCCAACCGTCCCTCTAGGTAGTGGTCCTTTCATGTCTGTATCTATGGGCTGTATGCCCATGGTTATTGTTAATACCATTCTGGAGGTGGCACGGAGGTCCAACCCTGCGGAGCCTGACGTGGCTCGCCTTGGGGTCGGAGTGGCTGAAGGTTCACACTCTCGTGGGCCCCAAAAATCTTCGGGCCCTGGGACCGGGGGCCCGTTATCCCGTTTTTTGAATTGGCTGTATGGATATTTCTTGGATTAGCTACCTGTGCAGCGGGCTGAATGGGCTGCCCATTTATATCTTTAACAGATCTACATTCATTAGCCCAATGTTTTCCTTTTTTGCATCTAGGACAAGTTCCTGGAACTCTTTGAGCTTGTAGCATTTTAGGTCTCGCACCTGCATTTTTGCACTGTTTCTTAATGTGCCCAGGCTTTCCACATTGGAAACAAACCCCTGACTTGGCAGGGTTCTGTACACTGTGGGCGGCAGCCAGCACAGCCGCAGCAAGCCCTGTATTAGACAAAGGCCCTCCGATCTCTCTACATGCTTTCATCCAGGTTTCAATGCCCTTCCCTTTATAAGGTGTTATCGCTCTGCGACACTCTTTTGTGCATTGTTCATAAACTAATTGTTTTACTAATGGCATAGCCTCATCTACATTACCAAAAATCCGTCCGGCAGCCTCCATCATTCTAGCTACAAAATCGGAAAATGGTTCTGTGCCGCCCTGTATAATCTTGGTTAAATTCCCTGAAACTTCTCCTTTGTTGGGGAGGGCTCGCCAGGCCCGCATGTTAATTTTGTTTATTTGGCTGTAAACTTGCACAGGGAACATGGTCTGATTATTTATCCATTGTCCCTGTCCCAACAGCATGTCAACATTCCAGGCCGGCTGCCCATTGGCAGCATTCTCCCGCGCCTGACTATGTGCTAGGTCAGACACGACTGATTTCCAATCTAGGTATTGCCCCATCGTTAAGCAAGCGCGGGCAATATCCTGCCAGTCTGTAGGTGTTAACGCATTTCGCGTGAGGCGCTGCAACAACATGATAGTGTAATTGGCGGACACGCCATCTCTTTTAGCCGCTTCTGCAAGATCCCTAATGAGCTTATGATCTATCATCTCACAATATCGTTGGCGTGTAGCTGGATCTTCAAACACGGGGAAAGTAGTGGCCAACTGGGACCATGCTTCCCGAGGAATAAAAGTACACTTTGGCATAGGAGGGGGAGCATTAGCTGCCGCAACTGAGGTGGAGGCCTGAGCAGGGGCGGAAGCTCTAGCCTCCGCAGGATTAAAATATGGTGGGCGAGCGAGCGGCGGCATGTACCAATGCCCATACCGCTCTTGTTCATATGCCGCGGCCGCTCCTTCTAAATCTTCCTCCTCTCTAGGATTTAATTCATCTTGAAACAAATATAATTCCTTAAACTCATCTAGGATTGGATATAATCCTGGCACCGTTTCTTGCTTTTCCTTTTGTTTTCTTTTTTCTCTTTTCATAATTTCAGGCCTATCTACCGTAGTCCCTGTTTGTTCATTCTCTGATGCGCTATCTTGACACATGCTAAGAGCCTTGCGTCCTCGTTGAATAATTTCTTCACATTTTCCTTCCTTTAGGCAAGAAAGTATCATGCTCCACAAGGGGAGAGCGCCTCGAGAAAGTTCTCCCCTTGTGTTACGCTCCTCTAGGTCTTTTCCGAGTTTTTCCCATGACGGAACAGTCAAGCTGCCTGATACCCCAAACCACGGCGCGGCACTTTCGATATCTTGTAGCAGCCTACTTATGGCTTTATGAGAGAGCTTTAGCCCTCGGTCCCTTAAAAGGGCTTGAATAGGCTCATGAAAATCAGTTGTAGGCTCCGTGGACGAACTATTCCCCATTTTGCGCCCTTATCTACGAGCGACTTATTAAATTGGAAAAATGCTTGACTTATCTATCGGCCAGGGAAGACACACTCGATCGGGCTGGTGGCACCGTAGCCACAAGCAAACGAAAAATATGAGAAACACTAAAAGGACAAAAGCGAAAGTAAAAACTTCAGGCTCCAAACCCCCGAAAAACATACCTGACTGGACTACTCACCGACGGTTCACTCCGTGTGTCGAGTTCTGAATCGGTCCTCCATGCAGGGCGCGAAGTTCCCGGGTTTCGGCACCAAATGCGGCGAGCCGCCTCCGACCAGCAGAATGACGAGTCGCCACACGCAAGATTCTTCTCGTATCACACTTTATTGGAGCACAGCTTGGTTAAAGAAAAGATGGAAGGAAGACACCGCAATCCTATAGCAGTCTGCTTATATAGGGATTAAGAACATGTGTCGCTCTGTGATTGGCTTTTGCCGATGGTGCGACTTGTGAGCCAGCATCGGATAGGTCGCTACTTTAAAACCTCATTAGTATACTTAGCGCAAGCGCAGTGGCCACAGGAAGGATGATTCAGCTTACTTCAGCTTCCTGCTGCGTGGCAGTTAGCTGACCGCGCCCTACAGTGCCGTAATGAGCTAAGGCACGGATGGAGATAGATGTGTTTACTGCTGCCTCACTAACAAGAAGCAAACAGTAAATTCTATATTTATCTCTGCACATGTGTGAATGACATACGTATGAGATGTATATTAATACATATGTACGCGTGTGTGTGTATAATGTAGTAAATACTTTGTCAAGTGATACACATCGAGTACATTTAATCCTCACAAGTAGGAGGTAGCGAGTGTTATTTCCTCCACTTTACAGATAAGTAATTGAGGCTTAGAGATGTGAGATGCCTCCCCAAAGTTCAATAGTTAGAGATAGAGCCTGTCTCCAACATCATCCTTGCCTTAACCCATTGATCTATCGCTGCCCAAGGGCATAGGCTAAAATGTGGGCGGGGGACATATCTGTGAGGAGGATAAGAGCTGATTAAAATGTACCTTTCCGCATTTGCTAAATTTTCTACGATGGCTATATATCATATCTGTAATAGGAAGCCTGCTCCCCCAGCACCTATAAATGTTATAAAGAGACACCACACCAGTTTCATAACTGAGATGCAGTACTGTTATGAAAAAAGTCAAGGTTAAACTAGAATAATATAATATTAATGCCTAATTTTTGTTTGATGCTTTATAAAATACAAATTATGTTCACATGCATTATCTCATTTAATCCTTGCATAACCCTGTGGGTTGTAAGGGTAAATATGATGAAGTATTATTATCCCCTGCTTTTGTTAGTCAAATGAAGGTCAGAGAATAAATTGACTCTTTACTGTCATAAAGTCATGGAAAGGAGTAGCTGGACTGCAGCTTCCCTGAGGACCAGGGTCATATATGAAAGGTCCACATGGTTGTATCTCCAGCCTCTGGAGTATGAGACCTAGAACATAACACAGAGTATGTGCTGAACAAATATTTGTTGACGAATAAATGAAATTCAGTGCCTTGCACTTAGTCGTGTCTTCTGTCCATTGAACTATGTCTCTGGTCACTCGAGATGTAACCTTTTTTTTTTTTTTTTTTTGGTACGCGGGCCTCTCACTGTTGTGGCCTCTCCCATTGCAGAGCACAGGCTACGGACACGCAGGCTCAGCAGCCATGGCTCACGGGCCTAGCCGCTCCGTGGCATGTGGGATCTTCCCTGACCGGGGCACGAACCCATGTCCCCTGCATCGGCAGGCGGACTCTCAACCACTGCGCCACCAGGGAAGCCCTGCAATCTTTTTATCACAATGCCCAGTCAGGCCTTTAGAAGTCCACCATCTTCATCACTGCATTTAAAAGGGGTTGCACATAAAAATGGAAGGGCTTCAGAGAACTGTTTAAGCATTGTGTGTGTGTGTGTGTGTGTGTGTGTGTGTGTGTGTGTGTGTGTTAAAATATGCATAACATAAAATTCCTCATTTTTATCGTTTTAAAGTATACAGTTCAGTGGCATGTAGTACATTTCATACTGTTATGTAACCAACACCACCATCGAATTCTACAACAGTTTAATCACCCCAAAAGAAACCCATGCCCCATTAAGCAGTCCCTGCCCATTCCCCCTTGCCTCCAGCCACTGTCTCAATGGGTCTGCATGTTCTGGATACTTTATATAAATAGATTCATATAATATGTGACCTTTGCGGCTTATTTCACTTAGCGCGTTTTCAAGCTTCATCCACATGGAGTTTCATCACCACTCTATTCCTTTTTATGGCTGAATAATAGTCCATTGCATGGCTATGCCATTTAAACATTTTTTAAAGGTAGAAAGTGAGTCTAGTAGGACAAGAGATTGGGCTGAAGAAGCGGAAGCTAAAGCAGGACTTCACTTGGACTTATGGTTTAAGAGGACTTTATTTAGCAAGATGCTGAGAAATTATTCTCCAGGTTTGTGAAGGACAAAGTCAAAGGAAGCCAGGGAAGAAGGAGGACAACAGAGATTCTTAGCTGAGCCTCAAGGGAGGCCTCATCTTGATGGCCAGGGCAGTTAAAACGAGACGCGCCATGGAGGGGAGCTGTGGAATTGGAATCCCTGACCTTCAGAACGAGAAGAGTCATCCCATCACGCAGATGAATATCTGTGGGGCATTCACCACCCAAAAGCATGGGACTACGCCAGGTGATATTTCAAAATCACTGTCATGCTGCATGAGAAGGAAGACATAAAGAATAGAAAAGTAAATCCCAGAGGGTCTATGAAGATACAAAAGTGACCATTTAGGTACCTGCAAAAGTAGCTTCAAATTATGTAAATTGGCTATAATGTTAAAAAGGGGCAGGTGACATTTTGACAGAAAAAACAAATTAGGTAATGGCCTTGATTATAACTTATGGCACAAAGGAAAAGTCAGCTTATCTTCTGGATTTTATTTGGGTTAGAGATAATTATGTTTAGGTAAAAAGAAGTGAAACTCCTAACTGCAAGATGCCATCAGTGCTTTACAGAATATCTTGGGCACCACCCCTACAAAAAAAAAAAGAGAGAAAAGAAAGCACAGTTATTATTTCCTTAATTTCCAACTCAAGTTGAATATAAATTACCTGGAAGGAAAAGTTATCTGGGAGAATTTAAAATATTGTAAATTCTCAAATCATTAGGTGCTTTAAAAAAAACACCCACCAGTGCTTTCACACCAGTTTTAAGTTCTAATCCTTGCATGCTTAAATAAACATTACACACACAGATGCAGTGTGTGAAGCAGGCTCGGCTTTAAGAGAGGAAGATTACGTTTCTGTGTTTACCCAAGAGCCGGCTAAAACACATTTCATTTGGTCCTGACACAGAGTTTTAGAAACTGGAAAGGGAACTTTATGTCTTTAAACACACAGACTGAACATGGTGTGTATTTTAGAGATATCATGAGAAGTTTCTCTCTTCCACCTTTTACTGAGCCATCAAAGAGGCGATTGTGTGAACAAAATAACACAGTGACATGACGCATTCCGTATACATCAATGTATCAGATCCAGGAAGAAGCCTTCACGCTTACTGGACTAGTGATCAGCCCTGGACCAGCGTAAAAATCTGAGAAATGGAGAGTGTTCAAGGAAAATTCACATCGAAAATAAGCACACCAAAAATCTTTTTTTTTTTTTTTTGTGCCTACTTTGACCTTGATTGACTTAGGCGCTGAAAAATTAGTCCAGGGCCTCACTATGACTTTCAGGGGTTCTAGGCACCTTTGCCTTCATGGGTCCAGAATTTTTAAAATATATTAAAAGTTCTATTTTATGACTGTGTTAGTAAAGAGATGAATACAATCCAGGGTGGACTCATTACTAGACAGTCATTATTATTAGAGTCAGTTTTTTTCTTCTGATTTTAAAAGAAATGAATATTAAACCATTTTCACAGCCCTCTAGAAGCTTGGGGGGCCATATGTCTGTGCCTGCTGTGCTCAGTGGATTCATCATCCCTGAGTCAGTCAGTCAACAAATATTTAGCCCATATGGTGAGCCAAGCTCTGGACTAGGTCCTGGAGGAATAGGAAGTGTAAGAAGTAATTTACAATGTGGTTGGATTGAGGGAACTTACTCATAGATGCGTAAGAGACCAAGACTCAACACAAGGGAGTGGGAGGCGAGGGCTAGATGGGAAGGGCAGGGGAGGAGGTGAGGGTGAAGAGTAAGGACGCAGCGTCTTAGGCAAGAGGGTATTATTGCCTCCAAATGATTGTTTCGAGGGCCCGCGTGAGCTTGATGACAGCAAAAATAGTAAGAAGGAAACAGACTTGAGAGAAGGACATAAAGATCAGGAAGGGTGGGAAGTCACTGAGGATTCTGTGGTGTCAGATGACATCTGACACCACGATTCTTAAAGCTTTTGTGTCACGTTAGTATGATTTCCTTGTGTGTTGGCCTTCAGTACTTCACTGAGAATGTTCTCTCTTGATTTCCTCTTCCCACAAAAAGACAGAGCCCGACTTGTAATGAAAATGTGACTTCATTTGAGCTATGAGACCATGTCTCCATCTTGTTCTTAGCCGCCATCTCATTTTTTTTTGTTTCCTCAACCATGTGCCTTTGTAAAAAATGGAAGTGTCATTTAAAGGAAGATTGGTTTAAATACATGTTCTGACCCTTTTCAATTGCAGCAGGCTGCTCAGACTGTCCTTGCCACCCACCAGGCTCTGGGCGGTTCCCTAGTAACAGATACCGAATGAATGACCTATTGGAGTGGAAATTGAAGTCAGCATTTCAATACTATTTTAAGTCTGGTTTCAAAACCATGTGCTTCTTCCTCTAAAACCAGCACCAGTCACAGTGGTAGCTTGTAGCACTTTGGAATAACCTTCCAGATATTTTTAGTGTTTTCTCGGTGCAAATATCAATGCTCCAAAAAAGGAAGACAAGAGTGGAAAATCCAGGCCCGGGAGATGCTCAGAGATATGGTGCAATATGATCAATTATTTAGGGACTAATTTCCCAGGCCCCATGCTAGTAGGAAATTCATATATGATGGAGATGGTACCTGCCATCGGAGAGTTCACAGTTACTGGAGGAGAGAAACAAGCAAACCAGATGATGACAACGTGATGTAATATGTATTGTTGCAGAGGCATGCCTGGGGTGCAAAAAACACACAGTAATTTGCCTCATAGCCGGGGGGAACAAGAAAGCAACTCAGGAAAGCTTACAAGAGAAGGTGGTATTTAGGCAAAGACTGCTGATTGCTTACTCAATCTGCTCCCTTCCTTATTAACCCAGTGCCAGTTTTTATTCAGTGTGGCAATATGCTCACCTGAGAGATTACACTTCTTACTCTCGCTAATGATCATGTGACTAAGATCATGTGACTGAGATGTAAATGGACATTTTGATCAGTTTGTCAGGAAGACTTCTTAAAAGGGAAAACAGACAGCTAGAACTTGTCCTCTTTGCTTTCCCTCCTTCTTCCTTCTCATCTGAAATATCGACGTGTGTGTGACCTGGAGCTCCAGCAGCCATTTTGTACCATTAGGTAAACTTGAGAATAGGATCCAAGGGCTAAGGATGGCAGAGCAGAAGAATATAAAGAATCTTGAGTCCCTGATGATCATGGTACCCAACATACAGCTCTGAACTGCCTATCTCTGGATTCCCTTTATATGAAAAAATATAAATCCATATATCCTTGCTATTATTATTTTGAGTTTTCTTAATCCTAAGCTATATTGTGCCCATTGAGCTAAGTTTTGAAGGAGTAGTAGAAGTCAGCAAGGTGGATAAGAGGCAGAAGGGTTTTCTAGCCAGAGAGAAAAACTTTGTCAAAGCCACAGGAGCATGAAGTTACATGGAGCACAAACAGCCTTGTAGGCAGTTCTGCTTGGCAGAAGTTATAAGCAATAAGGTTAGAGAGTAGAGCAGCTACTCTCTTTCAGGCCAGGTACCTCCACTAATACATCTAGTCCTGTAGTCATAAATGCACAGCCACCCCACAGGGTTGCTGTTTACTTAATGGCCCCAGAACATAGGTGGGAGCTTTGGTCTTAGTGAGGTAGAGAGAACAACTGTGAAGTAATAGGAGGAAAAGAGGAGGACAGGGCAGATGCCAGTAAAGGTATGTGTTCAGAACCTTCTGTTCTGGGAAGGTTAATGGTGTCTGTTTTCTCCATGAAGGAGGAGAGAGCAAGCCTAGAAGAGAAAGGGTTTGAGGAGAGTGGAGGACGTTTGAAACCGTTTCTGCTCACTATGCCTTTGTGTCCCTGTTTATCTAATTTTCCCTAATTAAATGATTTCATGGTTCCATTCCTGCTTCTTTCCACATGATCCAGAACTTGCTTCAATTCCTTCCTATTGAGTCTCCACTGCAGAGACTTCCTGAGTGCTGGGACAGGCTTCTTTGGTCATCATATACAGCATCACTTTGTGTTGTGTCATAGCTGTAGTAGCCAATCCTATCTTCAAGCATAGTAATAAGAAAATAAAAATAAAAAGTAGAAAGAGTTTTAGAGAAACTCAACTTCTCTAAGAATTAGTTTCCCCAACTGCAAAATGAGGGGGAAATCACTATCTTGAAGATTCTGAGAATTCATATAAAGTGCTTAGCAGTGTGCCTTGTGTATAATAGGCATTTAATAAGAGGTAGCTTTTAGCATTAATTCTATAATACATAGTATATACTTAATAATCACTCTTGAGTAAGGTAAATCCAGTCCCCAGGTAAACCAGACCCAAGGTAGCCATCAGTTGGAAACTTCTTTCTATGGGGACTCTGCCTCCTCAATGACCATATCACCTCCTGATCATGGAAGGATCCCACTGTTCATTCTGGTTTTGGAATAAGGGTCCTAAGGTCTGAGATGTAGAATGGAAGCTCCATGAGGGTAGGACTGAGCCTGTCCTTAATTTCAGGGCCCTGTAGAGTGAGGACATATAGGGGGCACTCAATGCATATTTATTTGTCGAATGAATGAATCTGAGGCAGTTGGCCTTCTCTTTGGGAAAAAGCAGTTCCCTCTCCCTTTATTTCCACTTGGGTTACTGAAATGCCCCTGTCTCCTGAAAAATTAGTACTTGCACATTCTTAAATCTTTATCTATGCCACTTTACCCCTCATTTATTTTTGTCCATTTAGTTTTGACAGAACAGGTAATAAAAAAACAAAGGAAGAGTCTTTGGGGAAAACAGGACTTTTAAGAGTCATGGACATATACACACTAACAAACGTTAAGGTAGATAGGTAGTGGGAAGCAGCCGCATGGCACAGGATACCGCCTGGAGGGGTGGGATAGGGAGGGTGGGAAAGAGGGAGACGCAAGAGGGAAGAGATATGGGAACATATGTATATGTATAACTGATCCACTTTGTTATAAAGCAGAAACTAACACACCATTGTAAAGCAATCATGCCCCAATAAAGATGTTAAAAAATAAATAAATAAAAATAAAAAATAAAAAAATAAAACAAAGGAAGAGTCTTTGGGGAAAACAGGACTTTTAAGACCTTTTTGAAAAGTGGCCCTGAGTGGGCCTAATGCACGTTCAGCTCCTACCTGTACTGAGGCAGGCACCAGCGACACAAAAGCTGGGTCTGTGTTATTGCTGCACAAAGCACCTGATTCATGAGACAGCTTTGCAGGAATTTAATTAGTGAAGGAATGTGCAAAGCTTAAGCGCTTCAGATGGCATTAACCATTGGGGAGGGGAGAAGGAGGGGAGGAAAGCCTAACAGATGTTTGATTCAGCCTTGTTCCTGCAACAGATCATTGCGCACACCGTTTTCCTATTTGGGTAGCTCTTGGGTAAATCTTGTTAATGATATTTCATTCTTTCGGAAGCCTGGTTTAACGTGTATCCAGTTTAAAGGGAATAGAAGCGCATCTATCTCATGAGGAGAAATAAGCTGATTTTTTAAAAAATCTGGATATTTCAGGGTTGCTTTTGTAATGTCATTATTTCAACACGTTGAGTGACTGTTGACCCACGAGTTGAATGAATGTGAATCTTTAGCCTCAGAAAGTTAAGTTGAGATCAGTCTGTGAAGAAACTGTATGTTTTGGTTTTAACGGCTGCAAGTGTTTGTTTGATAGTACTTTGCTGCTTGGAGTCAGATCGCTGTTCTGTGTACAGGAGAGGGCTGTGTGAGGCTGTTAGCTTACGTGGCCAGCCATCCGAGCAGCTACCGGTCCTGGGCTGGCACTGAGGGCCTTGGCAGGCCTCGGAGGCAAAGTCCTGCTAGAGTGGACCTGGGCTGGACTCCAGCTCATGGAAATGGACAGCATTTGCTGCTTTTTTCACCAAAACTAAAATTGCCTTTTTACACACTGGAACAGGCTACCAGATCCAATGGTGTCATAGAAATAAGAAATGCAAGAGTCTCGAGGCTATCTGATTTATATCTCTCCCAGCTCCTGTTTACAGCCTATTTGTCAGTGTCTATTCCAAGTTCTTTCTGTTGTTACATCTTGGGAGACTCAATTTTGGGTGATAGAATTAGAAAAGGAAGGAAAAGATGCATACCAACTAGAACTGCTTTAAATCCTATGTGTAGGCTCCAACCGACTCTTGAGAAATTCTGAAGAGCAAGTTCTTAGAACTTTTTTCTCTAGAAATGTTAGCATAATGGTGTTCTGCAACTGATTGCTGCCACGCCTAAATTATACTCTTTCAAAGCATAATACTAGCCACTCACAAGATGAAAAAAGAAAATCAGCAAGGCAGACTTCTTATCTTGGTCTCCTTGATTTCTGGCCCTCTACACTCCAAACCCTTAGAAATTAACACATAATGATCTGCCTCTGTCTTCAAGGTCATTTTATACTCTCTTCTAAATGATCTGCCTCTATCTTCAAAGTCATTTTATACTCTCTTCTAAATCTTCTAATCTCTTCTAAATTCCAGTAGAGCAGTGTATTGTCATGTAGTGTAATTGATCCCAAGAATAAAAAGGTTTTCTAATGTTTGAATGTGACACGGAATGTTTTGGACAGTTAGCTATGTTTCTCCCATAGCCCTTCCCTTTTCACCTTTTTAAAGAATTGCATTAAGTATTTTTTAATTTACTCGCTCTTTCAACCAAAAACTATTTGTTGAGTGAGTGCCTGTTCTGTGTCAGGTTCCCAAGATACAGTGGAGAATGAGACACAATCTCTGCCTTCACAGTAAGGTCTGCAAACAGCAACACTCAGAGAAAGAGCTGAAGCAGGGCTGGAGCTAGTTGCACAGAAGTCATAGAGTTGTCAGCATCAGGGTCACCATGTACGACTATGTTGGTTGCGCCTGGGTAAAGGGGTCAGTGGGGCTTTGTACCAGTCTAAAAATGTCCCCAGCTAGAAGAAGGGAGCCTTTTCCTGACCCTCACAAAGGAATTATACTTGTTAGCAGTGAAGCACTCAGGATATACACACCTTATACTAACCCTAGTTTTGGGTTTTTTTTTTAAATTTATTTATTTTATTTATTCTTGGCTGTGTTGGGTCTTCGTTGCTGTGCGTGGGCTTTCTCTAGTTGCGGCGAGCGGGCCTACTCTTTGTTGCAGTGTGTGGGCTTCTTATTGCGGTGGCTTCTCTTGTTGTGGAGCACAGGGTCTAGGCACGCAGGCTCAGTAGTTGTGGCGCACAGGCTTAGTTGCTCCGCGTCCTGTGGAATCGTCCCAGGCCACGGCTCGAACCCATGTCCCCTGCATTGGCAGGCGGATTCTTAACCACTGCGCCACCAGGGAAGCCTTAACCCTAGTTTTTATTTCATAGTTCTGCACTAAAATTTTAAAATCTTCAAATTTTTATATTATGCTCATTCAGTTCAATATCCTAAAAACAAAAGAATACAACTCTCGTACAGTTTGTAGACAGGTCTGTTGGATGATTCAGTTAGCACATAAAAAGGAAATTGTATTTGTTCTATCCTTTTAATATGAAGGGATGTGAGACACCTCTGTCCCCCACCTTCAACAGGGGTCAGAAAAAGCCAGTTGGTGAGTTACGTGGGCAATTTGCTGAGTCTTTCAAAAAGAAAACAAAGCCGAAGCGAGTTAAAAACACATTACATCTTAACTCAGTAGAGGCAGGTTTTAACCTTTAAAAATAATATAGACTTTCAAGAATAAAACTTTTGACAAACTCTCAGGAGACATATTTTTACATCAATATTTCCTGAACAATTGAAAAAGAGGATTCAAGATAAGAGTAACTTATCTTGTTTTAAATATCAACAAAAGAGGAATTTTGCTTGTTTTGTTTTCAGTTAAAAATTTAGCACCAATTTTTTTTTTCTATGAATTCTTCTATTTTCTAGGAGATGTTACAGATCCTCCAGTTTGCCAGAGAACGTTTCAGGAATGGAGCCCCATGGTTAGCGAGGGATTAGTGTATTCAAATGTTAAGCCCAGAGGGGTTCCCATGCCCTGCTGGGTTTGACTGCCTTTTATCGCTCTGTCTAAATGATTTCAATTAATTGTTGGAGTGTTATCTGGAAGGCAAATCCTGTGTCTGTGGGCTTGCAAAGAAATGCTCGGGGTCTACTCTGCTGAAGTAGGTGGGATCAGTTTGGGCAACATTAGCCCAGTCAACTGGGAAAAGCCCACAAAGACAGGACACGAGGGAGGTTTCCCCAGTCTGGTCCACCATTACTGGGCACCCCGTCTCCCAGAGCAGTCAGTCCTAGACCACCAAGCAGATGAGGGGTTGGAGTCCTTGCGTCTCGCTGATTTTTCTTTCTGTGACTCTTGCATCTCTAAGGTCTGTCGAAAGCTTAATTCATTGCTCATTCATTTTCAATATGACTTAGTAGAGAAACCAGAATTCAAAACCCTTGAAGGAAATCATGGTCTCTCTTTCATAACTAAAGGGCTTTTGTGATGGGATTTATGGGGCATCCTTTGGGAGTTTCCATTCAACCCGTTGTGCTTTAATACTATTGCCCCTGAGTAGAGGGAGCAGTTTCTTTTAACCCTCTAATTCTCTCTAATGGGAGTTACGGAGGAGCTTATCTTGTCCTTCTTTATCTTTTCTGGATCTGACTCTAGAAATGTATGCACAGAAGCTCTAACTACACTTCCATGAAAGGGACAGAGACTTGTCTCATTCTCCCTTGGGACTGATGGCTGCCCTGCCACTGGTCAGTACCATCCTTTGACCCGGGAAAATGGCCCACTCCACTCCAAGCCTCAGAGGACAATGCACTTCAGCAAACCTTCCTCAGAAGAAGCCCACCTTAATGCAGGGGACTGACTAGGAACAGGCAGCACCATCTGAATGGAACACCATGAGGCTATCCCCATTTTTCCCCATCAGGTGCTCCCAACTCATTGCATGGGATTGACCAGTTGCCCTGAGCAGTTTTGTGATTCTTGTCCATAAGAGTGCCCCAGCCCATGGTCCGCGGGGTTCTGGGAGAACCACCTGGCCAGCAGATCACAGCCACTGGACCGAAGGGTATTTCTTGTACAAGATCATGCAAGGTGGGGTCACCGGAATGGGGCTGACATGCTAATTTGCAGTGACTCTTACTGATGTTGGAGACAGGACAAAATTAGGGCACTGAGTGCTGGAGGGTCTACTGCCCAGCTTCAGGCTTGTGCTGCACTGTGGGCTCCGGTTGGCTCTCACCCCTCCGTGTTCTGACCATGGTGCCACCTGGTCCACAGCACCATGCCGGAGAGAGGTGGCAATGGTGTCCTTTTCTGTTTGTCACCCTCTGCTGTGGACACCTAGGACAGTCATCCTATCCTCTCCGCAGGCTCTGTGCCACCTGTTGGACAGGCCCGCAAGGGTGACTACATCTATGTTCCAAGAGCTTTTGAGACTGTTGCTCCAGAGTCCTTACAGGCCTTCTGAGTGATGCATTCTCTTGCCTTCAGTGGATATGATGACGTCTTGATCTTCAGGGCCAGTCTTAATGAGGGACCAGTATTTCTGAAGGAATAAGACTGCTCTTCTCACTCAGCCCAGAGGCTCCTTGCCTCTCTCCCTCTCTGGTGATGGTGTGCAGGGCTGCATTCTAGATCACATTCTAGAAATGCAGTGATTACCACGTGAGAGAAATATACTATCCTTATGCTATAAAATTCCGAAAGGAAAACTTTATATGACCAGAAAATTAATTATTGTTCACATTTTTCTGTATACCCGGGTAAGACTGGCATGTTTGGTCATCATCAATGAGGCACAGAAACAACCTTCAAAAGAGCCATTAAAACATGTATTCATGGGCTGCAGGCTGTAGCATCACGAGTAATTCTGTGACAAGCATCAAATATTTGGTGTTAGGGAACCGCAGAGGCCCTAAGATCTATATTGTTTCAATACAAACTGGCTCTACAGAGCCATTGTGAGTAATAACAGCATTGCTATGCCTTACTTGTGGTGAGAGATATAAAAGTTAGCCAGGACCTGGGCATTTGATGATAAAGAACATGATGAGATGATTCTTGGACTTAACAAGAAAAGACACTATGAAAAATTTTCACATGCACTGGTATGACTGTAAAGAAATACACAGAGTGCCTTTTCACCATTCATTATTCAAAATCCTCATCACTAAATTACTATAACTCACATGTGCCCGTGATTTTGTTCCATTTTTGTAATCAAATTGTTGATATAGACAAAAATATTTACCTGGACCCCACATAGTCTCAGGGCAGCCCTACCCCTGGTTCATACGGCCGGGGGCACATTTCTTGCCCTTAATCCACCCACGTTGCTCGGTGTGCTGAGTGTTAGGACTCCCCATAAGGCCCCCAAAGATGGGAACCAAGTCGCTGCCCTTGTAGAGCAGCAGGTTCACCATTCACCTGTACTTTGTCCCCAGCAAATGGCCGGCTACCGTCCTCACAGGATTGGACTTGAGGCTCACAACTCGTTACATGGACTTGATTTGGGCTTTGAGGATTTTAAAGTTATTTAACAATTCATTCAACAAAGGTATCTATTCAGTTCTTGCTGTGTGCCAGGAAATGGATCAGTAGAGAACTTACAGAGATGAGTAAGACCTGGTTTGCAGCCTCTAGGACTCACAGTGTAGTGGAAGGCAGATCAGTAAGCAGAGAGGTACAATAAGCCGATAGGAGCTATTAGTAGACAGATGCAGAGGACAGATGGGGCAGAGAGGACTGGGGGCTCTGCACAGAGCGAGACCGGAGGCGGCTTCACGGAGGTCTCTTTAAACAAATCTGTTTGAATTAAGTGTGAAAGATGACTGGGTCAGGGATGGTGTTTACCGGACCAGAGAGTGGGATGGGAGGAAGGGAATCGGGTGTAGGGAAGCAGCTGGACCAGCATGAGGCACAGCACCCGTCAGGGGGCCTGTAAGCAGGTTCTGCGTGGCTAGGGTGCGGGGAGCGGCCCAGTAAGATGAAGCCGGAGTGGTGGGAAGGACTGAGTTTAAGGGGCCTTAATATGCTACACTGAGGAATCTGGGCTTTGGACCACAGACAGTGGAGAACCACGGACGGTGCTAATTTACAGAGGTACGTAGTCTTAATTTTGTTTTAGAAGTATATCCGGAAGTGGTATAGATTGTAATTTAGGGAGGGATTGAGGGCAGGGGAAAGTTAGGAGCATGTCATTGTCATGGTCTGATGTTCAGAGGGGACGGAGAGCCTAAGGTTGCAGCCTCAGGGGAGGTAAAGGCCAGGTTCGTGACTGGGAAGTCACTCCGCAGCCATGTGGATAGCTCATGTGATGGTGAGTGTTAGGGTAGCATGTCTGGTAGAAAGGTTTTGGCTGTAAGATAACCCAGCTAACAGTGGGATTTTTTCTCCCCTCCAAGGAGTCTAGATCTCGAGGGCTGCTGCCATTGGTTGAGAATCACGACACTTTCAGGGCTGGGTTTTCTGTTCTTGGCATTGTTTAAGCATTCAAGTGGGAAGAAAGGGGAAGGGGCAGCATAGGGAGTGTCTGTCCCGGTTGTCTGTCCCAGCTGGGCTAACACCCCAGCTGTTGGCTGACATCCACCCTTCATCCAGAAAAGGCTGGCAGCAGGAAGCAGTGTCTGCATTGTCGGGGGGCACAGGAGGGGGCAAAGCAGGCCACCACCATGTGTGACTCGTGCCCAAGTCAATTCACCCCAGGCCTTGTTGATGTCCTGTCGGCACTTTGCTCCAGTTGGTTCCCCCTAGAAGTCGAAGCAGGGAGAACAAGGGGCGTGTTTGTATAAGACGCTTTTTAAAAATTTATTGAGGTAACACTGGTTTATCACTTTTACATGTTTCACATGTACAACATCATATTTCAGCTTCTGTGTACTCGGCAGGGTGCTCACCAGCAGAAGTCTAGGGTCTTCCCTCATCATCCAGTCCACCCTCCCCATCCCTTCCCCTCTGGTAACCACTACTCTGTTCTCTGTATGTATGTGTTCATTTCTGTCTAGTTTGGTTTGTTCATTTATTTCTTTGTTGTTGTTGTTGTCCGTTTGTTTATTATATTCCACATATGAGTAGAATCATATAGTATTTGTCTTTCTCTGTTTGACTTATTTCACGTAACCTAATACCCTCAAGGTCAATCCATGTCGTTGCAAATGGCAAGATTTCATCTATTTTATGGCCGACTAATCTTCCATTGTATATAGACACCACATCTTCTTTATTGTTTCCATATCTTAGCTACATGGTAAATAAAGCCATGATGAACCTAGGGCTGCATCTATCTTTTTGAACTAGTGTTTTCATATTCTTCAGATAAAGGCTCAGAAGTGGAACAGCTGGATCACATGGTAGTTCTATTTTTAATTTTTTGAGGAATCTCCATCCTTGCCATATGTGGCCGCACCAATTTACATTCCCACCAACAGAGCATGAGGGTTCGAGGGGATGTTTTTGAGGGGCCTCATTTCCAGTTTAAGCAACAGAAGCTATAAGCAAGGAGGCTGAGCCACTTTTCTCAGGGAGCCTCCACGAGGAGGGTAAAATGACAGAATGATAAAAAAGAGCCACTATTTATTGAGCAGTTTTCATTGGCCGTGTGTCAGGCACCACACAAAATGGTTTATACACTTCTCAGCTCATCACAGGTTTGAGGTAGATATTACCACTCCATTTCTTATTTTAAATAAGAAAATTGAGGCCCAAGGTGCTTCTTTTGCCCAAGACCACACAGCTGGCAAGTGGTGAGCCAAGAATTGAACTGAGGCAGGTCACCTGGGTGAGTCCCTGTATGTGGTCAGCTCCTTGGCACTGCTCGACCCAGGAAAACCAGAGCTTGAAAGTTACCATGAGCTGAGGCTTCAATATTCAGGAAAATGCTGCTAACCAGGCATCCTCTTAACAACCTGTGCTCACAGTTCAACAGCTGAGTGCAGCAGGCCCTCTGTGTTGTTTAAGGCACAATGTGTTCCCTTCTTCCTTTACCTAAATCATCTGAATTATTACCTCCTCTGCATCCTGATCACCAGCTCCTTTTCACTTCCTGTGGACCAACCTGACATGGGCTAAGTGCTGCTGAGCCACTGGGGTGAAGAAGTCTTGAACTAGACTCTCCCACATCCCCTATCGCCTACTAGAGAATTATTCTTCTGTCTGTTTTTTTCTGTTAAAGTCATGGCATTAACATTCAATCACTCCTGACAGTACCTCTATAACATTTTTAATATGCTTAAAACCAGTGTAAACGTTTTCTATTATAATGATAGGAAGCCTGGAATAATAAGCTTCTTCTTCTTCTTTAGAAAAAATTGTAAAGAGGGAGAGAAGAGATTTTTGATTTTATTGGGTGGGTCCTGGGTACTTTGATAGAGTGTTTAGCGGAATGAAAGATAGCAAAGATGGAGCATGACAGTTTTGGAGGATAAGAAGGTGCAGGAGGCAAGGTCTGTCCTGGCAACGCTGGAGAGCTTGCTCCTGGGTTCGGCCTGGACAAGGGGAATCATCTCAGGTGCCCAGGCATTGCTCAAATCAGCCGCTAACTGCCCTTAAAAAGTAACAGCTGAGGGGCTTCCCTGGTGGCGCAGTGGTTGAGAGTCCACCTACGATGCATGAGACATGGGTTCGTGCCGGGTCCGGGAAGATCCCACATGCTGCAGAGCAGCTGGGCTCATGAGCCATGGCCGCTGAGCCTGCGCGTCCGGAGCTGGGAGAGGCCACAACAGTGAGAGACCCGTGTACCGAAAAAAAAAAAAAAAGTAATAGCTGAATGCCTTTTCAAAGGCGATCATGGAATCCGCTCTGGCTCTTTTTAAATAAAGGATTTTCGCTTATCTCCAGATTTTGTTTCACTGGCTCTTCTGGAAGTGGGCCTATGATTTAGTGACCTCGTAAATTCCTCTGCAGCCCCTGGATTCCATAATTCTGTTTCCTCCTTAGCTGGTGAAAAGCAACTGTAGCAAACCTCTTTGCCTTCTTTCTACTTTTCTACACTGTCATCCTTCTCGGCTTTAGAGTGTATTGGTTCCCATGGAAACGGCTATGTCCTTGCTGTGGACAGAACTTAATCACAGCCAAAAGGGTGAAATAAAGTACATTTTTATCTTGGATTGAAATTTGTATCATGATTCATGAAATGGAAGAGAGAAAGGAGAAGAAAAGCTAGAGGATAAGAAGGATAGGGGAGGGGGGAGAAAAGAGGGAGGGGGCGGGAATTGAAAGTGATTCCCTGTGCATCTGCCTGAAGAAAACTGTTGGAGGAGAGGCTGGCGGCTAAAATGCACTGTGTCCCTCACTGCATGCCAGGCTGGGTCTGTTCCAGCTCTCACAATCGGAGAGATCATGGAATCGGAGCTGTGGCTGGCCCTGGAGGCTGCTAGCCTGATGTGATTTGAGAGCTGCCTGCCCCACAGTATCTCCCCCATCCACAGGTCACCACGAGAGGGCAAGTCCCTTAGGAACATCTTTCAGTTGTGACACAGTTCCCACTAAATGAGGTAACAGTTTAAGCCATGATCAACTCGTATTTTTAGAGGATATTTTGCTAGATCTCTTTCAAGTCCTAGCAATTTGTTGAGGGTCAGACGTTCTGGCACTTAGCAGATGCTTAATAAAGTTACAGGTCTCCAGAGAGACTTCCACCTCCTCTTCCAGGTCCCGTCAGATCCCTGACCTTATCAGCTGCTTCCCACCATCCTAGCACCTATCCTGTACATCTGCCCAGGTTTGTAGAGTTTGAGCTTATAGGACTTTGCACCCTCTTTAAGAAAAAGGATGCAAAATTATAAAGTCAGGTACAAGGTCTTGAAAGGGGTCCATGCAAATGAGGGGCTTAAACTTTATCAGCTTCGTGGGAATTCACCTCTGCATCTATTATCTAATTTAATCTTAAAACAACCCCATGAGGTATAAAATTATCTCTTTTAACAGATGAGAAAACAGGCTCTATGAGAGTCATCAAAATTTATAAAATTTACTAAACCCACGGGTTCAATTGTGACTCTTTGGGACTGATAATTATGAATGGATCATCAGAGAATGTCTCCATGACTGGTTTGGTTTTTTTCTTTTCTTCTTTTTTTTTTTTTTTTTTTTTTGCATAAGCATCAGTTGTAACATGCAGAATCAATCCCACTTTTCCAAAATGTGACTTTCATTTCCCCTCCAAATCCAAGCCAGCTGATGGAATGGGATTTCAGCTGTGGTTGGAGTGCTGGAGATGATATCGTATATCCCACATGCAAATAATTGTTTGGCTTTCTGCAATGCATTGTGTATACTTGCAACAGAACAGAGATGGAAACTCAGACTGTCAATTGGATGGCTGCTTAATATCCACAGGCAATGTGCGTCCAATGTTCCAGGACTGGAAATCTGGATCAGCCTGCAAAGCAACTGGGCAGGGAAGTTTCTGGAGACCTCCTGGTTGCATTGTGTCGTATGGATCCTTTCACATTAACAATGGAACCAGCCTTCCTTTTCTTTTCTTTATTCATATCAGCAATATTATCCAGTCTTCCATTTAAATCTAATCAATAGATTTAAAATAGATATGTGCACAAACATCTTTACATGCAAAGTTCCTAAGTGTATCTCCTCTGTTGGTACCTTCAAAATGGCAGAAACTCAAATAGGTCAGAAAAATTGAATACTCTCCCACTTCATCCTCCCCAGAAGACCACAGTGAGCACATCAGGGAAGGGCTATTTGACAACATGCTTTATAGCAGGCCAGCTGCCATCCAGTATGAGCACGAGCAAGATCCATCCTGGACAGAGTCACAGAGTGCAGGGTGGGAAGAGGAGGTGCCTTCCCCGAGGAGGGAGCAGGGTTGTGAGGGAGAGCTGGGACACCCCCGTCCGGAATCCAGATTCACATATGTGGGAAGTGTTTGCCTCTGAGGCTCAAAACCTCCAATTCAGATCTTCCCTAAGGGCTTTTGTAGACAAAGCACTGTTCTTGGGCCCCATAATAGTAGACAAAGAACTGTTCTCGGGCCCCATGATAACAGCACAAGTTTATTAAGAGATTGCTAAGTATTTTTACATCTGTGATCAAATTTAATCTGTCATCTAACTTATCCTTACAACTCCATGAGGAAGGAACAATGATAAGTAACCCTTTTTACAGATGAGAAAATGGAGGTTCCATGAGAGCAAGTAATTCTCAAGGTCACCAGGCTAGTCAGTGGTGGAATCAAGGTTCAAATCTAGTTCCATTTGACTCTAGAGTCATGCTCTGAATCTTGATGACATTTGTGGGGTTCTTACCATGTGCCAGTCTCCAGGCTAGCAATTTACAGAGTCTCTTATTTGATCTCCATGCTGATCTCTAAAGTGTTTTAATCCTGTCTTCAATGACTCTATAATCTAGTCTGGGGAAGAGAGTGAGGTAAATGAGAATAAGATAGTATTTTTGAAACTCTAATACAAATCAGAGTAACATAAGTGCAAAAGAAAGATGAAGAGTTCACCAAGTGAATGGTTCTGGGATAGATTTTTTAAGGATAGTTTGGATTTTCAACCCATTGAATTGGAGAAACAAGAAATTCCTCATGGAAGGACACATGGGAACAAAGACAGGGGCATGTCTGAGAAATGCTCTGTCTAGTTCTTGTGGTTTGACAGAGCATAGGTTGTGTGTGAGGGATATTTGGCTGGGGAGTTGGACTGGCATTTACCACCAGGTTGAAAAATTCTCACGTTATCTGGTAGACAATGGGAGAAAGACGATCAGGTCCAAGCCTAACTTTAAAAAAGAAAATGCCACAGCATTTGTAGACCAGATCAATGCAATAGTTTAAACAAGAGGTAGCAAAGGTCTGAATCTGGCTGGGAACGGGGAAGTTGAAGGGAGGATTATGCAAGAAACACGTATGAAACGTTAGATCTTGTGTTCCCACCTGTGGGGAAAAGACTTACACCAGAACTCTAGTCACTCTGCCCAGGGTCTTTAATTGTACCAGGATCCCCACAGGGAGCCAGAAAGTGTCTCTTGGGGGAGAATGTTTCTTCCAAAGATGTTGACTCCGAGGAGAGCCTGAAGCCTGCATAATACCACAGGGTGGCCCATCTGCAGTTTTTGTTTTTGTTTTTAATATTTATTTATTTATTTTGTTGCACTGGGTCTTAATTGCGGCTCGCCAGGCTCCTTAGTTGCGGCACGTGGGCTCAGTTGTGGCTCTCCAGCTCCTCTCCAGCTCAGTTGTGGCACGCATATGGGATCTAGTTCCCTGACCAGGGATTGAACCCGGGCCCCCTGTGCCACCAGGGAAGTCCCCCCCCCAGCTGCAGTATTGACTATACTGTTTTCCCCACATCTGTAAGCCTGGAATCTCAAGGGGCAGGGGAGAGAAGGGGAGAGCAAAGAGCTTAAGAAATGGTTTGTGGGTCTGACAGGAATGTTGGCTGTCATGGGACAAAAAAATGTCTGTATTTTGTAAGCATAATTATTTTACAGCTTTCTGTATTTTCTTTGTTGTTTTCCCTTTCATTCTCCCTTTGTGTTTTCTGTGGTGGTGCTTTTTCAAATGAAGTTCCTTCTGAAAATTGCTGCCTGTCTCAGCTGCCCTGAAAGGAAATAAGAAAAAGGGCTTCTTTACCACTTGGATCTGAATGTTAAAGGTGTAGGAGCAGGAAGCCTCAGGATCGGCGGGGAGAGGGTGGGCAAGCCCGGGAGCATTTAGGAAAGAGGTAGGATGGGCTTGAGCAGCTGTTCCTTCCGGCCCAGAGTCTCCTTCCAGCCTCTTCTCCTGGTGTGTTTGGATTTTGCTTGATTCCCAGAGGGGGTCCCCTTACTTCTGGATATACCACTGACTTTTGATGATTCCTCTGTAGAAGGACTAAGATTGAAGTGACCCTGAAGCACAAGAAGAGTGTGACTCCTCTGTCTTCCAGGACTACCCAGTCCACCATTCACGAAGCTGGAGTGATCAATCTAAAAAGCAAACATTATCCGTCATCCCAGAATCAATTCTCTCCATACTAACCAACTTGATCTGATTCCCATTTACCTTCTGGGCTCATTTGTCCTATGTTTTAATCTCCTAGCAGTGCTGAACTGCTTCTGTTTTATCCTTCTTCTTCCTGGATCTCCAAAACACAGGCATGCACATACACATGCACACACACGCACACTGTGGCATTTCTAGACTGGAGTCCCCCTCCCGCCTAGAATGACGAAATCTTTCTCATCTTTTAAGGTTTAGGAAGCCTCCCCTGACTTAATTCTAGCTGACTCAAAAGCCCAACTTCTGGGCTCCCATAATATCTGTAACACATTGCTGCCATTACTCTTACCAACTTGTATCATAATAATTTGTTTGTAAGTCTGTTTTTGGAACCAGACCGTGGGCCACGGGCTCCGTGAATACAAAACTGAGGCTTCTTCGTGTTGGTATCACTGTGTCCAGTCACTTGGAGATGCTCAATGAATGCTTGAAGAATGAACCCTGAAAACTGTCTGAGGTGATGCCTTGACTGCATGGCCCCAACTTTTCTTTAATGTAGAGACGTGGTAAACATCTGCAAAAGGAGAAAGCATTCATGTGGAGGGACTCTATACTCATTCTTAAATAAATATGAAAAGCACATTGATTGGTTACGTGCAGGCTTCATTCAGAATCTCCAGGTTTGGAGCTCACAGCCCGCTGGTATTTTATGTTTATTTACACATGGCAAAATCTAGCTTCCTGTTTTGAGAGAAAATGTTTCTCACAAAGCTTTATTAAAATGTTCAAACAGTCTCACAGACATCAAATTGCTCTCACAACACAACTCTTTAGTGTAAACAACCAGAAATGCAAGGATTAAATTCCCCTTCAAGTATGTGGGCTTAAAAAGAAAGAGCAGCCATGCTTGGCAAAGTAAAGCTCCGAGCTTTATTGAGCCTCTTTTTAGATGGGAGGTCAGGACTGTCAGTCAACCAGAGACACATCTGGGGCCCCCCATGCTGACTGTGAGGAACTAGAGAAAGGGATGAGTCGGGACAAACTTTGAAGGCAAATATGTTCGTCTCCTTTACAATAAGAGAAAAAAGCATTAGTAGGTCCATTAGCACACCAGCTGGGCGGGGGACCCATTCTTACTTTTCAAATAGGCCTAAAAGGCCAGACCCCCTGGTTACCAGTATGTAATTCCCGTTGACATGGGAAAGGGTAAGCAGTTATTTTGTTTGTTGTTGTTTTACTTTAAATAAACGATAGTCTGGGAGTCTGAAATCCGGCACAGCAGGGAGAAAACAACTACACATGCTTTCTCAGAATTGCAACAGCTCACGCATACCAAGGGCACCGGTTGTTACCATTGTGGTGGTGTTTTCACTGCTTTTCCTAACGTGAACAACTGGGAAATTAGAAGACGGCTTTCTTGCGATTCTCCCCTTCTGAGGGTCTAGACTGCTTTTGCTTTTGTGCACAATAGACTCACTAACAAAGAAAATTTTTGAAAGCACAGCACATATGCTCATATGTACATTTTGAAAACCACATGGGATTTTTCTCCATTTTAGCTTACACTCAGAAGCTGAAGCTGTCATTAAGTAAAGGGAAAAGGCTGCTTTCAAGCATGAATCATTTTTCACAGACTTCATTAAAATAAAATAAACTTCTTTGCTAGTTAGTGAAAGGCAGTGGGGGAGGGTGGGGAAGGAAATTCTAACTCTCCTCTGTGCTGAAGATAAGGAAAGATGCTGCCATTCTGGCCATTTGAAAGAGGTGGAAACAGCACATCTGTTCTAAAGATGAACAAAATGAAGCATGAGGATGTCACTGGAGACAGACTAGCCCAGAGACTCAAAATGAATCAACAGCAGAAGCGTGAAGAAAATTTAGGTTTTCTGATTCCAAGGCCAGCGCTTTGTCCCCTAAGTTTAGGGATGCTTCCAGAAAATGTTACCAAAATTGGAGGTGTGATAATTAAACTTATACATTTTAAGGGAGGTTCTCTTTCCAGTTATCTTTCACAATAGCAGTCTCTAATTATAACGTGTCTTTTTCCTCAAAGTTTGACAATATATTTGAAGTGGTTTGTGCATCCTTTTTTAAATTTTGAAATATTTTTGACCCATCAAAAAATAATGTAAAAACACCATCCAGCTTAAGAAATAAGATACTTGAAGTTGAAGCCCCCATGATACCTCTATCCTCCCATACCACTGACCACTCCAGAATTTGATGTTTATCATTTGTATGTATTTAACAGATACAGACACTCTGACAGGCACAGTTCTAAATACTTTACAAATATTGACTCATTAATCCTCCTCGTAACCTCCCAATGAGTTGAATACTACAGTTATCCTTGTCTAACAAATGACAGAACTGTAACACAGAGAACTTAAGTAACTCTCCCAGAGTCACACAGCAACCAAATTACAGAGGTAGGATAGGACACAAATCCAGGATCCTGGATCTAGAGTTGGTGCTATCAATTACTATGCTATGCTTCCTCCTGCCATCTATCTATCTATCTATCTATCTACCAACCCAACATAGGGGTATGTGCCTATGAGTAGAACTGCCAGATTAAAGGGTATACTTAACTTCAGGTATTCCACATATTGCCAGATTATCCTCTAAGGAGTTGTACTAATTCACACTCCTCCAGCAGATGAGTTTCCATTTTCCACCTTATTTCTAAAACCAGGTATTGATTTAAAACTAGGTATTTAGGTATTGGGTATTTTAGACTTTTAAAATTCTTGCCATCTTGTTTTAATTTGCATTCCCTTGATTACCAGTTAGGTAGAAAAGCCTTTTCAGTAGGGTCTTCTGACCACTGCTGGTTCATATTTTTTACCATTTTTTTCTTGTGTTGTCTTTTTTTTTTTTAATTTATAGGAGGCCTTTGTGTATTCTGCCTAATAACCTGTGTCCATTATACTTGTTAGAAATAGTTTCCCCGTGGTTTTTAATTAATGTAATGGACATGGGTGCTAAAGAGACTATTCAAAAAAGACAGAAAAATACCTAGAAGTAAAAATTTCTAGGTCATATAGTAGGTTTATGTTTAACTTAGTGAGAAACTTCCAGACAGATTTCTAAATTGGTTGTGATATTTTAAAATCCTGCCAGAAAGGTACAAGAATACTAGTTGTCTCATACTCTTATCAAGATTTGGTGTGGTCAGTCTTATTTATTTATGTCAGGCTTTCTAGTGGGCATGTGGTGATATTCATTGTACTTTTCATTTGAATTTCCCTGATTTATGATGTTGAGCATTTTTCATTTGCTTCTTGGCTACTGTGTATCTTCCTTGCAAAATGCCTGTTCAGATCTTTTGCCCATTTTAAAAAAGTAGGTTTGTGTTTTTATTATTGAGTCATGGGAGTAGTAGTTATCTGTATATTCTAGATACAAGTCCTTTGTAAGATACATATATTGCAAACATTTTATCCCAGTATAGAGCTTGCCTATTCATATTTTAACAATGTCTTTTGAAATGTAGAATGCTTTAGTTACTTCATTTCTTTTTTTTTTTTGGTCAGTGATTTCTAGAGGTTCTAAGAAATCTTTCCTTATTTCTAAGGTGTATATATTATCATATGTATTCTTCTGGAAGCTTTAAATTTTTAGCTTTTATGTTTAAGTTAAATGATCCATTTCAAATTAATTTTTGTGTAAGGTGTGAAGTATGTCAAAAAAATTTTCTTTTTTATATCCAGTTATTCCTGCATCACTTGTTGAAAAGATACTTCTTTCCTAAAGGTGTTAAGGTGCTTTGGCACCTTGGTCAAAAGTTAACAAGTTAGATAAACATGGATCTATTTGTGGTCTCTCTACTGGTTCCGTTAATCTTTTTGGCTACCTTTTCAGCAATATCATACAATCTTAATAACTTCAACTTTATATCAAGTCTTAGTTTCATTGATCTTCTCCATTGTTTTTTTAATAAATTTATTTATTTTATTTATTTTTGGCTGTGTTGGGTCTTTGTTGCTATGTGCGGGCTTTCTCTAGTTGTGGCGAGCAGGGGCTACTCTTCGTTGCGGTGCGCAGGCTTCTCATTGCAGTGGCTTCTCTTATTGCAGAGCACCGGCTCTAGGCGCGGGCTTCAGTATTTGTGGCACGCGGGCTCAGTAGTTGTGGCTCACAGGCTCCAGAGAGCAGGCTCAGTAGTTGTGGCACATGGGCTTAGTTACTCTGCGCCACGTGGGATCTTCCCGGACCAGGGCTCAAACCCATGTCCCCTGCATTGGCAGGCAGATTCTTAACCACTGCACCACCAGGGAAGCCCCTTCTCCATTGTTTTTTAGTCTCTATTTTATTTATTTCTTCTCTGATCTTTATGCTGTCTTTCCTTTCACTGTCTTCAGGTTTTCCTTGTTCGTCTTCTTCTAGTTCCTTTAGTGTAAGGTTATAGATTGTTATTTGAGATATTTCCTGTTTCCTGAGGTAGGTTTGGATCACTATAAACTTCCCTCTTAGAACTGTTTTTGCTGCATCCCTAGATTTTGGATCATTATGTTTTTGTTTTCATTTGTCTCCAGATATTTTTTGACTTCCTCTTTGAAGTAACCCATTGGTTGTTTAGTAGCATGTTGTTTAGCTTCCACGTGTTTGTTTTTTGCAGTTTTTTTCCTGTAGTTGATTTCTAGTCTCATAGCCCTGTGGGGAGTCTAGTCTCAAAGATGTTTGCTATGATTTCAGTCTTCTTAAATTTACTGAGACTTGTTTTGTAGACTAGCATGTGATCTATCCTGGAAAATGCTCCATGTACACTTGAAAAGAATGTGTATTCTGCTGCTTTTGGATAGAATGTTTTATACATATTGATTAAGTCCATCTGGTCTAATGTTTCATTTAAGGCCAGTGTTTTCTTATTGATTTTCTGTCTGGATGATCTGTCCATTAATGTAAGTGGGGTGTTAAAGTGGCCTACTATTACTGTGTCACTGTTAATTTCTTTCTTTATGTCTGTTAATATTTACTTTATGTATTTAGGTGCTCCTGAGTTGGGTGCATATATATTTACAATCATTATATCTTCTTATTGAATTGACCCCTTTATCATTGTTCCTTCTTTGCCTCTTGTTACAGTCTTTGTAAAGTCTATTTTTTCTGACATAAGTATTGCCACCCAGCTTTCTTTTTGTTTCCATTTGTATGGAATACCTTTTTCCATCCCCTCACTTACAGTCTGTGTGTGTCTTTAGATCTGAAATGAGTCCCTTGTAGGCAACGTATATATGGGTCTTGCTTTTGTATCCATTCAGCCACTCTATGTCTTTTGATTGGAACATTTACATTTAAAGTAATTATTGATAGGTATGTACTTATTGCCACTTTGTTCATTGTTCGGGTTTGTTTTTTTTTTTAGTTCTTTTTTATTCCTTTCTTCTTTTGTTCTCCTCCCTTGTTATTTTATGACTATCTTTAGTGTTATGTCTAGATTCCTTTCTCTTTTTTTGTATATGTATCTATGGTATCAAATGCATTTTAACAATCCTGCATTTTTATTCCCCCCTTCACATTTACTCTTTGTGACATCTTATTTTACATCTGTTTGTTTTGTGTATCTCTTAATCACTCACTGTGGATATAGATGATTTTACTTTTTGTCTTTTAGCCTTCCTACAAGCTTTATAATTGGGGCCACCTCAGGAACCCTGAGTTCCGGTCTTTACCTCCTTGATTCAGCAAGACTGCTGTGCTGTTTGAATTTGCTCTTCCTATGCCACAGTCTTCAAAGTGCCTCCAGGCAGATGCCGGGTGGTTGTGGGCTCATCTCATTTCATTCTCTTCTCTCAGGGACTTTTACTTTTGTTTTGTGTTACTTTTGTCCAACGTCTGAAAACAGTAATTAATATATTTCACCTAGTCTGTACTGAAAGAGCTAATTTGATACTAATTACTTCATCATGACCCAAGAGTTTTTACTTTTTAATCATAAAATGTGTTTTAAATTTTATTAAATGCATTTCTTCACCTGTCAAGATTTTCTTCAATTTGTTATGGTGGTGAATTACTTTAATAACTTTCCTAATGATAAAACGTTCTCATATGCCAAAGACAAACCCAACTTGACGATGATGTTTTATTTTTTTAGTACTTGCTAGATTTGTTTTGCCAATGTTTTGTTCAGGATGTTTACACCTAAATTCAAAAATGCAATCGGGCTGTATATTTTCTTTCTCATGCTGTCTTGGATTTTGGTATCAAGATTTTGCTAATCTTTTAAAATATACAGGGGTGTGTTAGTTTCTTATTGCTGCTTAACAATTTTCTACAATCTCAGTGACTTAAAATGATACAAATTTATTATCTTACAGTTCTGGAGGTGCGAAGTCCAAAATGAGTTTCACTGGGCCAAGATTAAGGTGTCAGTAGGACTGCAATCACTCCAGAGACCCTAGGAGAGAATTGGTTTTATTGCCTTTTCCATCTTCTAGAGGCTACCTGCATTCCTTGACTCATGGTCCCCTTCCAGCCAGCAATCACACCACTCTGAACTCTGCTCTGTCATCACAACTTCTTCTCTCACTCTGACTTTTCTACTTTCCTCTTTCACCTATAAGGACACTCAAGACTGCATTGGATTTACCTACAGAATCCAAGATAATTTCCCTATTTAAGACATTTAATTTAACATCTGCAAATATTCACAAGTTTCAGGAGTTATGATATGAATATCTTTGGGGGGATTTGTCTGTCTAGCAAAAAAGGAGAAAATATTCTCCAATTTTCTTTTCTTTGAAAGATCTTATATAAGATTGGATTTATCTATTCTTTGAATATTTGATAAAATTTGCCAGTCAAATTGTATGGGACATTTTTGTGAGTAGCTTAAAAAAAAATAGCCAAAGTGGTGTGTGTGTGTGTGTGTGTGTTTTAAAATAACCATAACAATACTGTTACTAAGAATAAGATTATTACTTTCCAGTAGTTTTTGACCATAGGATATAGCCCTCTATGGTATATGGATATACCCTATACCACCAAAATACTGGGTTTTTAAGTCTCTTTAAATAATTCTTTTTTATGGAATTATGTTGCCAACTAGCGATATAGTTGGGTCCTTTTGTTTTTTATATTTCAGAATTCCTTTTTCCTTTTTGATTTAGTTTTGCTTTATAATTATGTAAACATTTGCATACTTCCAATGTCAAAACTATAAAACAAGGTTTATTCAGAGAAGCCTAGCCTCCAGAATATCCATTCCTTCTCAGTTGTCCAAATTCTCACTTTTTTCTTACTAACCATATATTCTGGAGATCACTCCATCACTACACGCAGAGACCTCCCTTAACACTTTTTATAACTTCATAGTACTCATTGTTGCATGTACCATGGTTTTTTTGGAACAAGTTCTTGTTTTTGGACATTTGGGTTGTTTTTAGTCTTTGTGTAATACCAAGAGTGTTTCAATGAATAGCTTTATGCATAAGATATTTCATATTTTTGTGAGTGTATTTTTAATATAGTTTTCTAGAAGTGGGACTGCTGGTTCAAAGAGTAAATACTTTCCTTGTCATCCACAATCTCATCACAGAAAATCTTGTCAATCTTTTGGATTATTGGCAATATCATAGGTGAGAAATATTACTTTTAATTTGTACCTTTAATATTATGAGTGAAACTGAGCATCTTTTCCTATGTTTAAAGGCCATTAACATTTCTTTCTTTGTGAATTATCTAACATAGATAAAAGTGTGGTATCTACACTTTTCTATAGGGCTATTGACATTTTTTCCTTATTTTTCCTTATTTTTAGATAGAAGATATCCACCACTTGTGTGACACAAATTAAAATATTTGAAAATTTGTTGCCTTTGAGTTTGCTTATGATGTGGGGTTTTTTCATTAATGGTTTTATTTTGTCATGCAAAGTATTTTTGCTTTTTATTTATATGGAATCAAATTTATTGGGTTTTTCCCTTTTGGATTCTTTGAGTCATACTTGGGAAAATTTTCTTCATTTCCAACTTATAAAGAAATTTATGCATGTTTCCTCTAGTACTTTAATGGTTTTATCGTTTCGACAAATCTCTGATCCACTTGTTATTTATGCTAACTTTAATGTGAGGAATGGATCCAATTTTACATATTTCAGTATAGTTATTTAGTTGTCACAACACCTCTTATTAAGAATTCTGTATTTTCTTCACTGATTTTAGATGTTGCCTTTATCATATACTAAATTTCTGTATGTACTTGAGTCTACTGTATTTTCTATCTGTTCATTGATGTACTTATAGACTCATGAGCAAATATCACACAATTTTAAGCATAAAGACATTGCAGCCTATTGTAATGTTATATATTTATTTAGCAGAGATAACTCTCTCCTGTCATTGCTTTTCTTTCTGAAGGTTTTTCTGGGTCATCTCCTTTCTTTTTTTTTTTTTTTGCGGTACGCGGGCCTCTCACTGTTGTGGCCTCTCCTGTTGCGGAGCACAGGCTCCGGACGCGCAGGCTCAGCAGCCATGGCTCACGGGCCTAGACACTGCGGCATGTGGGATCTTCCTGGACCGGGGCACGAACCCGTGTCCCCTGCATCGGTAGGCAGACTCTCAACCACTGCACCACCAGGGAAGCCTCATCTCCTTTCTTGTGTGTCTAAATGCACATTATAATCAACCGGTCCCAGCTTCAGGAAAAAAACAAAAACCAAAAAACTCATGGCATTGGTATTTTTACATGCAGTGCATTAAATATAATTCAATGAAACAATTACATCTTCATGATGTTGAGTCTCTTTATCCAAAAATATGGTGCATTTTGCTATTTTTTATGTTTATATTTCAGTCTCTAAAGAATATTTTATAGATATCCTCAAATATGCTTTGGACATTTCTTGTCATCTATGCTTATAGTTGTTTTCATTTCATTTTATTTTGTTTTGCTATTGTAAAATGGAGTCTTCTCCCTCATTATACCCTCTAAGTGGTTATTGTTTGTATATATAACGTCATTGATTTCTGAATGCTGTTTTTTATAATTTGTGACTTTACTAAATTCCCTTATTATTTGTAATAGTTTTTCCGTTGATTCTTTCAAGTTTTCTGGAGGGATAATCATACTGTCAACAGATACAGCTTTAGCCTCCTTTCCAATTCTTACGCTATTGTCTAATTGCATTGTTTGTACACGTTATTTAATTTTATTCTTTTACATTACCTATGAATGTAGACTCAAATGGCTTATCCAATAAATTTCCAAATGAGATTATAGACTTTAATTTAAAATATCTATCTTTATCTCAGTTCTGTTAGATAGAATAGATTCCTGCTTTTATCATTAGTATCAACATTTTCATGCCTACATTTCCTCTCATTTTTATAAAATAATAAGTGCAAATGTGATAAGTTATTCCAACAATACCACAGTCACTGCTAAGAAGACAAATAGGGCAAATGCAGTAAATGTACCAATATTGGGCAGCAGCAGTTAGCAAACCCATTAGGTGGTCTCCTCTATGATCTTGTACGCAAATATAGATTCTCAAGTAGGAAAGGAATTTAAGAATATTAAAAATAATGCAGATAAGTGCAAGTGGTACAATAGTTAGAATTTTCAATGTTGAAGACTAGTTTCATCTTCTTTTACACCTGAAAGGTATGTGGGGTGACTGTCTCCTTTAAGATGCAGACTGATAAAGTGGATATTCCATTTCTTTCCCCTATTAAATGCTTCACATTTGGTACATGCACATCTTCTCTCTCTAAGCCTTCTTTTTTCTCCCCCTACTAGAAGAGAGAGGAGAGGGCAGCAAAAATATCTTTTTCTCTCAAAATACCAATTCTCATTTTTCTACCTAACGTCTTTTAATTCTTTAGCTGGACTCTCTTTTGCCATCTACTGATAATCATCAAGGTAAATTTTTCCATTAGCTTTCAGTTCTCCTACTTAAACAGAAGCTCTTGAAAATTATTGTTTCATTATAAAGCAATGTACACCTATCGTAAAAAAAAATACAGATAGACATAATATTCTTCTGCAATTCTGTTATCCAAATGCAAATATAAACACTTTTATTTCTATTTTTGAAATATATTATTTTACAGTGGTGGATACATGTCATTATACTATATATTGGTCAAAATCCATAGACTATACAACACTAAGAATGAACCCTAATGAACACTATGGACTTTGGGAGATAATGGGGTGCCATGTAGGTTCATAGACTGTTACAAATGTACCACAGTGGTTCTGGATGTTGGAAGTGGGGAGGCAGTGTATATGTGGGAGCAGAGGGGTGTCTAGGAACTCTCTGTATTTCCTTCTCAATTTTGCTATGAACCTAAAACTCCTCTTAAAAATAAAGTGTATTGGGGGCTTCCCTGGTGGTGCAGTGGTTGAGAGTCCGCCTGCCGATGCAGGGGACACGGGTTTGTGCCCCGGTCGGGGAAGATCCCACGTGCCACGGAGCGGCTAGGCCCGTGAGCCTTGGCCGCTGAGCCTGCGCGTCTGGAGCCTGTGCTCGCAACGGGAGAGGCCACAACGGTGAGAGGCCCGCGTACCGAAAAAAACAAAAAAAAATGTATTAAATTTATAATGTAATGCTCATATACTCATATACCATTATGGGCAATATGCCATTTTCATTTAGTATTCTGTTTTGTTGATATTTTTTCCCTTAAGTTTTTAAATCTTTTACATTACAATTAAACGTCCTTATAACCAAATCCGTGACTGTTTCCTAGTAAAAATTCATAGAAATAAAATAATGTCTCAAAGGAAATGCACATTTTAAGTGCTTTTGATATATGTTATCATTACTCATAAGGGCATAATAAATATTTGTGGACTGAATGAATAAAAACTGGTAGCTCTTTGTGGGGAGGGTAAGAATAAAGAGTCAGGGAAGCTGGTCTTCACTTGTGAGGACACCTGATATTTGAAAGAAAGGATGAAATTCCAAATATTTTTCAAATATTTTTCACACTCTACCATCCCGTCTCCCAAAGACACGTGGCGTCTCTCCAAGAGGAGAATCTCAAATGTTAGGCAGCTGTAGAAACGCTTGTGTTATACCTCCCTGCCCCATCGAGCCCCACTGCCCTCTGGGACTTGTGATTCTGTGACAGCGAATGTCATCAAGAAGCAAGGCGAGCATACTCAACTTTCTGAGGCAGAAAAGTCGAATGACGAATTTCAGATTTTCAAAATGAGGGCCAAATTAGCAGGGGCTTAGTTATCTGTGGGCCCGCATGGGGCCGTCAGAGGAGCTAGGGCTTTAGTCTGTGTCTGGGCTCACTTCTTGGCTCTGCTCCTCACCGTTCCTGTGGCCGTGGCCCCTGAACTCTTCTGAGTCTCAGGAGTGTCAGCAGTTCTAATCAGCCTGGCGGACAAAGTGGGTATGTGTGTCCAGTGCTGAGCACGGCTGTCGCACAGAAAATGTTCACTAAATGTGTGATTCCTCACCCTTTCTGTAACCAGAATGCCCCGATAGTATGGATTAACTAAAATGTGATGTTCTTTTTCACAGTAAACACTATTGCAGTTTCCTGCCTATAAAAAACCTACTCAGGAATAATCTGTCGGTGGAAATGACAATGACACCCTTTTTGCCCCCCTCCCCCATCTCTGCCCCAAAGCACTTGCTGCCTCCTCTGTGGGAATCTCCTCCCCGCCCGACCAAGCCCCTGCGGGATAGGGCACTGCAGACATGCTGCCCCTTCTTGGCTGTCTCCCATACCCTCTACCCTGCACCCCCAGCCAGCCAGTATTGCCAGATGCTCCCTTCCCCTCTGCCCGGGAGAGCTCCACCCCACACCCTCTCAAAGGGCTGCTCTCTGGCATGGCCACTCAGAGTGCCCACAATTTCCTCACAGCCATCTATCTACAAATAGTGGAGAAGTGGATCGCACTGTCCCCTGAGTTATTTTGTGATGAGTACGTTGAGATGGTAGGAAGAAATCTGGACGGTGAACTCAAGACACCTGGTTTCTAGTTCCTCTTCTGCCACAGTCTATTCACAGTCTTGCCTCTAGGGCTTTCCAGGGTTACAGAAATTCCAGTGTATGGAACCCCTTAGCCCTTAAGGGGACCCAGGAAAGCCTCAATTCCTTTTCAATGCCAGATCAAGGTTTCCTTGATATAATACCATGTGGTGATGGGAACAAGAAGCAACTCAGCTTTTACACATGGCATAGTATCATCTCATTTAATCCTCATGACAAGCCTGTGAGGTTGGTATTATTATGTCTGATACACAAGGAGAATGAGGCCTGGTGCGATTAAATAAGCCGTAAGGTTACCTAGTCAGTAAATATGGTGTCCTTTCAGAGTCCACCTCTGAATGACTGTACTCTCTGCCATAGTACCCTATACTGGATAATCTCTAAGCTCCCCTCCATCTTTATGATACCACACAGGCTTTATTTGGGCTAGCCTAGGAAGCTCTTCTAGTGCTGTTTTGATGGGAGAGCATGTTTAGATGTTCCAACAATTGACGCTTAAATGAAGAGCTTTCTTTAAAAAAAAAAATGCAATCCAACTAAAAAATAACCTGTGTGTGTATTTGGTATAAAAAACTCAGCAAACCAAGCCCTTTTTATTTTTAGCTACACTCTCAGCTACCCTCATTTCTGCTTTCCTGTTTTGTTCACTTGCCCATTCTCAACAAAATCATCTCAGCTACTCTTGACCCCCTCCACCCCACCCACTCTGCACACATTGTCAGTCATCAAAACCAAGTGACTCTTCCTTTAAAATGTCTCCAAAACCTGACCCTTCCTTCACAGTTTCACTGCTTCCCCTCATGCCGGCCCGTCCCTCCTGGTAGCAGCCTCCTAAGTCCTGCCCTCTCCTTCCAGCTGGCTGGGGAGTATGATTCAAGCACATCGAATGGGACAGCAAGGACCAGGTCAAGAGGAAAGGACAGGTTTCCCGGTACCTGAAGCCCTAGCAACCCGCGTGAGTGTGAAGAGAGAGGTCAGTGCAGAAAAGGCCTGAAGTCCAGGGTGTCAGTGCTGCAAGCAACTTCCTCACCCTGAACAAGGACAAGAGGACTTTCCAGAGCAGCCTGAGAACAGAGGAAATGATCTCTTGCTCATCCTGGAGTGAAGAGAGAAATGTGCTGGGAGGGGCTGAGTCACTCCCTACAACTGAAATCAGTGCCGAAAACCCCATCTCAGGGTAGAAGTCAGAATTGGACTGGCAGGCTTCGTCCCACACAGATTCGAGGAAGGAAAGTGCGGGAGGAGGGTATACTTGCTTATCCTTCAAATGCTAGACTCCGAGAGGCCCAGTTCTCTTTCAGTTTCCACCTTGAGCTCTGCAAGATTGCATATTGCCTGTCTGTTAATCCCTACCCTCTCCCGAGCATGACCTTGAGTGAGTCTGGCCGAATTGATTACTGATAAACCGCTGTGAGGAGCCCTTCACCTCCCAGCACTGGAACCAATACTACAGCCCTTTGGGGCTGTTGATTTGTGGAGGACGGATCCCCAAACAGCTGTGGGGCAGCCTCTTAGCAGCCTGCTTGGCACATAGAAAATTTGTTGAACTAAGTTACTAAAACAAGACAGGCAGAAGGATCACATTTAAAACACCCTGGAGCATATGTTCACATGAGGTATGGAAACACCAGGCTTCCAGCAAACAGCAGCGACCTCTCAACCTCATAATCCAAAAAGAAGATAAGATATCGAGGGGCCCCGGAGGTCACAAAAGAGAGTCACGTCCCATTCCTGTAAACTGCAGGCTTGTGAGTCAGAACTAAGCCTTTTCAGACATACAAGTCAGTCTTTTCAGACATGCCCCCAAGTCACAGTTTCAGTGACAAGTACCTGGAATGCATGCAACCATTTGCCATCCTGTGCACTTGAGGCAAAGGGTTCTGATCCTGCGCAAGTCTTTTCCACTCAGCCCATACTCAACATCAGAATCCTTCTCAACAGTGTTCCATGAAGCTACTCCAGATGAAAAGGTTGGCACGTAAGATAGATCTTACGTGCCATCCTGATGGAACCCATTCCCCTCATTTCAATGGTGAGGAAACTGAGACTCAATGAGGTTTACTAGATTTTTCATGTTTTATTTGGCAAAAGTGCTCAAAGCAGCACTTAGATCTTTGGACTCCTTGCCCAGTGCTCTTTCTAGTAACTATCTCTGAATCCTAACATGTTCATTTTCAATAATATTGTCTTGGAAACTTAAGAGCCACCCTAACATTTATGATTCAGGTGCCTTATGAAACAGCATCTACCCCAAAATGGAGGAAATGGAGGCTCGTAATATCTCACAATTCCTGAACGGATTTAAAGTCAAGGGTAACCACTGCAGGTGAGGTATGACTTTGGCATAATTCTCTTTTTTGTCCCTATTTCCTGTGTTTGCCTCTCTCATCATTTCTCTAGAGGAGTCTAGTGACTGAACCCAATGGCCGTATAAATGGCAAATGACTAGGAGAGATAAACGCTGAGGCAAACAGCAATGATTTTTTGGTATTTTATGATTGATTTCTGTTTTCTTGAGCTTTTTACTCTGTAACAAGAACTCCTTTTGCATGTTATTTTGCTCTCTTTGATGGTTCATCTTCCCATAGGGAAAAAAAACTTAATAACTCTTTTGTCTGTTTGAACCCCATATATTAAATTTTTACCATGCTAACATACTACATTGCTGAAAGAAGATAATTACGTGGTAAAATTAAGACATTCTGCAATTAAATCTTGTAATATCATTAATTTCCAGATGCACACAAATTATATTTACCTCAAGAAGAATAGTAATTTCCTTTGTTTCACTCACAAAAGCAGGTAATAACAATCTTTCTCCTGCAATTATTTTAGACAAATTTTCCAATTTGTTATCTTAGACCTCTCAGAGCAGTAATGATACATTATGTCAAGCTTCAAGTGTTACTTTTATCATTGTATCACTAATGATCTTTTAGATTGAAAATGTTGTTTTCCTTTTGAAAAAGCATTGACACAAATTGTCATCTCTCTCCAGTCTCTCCATAATCTTAGGAGAGAAATCATTAGTGATAATAAATGAATGGGCTTATTAAAAAAATTGTGTCATAGATAGCAAGCCCCCATCTACGTGAACACAAGGACTATTTCATGCAAGACATATATAGAAAAAGTTAACGGCACAGAACAAAAAAGCTTAAAGAAGCATACCCGGGAGCAGCTTATAAAGTTATTTCAATCTTCATTAGAATTTTGTATTCGCACCAAATCAACAAATATTATTGAGCATTTATTGCATGTCAGGAGGTAAAAATGTCATTGGACCCACAGTCTAGCTCTGGAGACAAGAATGAAAGAATCAATATAGGAGAATGAGTAGCAATGGAAAGCAAGAGCTGCATTAGTAATACCAGACTAATTACCAGGTGAATCTTAAAGAAAGGAATTCTGTGGGCTCAGAAGGAAGAGAGCAAATGGGGCTTGGGAGGTGTGGGAGGAGTTCCTGGAGCAGGAAAGGCATAAACTGAATGACGTATAAGAGAAAAGACCCCATGGCCTAATTGAACTTGATCAAGTAGGCCTTCTCCATGAATCCATTTCTCATTCTCATCCCCGTCTTTCCACACCTCACCAATCCTTTCCTAGACTCACTTTATTTCTCATTTCTGTTTCCTCTTTGCAATGTCACTAACTCTCATGGGTTCAGTTACAATATGTATTAAATGTGAGTCTCCAGCAAATATGTGTGTCTCCATTTGAACTTCGACTCTGACGGTGCTTGCTGCCTGCACTGATGCCTTTTTTCTCCATCTCAATATGAACAAATCTTTTCTATCCGTCTAGGCCATTAAATGCCACGTCCAGGAAGATTTCTTTTGACCCCCTTGTTGGAAGTCCTGTGTCCCCACTTTGAAGTCCTGCCACATCCTTCCTTACCCCTACCATGAACAACCCTAAAATTTGCATATTTGCCATCATGCCTTCACCTCTAAGCATTTGTGCATCTATGCCTCCCCTGAGAACCAGTTCCACCACTAACAGAGGTGGACCCAGCAGCCTTATTTGTACTACATGAGCCCACCCTCCTGGCTACGGCTGATGGGCCAACTGGACATCTGCTTCCAGTTGGGCAAAATCCATCTTCTTCCTCAGCAATCAGAATTGGGACCTGGAGAACGAATTAAGTGCCTGCTGGTTCTTGAGAAGATATTTAGAATCAAAGGACATTATCTAGGGAGTGAAAAGACAGCCCACAGAATGGAAGAAAATAGTTGCAAACCATATATCTTATAAAGATTTAGTGTAAATAATATATAAAGAACTCTTACAACTCAACAGTAGAAAGACAAACAGCCCAATATAAAAATGGGCAAAGGATTTGAATAGACATTTCTCCAAAGAAGATATAAAAATTGCTAACAAATACTTGAGTAGAGGCTTAACTAGTCATCAAGGAAATACAAATCAAAACCACAATGAGATACCACTTCACACCCACTAGCATGACCATAATAAATAAATGGAAAATAACAAGTGTTGACAAGGATGTGCAGCAATTGGAATCCTCGTACATTGCTGATTGATTGGAGTGTAAAATGGAGCAGCTGTTGTGGAAAAAAATGTTTGGTAGTTCTTCAAAATGTTAAACATAGAATTACAAAATGAACCAGCAATTCCACCCCTGGGTACATGTCCCAGAGAAATGAAACCAGGTGCTTAAACAAAAATTGCACGAGAATATTTACAACAGCATTGTTAATAATAGGCAAAAAATGGAGACAATCCAATATCCATCAACAGATTGATAAACAAAATGTGGTATATCCATACAATGGAATATTATTCAGCTGTAAAAAGGAATGAAGTACTACAACAAGGATGAACATTGACAACATTATGCTAAGTGAAACAAGCCACACACAAAAGGCTACATATTATATGATTCTATTTATATAAAATATCTATAATAGACAAATCCATACAGACAGAATGTAGATTTGTGGTTGCCAGGGGCTGAGGGGAGAGGGGAAGGTGGAGTGACTGCTTAAGAGGTATGGGGGTTCTGTTTGGGTGATAACAAAGTTCAGGATCTAAATAATGATGATGCTTGCATTACACTGTGAATACAGTTAATGCCTCCAAATGGTACACTTTAACATGATTGAAACGATGATTTTATGCTTATGAGAGTATTTTACCACAATAATAAAAACAGACATTTAGAGCACTTAGGTGACTTTTTCCATTATATCCATGGAGAATGAGAAAAAGCCAGCCCACAAAGAGTGAATGATGAAGCAATTGAGCAGAGAGAAATCTGAATCCTGAGAACAGAAAAGGGAGGTTTCTCCTTTTCTTCAAGGTCTGGCTTCAGCCCTCATGAGGTTCACATGCATTTCCAGCCTTGGACTTCTACACGCATATTAAATTCCCTCTCACCAATTCAGCAATTTGAGTGGGTTACTGCCCCCAAAGATCCCTAAGACACATACAGACACTCCTTTGCTCTTTAAGGACATGGTCTGTAGAAGAATTCACCTCCACTGTTTGTCCAGAGGACCCACCTAGCCTGGTACCTGATGTTTAATTGGCACCCAGTATACGTGCGTTAAAAAGAAAGAGGGGAAAATAGATTCAAAACCAACACAGGCAAACAAAACAAAACAAAACTTTCTGACCTAAGTAAAAACAGACCTAATGGAAGAATTTCCTCCCATTTCTCATAATAATTTAAATCAGGTTGCTCAGTAACCATCTTCCTTAAAATGGTACATTTATAAAAAATGGTGTTTTTATAAGAAGCTGTGGATTTTCAAGCCAGGTTTTATAACCTCACGCAGGCCCATATGTCTTTTTTCCAGGCCACATTCCAAATGGCTTGAAGAGGAACATGCATGCTGAAAGGCAACACTGAGAGCATTGAGGTCAGGTCGACAGGGGAGGAAAGATTTCAGCGTTACAGCAATATCAAAAGGGTGCCTTAAAATGAAAAAAGATCTTAGTTTACTTTTCTGGAAAGAAAGCCATTGGATACTATTGGCAAGGAGTGTCATGCCCATGACTACATGGTGTGCTGTTCCTGTCAAGTCAAATGAAGAGGTGTCCAAAGAAGGGAGAGAGAAACTTTTAATCATTTGGACCTACCCTAAAACCTCCAAAGCCCTGAACAAAATGTAACCTAGGAGATGCAATTATTTTGTTATTTTTTTTTCATGTAATGCCATTTTGGTATCCATTCTCAATTATATATCATAACAAACATTCCTATTATTTAATATTATATCATTCCTACATTTGTATGGTTCTTATCAGTTTTTACTGATCATCTCCTAGAACAGGATGCCTTGAATGAAAGAATGAAAAAGTGTAATGGTGTTTGTTAAAAAAAAAAAAAATTTATCCATACCAATTTTTTGGTACCCTCAGGGCAAAATATATCTCATTGCATCATTTCTTTGCTTGATTCAGGACAGAGGCAGAGGCTGGAAGGGAAAACACTCCATCTGAAAACATTCTAAATCAAGGAACTCAAAAAAGTCAAGTAGGCACTATTCAATTGGAGTAATTAGCAGAATAGTCCATCTAATGTTGAGTGTCAGCAGGTAACCAGAGCCGCATCTTGATTATCACACTGTTTAAATGCATGCAGAGCACAATATTCTACTACAACCAAAGGGCCCCTGGCATTTTCTAGGTCTGCTTCCCCCTAAGATTCCTATTCAGTCATTTTCCCTGGGGTTAAGATGGCTGGACAATATCTCTTTGGAAACAATGTGAATTTCAATAAGACCATAAAGGAACACATTTGAAGAGCTCAGCTGTGTTTGAGTTTCTCAGTTAAATAATTTACAAAGCTTCTTCTTTCTGGTTGAGATCCTCCTAATTGTGTGACAAGGTGGATATGTCATAGAAGCTGAAAGGTAGCATTCTGAGTCCCAGTGTCCCGCTGAGGTGTTTTTTCCTTTTGTGTCATCACAATCCTGAGTGTCTGTGTGTTTTGAGAGTGAACCATGAGGTCACCTGCACAGAAGAGTTACACCAGGACTCCCCAGCTCAGGCACCATCTTGACCAGGGGAGTTCAGGACGGCCCCTCCCTAGCGCCACTGTACCTAGCTCTGGCTCTTAGCAGTGGCGGCAGTGGACTCCAGAGATGGGCAGGAAACTTTGATGGCCCGGGGCCCCAGGAAACACTACCAGGAGCTATGGCAGCCTGGCCCAGGGCTCCCAGCCCAGCCTTCAGACAAATGCTTTCAGAACAACAGTGACAGTTCAGCAGGGAACTAGGTACTCTGGGAGATTCAGAGCCAGGCAGTGTATGGCTCCTGTTCTCACATGGCTCATCAGTAGTGTCCACACCCAGACATAAAAAGTTTGCCAAATCTCTCTGAATTCTTTTGCCTGTACATTGTATTATTCCAGATTAAAACCACTTTTCCCCGCTAATTGACATTTACCACTTTTGAGTTGAAAAACATGTACTTAAGGGACGGGGTTGGCAATCTCAGCTTCATCTAGCTGTGTGTCACGCTCAAGTCAGCTTCTCCGGGCCTCCAGTTCCTTACTTGTAAAATGACACACGCTCACCACGTGATGTCTAAGTTCCCTCCAGGCTCAAAATTCAGTGTGAATGGGGAGTTGAACTGACTAATGTTTCAGTGGTGCTAGAAAGTGATAAAGAGATATACTTCGTTTTTTAGGGCTTAGGTTTTTCAACAATTTACAGTACATTTTCATTTCAGTTGAAACTCAACTTCAGTCCCACTCAGAATTTAAATACTTGCGTATTCTATGGGTCACTCAAGTAGTGACATTGAACAAATAATTATTCAGTGTCCACTGTGAGCTAGATCCTGTGCTGTGAGCTGGAGATAAATGAAGAATGAGGCATGGCCCTTGCCCTCAGAGAGCTCACAGTCTCGTGTAGGAGAAAGAATTAAATCAGCAATTGCCACTCACTGTGATGTGGGTTAATCTCTAGGTGCCACGGGGGCACCTGTGAGAAGGGGCGCAAAGGTACACAATGCCCAAGAGAAGATCTGACTGCGAGAAGGTAAGCCAGACAGAGGGAGACAGATTCAGGAGAGTAGTTTGTGCAAAAGCCCCAGGGTTAGAGAAAACACACAGCTTGGGAACTGTAAGTAGGGGCTGGAGCCTAGGGACTGAGGACAGCAGAGTATAAGTCTGAAGAGGTTTGGAATAATCACTATTTAATAAAAGAAATTAGAAATCAGAAAATGCAAATTAGAACCACAGTGAGATAACATTATATACGCAACATGTTGGCAAAAAAATTTTAAGTTTGACAATACCAAGTGTAGTCACGAAAGAGGAACAATTGAATCCCCCCTATGCTGTGTGTGGTGAGAATATACACCAGTACAACCACGTTGTAAAACAGTTTTGAGATAATCTCCTGTGACCCAACAATTCTGGTCCATTCATCACAACATTGTTTGTCATACCCAAAATTGATAACAACTCAAATGTCCTTTCATGGTAGGATAGATATGTAAATTGTGGTAGGGTCATACAATGGAATATGATACAACAATTTAAAACCCATCTCTAACGATGTGCAACAATATGATTACGGATCACCAACCTCATGCTGGGGGAAAAAGGCCAAAATGCATATGTATTATTCCATTTATATAAAGTTAAAAAGCAGGGGAAACTAAACTTTACGCTTTAGGGATGCATAACATACGTGGTAAATCTACTTTTAAAAATAAAATTATTCAAAAGATCAGGGTAAGTTTTCCTGTAGGGGAGGAGAGGGGTCTGTGATTTGGAAAGGGCTAATTGAGAGGTTTTTATTGCGGGGGGGGGGGGGGGGAATGACAGAGTTCTATCCACTTAGATGGTTTACACAGGGTGTTTTCTCTGGAATCCTGTGTTAAACTGGATGTATATGTTACACACTCTTCACAATGCATGTTGTATTGCACAATGTAAATCTTAAATAAAAAATAAAACATTAGAGTCAGATGTGACAAAGGAAGAGGCAGAGGAGGAAGGGAAAAAAGAGAAGGTTCACATGTACACTTGATAACCCTGTTATGCCTGGGGCTATAGCAGGAGCGCCTTAACCAAATGGCTGTGTCCACCTGAAAAAAAGCTCATTCTCTTATCCCACATTTTAAGTATTAAGTGCCATCTTTCTCCTTGGAAACTGTGGCCAAGGACAGAGGAGAGTGGCAGATGAAGAGACAGAGCCAGCCCCTCATTATCACTTGTGACTCGTGGGTTTCCTCCACTTCTCCTGGGAGCCCCGCCGCTGTGTTCCTGTGTGTCCTCTCACCCAGCCTCGTGGGTATTAGGCTCTGGGGGCTGCCGCCAGGAACACATTCTCAGCCTTCCTTCCACTGCATTCTCTGGCATCCGAGGCAGACCAACCATGGGACCCCATACCCTTAATCACATTCTCCCACTTTTTCTGCTGTATTGTTGAAAGCCCTTTCATGTGTTTTCCCATTTGACGCTTCAGACAGCATCCAGATACAGGTGGAGGAGGGATTGTTATAGTCATGGGAAAATAGAGACGCAAAGGAATAGTCCAGGGTCACACGGCATAGACACCCCAAGTTTAAGTGGCTCTGTACATTTGTGAGACCCACTAAAAGTCCAGAGGTGCTGTGGGGGAAGTTATGTTAACCCACATATTAAAGCACTAAATGACAAAAAGATGAAATTCATCCTAAATTTCAACCCGCCCCCCAACTTTTGAGTTGAATCTAAGTATCTCATTAGAGCTTGTTCTATCTGATGTGAACCTCACAGGCTTTCTTCATTTCACAAAGCACTGAAGAAACAAAGGATTCTGTGACTCACCAAAGGTTTTAGCCCTTCATTGTTTTATCTCAGAGGAAGGCGGAGAGAGATTCTCCTGTGTTTCAAAGATCTAATTTTTGATGTGAAAGAGTAAATGGCTCACAGCTGACCCTATTGAAGCATGTGATAAAGAACGAAAAAGGAATGGAAAGTGAAAATCAATACTTCTTTGCTATTATCTATCTACCCAGGGAACCCAATCCCAAATGTTCAATTTATTTTACTGCTTCAGTTGCTTATAAACATCATACACTAATAGCAAGATTTTGGGACAAGTTTTTGTGTGTCGTAACATCATCTAGGAAACATTTTAATACTTAAAATTTCTTTGCTGTTGTGCTTGTTTCAAGAAAATGTACTGTGTTAAAATTGTACGTGATAAACTAGATGTGTTGTTGGATGATCATTTATGTTTCAAAATGATTCTTTATTTTACAAAAGGATTCACTGATCACACACCATCTTTCTCATACCTCTCAGACTGCATTGTGAAATTGGATTTAGTGCCACCCTAAAAAAGATGTAATGACAACCTCTTAAGACCCATCTATTGCATAAAGTATAAATCATTTATATATTCCTTTGATTACAAATTCAACAAAACCTTTTTAAAAAAACACTCTAGAGATGATTCCATTGCTGCCCTTTCTTTAAAATCTAAAACCAGCTTGTACTGTCATCAAAGAAAAAGAAGTAAGAGCATGGCAAATCCACTGGTGAAAAAAATGTCCCAAGTCATTTCAAGAGGTAAAAAACTAGAATTCTTTCTTATTTTTTAAATTTTTTATATTAACTGAAAGATTCTTTAAATTCTATAGTGCTTTACAATTTTCAAAAGTTTCACACACATGATTTCATACCATCCCATAATAACCCTTTTTCCCACCTACCCCTATATTGCCCCTCCTTCCTCCCCTCTCCCCACTGGTAACCACTAGTTTGTTCTCTCTATCTGTAAATCTGCTTCTTTTTTGTTTTATTCACTAGTTTGTTGTATTTTTTTAGATTCCACATATAAATTATACCATGCAGTGTTTGTCTTTTTCTGTCTGACTTATTTCACTTAGCATAATGCCCTCCAAGTTGCCATCCATGTTGCTGCAAATGGCAAAATTTCTTTGTTTTTTATGGCTGATTAATATTCCATTGTGTATATGTACCACATCGTCTTTATCCATTCATCTGTTGGTGGACACTTAGGTTGCTTCCATAGCTTGGCTATTGTAAATAGTGCTGCTATAAATATTGGGCTGCATGTATCTTTTCAAATTAGTGGTTTTTTTCAGATATATACCCATGAGTGGAATTGCTAGGTCATATGGTAGTTCTATGTTTAGTTTTTTGAGAAACTCCCATACTGTTTTCCACAGTGGCTGCACCTATTTACATTCCCACCAGCAGTGTACCAGGGTTCCCTTTTCTCCACATCCTTGACCATATTTGTTATATGTGAAGAGATAAAAAAATGAGAATTCTTAATTGCAATCCAAAACAGAGCAGAGGCTATACTAACAGATTAAAAGGCTCATTTTTCTAAATCATAGTAGATGTACCCATTTAAGTTTATAATCTACTTAAAATTTCAGGCAGATTTCGGGTATTTTATAGCTCCTACAGTTGATCTGAACAAAGATAGCAATGTTACTGAATTTTTCTGATCTGAGCAAATGTTCCACCTCGTTTTCTGTATGAGAAGAAAGCCTGCTATTTGGCTTAATCTGGCCTCTTCAAAGCCATCCTATCAAACCAGCAACAAAGCCACCTAGCACCCATTCCTATATACGTAGTTGAGGAAACATGGAGTGGAAGAGATAGAAGTTAAAGCCTTTGTCAATAGACCTCACCACTGAGCCACCTTAGGCAACTTCCTTCACATTCCTGAATTTCAGCTTGCCTGTCTATAAAATGGAGATAATAATCAGGACCTACCTCCTAGGGCTGTTGTGAGAATTAAATAAAATAATATGCAGAAAGGTTTTAGCACACTGTGCGAGCACAGAACAAGTGGCAGCTGTTGTTATTTTGAGCTGGGAGTTAGGGAACATAGGCTCTGTCACTAACTCAGCCACAGCTGACTACTTGGCCTTGGTAAGGTTGGCTCTCAACTCCCACAGCCCTTGATTCCCTCATTGCAATATAGAGCTCTTTCGGGGTCACTAACTCAAATGCCTTCAGAGATCAGGAATATAAATGAAGTTTGCCAGGTGTAAGACAATCAAATGGGCTGGAAACTGTCATGAACTCAGGAGCTCTTCCCAGCCTAAAGTCATTCGAATTCTCAATTTGGATTTGGCAAACCAAACAAAGACAGGTCTAATTCTGTCAATGAGTTGTCAAATTGCAACATCTGGGGGATATTCTGTAATAGTCTTTTCAGCTCTCGAATTCTCTCACTCTTCTGTGTTCATCCTCTTCCTAAATCTACCCTGGATGGATTCACAGGGGGCCAACCAAAGGGGCTGATAATATTTGGCGTTATCCCTGGAAGGCACATTTTCCATCTCTACAAACTCATATGCCACCTTCCCCCGCACATATACCATTTCCTGAAACTACCTCTTTGAGTGTATATTTTACATGAACTATGTACACATATAGCTCTCTGCTAAACTGCCTTTCTCTTTGTGAGTGTTTGAGGAGAAATAGGACAAGCTTTATATATTTTGTTCAGTGCTCAGCACTGTGGACATTTAAGTCATGCTGATGAAAAAAAAGAGTGCCAGAATAAGTTCCCATTTAAATGTATCCTATTTCAGGCTTCTAGATTTTTCTCGGTTCCCTAAGCAAACAGCACAATCATATTACCTCATAATTCTATAGCAAATAAAGCATGTTCCAAAGTGCTGGATTCTTTTCCCTTTTTTTGCTTCCCATTCAAGGCCAAGTTGATACAGAAAAATTCCTTAAAACCATCTTCTTTTCTCATGGGTTATCCACAAACTACAAACAACATATGGTAGCAACATTCTGGGGCTCAGAATATACCAGGAACATCCTATGCCTACAGAAAGGACTTGAGACACAAAGACTGAAGAGAGCTACCTACTTCTTTCAGATCTCGTTCCTGGAGAAAAATCCTTTTCACATCCCTTTCATTACCTCAGGAACGGAGGCAAATGCTTTAAGAAGGGTCGTATAATACCTTGAAAGGTTTCTTGCCACACTGTGGTTATTAAGCCCTTGGGAAACAATGGGCTTCTCTTAAAGTATATGGAACAATTGTGCCCCCTGAGAATCGTCTTAGATTGGAATGAAACAAAAACTGGTGACTCTACAGAGCAAAACATGATTGATTAAGGCTTAGAACCCGTGGTGTTCGGGTCTCTCACCTCTGGCTCTTTCTGCCTTATTCTGTGTTATGACAGAATTCAGGTTGAGTCTTTCAAAAGCTCTCTGGCTTCTAGCTATAATGTGACATATGGTAAAATGAGCTCAGCACAGAGTTATGTTTTTCTTTTCTTAATCCTCCCAGTAAGACTAAATTTCAAGAGTGGGATTGAAAAAGGGAGGCGGATAGCAGAGAAATACTAGCAGGCTGTGGAACAGAAAACTACAACACGGCTTTGAGACTGAAGAATCACGAAAAATGCATATCAGTAATGAAGGAACTGAAAGCCACGGACGGTCCCCTGCCAAGCTGTTTGCGCTCATTTGCCCAGCCCTGAGAAGTTAGGGCAACCTAAAGTATTTGCTTACATGCATGCAAATGCACTCAGCTTGTATAGGGGGTGGGGGAGGAATTCTGACATGGCTATCCTCATCCAATACAGGAAAATATCTGAAACTTGAATCCGCTCTATTTTTTCCAACTTACTCTTCAACGCCATTTTCTTTTCTGTAAGACATTTCTACAAGTCAAGCCAAGTCTGTAATATGGAAGGGCTTTGAAATAATTCTTTCTCCCTTTTTCCCTGTGGTACTGAAAGTTCACCATCAATTCTGCAGGCTATTTAGTTAGTGGGGTTCTCAACAGGCTCTGGCCAACACACCAAGGTTTTCCCTCTCTCATTGCAGGAGGGGACACTGGAGATCTGGCTGGAAAGCACACGAGGGAAGAATAAACAAATATACAAGAGCCACCTCTATTTGGGGTAAAAAGGGCAGTAGAGCAAAGGAAGGAGAAAATTAGACATTCTTGACCGGTGAAGGAGAGGAGTAGCGTGTCCAGTCACAGTGCTCCCAGCCACACGAAGCTACACCACTTCCTACGGGTCCGTCCTGTGTACATGGCCTGAAAGTGGAGCCCCGTTGCCCTCAATTTTGAGCTTAAGAAGTAAAGCCAGTAACCATTGTGTAAGGATTGAGCATTTTTCAAGTCTACAGAAGAGAGGCACTTGAACCTATACATTTATTGGACTTTAAATCAGAATACACGTTTGTTGATGTCCACCAACTGCAGTTAGTTATAATGTTTTAATAAAGAACTTTGTTTTGACTTTTAAAAATCAATATTAACTGCCTCATGTCTTCAGGATAAATTCTCTGGGATGAGATAATTGGACTAACAGATGAAAATGCTTTTATGCTTCTTTGGGTTCTTATTGCCAAACTACGTTCCATGAAGACAATAGCAATGGACAGGCCAGCGGCCGGGTGTGAGTGGACGAGTTTCACTAGGACTTTGTCAGCAGTGGATTTTTGTTTCACTTTAAGTATAAAAAGGAATTTCTAAGTTACTCTACTTTCTTTGCATCTTACAGTAGTTTTAAAGTAGTTTTATCTCATTAATTTATACCAATAGGAAGAAATTGGACTTCCCCATAACGGAATAGTTTCCTTTCAAGATCTAATTTTCTGTACTTGTGTAGTCAGTACTAAATTAGGCTCTGGATTTTAAAATGAAGCATAGTGTTGAGGCAATTATCCCTCTACTCTGTGCTCTATTTTAGGAACAACAACAAAAAGAAAATAGTGTTGCTAGAAGCAGTGATAACTCTACTGCCACCAGGAGAAGTGGCTGTGAATTCTAGATATTTCACCAACCAGGTGGATGAGCTTGGACAAGAACTTAACCTCTTAGTTTCATCTTCTGTAAAATAAATATTGTTTTAAGTACTGAATGAGATAATAATTGTAAGAGTGCTTTGAAAAGTAATATTACGACAAGTAACAGTATAACAAGTAATAAATAACAATAATCTGGAAGTTTGTCAGTATTAAGTAACTATCTGGAAAAGTAAGGAGGCTCAGAATTCAAGAGGGAGAGCTTAAAATTCCTAGTAGGAAAAGGAAAACAATAAACAAAGCCACAGTTCCATTATTTCCTGCTCTTTTTGAATTTTTCTGAAAAGACATGCAGTTTTCAACTAGATTTACATATGGTGTCAATAACCCTGAAGAAGGTCAAATAAATATGAATCATATTTAATGTTTATCAATAAAATAATCAAAAATTAACATAGTTATACATGATGCATTGACAGGTGAGGGCCACAAATCCTCCCACATAGAGGTTTCCTGGGAGAGCAGCATATGCTGAAGTAGCTCTTATAATAAATCACAGGTATTGGATTTTCTGATGCTATTGTGAATTATATATTTATTTCATTTTTCAGCTGTTGCTAAGAACTAAAAAACATTGAGAAGAAAAATTAAAGAAGACAAATAAGTGGAAAGATATTCCAAGTTTATCGTTTGGCCAACTCAAGTGTGTTGAGGTATCAGTTCTCCCCTGAACCAATCTATAGTTTCAATGCAATCACAGTCAAAATCTCATCAGTTTGTGTGTGTGCATTTATATGTGAGTGTAAATTGACAAGTTGAATCAAAAATGTATATGGAAATGCAGAAAGCCTAGAAAAGACAAGACAATTTGAAGAAGAAAAAGTTGGAAGACTTACACTCCCAGATTTCAAGACTTACTGTAAAGCTACAGTAATTAAGACATGATGGTATTGGTACAAAGATAGGCAAAAGGGCCAATGAAACAGAATAAACAGTTCAGAAATAAACCCACACGTGTACAGTAACCTGATAAAGGACAAAGGCAGCACTACAATTCAGTGAAGAAAAAAAGGTCATTTGAATAAATGGTGCTGGAGAAATTAGACATCCATACGGAAAAAAGTGAACTTGAACCTCTACTTCACAGTATATGCTAAAATTAATTCAAGGTGGATCATAAACCTAAATATGTAAACTAAAATAATCAAGCTTTTGGAAGAAAGGTAGGAGAAATATCTTTATGGATTTTGTATAGGCAAAGATTTCTCAAGTAGGACACAGAAAAACACTAATGATTAAAAAAGAAATGATAAGCTGGACTTCAGTAAAATTAATAACTATTAATACTATTAATGATATGTGTAATATATAAAAGCATATAACAATAATATGTTATATTGATATACATTATATATACATATATAATACATATATATAATTCTATATAGTTAATATAAGTGAATAGATATAGAAATGACAAAGATTCACATCCAGAATATATAAAGAACGTCTACAAATCTATTAAAAAAACCAAACACTCAATTAAAAATGGGTTGAATGGGCATTTCTTGTCACTCCTCCCAAAAGAATGTCCAAATGGCCAATAATCATGAGAAAATATCATTATAATTTGTATCAGGGAATCACAAATCAAATCCACATTGGGGGACCATCACACACACTATAGAATGGCTAAAATTAAAAAAGACTGACAATAATAACTTTTGAAAAGGATGTGGAGCAATTGGACCTCTCATACTTCACTTATAGGAATGTAAATTGGCAGAACCACTTTGGAAAATGTTTGGCAGTACATATGTCCAAAGCTAAACATCTGTCTACCCTGTGAATCAACAATTCCACTCCTAGGTGCAAGCCCGAGGGTAAAAAATATGTGAATATGTCCAATGAAAGCCATGCACAAGAATGTCCATGGCAACTTTACTCATAATAGCTAAAAACTCAACAACATATATGTTCTTCAGCAGGAGAGTGGATAAATGAATTGTGATATATTCATATAATGGAATACTACTTAGTGTAAAACAAGGCCTACAGATACATGCAGCAACATGAATGAATCTCAAGATATTATGCTGGAAAAAACATCTAGACACAGCACATACTATATGGGTCCATTTAAATGAAGTTTGAGGACAGACAAAACTAATCTGTTTATAGAAGTCAAAGTAGTGGTTTACCTTGGGGAGTTATTGATTGAGAAGAGGCATGAGGGAACTTTCTAGGGTAATGAGGGAACTTTCTAGGGTAAAGGAAATGCTCTATATTTTGATCTGAGTCGTTATTACAAGGGTGCATGTATACATAAAAATTTATTAAGTTGAACACTTAAGATTGTGAACATGACTGCATATGAGTTATAGTTCATCTGAGAAATAAAGAAGAAAAAGGAAAGAAATGACCCTTCACCATAAAGATATTAAAAGGTAATCTCCTTTCTGATATGGAATTCTAGACTCTTATGTTAGAGGACTCCATAAAGACCAACCACCCCTTTTCATAGATGAACCTAAGACCTGGAAGTTACAGAGTCTTGCTCAAGGCCAGTAACAAATTAACGACCAAGTAAAGATCAGACTCCAAGATTCCTGATGACTGTGTCCAGTGGTCTTTCCTCTCCCTCGCTCCACTTCCTTAAAGCACTATTGAGAATGATACTGGCATCTAAACAAGCTTTTCAGTAAATCCCTATGTCTTGGTAAAATGTCTGTGGAACTTTGTCCATGCAACTCCTCTGCTAGAATTCTTAGTTTGGTTTTTTCTACCACACCCCTATCACTAACTTATCTTTCAAGACCTTGCTCAAGCCACCCCATTTTTTAGAGGGCTTTCTTAATACTTTTTCTCAGTAGAATTGATCCCTCTCTATATCTATGATCATAACATCCATTCTTTCTACCAATATTTATTGGGCATCTACTATGTACTAGGTGCTGTTGTAGATGCTTGGGATTCAGCAGTGAAGACACACAAGTTCCTGTCTCTGTGGAACTTACATTCTGGTGGGAGATAAATAAAATTGGGAAATGACAAGAGAGGCCATAAAATATAGGGTCAGGAGACAGTGACAGGAAGTGATCTTTAGATCAGCTGGTCAGAAAAGGTGTCTTTGAGGAAGTGACATTTGAGCAAAGACCTGAATGAACCAGATGATGAGTCTCTCTGGAGACTGAGACTGCTCAATGTATCTGTTTACATGTCTTGTTTTCTTCATGCAAGAATCTGATTGACTGGAGGGCAGAAATGGTATCTTGACCTATCTTTGAATTTTGGGTCAGTGTAGGTACTCCAAAAAGTTGGTATAAATGTATAGCACAAGCACCAAAAGGAAATATAGATAAATTTGACTTCATCAAAATTTTGAACTTTTGTGTTTCAAATGACAATCAAGAAAATGAAGAGAGGGTTTCCCTGGTGGTGCAGTGGTTGAGAGTCCGCCTGCCAATGCAGGGGACACGGGTTCGCGCCCCGGTCCGGGAAGATCCCACATGCCGCGGAGCGGCTGGGCCCGTGAGCCATGGCCGCTGAGCCTGCACGTCCGGAGGCTGTGCTCCGCAACGGGAGAGGCCACAACAGTGAGAGGCCCGCGTATCGCAAAAAAAAAAGAAAATGAAAAGAAAATGCACAGAATGGGAAAAAGTTGCAAGTCATATATTTGGTAAGGTATCTTGAACATATCTAGGATGTTTAAAGAATTCCTACAAATTTAAAATAAAAAGAAAAGCAGCCCAATCAAAAAAAGACAGAAGGATATGAATAGACAGTTCTCCAAAGAAGATATACAAATGGCCAGTAAGCACATGAAAAGATGCTTGCCATCATTATTCATTAAGGAAACATAATCAAAGCCATAATGAAATACTACTTTCCACTCACTAGAATGGTTACAATAAAGAAGATAGACAATAACAAGTGCTGACAACGATGTGGAGAAATTGGGGTGTGACTGCCAATGGGTGTGTGTTTCTTATTGGGGTGATGAAAATATCTGGAATTAGATAGTGGTGTAGGTTATACAACTTTGTGCATAAACTAAAAACCACTGACTTGTATACTTTAAAAGAGGGAATTTTTTAGTATGTGAATAATATCAATTTTTTAAATGAATGAATGAATACCTAGAAGACCACTCAGGCTTTGTGAAATTGTAACAAATATGAGTTCCCCAGACGCTGTATCCACCATGAAATGGCAAAATACCACCATTTAGTTCCCACAGTTTTTCTTGCACTTGGTCAAGAGGCTGCCAGCTGCAGCATCACCGAAGACAGTCTCCAGCCCATCAATAATTGAAGCAATGAGTCCAAACCAGGGCTCTGGCCACAAAGTCGGTACCCAGTGCCAAGAACTCATGAGAACATCTGGACGATGTCATAGCCAATTCAGACTTCACCCACACATCAACGGATCATCTGATTACAGTTCGTTATAGCCCTAAAATTCTACAGGGGAAAAATTCGCTCAGAACAAAAGATGTCTGAGTGAGTTCATTCTATAATCAGCCAATCAAAGGGAAGTAAAGCAAAGGATGGCATAATAATAAAAGAAAGAGAAAGAGACCTTGAACAAAAACAGCAAGCTTTTTTGATCTAGTTGTTTATGTCAGAAATCAATAGAGATGTTTTCTTTCACTTTGGAGAGTGAGAATTGGAATTTGCTGAAATTGGATCTTGAGGCACTTAGATTTTTTTTTTCTTGGTACTGGGACAATGACATACATTCTGTTTACCAGGAATCTCTGACCACTGGGGCAAAAATTATAGCAATTGTAGTAATTCTATACTCAGCTTTCTGTTTTCAGGGTTGTATAGAATAGACTCAGAGATATTAATGGTCCCTTAAGATACTTTTGGAAATACGTAAAATACTTCCCTTTACTGAATGCTTATTTCTAGAAAAATTATCAGACTGTGATGTAGACTGGTAGGTTGAAGAGAGAACATTATAAACCTCTCTGAGTGGAAATCTCATCTCAGAAACAGGAAATGATTATGATAAAGGAATGATCTCAAGATAAAACAGTTTTATACAACAAAGCAAAATGAGGGTGACAGTGCATGTTAGCTAGCTTCATAGGACTTTGTTTTAATTAAGGTCTGATTACCACAGCTGCTCCTCGTTTACCTAATAACAGAGCTTTGGTGTATCAAAAGTAGAGAACCCCAGGGCTGGGAGTGTGGTGCCTGAGTATGGGAGGGAGCATGTCATGGTAACCTTCAGCGCGCAAGCTATGAATTGCTGTAGGATTTCATCTAAAGCCCCATGGAATTCATGGCAAAGAGTGCATTGTATTGAGCTACGGAATAAAAAGCACCTGTCAAATAATGGCTCCAAATAGGCCAGCGTGAGCCTTCTGCATACCCCTCTTGTGACGCAGTAAATTCTTCACCAAAATCCCTTCTAGCTTACTAGGTCTCTAGAATATTCCCCACCTTCCCCAGAGCAAACACTGTGATCCAGTTGAAATGAGGGCGTTCAAAATTATGTTTCTTCCTATACAGGGAGTTTATTTCCACATCCTTTCATTTGAGTGGACATATCTGTAATATGTTTCTCTGGGCTGATGGGCCTTTTAGCTGATCTGCAAGACCGTGCTAGATTGGACTAGTGCTGTAAATACAGAAAGAATAATTTGCCGGTTGTAGAATGTGAAAAGTTCTGTCTAATGGAACTATTCATGCCAGCCAATCTCCAACATGTCAACGTTTTCTCTCCCCAAATCCTATCCTATCCATCCTTCACTCATGGCCATTCTGAGTTGATGTCTAAAACCCAAACTATGCACAGGTGTGTTCTCCCATATCAAGCAAGACTTGCTATTTGGATGATAAATGAAAAGTTTCAAGAGGAATCCTTCTGGTTTTCGATGATGTTGGACTAGGATAGCGCTTGCAGTTGAAAATGTTTTTACCTGTCCTGCCCTCTCCAAGGCAGCTCTTTCTCCCTGAGTTGTCATGATGCGTGTCATTTGATACTGACTTATTGTCTAAAGTTGGTTGGTCCAGAGGCCACCATCTTAGCTAAAATCAACCATCAATAATGGGTACCTGGGGAAGACAACCTCAATTTTTTTTAACCTGGAAAACTGCTATTTGGGTTATCTTTATTCAACTTTTGCATCTAGCAGAGCAGATTCTGAATGATGAGGTACTATTGTTTAATTTCTCAATGAGACAGTCTCCATGGCTATTTATTTTCCTGGATTTCTTAAACTTTTCCTGCATCTTTACAATAAACCCATAGTATATTTAGAAACCTGATTTTTTTTTTTTTTTTCAGTATGTGGGCCTCTCACTGTTGTGGCCTCTCCCGTTGCGGAGCACAGGCTCCAGATGCGCAGGCTCAGCGGCCATGGCTCACGGGGCCCAGCCGCTCCGCGGCATGTGGGATCCTCCCGGACCGGGGCACGAACCTGTGTCCCCTGCATCGGCAGGCGGACTCTCAACCACTGCGCCACCAGGGACGCCCCTAGAAACCTGATTTTTATGTCAAGAAACCTATCTTTGTTCCTTGTAACCTGATGAGGCCAAACAAACCCAGGAGCTTGATAAATGCCACGAGGGCAGGGATCACATCTATTTGTTCACCGCTGTAGACACAAGGCCTAGAGTAGAGTAAGGGGCTCAGTAAATACATATTAAATGCATGGAAAGCAACCCCATCATTTCTACTTTTCATCATGGATTTAAAATATGGGAATACACATTAATCTAGGTGAAGGTTCTTAAACTCTGAATATTGTCAATATTGTTAAATTAGCCTGTCTGAAAAGGATAATTTCAAGTCAAAAGGAAAAGCTATTCAACTGAAGTTCAGCTGATAATTGGTAAGAATTAAGTGTTGTTAGTAAAGGAGAATTCTTACTTAATGAGTTCCATCAATATGGTATAGTGTTTTACTTGCTTTATTAATTGATGTAGATAAGAAGCTGGATGGTCTCATTTAGGGAACATTTAGGCCTCCTGCAAATGCACTGATAGGTCTGGGGCTCAGAGTTCTCCAGCACTGGGGTGAGGGTCCTGAGGCCTATAGGGCAGTGGCTCTCAAACTTAGCTTGCATCAGAATCACCTGGAAAGCTTTTAAAAACTCAGATTTCTCCAGAATTTCTGAATCAGAAGGTGTACAAGTCAGGGTTCTTCAGAGAAACAAACAAAGAGGATATATATATATGGAGGCTGAGAAGTCCCATGATCTGCTCTCTGCAAGCTGGAGACCTAGAAAAGCTTGGATGGTATAGTTCCAGTCCAAGTGCAAAGGCCTGAGAGCTTTAGGAGAATGGATGGTTAAGTTCTGGTCCAAGTCTGAAAGCCTGAGAACTGGAGGGCCAATGGTGTAAGTCCCAGTCCAAGGGCAGGAGACTCACGTCCCAACTCAAGAAACAGAGAATTCTCGATTCTTCTGTCTCTCTGTCTCTCTGTCTCTCTCTCCCTCCCTCTCTCTTTTTTTACTTATGTTCCATTCAGGTCCTCTGTGGGTTGGATGAGGCACACCTACACTGGGGAGAACAGTATGCTTTACCTAGATTACCAATTCAAACGCTAAGCTCTTTTGGAAACACACACACAGACATACCCAGAAATAATGTTTAGCCAGATATCTGGGCACTGCATGACCCAGTGAAGTCAACACATAAAGTCAACCATCACAAATGTATCCCTTGTCAAGCTGGCAACCATAAGCATCTTCTTAAATCATATTTAATCTCCAAATAAAGACAATGTTGTAATTCTACCTAACATAAAACAACTATCTTGTCTATAACTAAAAGTGCACTGGTCCCCTCCCTAAAAGAGGAGGTAAAAGCCATGAGTGGTGTTTACTCTTCTTCTTGATATACATAACTTAAACACCATGATGTAAAATTAACACTATTTAAATACTATGATATAAAGTCAATGCATCTTATGTTACATGATAAGGGAAGAAGAGAGGAAAGAAGACAAAGATACATGCACACACAAACATGAAACAAAATATGGAGGAAATATTCATGACAATCACATGGAATTACAGTCCTCATTCTTCTGTTGGTTGTGTGGTTATAGCTGATACTTATAACTGCCTGTCCCCACTATCCATTCTGTGTTCTCTCTGCCTTAAGCAAGCACCTCAGCTTGCCATGGTTCTTTACCTGGTGGCATGACCCAAACCTTCATTCCTGAAGGGTCTGGGCCATTAGGAGCCCAGCCTGGATTGGGTTTTTGTAGTTTTCCCTTGACCTTAATCACAGGGCATGGCGATACTAAGAGATGCCCTAACAATTCCCTGTATTCCAGCCATACTCTTCCTTACCTTCACGTGGAGTAAGAGGTCACCTTCCCCTTGTAGTCAGTATAAATCACTCCAACCAATACTTTAACTCCACTTTGTCCATGAGCCCATTGGGTGATGACAGGGGTGGCTGGGGAAAGAGGTTGACTGGTATCCACAGTCAACCCACAGTCTCAGTGGGTCCCTGAACCCATCCTGTGGTTATTTCCCCGGTTCTGGAATGCATACTTGGAATAGATTCTTTGGAGTTTGGAGGAAACATATTCCTCATTTGGCTAGGTCACTCTGGTCCATTTCCCTGGTCCATTTCCCACTCTGGTCCAGAACACCCTGGTTTCTCTGCACCCACCTCATACCCTTCCTACACATGCGCGCGCACACACTCACACACGCAAATACCCTGCCCAAAGGGTGGATCTGAGGCCTCCCAGAGGGTCTACTATTAACTAGTATTAGTTGGCACAGACATGGGCCCTGCCTCCATTGACCTTACAGTCTAATAGATTGTATGGAGCCCAGCAGCCCTATAAGATATTGGGGTCCATGGGGCTTGTGCTTTCTAGACAGTTGTTATGGACTGAATGTCTGTGCCCTGGCTCCGGCAGTTTCTGTGTTGAAATCTAATCTCCAATGTGATGGTTTTTGGAGGTGGGGTCTTTGGGAGGTAATTAGGTCATGAGGGTGGGTTTCATGAATATAATTCATGCCCTTATAAGAAGACGTCAGAGAGCTCTTTGTCGCCCTCTTTCTGCCAGGTGAGAACACAGGAAGTCTGCAGTCTGCAACCCAGAAGAGGGCTCTCACCAGGACCCAAACATGCCAGCACCTTCATGGTAGACTTTCAGCCCTCATAACTGTGAGAAATAAATGTCTACTGTTGATAAACCGCTCAGTCTATGGTATTTCATTAGAGCAGTCCTAACCAACTAAGACAAGAAGTGTTTAAGTAAGTTGATTGTGTCATTTTATAAAGATATAAAAAACAAATGTACCTGTAAGAGGAGCTGAGCTTAAAAATTATTGAAATTGTAATGCAATACATTTTTGCTAGTCTGTTTAGGAAGAAAATTATAGAAATATATGTTTTTCTTATCTTGCGCCAATAACCATACTTTGTATAAAATTAATGTTTTGTAATGGAAAAGCTCTGGAAGTGGCAGTGATTATCTTTTTTTTGGGGGGGGGTGTTTTTTTTTTGCGGTACACGGGCCTCTCACTGTTGTGGCCTCTCCCGTTGCGGAGCACAGGCTCCAGACGCGCAGGCTCAGCGTCCACGGCTCACGGGCCTAGCCGCTCCGCGGCATGTGGGATTTTCCCGGACCGGGGCACGAACACGTGTTCCCTGCATCGGCAGGCGGACTCTCAACCACTGCGCCACCAGGGAAGCCCAGTGATTATCTTTTGAATTTTGAATACTGTTACTATCATATGCTATATTAAGATGAATAGGACCTGAGGATATGTATTGAGGAGAAAGGAATGGATCCCTCACTAAGCTGTTGTTTTGGAGCCGCAGTTGAGCTGAGAAATGGGATTTTAGGTAGGATGCATAATCAAGCGTGAATTAATAACATGGTAGAGTGGGGTCTACAATAAAAACTCATGGCTGTCTTTCACAGCTCAAGTGCTCTGCTCTGCTCGACATCCTAGAATTAAGCACTTAAATCAGATAGCTTTAAGTTCTTGACAAAAAAACCCTTATATTTCTCTTCTAAGCCTGAATTTTTTTTTTTTTTTTGGAGCGGGAGTGGGTGGGTGGCAGTATTACAGAACTGTTCTTTTGCATGTTGTTCATATGGAATGCATTTGAACGACATTGACATTTGGGGGAAAAGATTCTGTGAGGATATGAGATAACTGTAGAACTGTTTGCTGGCTGTAGTCATATGGTAATGATATCAGCTTCGCCTGAGAAAAATGACAGCATCAAATTCCACTGATTTGCCTTGACAAAATTACATGAAATTGCAAGTATTTGTCTAGCCCATTCTGATAATAAGCATTATAGGGATAGATTTTTGTTTTTTGGAGAGCAAATAATTTGGAAGCATAGTTCATCCCCGGTATATCATTGTAGCAATAAACAAGTGTTAGAGAACACCTTGTCTTTCTTTAGGATTAGATGTTACTGAGTAGCTGACTTAACATGATGGCATATTTTCTTCACAATCTCAAATTTTAAGTGGACTATTTTATACCTCTTACTTTCAGGTCATCGACTGAGTTTATATTGTCTTTGGGAAAATAATAAAGTACTGTATATTAGTAGAAGAACATTTTATTTTTCTCCTGATGGGATTGAGGCAGTGCTTTGCCTGAACAGATGTGCCTCACATGACAAAATAAATGTGTTCCTAAAAGGTTGTGTATAAACTGAGTCATTCTCCTATTGGCTTATGGCATCTTGGCAAAGATGTTATATCGTTCTTCCAGATTGAACTTTAATTAACTTCTAACACTTTAACTTTCAGTTTCTCTTTATTCCTCCACCCTTTCCAAAAAGTGTTTCCTATTAATCTTGGTAATCGTAAAAGCACAAAAATACACAGGAAACTTCACAACTTGGAGAATCCTTTTATGCAGCTAAATAACTGCCCCTTTTTTGGTTTGTTTTTGAAGGAGGGCATTCCCATAAATGATAAACATGTTTACCTTTACTGGCAAAATTAAATTCTGTGAATGTGCATTGAACATACAATGTTCGCTGTGCTGGTGGCAGCTGGGTTGTCAAGGGTCCCCCATTCTGCCCCAAAATAACAAGATGGAATCTTGGGCATTTCTTGACGACCATCACTCTGGAAGAATCGCTCCTTCAAGCTGCTAAGAAAAGCTCAATATTCTGATACTTCATGTTTCTGCTTCCTTTCTTTCTGGAAAAATTATGAGGAACTGCAATATGGTACACACTTGTGAGCAAAATCTTTTATTCCCTGTTCCCATGTATTGGATGATCGAATACTGAAAGCACCTATCTGATCTGAAGCATGCTGTTCAATTCTTAGCATCAAGTCACATTAATTTCCGTTTTCCCTCATCTTCCATTGCACTTAGATGGTTTTCTACTAAACAGCCTATCATATGACAGAAAGACTTCAGATTATGGAGTCCTACAAATGTAGGTTTGAATTCCATCTCTCACATCTACGAGCCATATGACCTGTCTGCCTCAGTTTTCCTCATCTTTAAAATGGATTTAGTAAGCACTCTCTTTAGGGCTGTTGTAAAGATTAGTAATAATATATATTAATATACCTAGCACAGCTCATGTCACATAACTGATACACAACAAATGACAGTTTTCAGCATGGTCTTCTTGCTGGTTATCATCATAATCATCATTAGAGTGAGTTATTAATATCTCCACTTGATTTGGAGACATGTAACTTCAGAAGCCAGTACAGTGCCTGGCATAGCAGGTGCTCAATAATGATGTGTTGAAAGAATTCATAGGTAATGGACTTCTCTGGTGGTGCAGTGGTTAAGAATCAGCCTGCCAATGCAGGGGACACCGGCTCGAACCCTGGTTTGGGGAGATCCCACATGCTGCAGAGCAACTAAGCACGTGCGCCACAACTACCGGGCCTGCGCTCTAGAGCCTGTGAACCACAACTACTGAACCCACGAGCCACAACTACTGAGCCCTTGTGCCACAACTACAGAAGCCCGTGGGCCTAGAGCCCATGCTTCACAACAAGAGAAGACATTGCAGTGAGAAGCCCGCACACCGCAACGAAGAGTAGCCCTGCTCGCCGCAACTAGAGAAAGACCAAGCGCAGCAACGAAGACCCAACACAGCCAAAAATAAATTAATTAATTTTATAAAAAGAATTCATAGGTAAAATTGAGCGTGTTAATTATACATCTGTGAACTCCTGATTCCTCATGCACCACCAGGCTATGGCCACAAAATAATCCAGATTTGCTGACTCACATACCTATTCATAGCTCCCGAGTCTCCTAAGATGCTTCTTGAACAATTCTGTGAGTTCCAGGCTTGTGTCATACACGCAGAAGGAAGCTTGGTCCCAGAGGACTCCTCCTCCATTGCCATCAGGCGACGCACCAGAGCTCTGAAGCACCACACTGCATGGGAATTGACAGCAAACAACGGGCGGGTGTCTATCTCCATTTGGTATTAAATCCATTCGAGAGGTTCCCAAGCAGTATCCCCGCACCATGTTCAAATCAGCCCTCCTGTGGCCGAGGCACTGTGCGTCAGCTCCTGATAATTCCTTAGGGGGAATTCTCTTCAGGAGGCAGCTCAGTCCTCATGAACATAGGTGTGGCTCAGGTCCGCCCAGTGGCTCACCAGACATGCTGGGGTTCATCTGAACTCCTGGAGTAGATACAGCATTGGTCCAGGTCCAACTCCTGCTATAGAGCTATGTGCTGGTTGGAAACTCAACATGTTACCTTAGTCTGCAATGACAACTTGTACTCCCAGCAAAGTGTTCATTTATTGTTTTCTTCCAACATTAGTGGGTGTCTGATGGGAGAGCTGTGGTTTCCTTTTAGGAGGCTATCTGTGGAGGGCTTAGCTCCGCTGTTGAGAGGGCCTAGCACAGCTCAGCGACAACAGTTAAGTCCAAAACACATCTATCGCACTTACCACAGGGCTCAGGGACTAGGACAGCCCCAGTTTCAAGAACCCCTTCTAGGAGTTTGTAGGCAAAGCAGAGACAGCTCCTGGGCAAATGTGGCACCAGGAACTTCAGGGTTAACCCTTGGTCACCACCAGGTATTGGGAGCCAGGTGGCAGGACCTGCACAAATCAGGACTTGCCTCTTTATCAATCAAGGATCAGCTAATTACTAGAGCTCTCAGAATCCTGGAGAACCTCTAAGCCCTTGGGAGGATCTGCAGCTGCTGCTGGGAACAGGCCAGGAAGACCAGCGGCCCAGTGCAGGCCCTGCTCAAAGGGGGGAATCTGGGTCAGTGGCTAGAAGGAGAGCCTAGGAGAGGATCCGCTTTGAGGAAGCGCATTTACCAACAAATGACTGCTAAGCACTTTGGGCTGGGTCATCAAGTTCCCAGACACTGAATAATGATGAGAGAGGGCTTGGAGAGGCTAATGACTAATGGCCCCTCAACTTCCTGCTGATGCTGGCGGTTTTGCGTCATTTTGTTTTTATGTTAATTTATGCACACAGGATTAGAATGTAGCGTTATGTGGTCATTTAATTTAATTGAAGCATGGAACTTCACGGCCTGGTTTTATATTTCCCTTATAGATTTCAGTGATTTTATCTTCAGTGCTTAATCTTCCCCCCAGATCACCATCCCTAATGGCAATAATAATACATTTACACTTGCGTCACACTTCTCTTTTCTAGGAGCTCGAAGCATGTCATGGCCCATTAGCCCACAAGGGCTCTGCAAGGCAAATGCCAGGGAGGATTTTAAGCACTTTCCTTAGGTTTAACGTACATAAAAATGTGCAGCCTTTGTCACAGAGGTAAGTTTCCAGCCATTTACATTACTTTTGAATGCAATGAGAAGCTTTGCTTATGCATGAGGCTTCCACGGGGCTCTGCGTTTTTCATACCTCAAAAATACGTGACCTTTAAGCCTGACAGCACCGCTCAGAGTGCATGCAACTTGTTAGGGAGTTTTCATTGATCATCCACCTCCTTCTCTCGAAGAATGTAGTGTTTGTGTCACATTGCCTGGAAAAATTGCCAAAGGGCACAGGGAAGTGCCCACTGAGGAGCGGAGGAGGGAACACAGGGTTATCGAACTCCCCTTATAAAGCCACTAGCTTTTCTCTGGCGAATACAGATGCACCCGAGCAGCGCTCTGAGCCTGAGACTCACTGGATCTATTCATGCTCTTTCTGAAGAGCCACGCAAGCATCCACTTGGAGGCATTGGCATTCAGCACTCTTCTTTTCTAAAGGCCAAAAGAATAAGGGGAAGGCGGCAGCGAATTCTGTGGAGGCATTAACAGAGAAAGAGCAGATCACGAGCCTGATGGAGGAAGCTCTCCCCTGTGTCTGAAATAAAAGGCCATGGGAAGGGGGAAGAAAGAGGGGTGGCCATGTCACATTTGCATTTCCCTGAGGGACCAGTGGAGTAGCTGGAGTAATGGAGTAGCTCTAGCTTCTACTAGAGCATCAGAGAAAACACTGCGTGGCTCAGATCCTCAGGGGGTTGCAAGATGCTGTGCGGACATCCTGGCAGTGTCTGTGGTGGCAGAGGAAGAAGCACAGGAGCGGTGGGTCTGGGGCCATAGCCAGGGACCCACCCACAGGGCTGATGGAGAGGATTCTGTTTCAAGCCCAACTGGTAGATTGCAATTCACTTCTGCACTAACCACCCAGAAGTTAGCGCAGGTGCCGTGAGTAAAGTGCTCCGGCTATCAAGACTGACTCACTTCAGATGCCAGCCACATGTGGGGTCCCCAGGGCCCATGAACTTCTGACCAGCCAGCAGCAGATCTGGGGGTGCGGTGGCCATCGGGTTCCCAAGACCCTCCTTGGGTTCAAGAATTCATTGAAATGACTTATGGAACTCAAGAAAGTGCTATACTTATAATTACAGTTTTATTATAAAGCATACAAATCAGACCAGCCAAATGAAGAGACATATAGGACGAGGTGGGGAGAGTCCCAAAGGCAGCGGTCTGTGCTGCCTGTCCATGGAATCGAGTCGCGTAACCCTCCTGGCATATCGATGCCTTCAGCAGTCAGGAAGCTCTAGTGAGCTTCCAGTCCAGAGTTTTTATTGACATTTTGTTACCAAACCCAGGTTCGGCTGCTCACCACTCAAGCCAATAATTCGAGAGGCAAGTGTCAGTAGAAAGGAAAGGTGCTTTCATCAGAAAAGCCGGCAATCTGGGGGGATAGTGGATTCGTGTCCAGAGACCAGCTTTGAAGATTCCGCTCGGCCATGACAGCTTTTTAAAGGGAAAAACGGAGCGGGGAAGAATCTCAGTGAATCATTGAGGGAGGTTGGATTCTGCGTCATTCTCCACTGAGTGCAGACTGGCTGACACTCTTCAGATGTTATCTTGCCTGCGTGGTCTGCTTACAGGATTGCTAAGGGGACTTTTGCGGGTAGAGAGCTAGTCTTTTTTTTTTTTTTTTTTTTTTTGCGGTACGCGGGCCTCTCTCACTGCCGTGGCCTCTCCCGTTGCGGAGCACAGGCTCCAGACGCGCAGGCTCAGCGGCCATGGCTCACGGGCCCAGCCGCTCTGCAGCACGTGGGATATTCCCGGACCGGGGCACGAACCCGTGTCCCCTGCATCGGCAGGCGGACTCTCAACCACTGCGCCACCAGGGAAGCCCGCTAGTCATTTTTTTAACTGCTTCATTCTTCTTTTTAGCTAGGAAAAAAATCAACAGGTTAGACAAGGCGTGGTGTGCATTCAGGAGAGCACAAGTCAGGAGTTAGTTTCGATTGCTTAGGGATCTTATTCCTATAATTTGGGTCTTTTAAGTTAGAGGGAAACAGAAATGGGCAAACAGGAAAGGGGCAAAAGAGCTGCTTTCAATTTCACTACGTAACCATGACTGATTGAACATTGGCCGTGTGATTTTAGCCCAATCACCAGCTTCCTTCTCCCTCCACATCTCCCACCACCTCTAGGTTGGACTGGCTCAAAGTTCCAACCCTCTAAACATGTTGTGGTTCTTTCAGGTGACCAGCTCCCATCCTGAAGCTACTTATGGGCCCACCATGAGTCACCCCGTTAGCATAAACTCAGATGTAATCCAAGGGGTTCATGAAGAACAAAGACATTTCTATCACTCAGCAAATTCCAAGGGTTTTAGAAACTCCACACCAGGAATCTGGGATAAAGACCAGACAAATTATTTATTATAAGATAAGAAGTCTTCTGGATTGGGAAGTGGGGAATGTGACAGATATATTCTCACACTGAAGACTCACAGAGCCCCAGGGGAGGATGGTGAGAGTGAATCCTTGAAAATAAAGCTTTAGGTAATACTTACAGTTAGGGGCCAAGCAAAGAAAGACATTTGGCTTACTTGCGAAAATACTTGGATTCTAGTATCTTTTAGTCCTAGCACCTTTGAGACTGACTTCTGTACCACTCAGCAACTGATAAGTAGCCTTTAATTCATTCAACACTGACTAATTAACACCTGGGCCTAGATTCTCACTGTCTTTATTTGCTTAGTTTACAGTTTTTTCCATTGTTCTAAGTCCAAAGATACATTGTGTGTCCAATCAGAATTCTGGTGCGTACCTATGCTAGTGATTATGTGAATGCTTCAAATCATCCTTTTGAAGCACTTTGCTGAGTTTTTATAATCAAGGGATACTAATGCAATTGGGCATGTGATATACCACAAGGTAAGGTGTACAAAATTATGGATATATGGATTTGAGATACCTATAAGTCACATGAAGTGGGTGTGAATTTCCACCACAATTGGGTTTGCAAGAACTGTCACTTTATTTTATTTAAATTGTATTAAATTTGACTCAGAAACCCCATCTGCTGACTTGTAGAGAGTTTCATTCTTGGTCATTTTTTTCTTCACTCCTTTTTTCTCACTCCTCAGCCCCAGAGTCATTACAATAAAATATCTGGGGAGTCATTCCACCTCTGTTCCGTACTAGTCAGTGCTGATTAAGCCCACTGTCAGAGGCCATGTGAACCCTTAAATCCAGGGACTTTATGAGGGAACTGCCAATTAAAACCAACCACTGCAACTATTACAATGGACATAATAAAAATACTGACAATATCTAGTGCTGATGAAGATGTAGAACAACTGGAACTCTCATACATTGTTGGTGGAAATGTCAAATGGTACAGTTACTCTGGGAAACAATGTCGCAGTTTCTTATAAAGCTAAGTATACTCTTCTGTATGACGCATAAATCCCGCTCCTGGGTATTCACCCTAGAGAAAGGAAACATTATGCTGATACAAAAATCTGAACACGAATGTTCATAGCAGCTTTATTTGTGATAGCCAAAAGCCAAAAATAACCCAAATGTCCTTTACCAGGTGAAAGGATCCATCCATGCTGTGGAATACTACTCAGCAATAAAGCAAAATGAACTACTGACACACACACACACAAACATGGATGAATCCCAAAGATACTATGTTCAGTGAGAGGAACCCGTCTGAGAAGGATACATGCTATGTGGTTCCATTTATTTGACAGTATTGCAAAGACAAAACTCTAATAATGGAAAACGAATCAGGGGTTACCAGGGGTTTTGCATGAGGACAGGTGTGACTATAACGGGACAGCACAGTGGAGTTTTGGGGGTGATGGAGCTGTTCTGCAGCCTCATTACATGAATCTTTATATGTGTTAAACTTCATGGATCTGTACACCAAACGATAAAAGTTAATTTTACCGTGGGATAATTTTAAAAGTACAATGTAAAAAAAAAAATCAAGCCAAGGGCTTTGCTCCTTCCATACCAGGTTTGGGTACAATATTCTACAGAAACTGGGGCTCCAGTGCCTGGGGTCCAGTCTCCTTAGGCACAGAGGACATGCCCCTTAAAGAACTTGCCACCTCCTCCGGGGAACTGTAACAGAGACCGAGGACCCATCCTGCTTTACAGAGGGTTCATCCTCTCTGACATTTTTTGACCTCCTCCTCTCCATTCTCTTCCCCGTCAGGGGACATTCTTGTTTAGTATTCTCAAGACTTTCAGGAAAGCCAGAAAGAAAGGTTGTTTCAAGCACTGTCTGCTTTCAGCTCTTCAAATACCCCGGAGGCAAGAAGTACAAAAGGCCTTGACCCCTTCTAGGAAAGAGAGAGACAGGAAAACAGAGAGAATAAAACACAAAGGGTCCTCATTCTTGCTGAATTTTTTTGAACCAAAAACAAAATCCAAGTTAATACCTCAGTACATTACTCTGGCGCTCAGGCAACAGGGAGAAAATTTTGCCTCAGCCCCTGTTGTTCTGGTCACTGTAATCAACAAATTCACAAAGTTTGGAAGAGATCACAACTCATACGGGTGTGCATGAGTTTGTGTGAATTAACAAAGGGAACAAGAGGCAAGCACAGGTGAGACAGGCAGGGATGGTGACCCAAGAGCCCCATCCTGGCTGTGAAGGTGGCAGCCCAGCTAGTGGGGATGACAGGCATCAGAACATCAGGCCTGGAAGCAAAGCCTAAATCCACAACTCTGGCCTGGTGGCAGGAAGGGGGCCAGAGATTGCTCCGTGCAGACTGAGGCCAAGAACTGTCCGGAAAACAGTCCCAGAGATTCAGAGGAGGATTGAGCCAGGGCCATGGCTTAGGCTGTGCCCAAACTAGATGTCAGATGAGAAGCACAAATGAGACTGAAATCCAACCCACACTCTGCTTGCCAAGCCACGAGTCCTATATATCAATGATATATGCAATATATCAATGGCAGGACAAGTCAATGTAAAATTTTAAAGCACTTTGGAAAATTATATATACTCTTATTGAATTAGAATATTTAAGCACTAAACTTAGTCCTGAACTCTCTAAAAAACCAAAGAGAATAGAAAAATTTCATAGAGACTTTCACTCCCTAATTATTCAATGAAAGGGAATCTTTATTTTATAGGGGTAAGCTTTATACTAGAAATAAATATCACTAGATCCTATTAAGGGGAAGCGTTGAAAACATGATAGATAATGTTGTCAATTACAGCTCTGCAAAATTTGCAAAGGTGTTCTTCAAACATTTCCTGCATCAACCCTCTAAAAAAGCCAACATGAGGAACTAAGATAACATGTTCTGGATATATCACTTTCTGATTTTTTTCTGAATTAATAATAAGGTAAGATACAGAAGATTCAACACTCAAAGGGCCACTAACATGTGGAAATTTCAAAGTGTTCACAAATCTACATGCACACTAAGCCCTGCCTATGGCTCAAGTAAATAAAAGAAAAACTCAGATCATGTGGGAATCAGCAAATTATCTTTCTGCTTTAAAAAAAATACCAACACAATATCATCTACATAGTATTCCTATCCAGCCAAGAATGCATAACCTGAATCTAGTCAGACAACTCAAAATAAGGAACATTCTATTAAAAATGGAGAAGAGACTCTATTTTTCCAAAAATGTTAATATCATAAAGTACAAAGAAAGGCTGTGAAAGGTCCCAAATTAAAGAAGGCTAAAGGGACATGACAACTAAATGCCACACCTGACCCTAGCTTGGATCCTTTACAGGAATGGGGAAATATGCTATAAATGGCATTACTGGGTCAATTGAATATGGATGTAAACGAAACTTGGATATGGATATAGATTAGATAAAAATATTGTATTGATGTTAAATTTACTGAAGTTGATCATTGTACTGTGGTTATGTAAGAGAATCTCCACTATTCTTAAGAAATACACACTAAATATTTAAAGATTAAGGATTATGACGTATAGATCAATAATTTCTCTTTGGTTCATAAAAATACAATATTGAAAAATAGCAAAAAAGAGAACAAATGACAAAGTAAGTGAGCAAAAATGTTCATAAAAACAAAACAAATCTGGGTAACTAGTCCTTCATTTTCTTCTTATTCTGTAAATTTTCTGTGTTTAAAAATGTTTTCAAGTAAAATTTTTTTTTTAACAAAATATTCTTTTTAAAAAGGAGTCCTCTCCATATGATACTGTAGTGGTGGATACCTGTCATTATAAACTTGTTTGAATGTACAATACCAGGAGTGAACCCTGTTTAAACTATGGGCTTTGGACAATAATGATGTGTCGATATTGGTTCATCAATTATAACAAATGTATCACTTTGGTGGGCGATGTTGATAATGCGAGAGGCTATACATGTGCAGGGGCAGAGTTATATGGGAAACCTCTGTTCCTTCTGCTCAGAATTGTTGTGAACTTAAAACTGATCTAAAAAATAATCTATTAAAAAAAGAGTCCTAATGCTCAAAAATGTTGGGAACCACAAACTTTTGTTGATTAGAAAATGACCCACACCACTCAGCTACCAGACAGTATAGTGGCATTCAATTATGAAACTGTGGAGCCTTCCATTCTCAGATCACCAACCCACTTTTTAAAATTTTATTTTATTTTTTTGGTTGTACCATGCGGCATGTGGGATCTTAGTTCCCCAACCAGGGATCAAACCCGTGCCCCCTGCATTGGGAGCACAGAGCCTTAACCACTGGACCACCAGGGAAGCCCCACCATCCCACTTTTTTAAGGAGGTGGGTTGCTAGAATGCCTAGGGACATGGTGCCTCGGCCACAGTATTTAGAAAGATCTTTTTAGGTTCTCCATTCTTCAGAGGAAAATCTAAGCTGCTTATAAGTGTAGACTGACAGATGAAATCAGTCTTCCTTCCATGCTTTTTTCTTAAGCAATAACTCTGGGCTGACTCTTCAAAGAGTCCATGATCAATTCTGTTGAACAAAGAATATTAATGCAAGTGTCAAGAAGGTAGGTCTTGCATTTGACAATTTGATGGATTGAGAATGGCACCAGCAGGGCATCAAACTCAGATCAAACTGGAGATCATTAAACTTGGGGTGTTGGTTACCTACGTAGCAGTGACACCAGACATCTAGATACTCACTCATCAGTGCTGTCTCCTTGGCCCTTAAACACCAAGGGAACATCCAAATTGGTTTAAGAAATGTCAAACGGTATGTCCAGAGGTGAGCCCCTTACACTGTAATAGCATTGTAACCTATGACTTGCCTTTCATCACACCTTCAGAATCGTATATCTTGTCCCAAGCTAAATCTGGATCTCCCCAAAGGAGAAGTAGGTGGGGGAGAGGAAGAGGTTCTGTATTATGTTACTTCCTGAGAATTCTCTTTCATTAATCTTTGCTCCGAAGGTGCCTTTGAGTGGCTCTTGGTGCAGTGAATAATGTTCACACACAATCTTTCCTGTCATACATTTTACTCACTCCAAAGTCTGACGATAGTTTGGGAGCCGTGTCTTTTGCTATTACGGTTTCCAATTGCCTTTCTATTGTCACTTCAAAAAGTGTGGAAGCACCTGATTTATGAGAGCCTGGCTTAAAAAGTGTCATTTCCATTGCTTCCTTAGAGACAGCCTCAAGTAAGCAGAGGAGGACAATTCGGCTCGAACTTGCTTTGAGAAGATTTAAGTGTAATTTATACACTGAGTAGAGCTCTCCGCCTCATTGAAATTCTGCTTAATGCATCCTCAGAAAACACCTGCAAGATGAGAAAAACAAAGCTACTCTACGCATGACCCTATAGTTAAGGCACCAGCTGTGTGCACATGAATGCAGTCGCAAAGTAGATTCGTGTTTCTTCTTTCCCTACCCTGTCAGAACATTTGAAAATCACAAATTCAATGAACTCAGAAACAATACCACAGTTAATAATTAGGCCTGTCTCTCAAAGGTGTTTTAATCTTATTTCCTTAAGTACCTGTCTATAGTTTGTCTATGTTACACCTGATATATTTTCTCCAGTAATCTCATTTAGGGGGTATGGCTTGAAAGTCAGCAGCAAAGGACAGCAGCAAAGGACAGTTTGTGAAAAAAGTAGGTTTAATTTAATATGTGCAGGCACTGGAGTCTCTCAGAAGATGATTGGTGCCAAGAAATTTGGAAGGTCATTATGTAGAATATGGCAGCTCGGTATCTTTTTTTTTTTTTTTTTTGCGCTACGCGGGCCTCTCACTGCCGTGGCCCCTCCCGTTGCGGAGCACAGGCTCCGGACGCGCAGGCTCAGCGGCCATGGCTCACGGGCCCAGCTGCTCCGCGGCATGTGGGATCCTCCCGGACCGGGGCACGAACCTGCGTCCCCTACATCGGCAGGCGGACTCCCAACCACCGCGCCACCAGGGGAGCCCAGCTCAGTATCTTTTGAACCTTTTTAATGGGTAAGGAGGAACATTTACGCATAATGATATGGGACTTGCTGTAGCCATGTCCTCAAAGCTGTCAGTCACCTGCATGACTCTAAGACTGGTTTTGCAAATGCAGGATCACACCAAGCTGCACAAGCAGTTTGGAAGCTCCTCAAGTGGTGAGAGTTTCTTAGAGATGTTTTCTCAACCTTTAATATGCATGCAAATCACTTGGGGAGATGGTTAAAATGCAGGTTCTGATTCAGAAGCTCTGGGGTAGGACCTGAAACTCTGCATTTCTAACAAGCCCCTGGTGATGCTGATGCTTCTGGTCCATTTTCCACACTTTGAGTCGCAAGGACTTAGAAATCAGTGTTTCCCAAATTTCCTCTCTTATGTGGAAACAAGGGCTGGAACCTTGGGGTGTGTACAGTTTTCCTGGTGGAGATGTTGGTGGATGCTTGCCTTCCATATTCATTCTTACTCTTTTCTCTCAGCTACAGAGGCTTCCTTGTAAAATGTGAAGAAACTGAAGCAAGAATTCAAAGGGTTTATTTGAATCACTGGGATTATGGTCTCATGGTTTTCCTTGGTCTCAGAAATCTGATTTTTTTTGGAGGGGGGTTCTAGCTTTTAATTGAAATACAACGACAGGCAAAAAGTAATTTGGAGATGTAAACGCATCAAAACGTACATCAAGGATGACTTTTCTGTGCTCTATGATTTTGTTCTCAAATGAATAATGAGGCCAATGTGGGATTGCCAGGTTTTGCCATAATTTGGACAATTGTTTCCATGTGTGGAAGTTGAGTGAGGATCACTATTTGCTGCCTTTGTCATTCCCTTTTCATTTTTTCATTAGGGCAATGCATATTTTCAAAAGTCCAGGATTACACCACGTGGACATGTTAGGGATACTAAATTTGAAAACAACTCAGACTTTTTAGATTTTTTAAGGAATGTTTTTGCAGTTCTGGGTGTTCCTTTCTAGCCTTCTCAAGCATTTTTCATTCACTCCATTTGGAGTATAGACGTTTTCTGATAATTTCCACCAGCCAAACAGCTCATACTAAGTGGGTATGTGTACTAGCAGTGGGGTTGGGAGAGGGCACGGGTGGTCAAAGTCTGGGACAGTGGAACTCTGAAGGGTCAACATCAAAGTCACAATGTCTTGGCAACAAACCAACACTGACATATCTGCACAATACTTTGCCATTTGTAAAGTTCCTTATTGTGTATTTTGATCCTGAGAGTAAAATACAAAGGTTAAAAATGGCAGCCCCCCTCTCTTTACTGGTTCAATTCTAGTATAACAAAGGATGTTCAGTGTTACCAGAGACTATAAAGTCCTGCAACTTGAGAAAATACCCATTAGAGCTAAGCCAGCTAATCTTACTCTCACAAAGATGAGTTTATTAAACTTGTCTGTGTAGCACTGATTTACCTTGGGCCAGTACAAAAGCCTCCTCTTCTCCCTGGATATTAATTAATAGGAATAACAGCTAACATTCACTGAAAGTTTTCCATGAACCAGAAGCTGTTCGTGTTTGATATAACCCATTCCTCACACCACCATATGTGCTGAATGTTGCTAACAGCCCCATCTCACCCGTGAGGAATTTGAGACCTAAATAAGCTACCCACTTGGCTAGTAACTAGTGAAATCAAGGTTTAAATATAGGCAGACTCACTGCAGAGGCTGTGTTCTTAACCAGGAGGCTAAATTATCTTCACTTTGGAAGGAAGGTTGAGACTTCCTGGCAACAAACAAAGGGTATGACTGACTCTTGCTTAAGACTGTGATTTTCACCATAGCCTATCCTCCTGGAGGCTCTGATCCCTTAGAGTATCACTGTGTCTAGAGCTCAGCTTGACAACATCTGAATGCACTCAGCTGATGCCTTGGCTACCTCAGAGTACTTTTGGGGCTTTTGAGGGGGTTTTATTCCTTCTTGTTTTCTGGAAGGAAAATATCCCAGATTCTTTAAAAGGAAAAGTACCCACGTAAAACCCGTTGGCCAGTATTCATTCATTCATTCATTCATTTTCCATCACAACTTCCACTGTCACCCATTGACTCCAACATTGCAAGAGCTAATGGTTCCTTCCCAGGTCTCATCTTGCTTGATCTCATCATTTGTGTTGCGGATCACCCCCTCCTCCTTGAAACACTTCTTTAATTGCCTTCCAGGAAACCACACTTCTTTCCTGGTCTTCCTCCTATCTTAGGCTGCTCTGTTTCAGTCTCTGCTACGGGTTCTTTTTATCTCCCTGACCCCTAAAATCAGAGTGCCCCAGGGCTTAGTCTACAGACCTCTTCTTTCTTCAATTATGCCCTTGGAGAGCTCAGCCAATCTCAAGGCTGAGTACACTTAGATTTATGTCTCCAGCCTATACCTCTCCCTTGGCTGCCTAACCTGTCCATCAACAGCCCGCATGATTTTCCCTCTGAGTCTCTCTTAACATTTTCCTGTCTCCTAAATGGCAACTCTATATTCTTCTAGTTCTTTAGGTAAATCTTTGTAATCATTCTCTTTTCTTCACTCCTTTCATATCTATCACAGGACCTCTACGTTCAATATATATCTTAAATACCTGTTGACTCTACCTTCAAAATATGTGCAAATGCCACCACTCCTTACCATTTCCATGGTTACCGTCCTGGTCCAAGTCTCTCTCCTTTATCAGAAGAATGTCCCCTCCACCCTTGCCCCACCACAGTCAATTCTGAACATAGCAGTTGGAATGATCTTCTGTAAATGTAAGTCAGATCATTCTGCTATCTCCTCAAAACCTGCCAGTAGCTTCCCGTTTCAATCAGAGGAAAGGCCCAAACTCTTTCAATGGCCTCCAAGGACCTACACAGTTGCACTCCTCCAGTACATTTCTGAAGTCATTTTCCACCACTTTCCCCCTTACTTGCTGGTGCCTTAGCCACAGCAGCCCCCTAACTGTTCCTGGCACCTGCCAGGCGCTCTCCCATAGGGTCTTGAATAATCTTCCACTAGATATCGTCAATGCTCACTTACCTCCTTTAGGCTTTGGCTTAAATGTTACTTTCTCAACGTGGCCTTCTATTTCAGTTACTTTTATGGCATAACAAACAACCTCAAAACTTGGTGATTAAATAACCACTGTTTTATTATGCTCAAGGATTCTGTGCACCAGGAATTCAGAACGAGCACAGTGAAGATGGCCTTTCTCGGTCCACAGTGACTGGACCTTCAAGTCTGAGTGTGACATGACAGCTGGGAGTTGGAGGCTCACCCACTCACATGTCTGGCAGTTAATGTTGCCCGTCAGCTAGTACCTCATTCAGAACACCTGTGAATGGTATATCTGTGTGGCTCACTGGGCTTCCTTATAGTTTGCTGACTGAGTTCCAAGAGTGGGTATCCCAAAGAGATGCCGTATCACCTTTTATGATCTAGTCTCAGAAGTAACACAGTATCCCTTTCAAAATAGTCACAGACACACCTAGGTTCAAGAGGAGGAACACAGACTCCCACTTTTCTGATGGAAGGACTAACAAAGTTACATTGGAAGGAAAGCATATGGGATGGGAGATACTGTGTTACCCATCTTTAGAAAATGCAAGCTGGCACACTCGCCCTGTTCACTCTGTTTTAAATTGCAACCATTCTCTGCCCCCTGGCTCCTCCGCCTGGAAATTTTCTATCCCCCTCCCTTTTTTTTTTCCCATTCCATTGGTATTAGTTTCCTATTGTTGCTGTAATAAATTACCCCGGATTTAGTGGCTTAAAACAACACAAGTTTATTCTCTTACAGTTCTGGAGGTCAGAAGTCTGAAGTCAGTTTCACAGAGCTGCAAATTAAGGTAGGCGGAGCTGCATTCCTTCTGGAAGCTCTAGGGAAGAATTTCTGCCCTAACCTTTCCCAGCTTCTACTGGCTGCCTGCATTCCTTGGCTTGTTGCCCCACATCACCTTGACCTCTGCTTCCATCACCACATCTCCTTCTCTCTGATTCTCCTGCTTCTTTCTTTTTTTTTTTACATCTTTATTGGAGTATAATTGCTTTACAATGGTGTGTTAGTTTCTGCTTTATAACAAAGTGAATCAGTTATACATATACATATGTCCCCATATCTCTTCCCTCTTGCGTCTCCCTCCCTCCCACCCTCCCTATCCCACCCCTCCAGGCGGTCACGAAGCACCGAGCTGATCTCCCTGTGCTATGCAGCTGCTTCCCACTAGCTATCTACCTTACGTTTGGTAGTGTATATATGTCCATGCCTCTCTCTCACTTTGTCACAGCTCACCCTTCCCCCTCCCCATATCCTCAAGTCCATTCTCTAGTAGGTCTGTGTCTTTATTCCTGTCCTGCCCCTACTGCTTCTTTCTTATGAGGAAACCTGTAGTTACACTGGGCCCACTTGGATAATCCAGGATACTTTCCCACTTCAAGATCCTTAATTTAGTTATATCTGCAAAGTTTCTTTTGCCATATAAGGTAACTATCCACAGGTTCCAGAGGTAAGGATGTGGACATCTTTGGGGTCTATTGTTCGGCCTACCAGAACACTTATCACCATTTAACTCACTATATAGTCTGTGTATTTATTTATGTACTGTTTACTAGAATATAGTCTTCATTGCATCAGAGAAAAGATTTTTCCATTTTGTTTTCTGCTGTATCCCATGAGACTAGAACAGTCCCTGGCACATGTTAGGAACTCAGTATACATTTGTGAAATGAGTTATTTGCTTGTCAAATGGATGGTTCCCCAAATTTTATTGCATGCTTACATTATGCCAGATAAAAAGCCTAAAGTGAAGCCTGTTGACACTTTTGTTTTCTGAGAGTTCTCAATACCTTGTGTCCATAAAGAAAGCCTCATGTATGGTTGATCAAGGTAAAAAGTCAGGGGTCTAGCACAAAACCACAATAAAATGATAATTTTTTCATTTCTTTCTGAACGTTATGCAAAAAAGTTATTGTCTCCACAACAAGCATGCAGCCTGAGTCTCTGTGATGGCCCCACTTCAGTCACTTGTCCTATATAAAAAGGGAAGACCTGGGGGGTAGAGGGAGATTCAGACCCTTGGTCTTAATTACCATTCACAGGGTTTGGGCCCTGCTATTCATTTAGCTTTTAATTGGACTATCTGTCCCACGGCCATGCTTAGAGTTTTGTTTCCATAACATTCCATGATATTTCTTCAGACAGTACACAAATAAAAAGGGTTTGTATTTTAACTTTGAATTTCCTGATTCTTTCTGGATCAAGCCAGATGTGTGGAAATGTCTGTGTTTGTGTGTGTGTGTGTGTGTGTGTGTATTTAAACACTAATCCATATGCTTGCACGGATGTGAATTCTACGACCTTCTGTTCTTTCTTTTGCTTGATGACTTGTACACACAACCTCATAAGGCAAATCTCATAATTAAGTTGAATCTGGTTCAATCATGAATTTTTCAAAAGATTATAATCATCATGGTTTCCATGTCCGTTTAAGAAACAATGTAGTCACATATGTCCACAAAGGAACCTCATAGAATACTGCCCTTATCAATTTGGTTTCGGAACATGTGCCAAATTGGACTTATTTGTATTCATTTCAGATGTAATGACTTAGCCTGTTACTAAACATCACATAGAACACAGAATCTCAAAACAAAATAAAATAAAAAGAAACAGATACTCTTTTCTGTGGTAATTAGAGTTGGAGAACCTAGGAGCAAGGGAGTAAAGAGTAATTAAGAGCCTCAGTTTTCTCAGTTGTGAAACGGGAACACCTAAAGCTTCCTGAACAGCTTACCTCACCTCTATAAACTTGAATTCCTTATCTATAAAATCGAGATGATAATACTATCTACCTCACAGGGAGTTGGGAGGATGAAATTAATTTCAGATGTAAAGTGCTTCTTTAAATGCCTGGTGCCTAGTAAACATTCAATAAATTTTAACCCGTTATTATTATCTACTCACAGCATTAGTAAAGTCTAGACATTTGATTTATGTTAACTAATTGGTAGCTATGACTTTTGCGAGCAGAAAGGACTCCTCTGGCTGAAAGCCTAAAGGACCACCTATATAGTGAGATTTCAGAAGCACTAAGAATGTTCTGCTCTTAGAAGGTTCTCTTCCTCCTTGAAATAAAGCCTGTTGTTTCTCCAATAAAGCATAATTTATCTGACTTAAATGTTAAAATGAAAATACTCCTAGGAGAAATATTACTTTAAGCATCATTAGCTATTTACACTTCAGAATGAGTGAGTTTTGTGTCTTATTCTGAGAAATTTCCCCAGAGGTAGAGAGAAACAACATGAGACAATTGGCAGCCGGGAAAACAACTTCACCTGCTCCACAATTACAAATAACTTATATGGACATCAAATTTAATGACGTACATAAGGTTTTAGTCTCAGCACATATCCCACGACTGCCTTGGAACACCCTAATTTGGTCATTAGACCTCAGAGATATTACAAATATAGACAAAAAATCCTTTTTATTGAACTTGATTATGTAAGGAATGGCACCAAAAACGGAGGAGAGCTTAAACAAGCTTTATTTGGGAACGCTCCCGGGCGAGGTTCACTGGTCCGAGAGAAAGGGGCCAGAGAAGTCGCGCCCGGGTGTGGGCACGAACAAAATGTATAGGGGTGGACGCAGGGGAGGCGTTTGCTGTGTGAGGCAGCTCTTTTTTGGTAAATCTCTCGGGTGTTGTGGCAACGTCAGGTGTCGGTTGCATCAGCCTCAGAGCCGCTGGTTCCGCCCCTCGGGGAGCGGGAAGACCGGGGCCGAGTGGGAAGTCCCGGGCCTGCAATGTCAGGTGTCGGTTGCATCAGCCACTTTGGCGGGGGTTCCGTCTGGCTCCCTGGGCCCTTCCCCGGACTGCTGGCCTTACAGATTAGACATCAAAATTATTTTGGAAATGTTAAACGCTTTTCGAAGGAGAGTTACCACTGTTTCTGGAGGGCATTTATTTGTTGTAAACTTCATGGTCAGGACTAAAACTTAGGAAAAACTATAGCTGCTGTCCCTCGTTCCTGTTTTTCCCCCTCTCCTGACCTTGTCAGGCGCTCAAGATCCACCATGTCCCCCACAAGGCGCCCCGAGCCAGGCCTCGGTCTGCCAATGGCTTTACTGGCAGAAGCAGAAACATGGCCTAAAAGCTGCATGGTACAGTTAGGTAGATTATCTATTGAGGAGGCAGTGAATATTTTCACTCAGCTGGTAAGGACTGAGGCTCTCATCACGGCTCTTTCACAAATGATCTAATCCTAGCAAATCGTTTCCATTCTTTTGGCCTTGGTTTCCCTATCAGTGAAATGAGGATTGGATAAGATAATTTGTAACACAAATCCGCTAGTTCTAAGATTCTAAGATTAGTCCTTGACAGTTTTGTGCTTAACTAAATGCCAGATGTCATTAGCTCCTAGGATTTCATGCCCAACTGAAACGCAAGCTCCTTTAAATCAGGCCACCAGTGCCCCCAAGCCCTTGGGACAACCTGTCTCTCGTTGCCTACACAGCAAAGAAGTTGGTCCCCAATGAGTCCATACTCTCCTTTTCTCCCCCAGGATCGTCCAGGTAGACAACTCTGGAATCTCAAGCTTCATTTAAACAAGTTAGATAAATTTTCTGAGCATTAATTTCTTCTTTCACAAAATGAGAACGTAATACCCATCTTATTGGGCTTGTGGTGAGAATTAGTTTATGTAATATATATAAGCTACCTAACACAGTGCATGGCATCTATTGGGAACTGTCTCTTCCTTTCAACTTCACTGCCCTGTGCTTTTAAAATTCTGACTCTTCCTCCACATTACATGAAAGGAAATAATTTGGTGAGACTGAAACTCATTTATAGTGGATAATGGTTCCCCCAGGCTCCTGTGGGGGTCAGTCTTTTATCTCTGACTGTGGAAGGCTTTGACTATTCTAAAAAGGGTCCCAAGCATCTGGGGTGCAGGTGGGAATTAGGGTTCACTTGCTCGTCTGGGACCTCTCTCTGATTCTGAGCTAAGACTTCCTCAAAATCAGCTACTGAGAGATCAGCCAGGATGGCGGAGTAGAAAGACCCTGAGCTCACCTCCCCTCAGGGGTACACCAAAATCACAACTATCTGCAGAAGAAGACCAGAACCTACCAGAAAAGATCTTCTACAACTAAAGACATAAAGAAAATCAGTTCCTAAGTCCACTTGAGTTTTTTCCTAGGAAGCCAGAGAGCTGAGTAAGCCAGAGACAGAAGGAATAGCAAATCTCCACCAGTTCCACGTGCCAAAAACGACAACTGTCTGGGCTCCCTGGGGAAGCAGTGGCAACTGCTGGAGATTCTGGCCTGGGAACCGGTGGTGTGAAGGATGACGCGCTGGCACGGACGGTTGTTTGCATGGATTCCTCCACCCCCTCCAGCTGGCCACACAAGTTCGAGTGAGGAACAGGTGGAAAGAAGAGGATGAAGAGCCAGGAGCAGCTGGACTCTTGCACGGATCCCACAGAAGAGGCTGCTCCAAGATCTGACCACATGGGCCCAATTCGGGGAACCTAGCCCCAGATCATTAGCATGGGACTCACGCCCCATTGCCTGTTGCCTTCAAAGGGTGGTCCAAACCCTTTTCAAGGTGTCCAGGGCCCTTCCCAGCATAGTAGCTGTCCAGCTTCATCTCCCACATCTTCCCCCACACCAGCTCCTCACTGCCTCCTGGGTGGCCTTCGTGTCTCCGTGCCCCCTCAGTCAGGGTGGGAGGCCCTTCTTTCCTTTTCTTTTTTTTTTAAAAATAAATTTATTTTATTCATTGATTTTTGGCTGCATGGGCTCTTCATTGCTGCACGTGGGCTTCAGTAGTTGTGGCATGTGGGCTCAGTAGCTTTGGCTCACAGGCTCTAGAGCACAGGCTCAGTGGTTATGGCGCACGGGCTTAGTTGCCCCGCAGCATGTGGGATCTTCCCGGACCAGGGCTCAAACCCCTGTCCCCTGCATTGGCAGGAAGATTCTTAACCACTGCACCACCAGGGAAATCCCCCTTCTTTCCTTTTCTATATTGAAAACCCTGACACCAAGTTCCATCCTGGTCTTACCTTCTTTGCATAGGTCTTCCAATCTCTGCCCTGTGTCCCCACAGCATTCCCACCTCCACTATGACTCTTCACAGGTATGTCGTGGCTATCTCCTTACGTGGCTTGTTCTTCCATTAGGATGCGGCCTACTTGAGAACAGTGACCTTGCTTGATTCACCCTTATCTCCAGCCCCAACCCTGTGCTGGCACAGGGCAGATGCTCAACAAATATGTCTTAAATGGCTATTGAGCCCCAGTTGCAAGAGAACTACAAAAAAAGAGACCGCGGTCTTCCCACTGTGTGGTCCTGAATATGGCTACGGGGACCAAGTGACTCACAGCATCAAGAATTCAATCAGCACCAACACAGAGCAGAGTTTATGAGAAGATGAACCAAACAAAGATAAAAACTAGAAATTTGACTCATCTGTTTAAAAATTATACTCATTTTAATCACTTTCTCCCATACTGCAAGTAGTTTTTCTTTGCCTCTTCTGAAAATCCTCCTATTGTGATAGCAGAACCGTGTGCTCAGCTTCCAAGGAGCCTTGTGGGGCCTTTCACCCCCTTCCTCCTTACCTCTCTAATCCTAGAGAAGCAGCTGAGAGAAAAAAAATGACTGATCATGTGCTGATGGATTTAGAACTCTGTCACAAAATGGACATCAGAGCAGCTAGCTGAGGGTAATTTTTCTTTAAGAAAAAAGCTCTGTAATGTATGAAACATGCAATAGCATTTTCTAGATTCTCTATCCATTTCCTCCACCCAAGGAGGAATTCCAAATCTAATTATAGGCATTTATGGGGACTGCTTTCATTTATGCGTAATTACCGCGTAGGACAATAACTATTATGTATACCACTATGTGTCAGACTAACTTTGCTATAAGTTTTATTGGATTATCACATTAAGCTCTACAAAAGCACACTCAGAGCGGTTAAGCCAGTTTGTCCACTCTGCATGGCTGACCACATGTAGAAGATACTTATCTACCCACATCTTAGAAAAACTGGTCAGAGATTTGGTGAGAGTTGTTTCTGAGACCTCTTTTGCACTCTTCGCAACTCCTAGCCATGTGCCGCATGACTGCCTTAGAAGATTTCATAAATATCTGTGAGAACAGTCTACTGACTGAGAGAATGTGGAATTTAGTAGAAAACACTGGGAGTGTGCAGAACACGCAGGGGCCAAGAAGTCCTTGGAAGACTCCCCAGGACTTCTAATCTGGCAGGAAGATCCAATGTATTTTTAAAGGGGTCTTTGGAATAATTATTTAAAGAGAAGTGTGACTTTTAATTTTTTGTTACCATTGGACCTTTCAGACACTGCTAAAATAACAGCTCCGCCACTAGCACCTTAGGTCTGAAGTGGGAGTGAATTTCCTAATATGAGGAGGGGAGGGGCAGAGCAGGGCAATGGAAAAGGGCTGGGATGAGAGTCGGTCCCAGTTCTGTCACTAGCTGGGGATTTGGGGCACATTCCCTCTGGGCTCCCTGCTCTGTAAGATGCACTTGATTAGCCTTAAGCTGATTGTCTCCAGGGAGCACAAGAGCAGGGAAGGGGACCACGGCTGTGCATGTCATGGGATCGGCACTATGAAGGATTGGGTGATTAGGTGGTGCTGGCATTACCGTTCATGCATCGCCCACTCCACAGCTATGTGTGGAGCAGAGGTTTGCTGAGGGATGGAGAGATGGGACAGAGTCCTAAAAGCCACAAGGAAGATTCACTGATCTGAAAGTTACCCCACGTTTGCCAAGTTCTGTGCCGCCTGTCCTGCCCCCACCCCGCCCCACCCCAAAACACACACACACACACACACACACACACACACACACACACACACACAGCCCTTCCAGGCCTTTGGGGGCTTCTCTCTCAGAGATATCCCTTCTTGATTTGTGCTGTAAATTATTGTCCAGTCTGACATCAAAGAAAACCAAGGAAGGAGAACTTGTAAAATCACCCTGTTTGGATAGACTTGGAAGAGGGCATAGAAGCAATACAGTGTGGCTGATGGACTAACTGGATAGTCCTGAAATGGGAACTGACCCCACCCTCACCCCCCCACCCGCCAGTTACATGGAGGACGCATTCCTGAAGAGCACTGTGTTAACTGGAAACTAAGAACCAGAGGAACTAAATCTGTGGAAGCTGAGGAAGGATGGTGGCAACCACAGAGCACAAGCTCAGATCTCCCTTCCCAGGAGAACCTGCCCAAGGCCAGGAGCTGACTGATGGCCTCCAAGGATGTGCAGTGCCGGCTGCTCACTTCCTAGGCATCTCCCAGCCAGTGACCAATCAGGGCAGGGAGACCAGGTCTGGCTGTTACCGCCAATGCCAACATGAGAGGCAACCTTTGCTCTGGATGGAGCTCCCCACTGGATGAGCCCAAATTTCTCAGTGTTACCCTGCTGCTAAGAATCTTCCTGCCCAACCTCCCTCCACCCCCTGCCCCTGCATGGACATCAGACCTGCCTCGTGGTCTGAAGGCCCTCCCTGCCTGCTCTAGTTCCCTCTCCCGTGCACCTTTCAACAGGCATTTCCCCCAGATTGCTCACGCTTCTAATTCTGTTTTGATGTCTGCTTCCCAGAGGACCCAAACTGACAGCAGGTATATGCCCAAGAGAGGAGAAATTTATTGTATCTTTAAAAGCTTATTTTGAATCAAAATACAGGTTCATAATAATTTACTCACAATTTAAAATCCAAAAATCTCTGAAAACGCCAAAACTTGATCTGACCTTCTCTGAGGCTATTTGTAGCCTGTAGTTACTCCACTTGAGTCATACATTTTATTACAGAATCATTAAGGTGCTTGGTTATGGGGTGCTGCCTCAGACTCTCCTGGGCATGTGATAAAATACACAGCATACGCTTCATAGTTCTTCTCTAAAATCTAAAAAAATCTGAATTATGAAAAATATCTGACTCCAAGAATTTTGGAAAAGAGGCCATAGACCTGTGCTCTACAAAAAGTAAAGTCTTCTTGAAGCAGCTGGTCTCTCAAAGAGGCTTTCATTAACCTTGCCTCCCGGTCTTGGAATTTTGTGTGAACATTCCAAGCCCTCTCATCTTGAATCTGGGTGCTTTACCAATAGCATGGGGCTGTTCTGAGTCTAAGCCTTACAAAATCCTAGCAGCTTCCACTTTTGTATTTAAAAAAAACCTGATCCACCAAGAAATTTGGCGCCCTGATGAACAGACCGCATGGAGAAGCTAAGTGAAGGGGAGGAGTCCTGAGATCACTTGAGGAGAAGGAGAGATCTGGCCATCGCAGTGCCCCATCTGCATCCATCCTTCTGGCTCTCACCCCGGAGCCTCGAATGTTCCAGCTCCTGTCCGCTGATAGTGGCAGGAGAGACCCTAAGTGGGACCAACAGGAGAACCATCTAGCTGAGCTCCAGTCAGCTCACAGACTTGTGAGAAACAGTAAGTCATTGTTGTTTTGAGTCCCTAAGTTTTGTGGCAGTTGTCACAAGGCAGAAGATGACACACACTGTACTAAAACCTTTGCTCACGTATGAGTGAGAGGTCACAGAATGAGAAGGGACTGAGAAAAGCTAGAATGGCACCAAAGTTATGTTAACAAAAATTATTATTAACCAAAGCTAATGTCAACAGTTTCTACTAACTAAATGCCTAGCATCTGCCTGCTACTGTAATTATATTACCCCAGAGCAGTAGGCTTTATTACCTCCATTTTACAGAGAAGGAAACTGATGTGAAGAGGGGCTCTGCAATGCGTCAAAGGTTTTTCAGCTAGTATGTGGTAGAGCTAAGCTTCACACCCAGAAATTTCCTTCAAGACTGACCCTGGCCACCTCCCAGCTATTTTGGCCCCAGTGGAAATTAATCTCCTTAATGGTGGACACAGGTCATCTCTGCCATCCTGCGTCCAATCATCCTGGAACTGCACCCCCAAATTCCCTCTGCATGTGCTTTGGGTGGAGCTCTGCCCCATGATCTTGGCTTCAGCCCATTAGCACATCCCATTCCCCAGAGCGCTGTTCAGGCTGGAGCAGGGACAATGAAATTTGCTGGGGAAAATCCTCTCCCCTCTCCACACTGGACTTGATAGAATGCAACATGTCCACTATACCTGCTCTTCAGCCTCATCAAGGTCTCCACAGGCTTTTTACTCCCAAACCTATCGCACCCTTGCTATTTCCCTGAGCACAGCCTTAGCCCCTTGCCTTACACCCTCCCCCGACCTTCTCTCTTTTTTTTTTTTTTTTTGCGGTACGCGGGCCTCTCACTGTTGTGGCCTCTCCCGTTGCGGAGCACAGGCTCCGGACGCGCAGGCACAGCGGCCATGGCTCACGGGCCTAGCCGCTCCGCGGCATGTGGGATCTTCCCGGACCAGGGCACGAACCCGTGTCCCCTGCATCGGCAGGCAGACTCTCAACCACTGCGCCACCAAGGAAGCCCCCGACCTTCTCTGTTTGTCCAATTATTTTTCATCTTCAAGGTTCAGTTCATGTCTCCTCCTGATCTGGCCTGACCTTGTCCCACCCCAACCCCTCACCCCAGGGCCTGAGTTTGTGCTTCTGTGGTCCCTGTACATACTCATGTTACATCACTGATCTTATCACAGTATCACCTCTGCTACCTGCCTGTCTTCCCCACTATTCTACAAATTCCTCAGGGCAGGCAGCACGCCCTAACCATCTTCATATCCTAATCACCTGGCATGATCCTCAGTTTGTAGATGGTAACATAAATTAGATGAATGGGTGAATGACTGCACGGCTATCACGACCTTCTTAGTGTAATTGTCCTGTGGCATTTAATCGCAGCAAATAACTGATGAAAACCTCAAGTTCTGCTTTTGGCTTTCCAGGTGCTCCAGGTTGTTGGGAGTTGGCATTGGTACATGTGAGAGTTGAAATATTGGTTACTTTGAGGGACTGGGAGATAATAAATAACACCTTCTTCTTCCAGTCAACTGAGAGCTAAGACTTAAGAACATTAAGAGTCAAATGTTAGTTTTATTACAATTAAAACCAATTGGAGAACATGCCTTTAATCTGGTGGCCAAGCTGGGCTTTCAAATACTCCCTCTCAAAGAGAGAGTTTGGGTCTGCAGAGCAAACCATTCAATGAGGATTGCTGCGTCCCTTCATGACAGAGAGAGAAGGACCCTTCAGTGTTTTAATAACTTCTATCCACACATTCGGGGAGCATGACCAATAGGTGTTAATTCCTTGCAAACTCACTCAATCACATAACTACCCCTCCTCTCATGTGGAAGAGTGAAAAGGGGCCCAGGGGAGAGACCAGGAGTATTATTTAGAGGAAGTAATACTTCCTCTGGAAACAGAGAGACAGGGACAGGTGGAAGGACTTTATGTGGAAGGACATGCAGAGATCCAGAACTTTGGAGCCCAGGAAGCTGGTGGGATAGCCCTGGAGAAATATTGGGTTGGCCAAAAAGTGCGTTCGGGTTTTTCAAAAACCCGAACGCACTTTTTGGCCAACCCAATACAAATGGGCAGGTTTCTTTGATAGCTGGAAGGAACAACCAGAACAGCCAGTGAAACTGCGATCGTGAAGTGCCAATAGGAGCGCTTGAAAACACTGCTTAGGAATTTTAAAACCCTGCATTTTACCCACTCAGACAATAATATTTGTGACATGTAGAATAACAAGCCTCTTTGCTAACGTATCCAATGACATTTCTGAAACATGAACAATTACAGCGTTCTCTAGTTTACTTGGATATGTGGTAATTTCTCGGTTTTAATGGAAAATGCTGAAATGTTATATTACAATGTTCAGGCTAAAATAGATGAGGTTTTTTTTTACGTTGTTTAGAAAACTTGAGGGAAAAGTGCACCCCTGGCTCCCTTCCTATTATGGATTCAAAGGCACGTAGTTGACTGATTTTTCATATTTCAGGCTCAATTTTGTTCTTAGGTTATAAACGGGAGACAAAGTTGAGCTATATTTAAGTGGCTCTGGAGATCTGGATTTAAGTGTCCATGTGGCCAAGTCATCCAATCTCCTTCTAACTCAGTACCCTCACCCCCCATCCGTAAAATGGGGATATTATCATGTCTACATCCCTGGGCTGAAATAAGAATTAAATGGGACAAAGTGCACAGAAATCTGCAGTTCCATGCCAGGCGTTGAACTAGGTGCTGATAAATGTTTTTAAAAGTAGTCAGCAGGTCATCCCATGATGAGTGTAATGTTACCACACCCCCGGCTGCCAGAGGACACTGGGGAAATTGGATTTTCACGCTGCTGAAATTTGCGCCCTTGTGCAGCTTGTCCCATAAACACAGAACAACTGCTAGAGTTGGATTACAGAAACACCAAGGTTGACTCTTGGAAAGAATAGGGAAAAAAATAAAATATTTCAAAGGACTTTCTCTAGGTCCCATGCTAAGGGCATGGAGATGGGCATTGTAGGGGGACTCAGGCCATAGGAATGGGGGGAAGGGAAGGGAAGTCTTTTCCTGTAGTGTATATGTATTGATAGTTAGCAAGTAGCTTCACAATGTAAGAAGTCATTCATTCCAGCCTGAACACTCAGCATTTTCCATTCAATATTCAAGTGTGCCTATTCAAGTATGGCAAGAGCTACAAGTATAATTTAGGCTGCCGGATCTGTGCTGCACAGACCAAGTGACAAGAACACCAGCTCAGAAGAAAAGATGTGAAGGAATGGTCACTGCCCTTCTGAAAGTTTTCTGTAACCGTTTGTTTACAATTCAGTCTTTCCCCAGTTGGAATTTTGGACAACGAACAGAGAGAAAACTAGATCACATGACAGAGGCACGTTTCCCTAGCAAGCTATTGTAATTCTTGTATCAAAGCACAATCAACATGATGCAGGCAAGGTTTTATTTAAAGAAAGGATGCTGATATATACCTATCTTCAAATTGACACTCGAATTTTTAATTTCCTAATATGACTATGCAAAATGGGACTTGCAGAATTAACCTGGTCACGAATATTATTAAAACTATGTACAAGATTTTAAGCTCCTTGAGAGCAAGACATATTTTTTAACCATTACACCCTCCTTAACAACTATCTACAATGACCTAATAGAATCTCAATACATATTGAATTAATATAAGCAAATTAAATAGGGTTTTAAATATAATATTTCAGGATTTAAATATTAAATATATTTAACTTGCAAATATAATATTTTCCATATTTTTCTGCATCCAGTGAGAGAAAATGAGATGTAATAACACACATGGCATTAGGAGCAGCTTAGTTTCCTTTTGAAGAAGTATAATTTTTAAACAGTAAATGCTGTCTGCCTATATGGCTGCTTCCTGAGAATGAGTCTGACGCAACCCGTGTGGGTGGTTAACTGATTCAGGTCTCTGGAGTATTGTTTCGTGGGTTGTAGGAGTGCTCCGAATTTCACAATACTGCATCCAGCATCTCAGCCCTGCTCTTTATTGCCCATTCCCCTTGCCTTTCCCTGGCTTTCCTAAATATGGCAAGGATTTTACTGTTGTGTAGATAAATGGTTTCTGATTAGAAAGGACAATGCAGCTTATAAAAGGTGATCAAAATATTACTTCGAATAAAACAGTTTTAGACGAAAAAAGAAAGCACCAATAACTTCTCCTCTTCGCTTGCCTTCAAAAGCGTCAGAAAGAAAGACAGTTATTCTAACAGGAAAAATGCTCCATTCCGCCAATAGTACAGGGTTTACTGTCTCATGTCACAAAAGAGAATAATTATACTCTACCACCTTGTTTTTCTTCCAGATAGACTGGGACCAGAGCTACACAGCTCAGCTCAGGAAAACTCTGAAATGAAGGGTATGGGACGTGGGTCACCTGGGATCAGAACTGGGCTGAGATGTTTTACTAAAAAGTTATGTCTCCTTCTGTTTAATTTCCTCCCAGGATTTATGACGGCAGAGCCACTATAAAGTTTTATCTCCCGGGGCATTCTCTGAAACAGTCCAGGCACCAGTGTACAGAGAATTGCCTCTAGGTTTTGTTTGCCACAGCTTCAACTTGAACTCTCTGCTTTTGCTGTGGTTCACTGCTAGTGCCTCGCCCTTTTGTCACAATGACCCAAAGTCGGAGATTGATAGCCTGAGCTTCACTGAGCCAACACAGTTTCCCAAGGAAATTTAACTAAAGAAAAATGAATACCTTCTTCTAAGCATGTGTCTCGGAAAGCCCCTGAATGATTTCTGTAGGACACAGACAATAGGAGAAAATCCAAGAAGCCAGTAGGAGACAAGTAGATGGGATCAACGCAGAACAGCTAAAATGAGACTGAGAACAATACGGTGCTTTGATTGATAAGGTGATTTAAAAATTAAAAGGGGGGAGTCTATCTGTGAGCTGAATGCCAGTTACCAGAGATTGATGGATGGCATGAGTTTTCCTTTCTTTGTGGCATTTTTCAGATAAAGATGTGTTTTCTTTTAAAGCAGATCTTTATAAGACAGTTGCTTGACTAGAAGGAGGATGTGTGTGTGTGTGTGTGTGTGCACATGTGTGCATGCGTGCATGCAGCATTTTAGAGCAGGGCTCTATGCCTAGAAGGCAGGACTGCTCCATAGCTCTGCAAACTGTCTGTACTTTCCATAGCTGTGCATAGAAACGGACTTTAAAAACATCCCTCCTGGATGAGCCTTCATTTCCAATTGTGTCTATGCACCGTGTGGTAGCCGGCGTGATTAAGGAAAAAGTGATTGTGTGAACCTCCAAATCCATCTGTCAAGTCATTGGCATTGAAGAGCCTCGCTGAAAAATTAGCCTTCTCCTTCCCCCAGCTTGTGTTTTCCCATCCTCAAGACAATACAGGAAGCTCTTAGCTGGGAGAGAAGGGAACAAAGGGGCAAGGAATTCAATAAAATAGAGATTCTAGGCGAAATGAAATATTGTTTCCCCGTCTGTATTGCTTTCTTTCTCTCCAATCCGCCAGAGCATTAACCACTTGTCTGCTGTGTTATAAGGCAGGATTATTTCTAGGATTTGCCTGCAGAAAACTAAAGTCTCTGAAGCATCAGGGATGTCCAGAGTAACTAGTAGTCTGGAACACAGGAGGCTAAACTGGACATAAAAATGACAACCAACTGTGAAAAAATACTCTTATTTCCTACTTCTTTGGAATCTTTCTAGTACATTTGCTTCTTTAACTGTAGGCTCAAAGACTTATTGGACTGTTATAGTCTCTGCACACATTTGAAGACTTACTAAAATTGCATACAAACTTTTATTTACTTGCACATGTGTGCGTTTTTCTGGGGAGAAGGTCCATAGCAATCTTCGGTTTTTTTAAAGGGTCTCTGAATCTCAAGGTAAAATTCACCACAATAAGGTATTCGTTGTCCTGTGTATTTTCTCAGTTATAGAGGGTACATTTCCCATCATTGGGGATTAAGAGTCAGGAGACAGATTCTATCTATGAAATACTTAAACCAAGAACAGACCACAAAGAAGCACAGGTAAACTAGACAACAGATGCTAAATTAGAAGATGAAAGACGATGAGGTGAAGGACATTAGATTTGTAAGGACATTTTTCTCATTTCATTATTGCAATTCAGACTCAGCCCAAACATTTAAAATGCACAGTGTGTGGATTTTTCTTGTTTTTTAAGACTAATTTTTAAAGGAATTTTCTTTTTAACTTCTTATTTCAGTTGTTGAGAGGAAAAGATGTTGAGTATTTGGATTAATGAACTCATTTAAAATTTCCTCAGTTGATATTAGATTTAAAGAGAGTTAATTAAAATGGGGAAATTGCAGAGTAGCAAACTTGTTTCAGGTTAGGGGCTTTTGATGGAAAGAATTGTTAAGGTAGCCTGCCGTGAGCAGGCTGGCTTACAATCAATGAAATTTTTAGTCTGTGTACATTCACCTTAACCTGAATATTTTCTAAAAGTTAAAAAAGTGTCAGGGTTCAGAGATGTATTTTAGAATGGAGTACTTTAGCTACAACAGATTGAAAAGCTATTTTAGGCAAGAGAGATACTCCCAATATTGGGGAAAAAAGGGGCGAATATCTCTCATCAAGAACTGAACGCTGACACTGATTACTCATTTATCAGAGTATGTAAAGTAACCTTAAAGAGACCAAAACATCCCTTCATGGTCAAAACAATCAACAAACTAAATAGACCGGAACTTCCTCAAACTGGTAATGGGTATCTGTGAAAACCAAAACTAACCTCATACTTAATGTGAAAGACTAAAAGCTTCAATGTTGAAGGTCAGTAAGTTAACCAGAGAAGTCTATTGACTAGCCATCTGTGGTAGATTGGATCATTGTTCCAATTCTCCATTCCCTTCGATAATAATAATATAAGATCAAACTATGTATAACTGACATTTTTGGTTAAGTGAAAAATGATCAAATATCAGCGTGATTTAACCTAATGCACCCTTACCTTCTGCCACGTCACTTTGCAGTGCTCAGCCAATGAGGTGGTGTATTCTCCCTCAGCCTGTTGATGCTGGGCTTAGCCACATGACTTGCTTTGGATGGTGAATGTTTGTGAGCAGAAACTTGAAATGTGCATGTGTGGTTTGGCTTGTACACCAACTGTTCATCATGAGAAGAACAATCCCTGTGTTGTCACTAGTCCAAGGAGGATGAAATACATGTGGAGTCCACCACAGCCTAGAGCTGAGACCAACAGACTTGCAGGCTGAAGCAGAGCCTCCCAGCCTAGAGCAACTGAACCCCAAGCCACCTGCAGACTCATGTGAGTGTAAGAATAATGATTTTTTTGAAGGCCTCGAGGTTTTGAAGTTGTTTGTTACACAGCATAACTGTAGCTATAGCTAACTAATATATCGCATAAACAATGAACAAATGAGAGCAACTCAAACAAAAGAGACATTGTATGTGCAGGCAATGTTCAAAGGAAATGGAGTCTTGTTAAACAGACTTCAACTGATGAGTTTCCTGGACCCTGAAAAGAGGAGCGACAGATGGGCAGAGTGCAGCGGGGGCAGCCGGCACCCGAAGCAGCCAACCACAGCTTGGAGACAGGCCTTGGATAGTTGATTGAGTATCACATTAGAGGGAAAAAAATGACAAATACTGATTTTTTTTTTTTTTTTTTTTTTTACAAATACCGATTTTTAACACCTCTCAATTTTGACCAAGGTCTGCATTGCAGCCTGACTTTAATCTGAATTCTCATAAATAGGGGAGAAAAAATCAAGAAAAGAAAGGTTGATTCCAAGCAAGGACATTATATTGTTTATGATTGTAACGTGCTGAGGAGCTAACACTTGGATTCTATATTGCTTTCATTTACTCTGCGTTTTATGCTAATTATTTTTCACTTGTGGAGGTCCTAGAGTTGAGAACAGTTTGAGAAATGAAACCACAATTAACTGAAGTTGTTGGAAAATGTATAATCAAGGGCTCATGCATTTATTTATGTCAACAATTCCAAAGAAAATTGCTATTAAGTCTTACCAACTGTCATCCACTTGTCCTCTTTCATATCCTGGGTTAAGCTATTACAATAATATCCTCCAGTTTGCCTCATCATAACAGGGGCTGCTGTTTATTAAATGCTTATTACCATGTACCAGACTTCTAGGCACTTTTCAGATGTGGTATCTAATTCTCACCAAACATTGAAAGACAAGGATTATTATCCCATTATAGAGGTGAGGTAGTAACTGTGGCTTATGAAGTTACTCACTTCACCAACAGCATCACACAGCTTATAAGAGGCAGAGCTGGAATTTGAATGCTGGTCTAACTCTAATTCTATTTATTGTTGAGTAAACATCAGTTCAAGCTGGAGGTTTAGTTGTTGAAATAAAAATGTTCTATCCATGGAGATTAAGCTACTGGTACAGAAGAAGAACCTTCTAATAAGCTGGTCTCAGTTATCTTATTTATCCATCTGTTGAAATCTATCAAAAGTTAACGGAAGCGCCAGTTGCATCTAGATTTTATGTATCTTCCCTTGTCTGAACATTTCATTAATTTTTACTTCGCTTGTTTCCTGTGTCCTTATAACGTGTTCATCATGGACTTTTGGCTCAGGCCAGAATGGAGTTGTTTTTGAGGAAACATAGTCCAAATCAGAATTACAATCTTCACCAATATTTCTGAAGAATATAGTATGGGATATGAGCACAAAATCCTTAACAGCTTTTAAAAATCCTATATCTCCTGGCAGTCTCTTCCTCTCAACCCCAGAAAATTCCACTTGCATCTCTCTCTCTCTCTCTCTCTCTCTCTCTCTCTCTCTCTCTCTCTCTCCCCTCTCTCCTCTCTCTCTCTCTTCTCCCTTCTTCCCTCCTGCCCCTCTCCTTCCAGCTTATCAGGCCTGGGCCCTGCCACTCCCTAGACAAGCTCTACCCCCTCCACATTCCTACAGTGCCCCCAGGCACTTGCTGACACATAGCCTACCCAGCCCCATAGAGAACTTCGTGCCTCTTTTCTTTATAAGAGTGTTTTGGTCAAGAACCTCCTCTGAGGCTTTGGTGTATTCTAACCCTCCCTCTTTCCTCTCCTTTCACTCACTTCCTCCTCACAAAGGTCCAAAACCCGAACCGACCCAGAATGCTCTTCAGCAGGCAGGAGGTAGCTAAGGGAGCAATCCCAGAATATTCCATCTCTGGGAAATAGTCTGGGGAAGAAAAAATTAAAAGGCTGAGACCTTCCTAATCCCTCATCACATGGTGTGTTAGTTTCTAATTGCTGCTGTAACAAATACCACACACTTAGTGGTTTAAACCAGCAGTCCCCAACTTTTTGGCACCAGGGACCAGTTTCATGGAAGACAATTTTTCCACCGGGGGTGGGGGGCAGTGGCGGGGGATGGGTCAGGCAGTAATATGAGCGGTGGGGAGCGATGGGGAGCGGCAGATTAAGCTTCGCTCTCTCAGGCCACCGCTCACCTCCTGCTGTGCGGCCCAGTTCCTAACAGGGAACAGGGGGTGGGGACTCCTGGTTTAAACAACACAAATGTATTCTCTTACAGCTCTGTAGGTCAGAAGTCCAACAAGGGTTTTACTGAGTTAAAATCTAGGTGTCAGCAGGCTGACACCTCTTTCTGGAGGTTCTAGAGGAGAAACTATTTCCTTGTTTATTGGTGTGATAGGCAGAACTCAGCAACAGGGACTAAGAAATGGGGATTGAGATCCCTGTTTTCTTGCTGGCTGTCAGCTAATGGCCATTCCCTGCTTCAAGGGGCCTCCCACGTTACTTGGATCCTGGCAGCCGTCTTCCATCTTCAAAGTCAGTAACTGGTAGTTTGAGTCCTTGTCATGCTCTGAATCCTTCCTTCTTCTTCCAACTCACCTCTCTATCTAACCCATCTGGGAAAGATTTTCTGTTTTTCTTTTTCATGTGATTAGATTGGATCTGCCCACATAACCCAGGGTATTCTCTCCATCTCCAGGTCCATATCCTTAATCACATCTGTAAATTCCCCTTTGTCCTATAAGGTAAGATATACACAGGTTCCTGGGATTAGAGCATGGACATCTTTGGGAGGGCCGTTATTCTACCTAATACACATGATAAGTGTTATTGTTATTTTATAGATGGAAAAGCTGAGGTCACAAGGTCATTGCACTGAACTGGATGTCCCACTATAATATGAGCTAAACCAAGGGTCAGGCTAAACTACATCATTCACCTCTCAACCTAGACTGTACCCTCAGCCCATATATGATCCCTGTAGAAAAATCACAGGGCCACCTTGGAAAGTCACATGATAACTACATTTTTTGACCTGTCTCCCAAATGTTTTTATTAAGCTGCATATTTTCATAATGTTTTCACCTGTAGCATAAGAAAAGATACAAGTTAGAAAATATATGTTTTTAGAAAAAAAACAACTAAAATATAAGTGTATGTGGTCAAAAAAGAGAAAGCCCAGTTAATATTTTTATTAGGCCACCTTTCTATAAGATTTGGTAATTTTTTGCTGAAACTTCTCACAATGATTTTCCAAGAAAATCACATCCTTTCTAAACATCCTGAGTTGGCTAGTTGAGGTAATTCAAAAGTCCCCAGTCACCATCACAGCAGAATATTACATTTTGCTTTCTCTCCTGTACTGAAGATGAGACATTTTAATATATGCAGGCAAATGGAAGGCTTGTCAAGAGAAGGTGGGGTAGGGAATATTCGTGTTTGTTTTATTACTTTTCAGAGTAGCTACTGCTGATGCTTTATGCTCTCTAGGAAAATTAGAATCCCAGATCACATCAGGTAATTGCACCATGCAGAAACGAAGAAGGATATGGCACACGGAGGCTGCCAGAAGCAACTCTGATGAAATTATCAATGATGAACAAGTCAAAAGGAAAAGCATAAAGCAAACTGGAACACCAGCGCTGAGCAAGATCTCGTCACACTTCAAAAGCTAATAAGGGGCTTCCCTGGTGGCGTAGTGGTTGAGAGTCCGCCTGCCGATGCAGGGGACACGGGTTCGTGCCCCGGTCTGGGAAGATCCCACATGCTGCGGAGCGGCTGGGCCCGTGAGCCATGGCCGCTGAGCCTGCGCGTCCGGAGCCTGTGCTCCACAACGGGAGAGGCCACAGCAGTGAGAGGCCCGCGTACCGCAAAAAAAAAAGCTAATAAGAAGGAAAGCATGTGGAGTGGGAGGTGTTGCTTGCAAATGAGACAAGAAGCTTTACCTGCTGTGGGAGGGTCTGCTGGGGTTCTCAAAGACCTTTATCAAAATAATGTGTTCGGCAGTAGAAACAAGTGTATCCCTTGTTGTGGGTTCACACGAGAGCGCTTTGGGCTGTGTTCTTTGTTGTGCATTTTTATGCCACCTGCCAGAACTTTCTATTTATGCTTTCTCCTTTTCTTCAGCAGAGAGCAAAGGAGTCATGATGGGCAGTTGATAAAAATGTGGGGCTGAATTTACATAGTCATTCAATGACTGTCATGCACCCTGATGCGTCTCTAATTTGAATAAAAGTCTGTTCTTTTAGTTTCATGTCATATACAATATCACTATGAGCTCATCTACATAGCCTATTATAATGCACACTTTTATACTACTATAGCCTTCACCTAATCAGTCCTCCACGAGCTAATCAGCTCAAATACTGTCACAAGTGGCATAATGCATGCAATTATCCTTAATTCAACTTCTAAACATGGAGGTGAAAGATCAGATTTAACCAAACAGGCTTATCAGGAATTCATGAATTGATAATCATGATTAATGGGAAATCACAGTGCAAAACTTGTTTTAATTTACCTGTTCATGTAACTTGTGTTACAGAGAAATGTGAACTTTCATCTGGAGCAAACAAAGAATGGCTAGACTTTCAAATGAATTTTAACCCCAGGGTAAGAAACGTGCATTCACTATTTCAAGGATAATCTTAAATGACAGAAATCAGTGTGGCTAAGTCAGGATTATAGCTTTGAAAATATCCCGACCTTGACTCCCTGAAAGAGAAATAATTACTCAGAAATGGAATCTCTAGTTATCACCAATGAATGTTTGAAGGGGGGATTTACTTTGAATGGGATAAATTGAACTGTTTGTCTCCGTAGACCCTCAGATTTCTACAGAGCCAGGCTATTTTTTTTTTTTTTTTTTTTTTTGGTTTTTTTTTTTTTTGCGGTACGCGGGCCTCTCACTGTTGTGGTCTCTCCCGTTGCGGAGCACAGGCTCCGGACGCGCAGAGCCAGGCTATTTTTGACAAGTGGTCTTTGAAGATAACTGCTTTAGGGTTTGTATTCCCTTAAATATTGACCACTTACTTACTAGACTCCGAGGCTCGGTATACTGACCTATAATTCATTCATTTATTGAAATAATATTTATTGAGCAAATATTATATGGCAGAACCTATGCTAAGTATTAGGGATAAAAATGATGAATAAAAGAAGTCTCATCCTTGAGCAGCTGTCAGTCCAGTGGGGAAGATAATACAAGGAACCTGAAATAACTGATATAAGAGGGTGAGATGTTGAGAAAAATGCTGATGGGTGTCTTATTTTATTACTGTTTTGCTATGATGAGTTCACCAGGGAAGAGTAAAACATATGCTAGCACAGTGCCATCATTGTGTCTCTGAAAGGCTTGGATTTCCCTTCCAGAACTTCCACAGGGGCAGAAAACATCCTTTGTGTTCTTGGCAGGAACGAAAGGGGTGAAAACAGATGATGTCAGCGGTGGAGGAGTTGGGGCTGGTGTTCTGGGTTAGAGTGGGGGCCTGGCCCAAACCCAGGAGGCAGCTTCCTCAAAACTGAAAGAGGATAGTACTTGAGAGCTTCTCAAGAGAGGCAGAGACGCACCCTACTTATATGTAGGACCCAGGAGAGAGTGATGGACCAGATGGTGGGAGGCTATGGGATGTTTATGGAAACTGGAAATCTAAGTGCTATGACTAGGGCCTCTATCACTGAGTCTTCAGTCCCATGGAAAGGACCCCTGTGAGACAACATCTCTGAGCCTACCCCTCATCCCCCGGCACGGCAGCAGCACACCCAGACAGCAGGGGACCCACACTGGGCAAGAAATGATGACAATGTTGACCCCATTCTCTGGGAACCACTCCAGCACAGAAATCCTATGCATTCCTGTGCACTTTGGGGAACTCTACAAACATGACTGAGATTGAGTTTCTTGCCTGGGGAATCTACTGTTAGGGAGCAAATTCATACCAGGTGTTGCAAACTAGATGCCTACAGGTACTGCAGCACCACAAGGGAATCTAGTGATGAAGTGGGCTTGGTATGATTAAGGTAAACTGGAAACTCCCCACTTTTTAGAGTGACTGTTACCCAACTCGAACTAGTTATGACCATGTGGGAATGCTGGTATAGTGTGAGATCTTGATTTTTCCAATTTGTTTTCAAGAGAAGCTGAATTGTTATGTAAACCTCCTGAATTTTAAAGGTTGGCAACTAATTCAAGTTTTAAAATATTGTGTAGACCAAACAAAACGTATGATCTGCCATATTTGATCCATAAACTGGTAATTTGCAAACTCTGGGCTACAAGGAGGATTAAAAAAAATTAATTAAATTTAAAAGTGTAGAAAATTGTGGAGAGTTGGTAGAGAAGTTGGATTTTGAGATGGGAATAGGGGAATAGATGGGACTTCTGATAAGCTCTGAGATATCAGAGACACTTGAAAAGATGCAATACCAGAATTCTTACGTTTGTTTATTCATTTCTCAGGCAATCAATGGTTTTTGAGTACCTCCTATATATCAGGCACTGGTTTAAAAATTGGTACAGATGTGAGGGGGAGAAATGGTCTAGTGGTTAGACTCTCGAAGGATTATAAAAGTACATGCCAGAAAAAATTCATAGGGTAAAGGAGTGTGTTCAAGGCGGAAGGAACAGCACCCAGGGAAACCCAGAGGTAAGCGTGAACAAGGCGTCTCTGCAGAGCCCGAGAAAGTCTATACACCTGGATGGCAGAGGCCAAGGGGAAATTGGAGAGAGGAGGCTAGAGGAACTGTAAGGGGCCAGAGCCTGGAGGGCCCCAAGCAGAGGCCCTTTAGAGGAGTTTGAACTCATCCTAAAGTCAATGAAAAATTAATGAAGGATTTTAAGCAACTCCCATGATCAAGTTTGAATATTCAAAGATCTCAAGGTTAGAGTATAGGACACAGAAGGGAAGACCAAGTATGAGGCAGTGTTGTAATTCAGGTGAGTAGAAAGGCCAGGTAAGGCAGAAAGAAGTGAATTGAGAGAAGTGAACGGATTCAAGAGACATCTAGGAGATGGAAGGAAGATAAAAGGTAATCGATAAGTAAAGAATGAAGGAGATGGAGGATTTAAAGTTAACTTCCTCAAATTTCTGATATGGGCACTGGGTGAATGATGGTGCCATTCCCTGAGATAATAAATTCTGATCTGGAAAAAAAGAAAGAGAGAAAGTGGATTTAGGAGAAAAGTTGATCTGTTCTGTTTTGGTGTGTTAAATTTATGGCATTAGAGACATCCAAGCATCCAAACAGAGACATCTAACAGGCAATTGGGTGTATGGGCTATGAACTTAAGAGGAGAGTTTGCACCAGTGTTGTAGCTTTGGGGGCCATCAGCATGCAGCTGGTACCTAAAACTAAAGGGGGAGGACATTATCCATTGAGTTTGAAGGAAGAGGATCAGACAGTCAAGAGAAGATCCCTTGGGACGAGAGATATTGAAGGAATGAGTAGAAAGGGAAACATTGTAAAGACATGTAAGAAGAAGCAGTCAGTGAAGTAGAAGAAGAATCAGATGATTGTAGCTAGAAGGCAAGAGGAGGGAATTTTTGAAAGAAGAGAGCAAAACAACTACTGAAAAATTTCCTGAAGATCTCACGACATGTAGGACTTCGGGAATTTAGGCAAGAGAAGTTTCAGTGACCTGGAAGCCCAGAGATAAGGTACATCTTTATGGATAGCGGAACAGCAAAAGTTTGGTTATGAACAAGAAGGGTGTGGTTGCTTGGGTCTTGACTGAAGGGTAGTCAGAATTAAGAAAAGGGGTGTGTCTGTGTATGTGTAGTAAGAGACTTGAGCTTATCTAGATGTGGGTAGAAGAAACTCGTTGAGAAAGACATACTGAAAATATGGGGGAAAGAAGGGTGAGAGAGGGAGCGAGCCCTAGAAGGTGGTAGAGAGGGGCTGCAAAGCACACCGGAAGGAGAAGGGCATTTCTTCCAGTGTGAGTGATGCCAGGGGGTCTGTAGATTTGGAGACAGAGGGGAATTTCATGCTCACATCTCTTTTCCTATGAAATGGGAACCAAGGTTATCAGTTGAGAGTGAATGAAGGAGACGGGGAGCTGGAGACTGGAAGGGACCGGTCAAGGTTTGATATAGTTCTTGTGGAAAATGAGGATGAGAGATAGAATTTCTGGGTGGTGTCAGGAGCCCCATCGAGATTGGTGCCCATAACTGTGGTGACAGCAGTCTGCTGCACTGTGACGCTTTCTTTGGCAGAGGTTGGTAGCCCAGACTCCTGGCTATAGCGTCAGGAGTGGGGCAGCTAGGTTCCCCCGGTGTTGCCAGAGGTTTTGCCAGGGAAATACAGCAGAAGGAGACTGGGGCTGGGGGGTTGGGAATCTAAGAGAAAGAGTGATTGAAAATGTTGGGGTCTGGAATCTAAGAGGTCACCATTAATAATATTATTATACTAACTTAAAAACTATTATTATTATTATTATTATTACCACTTATACAAGGCTTCCTATGTGCCAGGCGATGTTCTAAATACTTCACATAAATAACTCACAACAGCGGTATGAGGCCAGTGCTAGTATTTTCCCCATTTTACAGGTGAAGAAACTAAAGCACAGAAAAGTTAATTAACTTGCCTAAGGTCACACAGCTAATAACTGAAGAGTTAAGATTTGAACCCAGACAGTCTGGCTGTAGAATCCGTGATTGTAACTATATGCCATCTGTTTTCATCTGTCTCTCAGCATCTTTTTCTCTGACATCCGTGGACAGACATTCTTTTCTACTTAAAAGGAGAAACAAATGAGCCAGACTTGCTACGTTATGGTATATATACATTCAGACACAGCCTGGAAATAGGAAGCGGAGTTGGGAAGTTCTCAACTCCATTTTTCTTTATTCTAAAATACCTAGGTCAGACATAAGACTTGGTGTTCCATCCCAGAAGGACTGGGAAGCACACTTTTTTTAAAAAAACTACCACATATGACAATTGCAGCTTCACTCCACTCTTCCCACCATCGCCATTATCCCCACCCACATATGTGGGCCATGCTAGTTGGGTGTAGCATCTCTCAATCCCGTGAGTCTGCCAGATGGTGAGAAAGAATCAATGTCCCCTCATTTCCCTCCTTCTGCTTTCCTGACATCCTACATCCTGGGTGGAGATTTACTCCTTTGCATCCAGCTAAAGTGCACATACTCTGTGGAAGTCTAACTACCCAGTCATTTACATCTCATTGTGCAAGTTTTTTCTGAACTCAATTTTTAATAGAAAGACTTACAGTTGGAACTCAGCTGGTGGCGCAGTGGTTATGAATCCGCCTGCCTGACTTCCCTGGTGGCACAGTGGTTAAGAATCCGCCTGCCAATGCAGGGGACACGGGTTCGCGCCCTGGTCCGGGAAGATCCCACATGCTGCGGAGCAACTAAGCCCGTATGCCACAACTATTGAAGCCCGCACACTCTAGGGCCCGTGCTCCACAACAAGAGAAGCCACTGCGATGAGAAGCCCGCGTACCACAATGAAGAGTAGTCCCTGCTTGCCACAACTAGAGAAAGCCCGCGCACAGCAATGAAGACCCAACACAGCCCAATAAATAAATATCCACCTGCCAATGCAGGGGACATGGGTTCCCTGGTCCAGGAAGATCCCATATGCTACAGAGCAGCATAAGTCTGTTTGCCACAACTACTGAGCAGCATAAGTCTGTGTGCCACACCTACTGAGCCTGAGTGCCACAATTATTGAAGCCCACGCGCCTAGAGTCCATGCTCCACAACAAGAGAAGCCATTGCAATGAGAAGCCTGCATGCCTTAATGAAGAGTAGCCCCCGCTCACCGCAACTAGAGAAAGCCCCGTGCAGCAACGAAGACCCAATGCAACCAAAAAAAAAAAAAAAATAGACTTACAGAAAACAAGGTCATAAAGGGGAAAGAAAAGAGGAGTGTGGAGTGGACAAAACACTGTGCATACATAAAATTTTATCTTCCAGCTGATGGTGACCATAAGGTTTGGTTATATTTACAAAACAGTTAGATTGAACTATTCAGAACAATACTAGGACTTCATCCAGACTGTGATTCACTCCTAAATTTGAAGATGTATTTTCAGTGTCTTTAAGATAATGGGATCTTGCTAGTTTTTATTTTTGTTGTAAGTACAGATATTGCATGTATAGCATTTTCATAAAGTGTGGTTTCTTTGAGATCTTTTAAAAGACTCCAGCTGTACAGAAATATCTCATTAGTGACAAAAAGAAAGCAAGTTTTTTCTGCTTTGTTTGATCTAACAATGAGGACTCATCACACACTGGTGCCTCCTGTGCTTACAATAGACTGTGTAAGTTAAGCATTTTGTTATCATTCTTTAAACTTTTCCCTCCTCCTAGCATTTGTCCAGGTGCTCAGATTTCCTTCCAAAGTCACAAAATACAATATGGGTTGAACATCTGGCTTATAAAAGTCCTTTGAAGGCAAAGCAGAATGCCTCTCTGGTCAAAGAAAAGCTATACTGGAGGACTCCTACAAGATATGGCTTGTGGGCTCATCTTGTTCATTGAAAACTGGAAAGTTATTGTCCTTCCTGGCTACTTAGCTACCTAGTATTGTAGTCAAAGGGATTCACAGACCAAATATTCACCTAGAGAAGAGAAGGCTCCAACATCCTCATGCCCCAAGCATGAAGTCCAGAGAGGGGTAGAAAGTATTTGATGCTGACTGTACAGCTGGGTTTCCCTGAAGTTGCTATTGATGCAGAAACCATTTAAAAGTTGAAAGTGCTTCATGGCAAAAGTATAAAGCTCAGGAAGCAAGAAGGGACATGTTGAAGCCTCTCATATGGAAGAATATTGAAAAAACTGTATTTGATCAACCCTCTATGACCTGTTGAACTTGAGGGTAAGATACAGTAAAAGACTTTGTTATTCACTTCACATGACACGTAGGGGCAATGAATTTTGCTCAGCGATGCATGTGCAGCCGGCATACAATCCCTTTGAGGGCAGGAATCTTGTCTATCTTGGCCAACACTGGGTCTCTTTTGCCTGGTATGATGCCTTGCACCAAATGGGCCCTAGATAATGTGTTGAATGCTTTAAAGACCGAATTACCTAGGCTAAACCATTCTATAAATTGCCTATGAAACGGTTGTCAAAAACACATATTTGAAGTATGTTATTACTAAGATTTGACCTCCAAACAGACGGCTTATTAAATGGATTTTGTTTTCTTCAGCCTTGTCCATGTTTTAATGGACACACCCAATTTACCTGACAGATCTTCTGTTCCAACAGGAAAGAAACAAAAAGATCTCTTCTCTTAGGTAAGGCCTTCCAGAAGGATGCATCGCCTCCAGGATTATTTAGTAAGTCTCTACTCTGTTGGGTTCAAATCCTGGACATCCAATTTAGCCAGAAAAGAAAAACTATTGTCTCAATAATTAAAAGGGCAAAAAACTAAACCCAGGACCCTACTGACCAATAAACCTCTAAGTTGTGTGACAAACAGGTATCGAACAAGCACAGAGCCTGAGAGAAATCCAATAGCATCCACCTCCAGAACAAGCTGATTTGGGGGAGGACAATTATCAAGCGACCAGCACTTACCACTCCATTGTTTACTGCAATCAAGTCTACAAGCACCTCTAAGACACCCTGACACTTCCGCAGGGGCTCTTCCATAGCTTTTACTCTGCCCTTTGAAATTGTCCAAGGCACTGACATTCCCAGTTGTCTCTTACTTTAGCAACTTCACAAAGACACCACAAATCACAGATTTCTCCCTCCTTCCTTCCCTCCTGCCTTCCTTCCTTCCTCCCTTCCTTCCTCCTTTCCTTTCTGTTTATTTTGATGGTTCAAGGGTTAAAACTGTGCAAGAAGCAGAGGACAGAAGCAAAAAGAAATAGATAATTTGAGGAGAGTTTAAGAAAGGGGCTACTAACGAGAGTAGCAAAAGCACAAGGGATGGTGCCTCATTAGTACCCAGGCTAGCATCTTTGGGAGTCACCACGCCTAGGCCTGAAGAGGCAGGGGAGCAAAGGATGAGTGAGACAGGGTGGGCTGTGTGGAGAGGGCCTCCTGACAGGAGCTTAGACCTCCCATCAGTTTGTGGGACCCCACAAAGAGAGAACTAGGGAATCAATATCTCCTTCCGGTGCTTCCCATTGACCTCACCTGAATGGAAGCCAGAGGCAAAGGAAGCTGTTAATCTGTTCAAAGCAGGTCAGACTCCTGGGGCACAGAGCAGGGCAGAAAGGGATAGAGTGGATCTGGAGGGGTAAACAGAAGATAGCAGCATAGCACCACATCCCCAGCTCCCACATTTAATTTCTAGCTTAATGACATACTTATGATGTCTTTGAGCCCAATTTTTCCCTCCCTCAATTAGATTTCAAGGAAACTTTATGCTTCTATCTGCTGACTATATGGCCTATTTTGTTTTAATTTCATAGACTTTGATTGCCTACTTTCCAAATTCCATGATTATTTCAAAAGTCACAAACCAAAGTGATTATTTAGAAAACCGGTCTGGTACTTATTATCAGCAGAGAGTGATGGGTATTCAAATATTCAATATTAGGATTTTAAATATCTAGGGTTACATTAACACACAATACACACACACACACACACACACACACACACACACACACTTTTCCTGGCACCTACACTAAAAGAGTAAAAACTAAAATCCCTCAGTCAGAAGCTAGACTAAAATGCTAGGTCTCTTAAAGTTAACCACATAATCAATTTTGTGCTAAAATTCATCTAGAGTAGCTTATATTCTTTATGGAACAGGGACTTGAATCTGGCTTGATACATGGAATTCAAACTTGGAAACCATAAAGAACATTTTACTTGCAAAGTTATTACGTTGGCCACCACTCTTTCTGCTCCAACACCATAACACGGGCAGAGATTCTTCTCCCCTCCACCCCATCTCCCCCTCATACGACCATAACAAAATTACCCCCACTTTGGGTCTCCTAGGAGAGCCATCAGTTGATGATATCCAGCCAGAGAATCATAAGAACTGGTTTTAAGCACAGAATAACTTCAGGTCACACATGGGTCGTTTTTCAAGCACGCATCGGTTTCGATGAGTGGATTTTCAATCAAAACACCACGTCCCTCAGGCTGACTCTTTTGGATACCGTATTTTCCAAGTGGAAAACCAATTGTGGTAGATCAAACCACCCGGCCAGGCTCACCTCTCCAGCACTCCACATCCAAAGCGGCCCACTGCCATGATTGAAGGCAGATGCCTGCGGATGCCTCCAGACGCCTCCGGACGCCTCCAGACGAGTGAACATAAATACACGGAGACACTTGAAGAGCAGACGTTTGACATTATCTCTTAATTTGTTCCACATATCTGTACTCAAACCAGAGTTTCTTGAAAGTAATTTAAGAACTATCTAGTCCACAATAATACCAGGAACGAGGAGTTGCTGTTCTTTAACACAGATATACCTGCATCTGTGTCACTGCAAACTCCAGTTATGTTGTACTTAGAGTTAAAGCTACTTTAGATATGTCCATGTTGGGTCAAGAATACTTTTACAATAATGATTCTAAATGTCTCTTATGATTATACTTTGCTGTTGTTAAATCCTATATGTTGTGTTAAATATTCCTTGACATCTACTCTTGCCCTATAAGTCATGCAGCAAACTTTGATCAAAAGAAATACAATTTTGACCTGCTAGTACACTGGCTTAATTCTCAAGGCATCTTTTTCTTTGTCTATTCATTTGATCCTTTCATTAGGTAATCAGATGATAAGCATTTCTAGGTCCCGCCATGTGCTGCACAATGTGATAAACAGAAAATGAACCTTGGGGAAGGTGCCTGACAGGAACCCTTTGGCCCAGAGAAGCAGCCAGCCTTGGAGACACCCCACACAGAGGGAACTGGAGAGAGAAATACCTGACCTCACTCCCCTCCATCCCTCTACTTGACGTGAATCCCATTTTCTCCACTGATCAGTTATGTGGTCGTGGGTAAATTTATTAGCCTCTCTTAACCTTGAAGTTTTTTTTTCAAATTTGGGATGATGATAAAAACCTAATCCACTAGGCTGCTGTAATGACTAAACAAAAATGTAAATCTCTTAGGAAGTTACCTATAATACTTACTCGGTAAACAATAGCTCCCATCCCTCTTCCCATCCTTCTCCACTTCATTGAGCCAGTTAAAAGCAGTACTTACAGGGGCTTCCCTGGTGGCGCAGTGGTTGAGAGTCCGCCTGCCGATGCAGGGGACGCGGGTTCATGCCCCAGTCCGGGAAGATCCCACATGCCGCGGAGCGGCTGAGACCGTGAGCCACGGCCACTGAGCCTTCGCGTCTGGAGCCTGTGCTCCACAATGAGAGAGGCCACAACAGTGAGAGACCCGCGTACCACGAAAGAACAGCAACAACAGCAGCATTTACAAAGAAGCTGGGAATGACAGAATTCCATCCTTCAAAGGGATGCTAGAGGTCTCATCTCCTCTCTTCCAAACAGGACCACTCTCCATCATCCTATCTTTGCTTCTAATGTGCAGAACTCACTTTTAAAATGAAGTCGCTCATTTGCCTTTATATAACTTTTATTGTTAAAGTTATTTCTCATTTGAGCAGAGGTCTATCTTTTGGAAACTTCTATCCATTGGCTATACACACAATGTCTAACTCTGCTATGGTATAGAAATCTCTCTGGGTTCATAGTGAGAAGATGTGGGCTTTAAGCCTCATTTGGACACTGGACAGCTTTGTGACCTTGAAAAAATCAATTTCCCTGAACCTCAATTGCTCTAGGAATTGGCGACAATAACAAAAAGGTCTCCTTCCAAGGGTTCTGTTGGACACTCCCTGACAGCTCCATCATGCTCCACCTCGCTGGCCACCCTTCAACGTTTCCCCACATGACAGCACCCTCACTTACTTCCTTTAGCAGTTTTTCATTTGAAAAATTTAAAGGACCAGGAATATGTTATAATATGAACTGATTGAAGCAAAATGTCCAAGAAGTAATAATAGTGAACAAGGGCCTTCCGGACAATGGGCAGCATTGGAAAAAGTTGTGAATATGAGAATAAGTACTCAGGACAAAGAGGAGATGGTCCAATATTACTAAGGAAATGCCCTACTGAGTGTGGCTGATGTAAGGAAGGTATTGGGGTCCAGCCAAGGAGTTTAAATGAGGTACAATAGAAAATAGGGAAGTCTTGAAGGGTTGGAAGCCAGAGAAGGAACATAATAAAAGTGTCATTTAAGAAGACAAATCTAGCCCAAGAGTGAAGTATGGATGGGAAATGTGAACGCTTAGCCTTAGAGATGCTAAATATAAATTGTGCAGTAACACACGTGCAAGCTGTTAAGAGCCTGCACTGGGATGGTGGTCATAAGTAGATAAACACACACCAGAGACAGTCTGAGAGAACGTTTGATAGGATGCAAGAACTTCCTAGATGGAGGAGAAAGCAAGAGGAAAGGTGAAAGTCAAATCCGAGAGTTCACATCCACACACCTGGGAGAATGTTGGGAGTTCACCCAGAGGCAGCAAAGTTGCAAGAGAAAGATTTGTGTGGAGTCCAGACCAGAGATACCAATTTAAGGGTCATCTATGCGCTGGTAATAGAGTGGAAGCGAATGCATGGTTGGTGGTGCTCTCAAGGAAACACAGACACGTGGGAGCAGATGGCTGAGTCTGGCTCCTCTGCTACCACCAACTTGGTTTATTTGTCATCTTTCAGTCATAGGACTTTTCCTGTAACACCATCATTTTACTCATACAGTTTAGGAGTCTACATGCTATCATAGTTATTTATGTACATCTTGTCCTCCCTACCAGACTATAAGCTCTTTGAGAGCAGGGATCATGTCTAACTTTTCTTGGTATCCTCTAGTGTGTCTAGAAAAGTGCTTACACACAGTAGGTGCTAACTAACCTTTGGAATAAATGAATGAGCTAAGTATGACTGTGATCCAGGATCTTGAATTGGATACACGTTTGATGAGATCTTTTACTAAAAGTGCAAACCAGGCAAGACAGCATTGTAAGTTTGGATTGAAACCTGGCAGCGCTACTCCAGGCATACAGCAAAGAGAGAAAAGAATATATTTAAAAGACATGGCTCAAACCAAAACCAAAAATTTTCTTGGATGAGAAAGGAAACATCAATTCAAAACAGTGAGCCAGGAGCCACGATCCCCATACACATGCAGCCAGAGGCAGTGGGGGCCTGGGGGGGGGGGTGGTCAACCCCTCCCCTGTCATGGGACTAAAAGGGTCCCACACCAGGACAGATGAGCCAGTGTTCCTTATGTGTACTACAGCAGAACAAGCCACCCCAAAACTTAACAGTGTGAAGCAGCAACCATTTTATTCTGCTCATGGGTTCTATGCGTTGGGAATTCAGAAAGGGCAAAGGAGAGACAGCTCTTCCCTGCTCCACAGTATCTGGGGCCTCAGCTGGGCCAGCTCGTTCGACAGGGAGTGACTAGAACGGCTGGTGGCTGGAGCAGCTCGGAATCCATTTCCAAGGTGGCTTCCTGACTCACCTGTCTGGAGCCTGAGCTGGGATGACAGAAGAACAGGCTCAGCTGGGACTGTAAACCTCCCTAGAAAGTAGGGAAATGCGGAAAGAAATGAAAAAGATACACAAAATAACCAGTGCTAGTAAGAAGGTAGGAAAATAGGATATACCACTGGTTCACCAGTGTAAATTAGTCTAATCCCTTGGAATTTAAGAACATCTAGTGCAATTGAAAATTCACTATAAAGCAGAAACTAGCACACCACTGTAAAGCAATTATACTCCAATAAAGATGTTAAAAAAGAAAAAGAAAATTCACATCCCTTGTAACTGAGCAATTCCATTTCTAAGTAAAATCTTGGAACTTTTCTTTCAGTTACAAGGATATTTATCATATTAGTTAGATATTGTAGCATAAGAAACAACCACAGCATTTCAGTGGCGTTCAAGAAGAAACATTTCTTGAGTTTGTGGATCACTTGTAGGTTGGCCGGATGTTAGCTGAGCTAGGTGGCTCTATCTGTGTTAGCTGGGGTGGTACCCACCCATCCGGGGGTCAGCTGCTATAGGCTGGCCTCAGCCAGGAAGCCCAGCTCTGACCCACGTGGATCCGCCTCCTGGGCCTCGTGAGTAATTGAGGCATGTTATTCTCACGGTTACGGCAGGGACCCAAGAGCACCAACGCAGTCACATAGGTACCTCCCAAGCCTCTGGTCACTTGTGCCTGCTAACATTCCACTGGCCAGTGCACGTCACATGACCAAACAGAAAAATACACCCTGGGGGAGTAACTGCAAAGTCACCTGACAAAGGATTCGGTTGCAGGGATCGGTGAAGAATTGGTCTATTAATGGGATCTATCATGTTCACTGCAAAAGTGTTTGTTACCAGACAAAAAGAACCTAAGTGTTCATCTAAAAGGGAATGGGTAAATAGATTGTGGTGTTTCCATCCATCAGAAGACTGTATAGTAATGAAAATGAATAAACCAGGGCTACCTGTATCAATGTGTGATAAACATCACAAACGAAATGTTGACTTACAAAAAGAAAATTGCACAATGAAATGTAGAGCATAAAACCATGTATGACACGTTTTCATATGCTCCAGACAACAGTACATGTTTTTTATAGATATGGACATATATAGTAAACATGTAAAACATGGATGAGAAAGATATACTTAAGCTTCAGGACAGTGACTTACCTCTGGAGAAAAAACAGACCAAATGGGACCATGCAGGGAGACAAAGTGGGCTTCAGCTGTATCTCTGATATTCTATTTTTAATATAAAAGATATGAAGCAAATGTGGGAAGATATTAACACCTGCTAAATCTGAATGCTGGATGAGATAGGTGTTTCTCGTATTAGTCTGGAGGTTTGGTGAGGAAAGGGTTACAAACAGCCAAGCAAATAGTTTTGGGGCCCCGGGAATAGAAAGGATCGTCCGTTACAAAACACCAGGAGATTCCAGCCATCCACTCTCTCTGCCTGCCCCACTCCCTGTCAACATTTGGAAACGGCTCCAGATATGAATGCAAAGTAAATTAAACCAAAAATGATCACCAGGCATGAGCAAACTCCATTCATCTTATTCTGATCACTTGTGGGCTTTGATTTTAAATCCCAGACACACAAACTACTGCTTGTTTTTCTAACGTGTTTGGCTGCTTTATGAGTCAGCAAATCAAGTTACTAGGATGCAGAATCAAGGACAGAGAGGACGGAGCTTGGAGGGAGTTATTTCACTCACTTTTTTTTTTCTTTTTAAACTGTTATCAGAACATCTCAGAGTCTCTTTCCATCCCTAGGGAAATGAAAAGGACTGTTACGGAAAGAAAATGACACCCAAATTTTGTTAGCAAATATTAGGAAAATTTTCAACCCTGGCAAGGAAAAACTGCCGGATGGCCTGAAAGTACATGGTAGTGTCTATGTAGGGGATGGGAGCTAGGATCACTGCAAATGTCTTCACTTGAAACATGAATAAAGCAAGAGACAGAAAAAGAACATTGATTTTTAAGTAATCTAAGGTTTGATACCTTTTTCCCCCAGCAGAGTTAAATTTACTGTCATTTTATTTTCACTGTGATATGTCACTCAGAAGATGTTGCTTTGGAATTGAAACATACCTGCATCTGAAAAGCATATACAAATTGTACAAGTATAATGTAGCTTTTCTAGATGGGCTTGGCTATTGATCCATGGATGGCTGTATTCGTATGTATTAACAGTAAGCAGATGACATGTCTTTGAAATAGCCACTTAGTTGAAGAAAATGGGATCGTTGGATGCAAGGCCACGATGGGGCTTGCCGGCATAGTTTCCAGAGGCACTCAGGCTGAAATGAATGTCCTTGCCAATCTGCAACATTACGTTCAACGTTAATCTGAATGGATTTTCTGTGGAATAATTTTAGAGTTATTACCTGTGATTTTGAAGTTGCTTGCTTACAGTTATGCCCCCATTTGAGGAGATGTCACAGAGCACCCCGTCACCCCAGCTTCCACTTCCCCAAGGCAAATGCTTGCAATAATTTCAGTTGATTCTCTGGGATTTTGTCCCCATATCTCTAAATACCATGCTTTTTTGGCTGCGTTGGGTCTTCATTGCTGTAGCTGGGCTTTCTCTAGTTCTGCTGAGCGGGGGCTTCTCTTTGTTGCGGTGCACGGGCTTCTCATCGCGGTGGCTTCTCTTGTTGTGGAGCACGGGCTCTAGGCGCACGAGCTTCAGTAGTTGTGGCATGCAAGCTTCAGTAGTTGTGGCATGCAAGCTTCAGTAGTTGTGGCACGCAAGCTCAGTAGTTGTGGCACGCAGGCTCAGTAGTTGTGGTGCATGGGCTTAGTTGCTCCGCGGCACGTGGGATCTTCCCAGGCCAGGGCTCAAATCCACGTCCCCTTCATTGGCAGGTGGATTCTTAACCACTGCTCCACCAGGGAAGCCCTAAATACCATGCTTTTAAGGCTACTTTTTATTTTTGTTTTTAACATATCCTGTTGAGTTCTTACTATGGAAGATGAGAATTCGTTCTCTTACCCTCCCCTCCAGACCCTCCCTCGACACCACCCTCCCCATTGCTTGTCTTTCCAATGTAGTTACTTGATCACTGTGGCTAGATCAGTACCCTGTGTTTACATTATTTGGGCTATGTAAACATTTTTGCTAAGCCATATAGTATCAAAGATTACTCTTCCTTTCCTGAATAACTTTTACTTTTCCTAGATAACTGTCTTTTTTTTCTCCATTGACTTGACTTTCTTATCACTACATCAACCCTAAACTCCCCCTGAGGTGTGTGAACATCTCCATACTTCCAAACAATGAAATGCATGTCAATTTTTATCTTCTTAAAGACATTTCCCTTCACTTGCCCAGACTTCTACATCTGGTGAGCAGCTGTCATGCTGGGATGTCCCTTTATTATCATTTAGTGGAATCTCAGGAGTAAGCAAAGTAAGTGCGTGTGTCACATTTGCGATATTTACCCACACTTCCTGGCTTTGTTTCAGATCCTTTATCACGTGCCACAGGGCCTTCACACATGCTGTTTTCTCTTCCTCAAATCTCTTGTCTGTTTTCTCTTCTCATCCCTTAGATTTGAGTTTAAAAGTCACTTCTTCAGAGGCATTCCTTGATTCCCCACTGCATCATCCTCATTATACTTCTTCATAATAGTCACTACTTTTCCTGCACAGCACTTATCATAAGTGTCAGTGCAGTACAGTAATAACTTGAAATGTGTTTTCTTCCCTCCACAACTTATATATGACCTTTTCCCTAATCAGACACATCCACTTACTCAAGGGCAAGTAGAATATTTATAAAGGGAGTGACAAGAGCAAGAAACATTTAATGTTCAGTTTTTCGACTTCCAATAGAGGCTTGTGTGAATTAAAAGGGCAGGTTGTGAGGATGGGGGTGGAGAGCAGAGGTGATGCTGTCACCTGAGGAGAGATGCTGGGGACCAAGTAAAGAAAAAATATGGAGTCAGCATCAGGAGGTGACTAAGTACCACACTTGGCTAGCACAAGGGAGTCCTGGGGGGGAGCAGTAACATACAGACAGGGGTAGTACAACAAATATTTGACAATCGATGCTAATATTCACTAGTATATAAACTGATATATAAGTCAAAAATTAAGAACAAAAGATTCTCTTTTATTGCCTACATTATCTAAACTGGAGTATAAAACTATTTACCGTGAAACCTAAGTTGTAGCAAAACCCATTTGTTAAAACATTCTAACAATTCCCAAAGCATTTGTTGGGTTACAGCAAGTGACGGCGTGCATTTGTGTTTGCTGCAGCTGTCGCTATCTAAGGAAGATTCTCTGTGCTCCCCATGCCACCTCCCCTGGGCCCCTCTCTGATTTCAGCTGCAGCTGAGGTGTTTGCTTCCCATGCACACTGTCAGCATCCCAACACAAGAGCCTGCTCATCTCTTCCTTTGGTCTGCCTCAGAGCACTCCCTGAAGCCACAAGGGTTCACCCAGCCCTTGCCCTGGAAGTGCCCAGGAGTGAACACCCCAGAGACAAACTCAGACAATGGTTAAACAGGTGTCAATGGTAATCAGTGCTCCAGATGCCCATCCTTAGGGAAGACAACTCTGAGGTGTGTTCTGTGTGGTTTCTCAAAGGGTCCCCCAGCAGGATCAGGTCTCAGTTGTCCAGAGTGAAAACCAGCACAGTAACATCCCATTTGCTGGCTTCTCTTCCTTCCCCATCTCATTCTTCCCGCCCCTTCCTTCCTGCTTCCTGGGATCACCTTCCAAACAGCCTACCTGTACCCAGGTCCTTGTCATAGGCTCTGCTTTGGAGAGAAACCCAAACTAAGATGCTCTCTGAATTATATCCTGGAATGAGTCATGGTTTGACATTGGTAATTGCATCAAACTCTTTGAATGACTTCCCCATTGCAGTGGTAAGCATTAGGTGACTAGAGAGCCTGTGAGGACCTGAGCGATGGTTCGTGCAGCTGCCCCCATCTCAGCTTAGCTGTGTCCATTGCTCTCCAGGCCTCTTTCCAGCCTCTCTCATGCTACCAGAGGTAGACAAGCCAGATGCAGGGGTAGATAGGAGGAGGAGAGGAAGAGGGGAGCGGTTAGAAGATGCAACACACAGAGAAAGGAGAACAAATTGAATAGAAGAGATAAACGCAAAGAACACACAAATGGCAGTTAATTGACAAGTAGGCAAAAGCTTGCCACTCACACTACCCAGAGGTGTGTAGGGCTTATGCTGGGGCTGGCTCTGCATGTCTGCCCTGGTGCATGAGAGAGTGGCATCCATAGAGGGGATAAGGGAATGGGCTGGTTCCTCTGCTCAGAGACCAGGTGCAGGGAAGAGGAGGTGACAGAGATGACTCACACTGTCACTTATTGGGGCACACAGTTTCCTGGCCATTAAATAGGGTTCTAGGCAGACCTGTTCAGGGGTAGCTGCCCCCAACCAAAGGATATGATGCCAAAGAAAACAAAGGTTATGAAAACCACCAGAGGGCTTGCCCACACAAATTCCAGTCTGTGCAACCACCCCCAGAAGCCTCTTCAACCTCTACCTGAACCTGGACCCTGCTTTTCCCCTTGGGCAGAGTTAAGCATTCCTTTGGGGGCTTGCAGAATAGGTCCTCCTCAGCTCAGCTCTGCGGTGCTGCCTCCCCCATCGAGACTTTAGGAACTGGGCTTCCCTGGTGGCACAGTGGTTGAGAGTCCGCCTGCCGATGCAGGGGATATGGGTTCGTGCCCTGGTCTGGGAAGATCCCACGTGCCGCGGAGCGGCTAGGCCCGTGAGCCATGTCCACTGAGCCTGCACGTTCGGAGCCTGTGCTCCACAATGGGAGGGACCACAACAGTTAGAGGCCTGCATACCGCAAAAAAAAAAAGACTTTAGGAACTGGAATGAGGGATGTGTTCATTAACTAGATGGAGGGAGTCCTTTCACAATATATGTGTATATCAAATCATCACAATGTACATTGTAAGTATCTTACAGTTTTGTATTTCAATTACACATCAATAAAGCTAATATAAAATCAGCAACAACAACTTTAGAAACCGGAGGCAACCTTTCAACACCTGAAATAAATAACCTAAAGTGTGTAGCAAGTTCCACTGATCTGCATTCTGAGTGCCAAACCCAGAAAAACAAGTCTCATTTCTACAGTGCATGGGATTTCAATGATTAAACCACATGTGCTGAGACGCATATCATTTACTTAGTTTTACTGTATATTGCAATTACTCATATTATTTCCCAACTGGTATGAAAATATTTCCATATTTTAATAACTAGTGCAGTCAAACCAGTGAACCTACCGATGATCAGTCTCACCTGCAGACTTTTATCTCCATTCCAGGATAGGCCTGTGTAGCCCAGAGGATAAGCCAGAAGATCACCTGTCCATCCCTAAGGCTTTGTCAAGTCCCATCTAAATATCAACACGTGGAATTCACCCACCTCGCCCCTTCCAATGTCCCTTCGGAAATAAAGGTCAGTGCCTTGTTTCTGCTGCTGTGTAACAAGTCATCCCCAAACTTATGACTTAAAACAAATTTATTATTACCTCTAATGGTTCTCAGGGTTGATGGGTCTCAGCAGGATAGTTCTCATTTGGGGCCCTTCATGGGGTTGCAGTAGAATGTCAGCTGGGGCTGATCATCGAAGACTTGACTGGGTGGGACATCCAAAAGGGCTGCTTCACCCACATGTCTATTTCCTGGCTGGATTTGCCTGGATCACTGGAGGTTGTCCAGGCATTTCTCTCCCCACATGGCCTCTACACATGGCTAGCTCAGGCTTCCTACAGAATGATGGACTCAGGTCAATGGCTGGTTTATCTCAGAATGAGCCTTCCAAGAGACAAGGCGTAAGGCTTCTTTGGACCTAGTTTAGAAGCCACATCATGTAACTTGTGCCATATCCTCCCAGTTACGGGCAAGTTACAGGTTAGCCAGGTTTAAGGTGAGAGGATGATACAAGACTCTGAATCCTGGGAAGCACAGTTCATTGAGGGACAACTTTTGGAGACTATGTACCATGGGCCTTGATATTCAAGGAGTGAATGGTAGTGAGAAAAAGTACCTGGGTAAGACCAGACATTAGCAAAACCTACCCACTTTGCTTAAATATATATTTACTTGTGTGATCATGTGTTTGGTTAATTCTCTCCAGACCAGGGGTTGGCAAACTTTTTGTGTAATAGTAAATATTTTGCGCCAGATAGTAAATATTTTAGGCTTTGCAATCCAAGCAGTCTCTATTGAGTTCTGCCCTTCTAGAGTGAAAGCAACCTGAAACAATATTTAAATGAATGGGTATGACTGTCAAAATAAAACTTTATTTATGAACACTAAAATTAGAATTTCTTGTAATTTCCGTGTATCACAAATTACTGCACTTCTTTTGATTTTTTTTTTTTTAACCCTTGAGAAATGCAAAAACCGTTCTTAGCTTGCAAGCAGAACAGAAACGGGCAGCAGGCCAGATTTGGCCCATGGGCTATATTTCGCCAACCTTTGATCTAGACTAAGGCAGGGACCGTGTCTGCCTTAACCACCCTTATAAACCCTGCATTTAGTATGTCATAGCAGTGCTCAGTAAATATGTATTGAATGAATGGTTGATTTGTAAACAAATTCAAAAACCCTGAAATAAGAATTTCTCTGAAAAGCCTTTAGTGTTCACCTCGACATCAATCTCCTCCACTTAAAACCTAGGTCAAAAATTACATTTGAGGCTTTACTGACATTTTTCTGGAAATATAGCAGTATCAGTACACCCAAGTCTCATTGCTAAATGTGTCCAGAGTACCTGGAATAATTGGAGATTTCAATACTAAAGAGTGATGGAAGTTTATTGCCTTCTTAGCTTCCCAGAGCGATGCAAGAACAGGCTATGAATCAGTGGCATCATAACTCCTTGGCCACACTTTGCTATTTAAGTGCCGGCGATGTGACACTGTAGATCCTGGAATCACCAAGAGTTGTCCTGGAGACTCTCGGTCACATCTTTTCATTTTCCAACTATCCCACTGGACAACCCTGAATGGATGCCCTAACCACAGGACATGGTGCCAAACCAATGGTCTTCCCTTTTTGCATTCCAACCAGCTCTTCCTCCTGACTTCCTTGTTTCTATTAAGGACACCATCAGTCCTCAATCCCTGAGGCTCAAAACTTTGGAATTGCCTTTTTCCTCTCCCTCTCCCTCTGTTATCCCCTCTTCTCATTGCTGCAGGCCCAACTCTGATGCTATTAGTTTTTTTAAAATAAATTTATTTATTTTATTTTTATTTATTTTTGGCTGTGTTGGGTCTTCGTTGCTGTTCGCGGGCTTTCTCTAGTTGTGGCTCGCAGGCTCTAGGCACGTGGGCTTCAGTAGTTGTGGCACATGGGCTTAGTTGCTCTGCGGTATGTGGGATCTTCCCAGACCAGGGTTCGAACCCGTGTCCCCTGCGTTGCCAGAGTCGTCCAAACAACCCTGAACTCTCAACCTCTGGACTCCTTTATATGAGAGAAAAATAAACTTCTATCTTGCTTAAGCCACAGTTATTTTGTTGTCTGTTCTTTTGCTTTGTTTTATCATTTGCAGGCACACCTAACCATGAGGATTACCAGGGGTTACTTGTTCTCTCAGAACATGGCACTCCTGCCTCCAGGCCTCTCTGTTCCCAGCGTTCCCTCTGCTCATTGTACCCACCTGTTTTTGTTCCCATCGCCCTCTGCTACGCATATCTCTGCCTTTGCAGTCTACCCATGTCCAGGCCCATCTCCATCTCTAGGAGCACTTTTCTAAACCTCCAGTCATTAGATTCTCCCACTCCTTAGATTCCTCCAGCACTTTTTTTTTTTTTTAAGAAGGATATTTATTTATTTTTGCTGCGTTGGGTCTTCGTTTCTGTGCGAGGGCTTTCTCTAGTTGTGGCAAGCGGGGGCCACTCTTCATCGCAGTGCGCGGGCCTCTCACTATCGCGGCCTCTCTTGTTGCCGAGCACAGGCTCCAGACGCTCAGGCTCAGTAGTTGTGGCTCACAGGCCTAGTTGTTCCGCGGCATATGGGATCCTCCCAGACCAGGGCTTGAACCCGTGTCCTCTGCATTAGCAGGCAGATTCTCAACCACTGCGCCACCAGGGAAGACCTCCTCCAGCACTTTTAATTCCCGTCTGCAGTGTCTTCCCTCACAGTGGTCATCTCTAAACTAATCTTACCCCAGCACCCTCCTCTTCTACGTGAGGGCAGATAGCCACATACGCAGACTAGGTGTTTGTCGAGACATATTTTGGGTGTTGCTCCAGCTCACAGAGACTCTCCCTCCTTTGACAACTGCCACTGCCCCACACCTACTCCCATGGCCACCACCATCTTGTCTTACTCTGTGACTGCCCACGGCTCTGGCTGATGGACACCTTTCTCCTAGCTGACCTAGTCAGAGTCTCTCTTCTGAGAAATGAAAGTAGAATTCCAAGGCAGCATGTAACCTTGGGAGCTGTGGGCAGCCATATTTTACCACAAAGCCTGGAGAAGTGGTAAATGTCAGTCTGCAGTATGATAAAAAGATGGATGAGAGACGGAGAGAGGTTGTGATGACCTTCCAGCTGCTTGGCCCAACCCTTCCAGAGGCCAGGATGCTTTCTGGCACTTGAATTCTATGAGACACCTTTGATTTTTATAACTTGACCACTCTTAATTTAAGCTAATTCTAGCTAGATTGTGTTCCTTAAAATAAAAAGGTCAATATATATCTGTGGAATTTTATTTCACTGACCTGATAGATGGTCACAGATTGTTTAGTGACAAAGTGAGGGAGCTCTTCAGCTATAGCAATTTGATGGAACAATGACATGGGTTAAGAATTTCACACACTCTTTTTCTTTCGCCCTTGTCCCAAATTGTGTCCTCTTTTGGCTTTCTGTGATATTTGTTGTCTGGGGCACTCACTTGACATTTAGCATTTTCTGCCATATTTGGTCAGTCTTCACGTATAAATCTAGCTCATAAACCGTAGTGGGGCATGGCTCTACCTTACTTATCCTCCTTCCCAAAAAGTTGAATGAATCCATTGGTACGTTAGCTTTTCTATATTTGCATTGGGAATAGCCTGAACTATCACAGACCAGGTTTTGTTGTACTAATTAGGTTAATACCATGATTGAGTTTATTTATAATTCGATGTAGTAGAAAACTGAAGTCCACAGATGGCAAATAAAGAGAGAAAATGTTATACTTTCTTTACCACCTAAAAATCCTGACCTGAGAAAGAAGGAAACACTAGAAGTGAGAATGTTGAAGAAAAATAAATTTCAATAACTGATTAACTTTAGGCCTTAATGTGAAATTCTCTCTCAAGTGTGCTGTGCAATGGAACACGTATTCTTCTGTTTTCTGTGTTCAGCAGACAGCTGGAAACCCACACAGGATGCCAAAACTATGTGACTTACATTTGCAGCTAGACGGCCTTTGCTAAAATGAAATCTAAGATTTAGAATCTTTTAGTTTATATTTCTTTGGGAGTATTATGTGTCCTGGATAATGGGGTAACGGATGCATTCCTTTTTTTTTTTTTTTTTGCTTCCAGATTTTTAAAACCATGTTAATCTGTCTCTGCATTATTTAAAAACAAAACACAAAAACTCTCACAGTGGCTTTTTCAGGTACCAAATATTAATCTACTAAAATTTTAACCATATTTCTGCCTTTTGGGAATTAAGGTAAAATCTGAAATAAACCAAACTTTTGGCATTCTGATTCACATTGGCTTCTTGTTAGTGTGGACGAAATAAATAAAGCTAAATCATTAACATCACAGTCAGATTCATTTTCTGCTCATGCAAAAGGTTTGTGAGTACACTTTCAGAAGTTAAAAGCAAATGTTTTAAGGAATACACTACATTCCCATGGGATTCCCTAAATGAACCAACACAGATCTGGCAACTAACTCCTCAAAGTGGGCATAGAGTTCGTTTTGATAATTGTGGTCATGTTGGAGGTTGACAGAAGGTATTTTTCTCCGAGGCTTGGTCCTTGAGAGATTTCTCTTAAAAGTCAAGATCTGTTCTGAACCAAAGTGTTTACATCCTCTGACTCTCAATCCACAAATTGAACAAATTTAGCCTAAACCTGAAGTGACCACATAACCTTGCAGCCTTTGGTGTCAGCTCACTGTAAAATTTTTATTTTCTCAAAGTTTTAGATGAAATTAACAAGCCATTTCCACATTTCCATGGCTGTCACTTCTGTCTGGAATGTCTTTTCCACTCCTCTTTATTATTCCTTCCCTGCTCCCCCCATTCAACTGATCTGCTGAAATCTGTCTCAAAGGTCATTTATTTGGGAAGTCTTCACCAACCCACCCAAATTAATTATTCTCCCCTTAGTGACACCCACAGCTCTGCTTTCATGTCTGCAGCTCTTACAAATCATACTGGTAAATGATTCTGTTCCCTTTCCCAGTGGGCTGCCCCTCCCTAACCCCCTCTTCCAATATATGACCTCCTTTTGGGATGTGGTCCTATTTTACTCATCTTTGCATCCTTAGTACCCAGCCTAGTCTAACAGAGTTGCAGAATAAAAGTGAATTAGTTACTTTGCTACATCAATCATGCACTCTCTCTCCTATATCTCCCCTGGCTCTTTTTCCTATGCCTATAAACAGCATGTGTCTTTAAAAACAAACCGTAGTAAATTATTTTAACTCTTTGAATGAATAAGAATCCACGGGTCCACAGTGACATGAATGAATAAGAAATTTAAAAAATGGAGAAGGGAAAGTTCTTACTTAGACCATGCCAGTTAATGAATGTAGAAGGAATGATGAATTTAGAAAATTAGCATCTTGCAACCAATATAACAATAATTGAGTCAGGAAATCACCAACAGATGCTATAGCTGGGGTAAAAAAATTGAAGAAAAATGAGACATTTACATAGTCTCAAAATATCGCCCAGAAGATTCTTATTAATTACAAGAATTACAGGAGAAAAACAGTATGTTTACAGTGAAGAAATCTAGCAAATACCATCACATTGACCAAATGATTGAATTGGCCAAATGATTGAAAAGTACTAGGACCAATCAACAACATACACCTCCAGATACGACGCACTGAGAAAGACACGGCATCATTTCTACAGAATTCCTGCCATAAACGCATTACCAGGATATATTCAGGAGGAAACATAGACTGAGCAAGATCAAGAGACATCCTACAAAATAACTGGCCTATTCTCTCCCAAAATGCAAATTCTTCATGAGGTATGAAGAAAGACTGATGAACTATTCCAGATTAAAGGAGACTAAGAGACGTGACAACTCAATGCAACACATGAGCTGTGATTTTCTTTTGCAGTAGAGGACATTATTAGAACAATTGTCGAAATCTAAATAAGGTCTATAGGTTAGGCAATAATACTGCATCCTTCCTGATTCTGATCATTGTGTTGTAGTCAGGTAAAAGGGTATCCTTGTTTTTTAGTAAATACACTGAAGAATGAGATGTAAAGTAGCACCATGTCTGTGATTCACTCCCAAGCAGTTCAATAAAAACTATAATGAGAGGGAGGAAGAGACAGAGAGAGAGTAAATGTGTAAAATGTGATAAAATATTAGCATTTAGGAAACATAGGTGAGGAGTATACAGGAATTGTTTGCACTATTGGAAATTCTCTGAAGTCTAAAATTCTGTCCAATATAAAGTTAACAACAAAAAAAAAAGCAACAAACTAACAACCACAACAAGCCAACCAAACTTCGTTTCATTTCTGGTCCTCCAATCAAGGTTCTAGAAGGAGGTATCTGGCAGTGTCTGCACTTCTCATTGATTCTTGCCCGTGGCAATCCATTAACCTTATCCATTATCCAACTGAAATGACCTTGATTTACTCTCCAATGATCTCGGTGCTACCAAATCCAATAACATTTTTGTCCTCTTCCACTTTTCTTCTTCTCTGCAGCGTTTTATTCTCTACACTTTATTTCCAGAAGTTTAAGTCCTTAAGCTTAAACACAGCTTATGATCTCTTCCTCACCTAACTTTGTAGCTTCCTTCCTACCATTCCCCACAAGGATTCTTCTTTATCATTATTTGAAGTGTAATATCATTTATGTGTGCCTCTTTTTGTATATTTTAGTTTTAGTTTACGCTCGTCTTCAATTAGCAAAATCAAACTCATCTACCAATTGTCAGTGCACATAACACCTCCTTCGAGAAGTCTTCTCTGAATGCCATGTTGAATTTTTTCTTTCATGTTGAATTTTGATGGTACTTGTACCCTGTGATTCCTCTCCATAACACTTTGCATCATGTAATATAGTTGTCAATTTACTTATCTTTCTCCCCACTGTAAAATCCTGAAGGACAGAGACCATAGCTCATTCATCTTAATAATCTCAATACCTAGTACAGTTCCTGACACAAAGTAAGGGCTCAGTGTGCAGAGGATGAATAACTGATTGACAGAAGTGACATGCTGAATCTGAAAAGAGAATCTGGGTTTTTATTCCTAGACTTCAAAGAACAACATTCATTCTAAATCAGAATGTTGTAGTAGGAAGAAAGCATTAGTTGTGTGTGTGTGTGGCATGTTTTATAAGTGGCATGTTTTAAGTGGCATGTTTTTAAGTGGCATGTTTTATAGTTATGGCTATTTAGTACACTGAGACTCTAATGCCATTTGTGGAGCTACTGTCGGGCTCCTATAATAACAGACCAAAATGAGCGAGTAAAAGCTTTCTAAACAGACTTTGCTTGATTTGCGGGCCTTCTCAAGCTTAATGCCAGATATATTTCTTTTTACACTCTAGTTTTCTAGAGTTTTCCATTTTGTAGAGAAAATGAAGTTTGGCAGAGGACATAAAATTTGTTCATTAATCTTATAGTAGTTTCAAAATGATGCTTAGATAGTGGCTTTATTCTTCTGATATAATATTTGATCAAATTGTTGAAACAAAATGAAACTCTGGATGAGTTTCACGGAGAAACTACTTATTTTTGTCCCCCATAAGGATTCATCCCAGACACCAGCATTCATAATATCTTCTCCCAAGTATAAAATAATTTTTAAAAATCCTAAAATATAGCTTAACTCTAAAACCATGAAGTCGAAGTAAAGATAACACTTTAAGCCCTTGATGGAGGTTATACCAGGTGATATCTTACAGAATAACAAATTTGATGTTCCCGTTCTTTTTTAACAGTAACAAAATCGTTACTTTTTTTTTTTTTTTTCTGGTTATGAGGAAAGGCACATTCAGAGCTAAAATCGGCCTGGAGCCTAGTTTCTTTGGGTTGGAGTTAGTATCCTTCTGTACTTTTGCTTCCTCAGTTACCTTAAGGAAAACACGGCTTCAGCCTAGTGTGGTTTTGTGTTGTGTGGATTTGGATAGGCATTCTGGATGAGCAATAAACTATAAAAGCACATAAAAATCTCGGCACACTGGGAGGGAAGAGAATTGCTAAGAATTCAAGGGTTTTTCTCAAAGAAGAGAAAAATTTAAACTCACACCCAAAATTTAAAGTCAAATGTCACTCTTGCGCAACACTCTACACATAGAGAGTCAATATTTAGTGATGGTGTCGATTTAGAATACACACAGATTCCAAACTTATAAAACTGGAAGTGTAATAGAGCCATCTTTCTTGCACCACAAGAGTACAAGAAGGAGAAAAGGTGACAACAGGACCAGTGTGGAAAATTAAGTATTTGAAAACTAACTTTAAAAGGAGAGTACAAAAAACATAGGAGAACACTTTGTGTCCTTGGAGTAGGCAAAATTTCTTAAACAGGACACAAAAATTATGCTGAGCATAAAAGAAAGATGGATAAGTTAGACTTTATTAAAATATAGAACTTCTGTTTATAGAACAAGATAAAGAACTTCTGAAAATATCATTCACATAAAGAACTTGAATCTAGAACATTTAAAAAGATAAAGGAAAAACAACCTCCTACAAATCAAGAAGAAAGAAAACAGAAAACTCAGTATAAACACTGGTTATTGACTTCACAAAGATATCCAAATGGCCAATAAACATATGAAACGGTGTGCAACCTCACAAGTCATCAGGAAATTAAAATTGTTAGTTCAACTTCAAAGATAAGTATTTCTGTGTTTGCTCATGTGTATAACTAAGCCTCTGAAGATGTGGTAGTAGATCCTTCTACTGTTTCTATTTTATTTCATTCTTAACTTCATAGAGAAGAATAAAATGGATTCCAAGGTACTAAGGCTCTATCCCAAGTAACAATGAATGAGTCTTGAGAACAGATCTAAGACGGTCATCAACGGACATGGATTTCACTGAGGAAATAGTCCTCTGGTCTCTCTTTCACATGCATTAGTTTCAAAATAACCATATCTCAATCACATCAAACATCTAGATGAATATACTGTCTCAAACCATTCTCTTTAAAGTGAAAAGCAAAAAAATAAACAAATAAAAGCAAATCTTTAAAGTCTAAAAAGACAAATGATTTATCCAAATTCCAATAACAAATAAGAAACTTTAGAATTTAATGATTCAATTATAATTTGATCTTTCGTTCAAATAAATAATCATTCCTTGAGCATCTACTACCTACCAGGCACCATGCCAAGGGTATAAACTTGTATGGCAGATGTGAAATTTTCAAGTCACTCACTTGGATGAGAACAAATGCAATTTATTTTTGGCTAACTGGATTCAGCTTCTGTCTGTCTGATGGCATGTTCCTTAATTTAGTCATCTCCAGATAAAATCAGTTGTTTCAAGCTCTACTTCCAGACTTTCCCTTTCCCTCTTTTTCTTCTTCAGGTCATGAGGTTCTGATTTCTCATGAACTAACATAGCTGGTATAGTGGGAGGAGGAAGAGGGATCTGATTGGCAGCCACTCTCTACTCTGTGCGAGCATCTGCCAAGGTGACTAATCAATTGCTTGGTTTCTCAGGCATGGCCACACTTCCATCTGGCATTAATAAGACAAGTTCTGTCTTCAGTCCACACTCTTTTGGGTCCTCCTCATCTGGGTGTTACAAGCCTGTCAATCACTTGCATGATCCTCTTGGAGCAGAAGAACTTTCGGAAGCTCTCTTATGCCTTTGGAGGCAGTCTTAAGCCTCTCAGTGAGCACATACTATGATGAACATTTCTACTTTATTGGTACTACACTGTGGTAAATTGGATTATTTTTCCCAGTTGCTCTTTCCCACCCCTTGGGTGTGGTGGGGCCATGTTTGGTGACTTGGCCAGAGGAAGATCAGTGTTCAGAAGAAGAAATTCAGTGAAGTCCATGGTGGGGGTGGAAACCCCTTTATTAGTAAATCAAAACAATGCCCCAGTGAGTTGTCTCAGAGAACTGTATTAGGTACATGTATGTAAGGAACTCATTGGAATCCAAAGGAGAATGGTAAAGTCTATCAGGAGAGAGGAGTTGAAAAGTTTCATGGAAAATATGATTCCAAAATAAAATTTAAAAGGTGAGCCTCAATCCCCCGGTGATGAGTTAGGACAAAGACATTCTGGAAAGAAGAAGAAATATGCACAAAATCTGAGGGCTTTGTCCGAGATACATTCAATTTTGAAAGAAATGTATTAAAATCTCCTATTATAATTTTTATTGTTTTCATTGAATTCCCAATGGATTTTCCTTTATCTATTTTTTTAGGTTGTTTGGTGCATATGAGTTTATAAGTATTTTAAATTCTTCATAGATTGTGACTTTTATCATTGTATAATTTGCATCTTTGTCCTATTTAGCACTTTTTTTTTTTTTTTTTTTGCGGTACGCGGGCCTCTCACTGTTGTGGCCTCTCCCGTTGCGGAGCACAGGCTCCGGACGCGCAGGCTCAGCGGCCATGGCTCACGGGCCCAGCCGCTCCGCGGCATGTGGGATCTTCCCGGACCGGGGCACGAGCCCGTGTCCCCTGCATCGGCAGGCGGACTCTCAACCACTGCGCCACCAGGGGAGCCCCTATTTAGCACTTTTAACCTTAAATTTCAGCTTGTCTGATATTAATATTATACTTGTACTTTCTTGCTTTCCTTTTTATCTTTTCTGGTTTTTTTTTTTTTTCTTTTCTTTTCTTTTGCAATTGCCTGGTATTTCTTCCCCTAGTCCTTTATTTTTATCCTTCATTGTAAGTGATTCTCTTGTAATTAGTACATCACTGAGTTTTGTTTTAGCCCTAATTTAATAGTCTCTGTCTTTTATGGGAGAATTAGATTTATTGCCCATGTACTGTCATCACTAATGTAATTGATTTTATTCCTTCTATCTTATATTTATTTTATATTATCTCTTTTCCTTTTCCTCCTGTATTTCTGATTTGATCAAATTGCTTTTCATTACATTTTTTCCCTGGTGAGTTCACAATATTTTTCTACACCATTTAACTCCTACTTCTTTTATCCTTTTCTCATCATTACTCACCTAATTCTTCTATTATTTGAAAACAAAATACGCTTTTCACCAACATGATACACTGTTTCCTCATTGATAAATTCTCTTTCCCTTCTGTTTCTCTTCTGCTTCAGTAGAATATGACTTTTAGAATATTTTTACTTCCCTCTTATGCCCTCCTATTCCCAGTTCCTAGGTTTTTATCAGACAACTTAGCACGTTAAATCTTGGACTGCATTTGAATTTCACCTGAAGTGTGTCATTGAAGAGTTTTAATCATGGGATTGAAATGGTCAAATTTGTATTTTTAAAATTTGTATTTGTATTGCTCCACTGAAGCACTGTGGCTTCAGTGGAGAAGCTGAGATAAGAGAGAGATATATTTTATAGCTCACATTTTCAGATCCTCCATATGCAGAGTATACACTCAATAATAAATGATGCAAGCATGAATGAGTTAAGTGCAAAAACATGGATATTGTTTCCAGCGGCAGGCATGTTTTTATATTTTGTGCTTTACAAATATTCTCTCATAAACTTCATAAAGAAGTGGTAGATAACCTAGAAGGAACTGGTAGAAATTCAGATGATGATGGGCTCATGAACTGAGGAACTTAATTTTCTGACCCTTATCTTTAACTCTAGAATGCCATCAGCTTAGCTCTGGAGCAAAGAGAAATTAGAGTAGTCAGGGGGAAAAGCACTAGCCTAGAAGTCTAAGGATACCAAAGAGATTTAAATGAAATGTCTGATTTTACTTCTATTTCCTGCAATTTTTGCTTTGTTTTCATGGGATATGTGCATATATATCCTATGCTATATTTAAAGGAACCATGAGATATATTTTCTTCATAAAAAGAGTCACAACGTCTCAAGATAATTCTAATTATCTCAAAGGATAGTAATGATAGTAATAGTATCTAGTGTGTATTGGGTGATTACCATACGCCCAACGTTGTTCTAAGTGCTTTATATGGATGTTGTCAAATTGCTTGAGGAGCCTGAAACCACAAGCATTTCAATTCAGGCTAAGTAAAAAATACACTGTGCCTAATCTTTGTTGGAATTTAGCCTAATACAATGATTCAGAATATGGAAAATACTATTTACATTATTATGACATTGCTCAGAAAATGAAACAATAGGGAAATAATTAAGTAAAATATGGCCTATCCACTTGATAAAATATTAGTTATACATGTTAAATGATCATACAACTCATCATACTTTTTTGTGATTCTCTCTTTAATGCCTAACTGCCCTTATAGAATGTAACCAACCTATAATGTCTGTTTTCTCCCCTACCATATTCTTGGTAGCTGCACAGTGTCTTTACATGATTGGTGCTCAATTAAGGATTGTTAAGTTATTAGATGAGCCATATAGGTATATGAAAAGTGCTTGTAACCCAAAAGGTAATAAAACCTAGGGAAAAGGTCACAATACTGAGTTTACAACTACATAAAATAGGCCTGGAGTAGGAAAAAGAGTAGGAATAGAATACTTAAGATGATAATGTCCCTGTAGGGGCGAAATTATGGAATTTACTTTCTCCTATTTGCACAATACTAAGATTGTAACAGGAATCTAAATTCAGCTTTTCTAGTGTATAAATTGAGGCTGAGAGCAATAGCTGTTAAGTGCTCACATATCCTCATGAAGGTTCCAAACCATGTGTGTATGACTTCTAGGCTCTTCTGCCTCAGTCTCAAAGGTAAGAGTGAGGAGAAGGTTAGTGAAGAAGTATTTTAGGAGAGATTTGTCAGAGGGCTGTGCTTTCCCCAGCCACCTTCAAAGGAGAAGGGGATTTAAGGATACCTCTCAGGGGGCTTGATGTGGGTCCATGAGGTTTAAAGGGCATAGACCCACACCCCCTTTTCACTTAAATTTCAGTCTGCAGTGAGGACTCTGAGCACAGAGGGCTACAGTAGTAGTCTACACTTCCAGAGTGTGTCAAGGCAGATATTCCTGGTGCTTCACATGGAGAAGAGTGGCCATCACAACAGGTAGCCCAGTATGGTCTGTCCTGGGATGACCTCATCCCCGAACCTGTGAGAAGTGTACTGCCAGAAGCGGAAACTGTGAGTCACTGCACTGCGCCCCTCCATGTAAGATACGGTGGTTCTGGAGGGTAAGCCATGGGCAACCAGGAAGGGTATGGTGGAAGGCTCTGAGAGAGGAAGGTCACCAAAGAACCCCAAGACAGAAAAACATCACTTAGACCTCTGCCACACAGAGCCAGATAACTCAGACCGAAAAGAGAAAAGAGGACCCCTGTGTCCTCCATTCCTCTGCAAGGATTCAACCATGGATCAGGTGAAGGTATTGGCAGCAGAGGCAAAGCTTTAGATTGCAAGAGACATGAGAGATTTTGATCTAGATGAAGCTGGACTTTTTAATACCTGAGAATAGCACTGTTTATTAACATGTGGAAGTGACTGGAAAAAATGACGGTGTCTGCCTTATGTATCTTTCAGTGATGGAAAAAGGAGAGCAGGTAGAGCAGTTTTAGAATATTGTGGTGTAAGAAAATAAAGCTGTTTCACAAGGCCATTCCACAGACCCTACTCATTCATTAAATTGGCTCTACTGAGCGAAAGAGAAAACTATGCTTTATGCCTTTTAATTGTGTGTGCGTGCACGCACGTGTACATGTACATATATACCTTGTGCGGAGTTGTGTTTCCTACAGAAAAACACAAAAGTAAGTAACGGGCATCTTGATTGTAAGGAAAAGAAGGAGGAAGGAGGTGTATAGTAAATTATGGTATAAAAGTGAAGAGAATAAAGAAAACAGTCCAGTCGCCAAGTATTTATTTATCTTCCTGTGCTAGGACTCTTTGTTTGCCTCTCCAGACCTACTGTCTACTATCTCTTCCCCCGTTCTGAGTCCCAGGAGGCTGACTTCTTGAACAGTTTCACTCGGCCCCGGTCTTGGTAGATTCATCCAATTAGAGGCAATAATAGTAGGTCAATGGGCAGGAGGAGACAGATGCTGGAGTATTTATTTCCTGCCCCACACTCCCAAGCCTCTGCCAGTCCAAGGGTGTAGGCAGTGGTTGCATTCCCCTAGGTTCCTCCAGGCTCCTTTCTTTATGTCCTCAGCTTCTCTTAGATGGTTCCTTCTCAAGGACTCGGTTTGCACTCTGTTCCAGTAATAGCACGCCCTTTCCCCTTCAGGCTTAGGGAGGATGTGGATTCCTGCTAATTCCTGGGTGCCTCACCATCTCCTGTTGGAGTTTTTTTACCCTGCCCACATCTCTGTAAAGAGAATTTTGTTAAAATCTATCCTTAAGCCTCTTGAGTGGACCTTCTTGTTCTTTCTGGGAATCTAAATAAAATAGTACCTGTCCTCAAGATCTCTTACTATTATTCAAGAGAAGAAACAAGATAATTTCCTTTAAAGAACTAACTTGAAATAAATGAACAAGTTTACTGATGTGCCTGACATGATAGTAGGCACTAGGGTGGAGGGAGGCATGAGCAGCAGAGGTCCCTGTTATTATAACAATGAGCTTGTAATCAGAAGACCTGGGTTTGGGTCTCAGCTCCAACATTTACTGACAAAGCAATTACCAAGGAAAAAGAATTCCTACCCTAATTGTTTCATATGATTGCTAGAGGAAGAAAAGAACATGTTATACATGACAGTTCTTTGCACATCAGGCATCAGCATCTTTTCAGAGCTTTACAAGGATATGACCACAATTCATTGGCTTCCATTGTTCCCTAGCAGAGAGGGAAGCTAATTCTTAGTGGAGAGCACTCAAAATGTGGGTGAAATAATGGTCACGGGAAAATGTTCACATCACGGACGTTTGTCTAGGAAGGGTCAGGAAGGGATTAAAAAGAGCAGGAGAAAGAAATGTGACTTGGATTTCCTGAGGCTCCAGCCTTTAGGCAGACACTCCTACAACCTCACCCTGTAGAGACACTCACCCTCATGTCTAAAACCAACAGACTCTGCAGTAGCTCTGCCTTTGCCATCTTTCTTCCAGCATTTGAACGATTTCTTGCTTTTCCAGATTGCCCACCATTTCCAGACCTCATGTAAGCCACGAGATACAAAATTATCTGATGTAGATACCACGCATGTATGCATTTTGTGGACTGTAGGAAACCACTTAGACAGATGGTTCAGACAGAGAGACCTTCACAAACATGCTGCCTGCTGGGTCTGTGCCACTGCCATTCACATGCTCTCCGCTATCCTAAAGTTCCAAAGACACCGTCGCCTGCCTCCTTCAACCATGAGGGATGGCAGGGACCAGATGAGGTGACGGTCTCTGAACATATTTATTATGAGAATTTTTAAAAACGTACATCATTTTAAACCACTCAGAAAATTTTAAATGCTTGTGGTTGAGAGGCTATTAATTTTCATCACGATAAACTCAATTGGTTTAATCGCATGCCTCAATATTTAAGGATCTTGGGGATTGATACATGCCAGCAAGGAGTGGACTTTTTTTTTTTAGTAGATCTTTATTGGAGTATAACTGCGTCACAATACTGTGTTAGTTTCTGTTGCACAACAAAACAAATCAGCCATATGCATACACATGTCCCCATATCCCCTCCCTCTTGAGCCTCCCTCCCACCCTCCCTATCCCACCCCTCTAGGTCATCGCAAAGCACCGAGCCGATCTCCCTGTGCTATGCGGCTGCTTCCCACCAGCCAACTATTTTACATTTGGTAGTTGTATATATGTTGATGCTACTCTCACTTTGCCCCAGCTTCGCCCTCCCACCCCATGTCATCAGGTCCATTCTCTACGTCTACCTCTTTTTTTTTTTTTAGATTCCATATATATGTGTTAGCATATGGTATTTGTTTTTCTCTTTCTGACTTACTTCACTCTGTATGACAGACTCTAGGTCCATCCACCTCGCTACAAATAACTCAATTTCGTTTCTTTTTATGGCTGAGTAATATTCCATTGTCTATATGTGCCACATCTTATTTATCCATTCATCTGTCGATGGACATTTAGGTTGGTTCCGTGTCCTGGCTATTGTAAATAGTGCTGCAATGAACATTGTGGTGCATGTCTCCTTTTGAATTATGGTTTTCTCAGGGTATATGTCCAGTAGTGGGATTATAGTTTTGATTTGCATTTCTCTAATAATTAGTGATGTTGAGCATCTTTTCATGTGCCTCCTGGCCATCTGTATGTCTTCCTTGCTGAATGTCTATTTAGGTCTTCTACACATTTTTTAATTGGATTGTTTGTTTTTTTGATATTGAGCTCCATGAACTGTTTGTATATTTTGGAGATTAATCCTTTGTCTGTTGTTTCATTTGCAAATATTTTCTCCCATTCTCAGGGTTGTCTTTTTGTCTCATTTATGGTTTCCTTTGCTGTGCAAAAGCTTTTAAGTTTAATTAAGTTCCATTTGTTTGTTTTTGTTTTTATTTCTGTTACTCTAGGAGGTGGGTCAAAAAAGATCATTAATTTGCCCTTTAATTTTTAATCCATGTGGTTCTTAAGAAAGAAATTTAATATATTGATTTGAAATTTTGTTTCAATGAAAAATTAGCTCTCTCTGGGCTAAAATTAATCATCAGTGAATTTATTGAGTCCCAGCGAAGGACCGAAATTTCCATTATATGGGTGGTGGTGTGTCATTAAGAAGCCTCCTGCAAAGTGGAAAAAGATGCTCTTGCAATGCAGGGTGAGTGAAATGCTTCTAGAATGGAATGAACTTTATTGAAGGGCTGCATTGAGCATGCATACTTAAATAATGAGGAAAATAAATAGTAAGGCTATTTTGTAAAATAAGAGTGACTGAAAAAGACAGGTAAAATACCGCCACCACCCTTTTCTTTTCATTTGGTACTTCTTTCCCTTCTAAGATCTCTCTAAGAGCTCCAATTTTTAGGTCATAAGTCAAACCCAATTAAACTTTAGATAACTTATCCAAATTATATGCCATTTCTTTAAGTGAAATCCGTTCGTTTATTTAACAAACATGTATCCACCACCTTCAACGTAGTATTCAATGAGGTATCACATAAGAAAAATTGGGAAAGTAATTTTTACAGGATTGACTCTTGTGTACTGGTTTGAATCAATGAGTGTGGGCTTGCTTCCTTTGTTAAAATACCCTGGCTTTAAAAAAAAAGTATCACTTGAAACTGAATCTTCTAAGACATTTGTTTACACCTCTTAAGAATATCAGATAATTTACCCCTCTCTTCTTTAACTTGGGCTGCATATGCTTAGATCTGTGTTTGTTATCTTTATTTATCAGGAACAGAATGTAATCTTTAGAGTTATCTTCTGAGAGGGAGGGACACGAGAATCACCCTCCCCCAGCAAAGAAACTGATATTAGAAATAACAAATACTGAATCAAATCTGTCACTCCAATTCCTTCCTAAGATTAGTCATTGGATTCATTTTTCCCTTTTTTTTTTTCTGAGCATAATCCAATTACTAAATGGTTTAGAAAAAAAAATCCTAATGAAGTAAGAGGAAGTTAAAGGGGAAGGAAAATTAGACTTTGAAGTACAACCCCAAAGACTGATTTTATTTTTTCTGTTTCTTTGCAAGCATGATGTTTTTGCGTAATTTAATTGGCTCATTTCTCATTTTTTGTCATCTCTTTCTTGTTGCCTAGCCGAGGGGCAGAACACTGTGCTTTACATCATTGTTTTAGCCTCTATCAAAGGCCTTATTATGCACACCCCATCATAAGTAATATCAAAATCCATAATCCTTACCTTCAACTGAGTTAAATATAATTGGACTTAAAACAACCAATTATGTCCTCAATTCGGCTGGTGTGTAAGGTGCAGAATGTAATTTCCCTGGAGGCAGTGGCAACACCCTGACTCTATAAAGTACTTTTAAAAGAATTTTATCATTGTTCCTGTTCCCTGCCACGCCTGTCTCCCACTGCACCTCCCCAGGCACAGATTCCATTCATGATGTTACCCACTGGTCCCCAGAACACCCCACCTCCTCCCCTACAGTGCTTTTGTTCCTTTCTTCCTCTGTAGACAGAACGTCTTTCTGCCCTCCCTGTAATTCTCCAGCTGAAATCCCACTCATCCTTCCAAGCCCAGCTCAGCTGCTACAACCGTCTTAAAATCTCCCCCATCCCCAGAATTATTCCTCCCTCTTTTTTTGCTCCTATAACACAAAGCATCTCACATCAGGCCTGATTTTAGAGATGTTCGTGGTCTCTTCTGTTTCATTTTCTAAATTGTAAATTCTTGAAGGGCAGGAATTTAGAAATTTATGTTTAGATCTCTTTAGCCCCTCTCATGTTGCCTTTGGCCTGGGACGCATTCCACAATTGATTTTAGTGAACAATCAACCCGTCTGCATACTACATCCATCATGGTTCTCTTAAGTTCAGAATCCTTGCTGAATAGAATATGTTTTTCCTTCTCCCCTCAAAATTACTGATAAGACTTTTTTTTCCCTGCTCACGTTAATAGGAAAATATAAAGCTGATACAGAGGGAGAAGCTAATGTTGGCTTTTATTTCTTCCTGTAGCAAATGCATGTCTAGAAAACCATTTTCCTCTAATCATTGCAATGAACATGTAATGTACTCTGGTAAACACTGCTGTCTGATGTGAGCCTTTCCTGATGTAGTCAGCTCCAGCCGCGGTGTTCATTAAACTGTGCACCATGCTGGGAGCTGTATTTTGCATGTGCTATGACCAGGACGCTTTATAGGCACGTATAGGATGGTTTCAGAGTAGTGGTATTTTCCATCTCCTTAATTATTGAATGTGAAGGTAATTAACATATGTTTATTGGATTGGTAATTTCTTTTAATTCGGGATTCAAGAAGGAGTCTCTTAGAGGATGCCCAGCCCACGTGAACTCAGTCTCCGAAATGGAAACGTTGTAGACATCAAGGCATTAAATCAAAGAATGTGCCTCTCCCACCCTGATCTTTGGAAGAAACTATTAACGTGCACAGACATGCATACACGCAGACACACACACAAAATAAGTGATTTTTAGAATGCTTTATCAGTTGAGCTAATCTAAAAACAGAGCAGAACATTTGGCTTTTACATGTATTGCACTGATCACCAAACTAGATTGCTCTAGAATGAAAGGCACATTTCCTTATGAACCAGTTTGAGAGATGTCCCAGTTATAAAACATTTGCAGTAAGCGCCAAGCTCCCAGCCACCATTTTCAGACGCCTCAAACTCTCCTGTGGCAGTGGGCTGAGTTACCTCCAACTCTAGCTGTTAACTTTTCAGGTGAACTTCGGATCACACTCTCAAGAATGGATCCACTGACTCTTTTGGTTCTTCCCCAACAAGATGTGCCCCACATGGAAGCCAGGTTGTGCTGCTCCCCACTCCTCAGAAGATGGTCTCTGGGTTGTGCTACAGTCACCCTGTGACACAGCAGAACACTGCAGACGTTTCCCTGCAAGCTTGAGACTCCACTGTGTCCAAAAATAACTAGACAGGCCAGGTTTGGATCTAGGAAACTTTTCAGCTCATAGACATATTTAATAATGGAAACACTGGTCTGAAATTTCCTACAGAGACCTCTGCTTTGGAAATGGTTTTATTTATACATAGTTACAAAAATACCATTTCTGAAATAGTTATGTGGGGCTGAGTATTGAATATTTTGGGGATTTCTGGAAAAGTTCTTTCAACTGGTAAAATCAAAAGCTCTTCTGTTTTTCCTCAACAGCTACCTCAGTAAGTGTAAACAAGGCTACAGAAAGCAAGTAAAACAGAGCCCGTTCGTCTGCTTACGACTTGGCGCTTCATTGATAAGAACTTTTCTTCCCCAGAAAATCCGGGCGCATTTTGTTCTGTTTTACACCATCCTGTATTTAAACATGCAAAAATAGTTGTGGATTTTTTAATTTCATTTAATGCTTAACAATGCTGTGTATATTGTCATTATGTGGCTTAAAACAAATTCTGTAATTCCAAAGGAGTTTTGAATTCCCTGGAAAACCGTGCAAAATTGTTTAAATGTCATTAAATCCAAAAACTACTCTTTTTAATCAGCAAAATGTGCACCACTCCACTTTTTGCTTTCTAACACGACTTTAATTGACTCAGCTCTCAGGTCTGCTGTCAATGCCCCTTGTTGGATGTAAAAAAAAAAAAAAAAAGAGGCTTCTTCCTACTGCAAAGACAGGAGGTATTTGAGACCAAACCAGGGGAAGCAGTATGAGATCTTTATAACGTTCCAGGCTGGCGCTGGAAACAAACAAGACCCAGCCCTTTATGACCTCAGAGAAGAAAAGGATTTGGACTTTAAAGTTGTGGCATTGAGGTGCTGACTCCGCTACTCTTGGTACAAACCTTAAATTACTTAATTTCATGAAGTCTTTATTTTCTCATCTGTAAAATGGGGCAATTCATTCTTGCTTTCCTACCACCAGGATCGTTGACAGAATCAAGTGATGTATCTTATACATACAAGTGCTTTGTAAACTATGAAGGATCAAAGAAACAGAAAACATTACTTTAAAAAAAGACAAATGAAATGTTTTCAACTAAACCTACTATGATTTTCTTTAGATGATGGAATATATTATCTTTTATTTTCCTAATTATTTTTCTAATTGCTATTAAGAGGCTGTCTCAGCAGAAGAAGGCTATTCTGTCTATCCTCTAACTTTCTGATGGCTAGACAGAGGAAACAAATCTGTGTCCAGAAAGTTTTGGTCAAAAGGGTTATGAAAACACAAAATGACTGAACACATATTCTATTAGGCCTTTGACATGCAGCATAAGGAAGATATACCAGTAATTCAGTACTTCCAGCCGCTGGATGTCTCTGGATTAGTGAGAGTAACATTCTCCTGACAAGCAGACGCTCAACATGTATAACGGCCCTCAAATCAATGGAATTTTATTCCTTGCTCATGTGAAGACTGAAACAGGTGTCCCTGAAAGGTAAGGGCTGTTCTCCAAGCAGTGTCTGAAGCACCAGGCTCCTTCCATCTTCTGGCTCCACCATCTTCATTCAACACAGCGTTCCCAAGGTTGATATGTTTGTGTTGAGCCAAAGCAGACAGGGAAGAAAAGCGTGAGAAAACTCGCAGGCTCCTTCACCTTCAACCTGGAAGTGATGTATCATTCTGTTTACACTTCACTGGCAAGAACAAGTCGTGCGGTCTCACCTGGTTGGAACAGGAGCTAGGAATTATAGTCCCTGGGTGCACAGCCGTGACTTTGTGGTATGGAAGGGAGCATTAATTAGGGTTGACAATTTGTTTGCAATCCCTGCCACCCTATCACTTACACAACAAGCCTAAAGGATATCAAGAATGTCAGAACTAGAGGGCACCCTGGAAGTTATCTCCCTCAGCATTTCTCAAACTTTTTTGACGGTGACATACAGAATAAAATAAATTTTACATCATAACCCAGTACACCACACGTGTGTGTGTATCTGAAACAAAAGTTACATAAAATAATACTTTTTCCTCCTATGCATTATGCAGATACTTTCTACTCTTTGATTTTAATTTTTTTTATCACTACTTTTGACACATAACTTGATTTCTCAGCCTAATAGTGGATTGTGACCCACTAGATCTAGCTCATCACTTTAGAAATGACACACATGAAGTTCTGAGGAGTTAAGTGATATAGTGGAGGTCACAGGTAGTTGGCAGCCACTTTGTGCTCACACTTGTGAGCACTAGTCATTAGCCCAGGGATTATTTTTTTAAAACAGTATACATTTACTGGTTTAAATTTTAGATGCGAGTATCTTTGCTGGAAAATTTGAATGTATTTGAAGTAGACAAGTGCTTACCTTATCTACTTATTGTTATTATTGACTAATATATTATTCAATATATTATTGAATTTTTGAATAATATATTATTCAAAGTTATTATTGAATAATTATATTGAATAATATATTATTCTCTAAATCTACATATTTTTAAAATTTGAAGATGACTGCCTATAGAAATATCAGCTGTAGTTTATAAATATTTAGGTATTTTGAATCTTGAGTGAGTTGAAAAACAAGGATTCAATTTTGCTTTCTCTTTTATGCATCTGTCTTAATACTGAACTCAATTTTCTCTCAAAAATATTTAAATTCTAAAAACGTCTTGCCTCAGAAATTCTAAGTTTACTTCTGAATCTCCACTCTTAAAAGAAAAAAAAAAACCTTTCTAAACACACAGGTATGCAAAACTTTAAAATGATATGTGTGCTTCTTTCTTGTTTCACAATGTTATTTTCTAATTATAGGGTCACTTGGAAAGTTGAACTAAAGAGTAACCTTTGGAGACAGATTAGGACTATCCTCATCAGACACACAGCCTCTTGATCTTGAAGGAAGAATGATCATTAAGAAGCAAAAACAATCTCTGAAATGAACACACCCTCTTTAAATTCTGTTGTATTTTTATTTTTCTTACATTCTGTGCAAGGCTTATGATGTTCTTATGATCTCTTGCCAACTCTTTTGATTAACAAGATTGTGTGGGGAAAAAATGCTTTTCTGAGCACACATCATACATTTTCCTCAAAGAATTGTACTGCACAGGGTAATTAATGTTATAAATAGCGAGTGTTTATTCGTATGAGGAAGCTGCTAGGTGTGGGATCCAGCTGGCTAGGTGAGTGTTTACTCAACTGAGAAATTCACACTGTAGGCACAATAGCATCGTAATGCTACATGGGTGGGATGGAAGGGGGAAACGAAAGGACTCTAGGAGAAGAGATTCCCATCACTTTCTCCAAGTTACCAGGAATTGGCTTATGATCCTGGAATTTGACATCATTTTCTGGTAGCATCAGTGTGGTATCAAGTGGACGTGTTCCAGTCCTGACTCTTCTTACTATCTAGGTGACTTTGGGCAATTTGTTTAACCTCTCCGAATCCTCCATTAATTCTGTAAACCAGGAGTACCTACGTTATAGGATTTTATGGAGATTAAATGAGATAATGCATGTAAAGTACTTGGGGAAATGTCTGGTATATGGAAAATGTACAGCGAATACTATTGTTAAGTTAAATTTTAGGACCCAAGAAGGAATTTAACAAATAACTGTGAGGCTTTTTTTAAAATCACTCATGAGCAGATCCCTTTTGGTTAGAGAAGCATTATTATTCTTATAAAACTCCATATTTATTTAGAAAGGCCTCTATAGACTGAATTTGGCCCTCTCCAAAATTTAATGGAAAGACCCTTTACTGGCATCATGTGGCAAAATAATACAACAGATTAATAGATATTTAGAGAGGAAAAAGAGGCATCATCAGTGTGCTGTAGCAAGCTATAGATCATATTCCAGACTGTCATTCATTGAAAGGAGCCTGCCTGTTCTCTCTTGATCACTTGTCCACCCAGAATCCTTGACAAGGAATTCTTTGGGGATTTTGTAGATCTCAGCACGACACACTTCAACAGATTCACAACCCCTGGTTTGGTGATTTGATGCAGTTAACGGTAAATCTCCTTACATTGTTAGCAAATCCAGAGAACTAAATGACACTAAAGAAGTTTCACGTGATCTAGCTTATCTCTCAGGTCATCTTTCAAGGTTGAGAATTAAGACAATTATCTAGATAATCCACAAGTCACCTTGGTCTCCCGGAAGGAAATCAGGGCTTTTCTCGACATGATTTCCCTGTCGTCATCCGGCTGATGAAATCCAGGTTTTTTCCTGACTCCTAAGCTATTTAAATCTTAAAGACGTGGGAATTTCTGAACTTCAAAAATTATTTTCTATTTAAATGCATTACTTATTTTGAGAGAAGATTTCACCTGTATTAAAATGTGATCTTTTCTGCCTTGGGGGGAACTTTCTTTTTTACTCTAAGGACAAAATAATAGCGATCCTATATTTGTTGGTAACTTTCAATTCCTGCATTATATAGCATTGGATTGGCCCCATGAAAATACTTTTATTTCAAAGGCAATTTCACAGGAAATGCCAGCTTAACTCTTTGGCAATGACTCCACTACGGCTTTAACGGTTTTGTTCACTGCTGCATCCCAGCACCTAGAACTGTGCCCAGCACATACTTGGTACAAATAAATATTAGTTGAATATAATAATAATTCATTAAATCAATCTTAGACATATAATTATATCCCAAACCATAGTTTTAAAATAAAGTTTTTTATAAGGTCATATGGAATCAAAATAGAAATACTGATTATTACTCATTAAAATAAGACCATTGGAATACCTTTATTGGATGTCACGCATTTTTCAAGAGTCAGTAGTATATAATTGAACTGAAAAATCAGCCAAACTCTTTTACAGAAATAAATCTTTGATTCTTAAAGTTCAAAGTAAAAAGCATCAGACACTATAAATTCTTTTGATCAACTGAAACTATTCCTCTGCTCCAGGAACTGCTCCAGAGAACAGAATTTTCTTGTTTGCAATTTTCAGCTGGCAGATGAGAAACGCATGAAGCTTTATCCAAATGGAAAACTCAGTCATTCTTGGTAAAGTAGAGGGAAAGAAAAAAAAAAAAAACCTTTCAGCTCTTAGAATTTGTCACTGGGAAGAATATTAGGTGATGCAACTTATTTCTTTGAGCAGGAAGAGGCACAGACCGACGGACTCCTAATTTTCACATTTAACTTCACTCTGATCACGATTATCCTTCCTCACCCTTCTCCTGGGTCTCCTACAGCACAGAGCTACCCACACGCACGCTCACATCTGGGGATTTTCCAGGGATTTCTTGATGAGATTGCAGGATTCTCTCCCACCTGTGACCTCAGCCAGACCTGTTCAGCCTAGGATTCATGGAGAGGTGAGGCAAAGGTAGCTTTTGTGACACTCCTTCTGGATCAGTTTTCCCCTCACCCCCCTGCCTTCAAGTTACATGGGAAAGCGCATATTGCTGGTGATTGCAGAGGGCCTCCTGGGAGGAAAAGCAGTGTTTACACAATTATTACTGAGCTGGATTCCAAACTCTTTATTGTTTTAGTTGCCTGTTTTAAATCACACAGAGATGATTAGGAAGTACTTTGGAAAGCAGCTGAAAAAGAAAAGTGACATGCACTATTGCAGTGGTTCCCAGACTCTGGGGTTTCATGGACCAGTAATATGTCAAAAATAAAGTTGGGAAACCAAGAGACAGTGGCCAACTTTTATTGCCCAAGTAAGACATTAAAACAATAATACAGTGTCTTATTATCCACAATCACTAGGTTTTCCTAAAAGGAGCAACACTAATAACAAAAAAGCAGGAAGAATGTAACCTTGGAATAAAGGACTATTCTTCCTAAGAAAGGATGGCTGGTAGCCTTAAACAACAAAGAGAGATAGATAGAGAGAGAGAGAGAGAGAGAGAGAGAGAAAACACTGTCAGGGACTCCCATGGTCATCCCAGATCTCCTCAGCCCCCTCTTATTTGTTCTTTACCAACACCACCCCTTCTGTGCTTGGCTTCTGACCACATCTATCAGCAGCCTTCTTCAGAGGACTGCCCTTGGGCTTCTGGAGTTTCTTTGGGTTCATGTACAGAAAACCAGAAGTGCCTGGGCATGCCTGACTGCTGCTTGAGTGTGAAAGCCTAGATCCCTTCCTGAGAGGTGGACAACATCTGAGGGGTAATTTACATATGATCAGGCTGAGGCTGGGCTTGCCTCTGAAGCCATGGCCCTGCTTGGCTTCCCTCCCATCCCATCCTGCTTCCCCTGCTCCTTTCCCGCTTTCTCCTGGGAGCCATTCCTTAAAATTTCACTTGCATGTAAACCCTCAGGGTAGCTTCTGAGGAACTTGACACTTGGGTAAACATTTCTTCCCAGATCAGCGTCAGCATGTTCATGGCCTTTGAGGGAACCTCCAGAGACTAGACTTGGATGAGAGGAACTGGGTTCAAGTCCAAGCTTCACCACCAACCAGATGTTTGCTCTCGGCCAAGTCCCCCAACCCTCAGCTTTTCCAGTTTCCACTCGTGCTACATGATGGCTAGAGGGAGGATATGGAATGAGAGTGAAGTGGGACCAATTCCACAAACGCAAGTAAGGAAAAAATGTTTTTTTTATCTCCTAGAGCTGATTCAGTCTCTCTTATAAGGCCCTGTCCCACTGTATAAGGAGGACGACATGAAATTCCAGCCTAGTCAACACTGTCTCATCCAATCATTTAAATATTTAGACTCTTTAGATAAATCAATCTTTATTAGGCAACTGCTATTCTTTCAGATGTCCTACTCCTGGTCCGGGAGAACAGAAGGAGGGTGTGTTACCGCCGAGTGGCAGTAGAAAGGAGGACCTCAGAGCTGGGCATCAAGGGCTCAGACCTGTCTGCCTGCTGCCTGGTCTCTTAGCCCTTGTCCACTGGCTGCGGGGCACCCGGCTGGCATTGGGTGTTGATCTAGAACGCAGGAATGGGCAGTGGCTGCCTTGGCTCAATCAGGGGATAACCCACTCCTCTGCTGTCTACACACCCCAAGTATCTCCCTGGCATTAAGACATCCTGAAGTTTGGCTGTGACTTCCATTTGATGGCCACCCTGGATGGCGCTCTGTATAGGTCACCATGTCCCTGCTGTGGTGACACCCTCTGGCAGGTTTCCCAGCCAAACTCTCAGTCCCCAGGTGCTCTGACAGACCATACAGACCATTCAGATCTCTGCAACGCTGCTCAAAGGCAGAGCAATGCTAGTACAGTCTTCCTCTCTGCCCAGCCACACTGTGCCATCACTTTACAGTGAGTACAAGGTACGTGCTGCAAGGGGGTATCCTCCTAGAGTCCCAAATAGGAACAGGGGTAAATATCCCCTTCTTTGGGCTTTCCCTGAACTTATCCAAAATGCCTCACGCTCTGGGATTTCTCTCTGAAAAGGAATGATCAGGACTCATGGTTGATGCTTCTTTTACTTCTGTCTTTCTCCTCCCCACAACCCCCTAAGGACCAGAAGGATGAGCTATTTTTTTCCTTCTTCCAGTTTAGCAGAGTTTAGCCCTATGTTCCATCAGGGGCCACCATGGGCAGTCACACAGAATATGGCCTGTGCAAGAATGAGACAACGAGTGGGATTCGAAATCCAGGCTGTCCTCTGCTCACCCAGCAGCAGCCCTGGCACTGGGCTGTATCTAGAGCAAGAAGGTCCTTTTTCTACTTTTCACAAAAGCACTGTAAGTGCTATCAGCAGCTCTGGTCAGAAACATCTTTTCTGAAGGCATTACCCATCCCTTCCCTGGAGCTTACCATGGCTGTCAGAGGACACAATTTACGAGGAGAAAAATGACATGCACGTTGCTTAATACTTTCAAATATGATCCGCATTCCAGATGCTGAAGCACTTTGCCATGAATCAACACTGCGCAAAGACTGGGAGATGCAGGGGGATGGACCCCTCAAGAAAGGAAACTGGCGTGAGCTTTAGGGAACAATGCAAAAAAGCAAGCAATTAGGCAGCAGCCATGCAGCATGGGCTTCTGTCCTGGGGGGCTTCAGGATGGACACAGGCCCATGAGATCAGAAGAGTCCAGGGAAGGCCAACACCCATGACTGGAACACTGGCAGGGGTGACCCTGCTGGTGTCTTAAACACAGCACAATCTGAGTTCTCATTTCAGAAATCGTTATCAGTCTTGGACTTTTCTCTGTCATATCTATCTTTATTCAGTCCCTTAAAAAATGGAGACAGGGCTTCCCTGGTGGCGCAGTGGTTGAGAGTCCGCCTGCCGATGCAGGGGACACGGGTTCGTGCCCCGGTCCGGGAGGATCCCACGTGCCGCGGAGCGGCTGGGCCCGTGAGCCATGGCCGCTGAGCCTGCGCTTCCGAGCCTGTGCTCTGCAACGGGAGAGGCCACAACAGTGAGAGGCCCGCGTACCGCAAAAAAAAAAAAAAAAAAAAAAAAAAAAAATGGAGACAAACTCAGCTCCCTGAGGTGGCTGCTCTTCATAAACATATGTAGAACAGGAAGGTTGCTGGGCTTCTGTCATGAGGAAAGCAAACACTTCCACAGATGTCAAGCTTGATTTGTTTTTCCTGGTCTGAAAAAGAAACTCAGACCTGATTATTAAATTAAAACTTTAAGTGGAGAAAACAATGCCAAGCAACTGGGTGTTAAATCCCACCTCCTCAGTATGACGCAGTCCTTCCCCTACCATTTAGTTTGTCCTTCCCCTACCCCCGCCCCGCCACCATCTCATAAGACACGGGATGTCTCTAGAAACCTTGTTTGGCCAATGTTCATAGTATGGACATCTGAGCTGTTATGGCCAGGTCTCTTCCTTTTTCATCTCGGGTATATTCCTTGGGCTGTCAAGGGTCATGCCTTTAAGCACCCCCTATATACACGTATTGTTGCCCAAAGATAATTTGTGTCAGTCAGACCAATCAGTTGACCAATCAGAGGTGAGTTCTTAATCTGCATAATGGTCCCCCAAAACCTCACAGACCAAGGAAACGTCAGGTCATGTATCTGAACAGGCTGCAAACTTAGGAGAGTCACAGAAATCTATGAATGACTTGTTCTTTAGTGTACTAAGGTCCATATCTACTTATTTCTATAAATAAATCTAGTTATAAATCTATGTAATGTATATAAATATTACGGATTGTTTCTAATGAGGCGAGAGAGAGAAGAGAGAATAAAGAATGTTTTGCTAATAAGGATGATAAAAATGTATATTTATGGCTCTTCTCAGAATATGTTTTTGGGTGCTTTTTCTTTTTCTGTATCTATCAGAATACACGCACTACGGAAAAATAATGCACTACATAAATTCTAGTTATGTTAGCATAAAAATGAAAAGTAATCACAGGAAATGATTACAGTATAAGTGTGCTTATAAATTCAATATTTTTCTTTGTAAAAGATGCAGTGTGTGATTTCTAGTGGAAAAAAAGAGATGTTTACTTTATATCTGAATATAGACTTTTGTTAGTATAGAAATGGAAAAACTATCCAGGATGCTTAATGTGAGTTAATAAAATTACAGTTACTCTGAACAACTCTCCGTACTGCTTTGAAGCACTCACCAACATTTAACAGAAATGCCAAGCCTGGTGGGCTATTAAATGAGAATAGTAATATTCATACTTGCCCCTGCCCATCCCACAGGGCTGTCCTGGGAGATAAAATGAGCCAGTAGTATGTACAACAGGGGTCCAACCCTGCACCAGCACAAAGGCTTTTTTTCCATTCTATCACACAGCTTCTGGTTGTCAATGCCTGACACCATCTGTATATAGGAGGAGGGGTCCAAGTGTCTTGGATCATTGAAAAGGATGAGCAAACACACAAGAGAGTTTGGTTGGAGCTTGGCAAAGTCTCAGAGATGTGCCAGCTTTCTTCTGATGGGCAATCCAGGGCTACTGTGCAGGCAACTATGGATAAAAGAAACATACCTCACACCTCAATGTTCAGAGCAGCATTATTTATAATAGCCAAGATATAGAAGCAATCTAAGTGTCCATCAAAAGATGAGTGGATGAAGAGGATGTGGGGACACACACACACACACACACACACACACACACACACACACACACAGTGGACTATTACTCAGCCATAAAAAAGAATGAAATTCTGCCATTTGCAGCAACATGTACCATGGAGGGTTATTGTACTTAGTGAAATAAGTCAGACAGAGAAACACAAATACTTTGTTATTATTTACATGTGAAATCCAAAAAGTAAAACAAATGAGTGAATATAACAAAACAGAAACAAACTCACAAATATAGAGAACAAACTAGTGGTTACCAGTGGGGAGAGGGAAGGGGGAGGCGTAAGATAGTGGTAGGGGATTAGCAGATACAAACTACTATGTATAAAATAGATAAGCAACAAGGATATATTGTATAACAGGGAAATGTAGCCATTATTTTGTAATAACTTTAAATGGAGTATAATCTATCAAAATATTGAATCACTATGTTGTACACCTGAAACTAATATAACATTGTAAGTCAACTATACTTCAATTAAAGAAGAAAAAGAAAAAAAGAAACATACCCAGGATCTTGAAGCGACAGCTAATATGGCTCTTATCCCTGGCTAACGTGAAGTGCTACCTCTAAGTGTGACAATGAGAAAATAAAGATCAGTATTTTAAGATTTCATCTTGAAAAAGACTTACATTTTTGTCCTCTCAACTTCTTCTTCTCCCCTACTTTACAAATAGTCTTCTTTCTTGGCCAGCCCAGGTTCCAGGTTCTAAGAGTCAGAATGGGGTAAATGAACAGGAGAAAAATAGGACCAGAAATGTACGAGGAAGTGGGGAGGAGACCAGGGCCATGGGGGCTGAGACACAGACAGAGAGGAGAGCTGGTGAGAAGGTGAGGGGTAAGTTAAAAGAATGAGAATCTCCTCATTTCTTGGTGTTTGAGAAAACTGGAGAGGAAGAAAGACTCTCAGGAAGGTTTCTAAAGGTTGTGAACTAGATCATAAAGTAAAACCATTAAATAACTGGATGATAAAAGTTCTTTGAAAAACACAATTAAAGATGTGAATGGCTCTTTAATTACCTTTGGATGCTAGGCTGTGGGGTTTTTTGGATAATACACTAAGTAACATTGGGCCACGGGATGCTGTAGTTTTTATTAAGTCACTCTGGCCATAGTATTTTTTTTTTAATTTATTTTTGCCAGCGTTGGGTCTTCGTTGCTGTGCGCAGGCTTTCTCTCGTTGCGGTGAGGTGGGTGGGGCCACTCTTCACTGCGGTGCGTGGGCTTCTCATTGCGGTGGCTTCTCTTTTTGCGGAGCACGGGCTCTAGGCGCGCGGGCTTCAGTAGTTGTGGCGCCCGGGGCTTAGTTGCTACGCGGCATGTGGGATCTTCCCGGACCAGGGCTCGAACCTGTTTTCCCTGCATTGGCAGGTGGATTCTCAACCACTGCGCCACCAGGGACGCCCCATAGTATCTTTTGATGGCATATATATTGTCTGAATGATAACATATCACTGACAAAACTCAAATGAGAAATCTAGTGAGATTTTAGTAATGAGACCTACCTCACGGGCCTCAAAAATTCTCGAAATGACAACTAGAAACTCTTTCAGATCTCCACAAAGACACAGAAAGCAAAAGATTCTGTTTTACGTGAAAGTGAGTGTTTCTCAGGATGCAACATGGTTTAGTAGAAATTAACATGTGAGTCATGTGCCTTGTCATCTATTTCCAGTTACGACCACAGATTTTTTTTGCTTTGGCGAAGTCATCCTCTCTGACTCTTTATAACACTCCCAAAGATGTAGTAAGAGAACAAATCAGATTATCCTTTGTGTCTGTACCATTTGTGTCCTACTGAACATTTCAACAAAATGAGCAATACTATCACAAGGCTGGTACGTTAGTCAGGGTTCTAGGCACCCCATGGCCCAGTCAAGATGACCCATAAAATTAACCACAGCTGGGTTTATAAAATTTTAAATAAAACGATATTTTTATTCGAAAGAGTGTAGTATGAGATGTGTCTCTGCCTGTTTGCCTGACAACCAACCAGGAATTCATCTTCTGGGGCAAGGACATGCCCAACATTGAGGGATTCGCCTCACAGCTGTTTTCCTTCTTTCGGCATCTCTTCTGAAGGGCCCACCTTCCCACCAGTTGAAGTGAATGGATGACAAATGCAGAATCAGCAGCAGGCTGAGAGCAGGGTGGGTAGGGGGCACGGTAAGAGCCTCTAGGGGCTCAGTGGGATGTCCGAAGAGGCTTCTACCTGGGTGCCTCACTAGAGCACGTCCACAGAGACCACTTCTTCCCGCATGAAATGTCCCAGACCTCACACCTCCACACCAGAGGTTCAAGAGCTGGACAACCTTTGTTGGACACAGAGCTAAGGGAACAATGAGGCTGTTCAAAGACAAAGCAAAAGGGAGCTCATGGCTGGGCTTACGGGTCAGCCCTAGAGAGCCGATTTCTCTGCTTTGCTTGGTCCTTCACAGCTCATTTCATTTTGTTTTGCAGTCAGAAATACATTGCAGTCTAAAGTCATACCTGAGCTGCACCCTCCCTCTTACATCAGGGTGCACCAACTCTTCCCAAGGCTTAATCAGGCAACGGTATGCCTTGCATCCAGGTGAGGAATCCTTCCTGAATATGATTCTGGAGTAATAGCTTCTTTATAATAATGACTTACAAGTAACTCATTACCTTCTCACCAGCCAAAAATATGCACTTCTCTGGGGTATATCTACAGGACAGTAAGTAAATATGGAAGGAAAAAATTAACTGCTTTACATGGAAACGTGCATTAATTTCTCTTCATGCAAACCAATTAGACAAACTGATAGTTCTACCCTGATCCCCCAATAGGTAAGAGTTCTTAGTTGGTTAATTCTCATAACAAACAAGACTCTGGCATACTAACTTGTTGCTCAGTCCTCCAGCTGGAACTAGTTTCTTTTCTTTTTCCGTAGTATTCGTCTACACATCTCTTCTGGGTTATGGGCCTTGTGGGATAATTACTGAAGGTAAAGTCTTCAATCTCATCTCATCTTTATGCTTTGCACAGTGCTCAGCACCCTACTTTGCTTCTGTTAAGTTCTTTATAAATATAAACAATATAATGAGAATGTGTATTTGCCATGCAAAAGCCAACTAACACTTACTAAGCAGCTACTAAGTAACCAGCACTGTGCTATCCCTCTGAAAGGACATGATCTCCAACAAGGAGGGATTTATTTAAACGTTAGAGAAATGAGAGTTACTTATACCTGGGGCAACCAGATATTTTGCATAGAGGCCATTAGTGAGCTACCTTCAGCTTCTGTTAGTATCTTCTCCAGCTTAGTGCAAAGACAAATACTAGAAATTGTTCAAAATAAGGGATACAATATTATGTAATATATGGTTTTTATAAATATCACTGCAGTGTATTGAGAAATATTGATTTATGTATAGGCAAGTAAGATAGTAAATATAAGTTAACTAGCAAAATACTTCTGTTTTAGTAAAAAACATATTAAGTATGAGGGCTTTAAGCTGATTTTAAAGTTCATATGTAAAAAAACAAGCTAGAATAGCAGGGGAAAATCTTTTAAAAAGGATCAATTGTAGGGGAGCTGTAGTTGAATCAGTTATTAAAATATGTTACCAGGCCTCTATAATTAAAATTGTGTGGTATTGGCATATGAAAAGAGGGAAAGACACATGGAAAGGAATAGAAAATGCAGAACTGGACTCAATTGCATATGAGATTATAATGTATGATAAACTTGACATCTTAAATCAGTGAGGGGAAAATGTATGTTTTAGTCAATGGTTAGGAATAATTGGAGAATTACAAGGAATAATGTAAGATTGGATCCATTCCTCATACCAAAGACCAGGATAAATTTCAGATGGATAGGAGACTTAAATGTAGAAAAGTAAAGAGAGTTCCCTGACAGTCCAGTGGTTAGGACTCGGCATTTTCACTGCCATGGCCCAGGTTCAGTCCCTAGTCGAGGAACTAAGATCCCTGCAAGCCGTGCCACACAGCCAAAATAAATCAATTTTTTAAAATGGTAAATTTTTTTTAAAAAAGTAAATCCGTATAATAACTAGAAGAAAACAACATGAGTGAATTTAAAATCTGGGAATGGGGAAAACTTTCTCAACTAGAACTCAAATACCCAGAGCAGTAGGGGAAAGATTGATGTATTTGACTATATAAAGCAAAAATAACTTTTAAATGGCAAAAATACACTATAAACAAAGTATGAAGACAAATGACAAAGTTGGAAAAAAATTTGATATCACAAAGGGTTAATATCCCTACTACATTTGATGACATAAAGGAATCATTGTCAAATCTCTAGGTGGTTATGGTTTTGAAAAATAGTCTTTATTGTTTAGAGATACTTTTTCAAATATTTATGGATAAATTATAGGCTGTCTTGGATTTGCTTCAGAATAATCAAGAGGAAGGAGGAGAGGATAGATGAAATTAGCCTGGCCATGAATTGAAAATTGTTGAAGTTGGATGAAAAAGTACATAAAGTCTTATTCTACCATGATCTCTCCTCTTGTAGACATTTCAAATTTTCCATACTTAAAAGATAAGATATTTTCCAAAAAATATTTATCTAAAGCACACAGTTAGCTTCAAAAATCTCTTATCAGAGTCATGCTCGATTACATGTGTGTAAACATGTATAGAGTAAAAGAACAGGGTCTCGCACATTTGGCCTAATAAATCCTTGTCTATTGTATTTTTAAAACAAAGGTCATCACTTCCATCACTATGGCTAACTAGATGCTCTGAGGGACTCTCTTGCTGCTAAATCCTCTTGAAGGCACACTGAGACATGACTGGCTTCACAAGAGACAGGGGATGTGTTCAGAGATCTTTACCCCCCAAATCACCTGAGAGTAGAAGTAGCAGGAGCTGGGGCAGCTGGAAGGGACAGGGTTACTGAGGCTGGTTGGACAATAGCATGGCCCACTGTGGCAAGAGTAAAAGGAACTTGAGAATCCTTGTGCTAGCCAAGACCCCCAGGGAGGCTGAAGTGGTCCCCTGCACAGAGCCCGAGGCCACCAGCAGAAGCGAACCATATCTGGGGAGACACGGCCATGCCCATTTGTTTATATATTGCCTGTGGCTACTTTTTGCTGCAAGAGCAACTTTCAATAGTTACAACAGAGACCATTAAGCCCACAAAACCTTAAACATTTGTCATCTGGCCCTTCAAGAGAAAGTTTCCCAAGCTGCTTTAGATCCTTAAAAGTGACATCAATCTCTACTACCACTCCCAGAGAAGCAGTTTCAGAGGACTTCACTTTGCCTTCCCCACAGGCAAAAGATCCAATATGGGAAGTATTGTAATTGCCATGCATAGGAATTCTAACTATACATTCCGAGACCAAAGAAATGACTATAGAGCAGGTGAGTCCATGAACCCAGGGGACCCGCTGTAAGTTGACTTTGGCTAGGGCTTCATTCATTACCTGGCCTTACTGTTCTCCACGCTAATAGGCCATGATGACACCTATCCAATAGTCCTAGGAATATTTAGGTACTGCCCTTTCCCAAATATACAGTTACCAGAGTAAATGGCCATAGGTCCCTGTGGGGAAGCTCTGGGCTAGTCATTACCACGTACATTCGCCATGGCATACTTAGTTCTTCCTCCTGGGCACCTGGTCTTCTCTTCACTTTCTAGGTTCTAAGTTTGAAAACTGGTGCATGTACAGAAATTAAGCAAAAGATTATGACATTTTACTGGGGCTACTACCCTTAGTCTTTTGTTCCTTTATCTTTGTTTTTTTTCTGACAGTAAAAACTGAGTAGTACCCTTGTCAGCTGCCCATCTATTTCGTGTCTAAGAATGCCATGTTCTATTACCCTTCTCTGTAAGTCTTTGTAGGGTAGTCTCCTTTGACTGTCCCTCCAATCTAGCCAGTCATTACAATAATTGTGTCCACCTGGCTTTTTTTATGAGAGCCCTTCGTCAGCTACCAGGGAAGCCCTTCTGTTTTCATACCAAGCTTTTCAAATTACTTGTTCATCACTTACAGCGTTTCATCATTTTTTTCTAGGGCATCAACAGTAGCAATAGCCATCCAACCTCATTGCCCTTAAAGTTACCATTTCCCCACATACTTCTCAGCTGCCTGTTATGTCACACCAGCTAATGTTCTACACCCACCAATACAGCATCCCAATTCACCTCTGGTGAGAATGTTAACCATGGCTCGCCACCTTGGGCCAGGTACTGTATTTATTCCTCCTACCTCAGTGATGGGGACCTCATTGCCAGTAAGTAGGGTATGATCCAGCTTCCAAATCTCATCTTATCACCCATTTTCTCCAACCACTCCTGGTACCACAGCTGTCTCAGGTTGGATTACCTTTGCAGGAGAAATGGGGGCTATATAGGAAAGGAGCAAACAGATATATGGAAATTATAGCTAGTGTTCCTGTTCTTGGGTGGGTGGCAGACTTCTGTTGTTTATTGTATTATCTGGTAATTTACATATATTTACATACAACCTTTTGGGTATATCTAACAACATTTTTTAATGGTAAGAAGGCAAAAAATACATTGTTTATTAATTGTTTATATTGCATAACATGTCATGCTACCATAATTAGAAAATTATGAAAAAACATTACTGTATTTAAAATTTTTCTTTTAGGCTTCCAAACACTTTAAAACAGTATATGTGTTATTCTGTTGTTGTTCAAAGTATATACGGTCTGTTGGAATTAACTAAGAATAGTTAATTTTTTAAAATGGTAAATTTTTTTAAAAAAGTAAATCCGTATAATAACTAGAAGAAAACAACATGAGTGAATTTAAAATCTGGGAATGGGGAAAACTTTCTCAACTAGAACTCAAATACCCAGAGCAGTAGGGGAAAGATTGATGTATTTGACTATATAAAGCAAAAATAACTTTTAAATGGCAAAAATACACTATAAGCAAAGTATGAAGACATTATCTTTGTCACTTTTTAATGTAATTTTGGTAATTAATTTGAATAGAAAAATGACTCAACTTTTAATAATATAGTCTGCTTAGCTTTTAACTTATTAATGTTTTAAGTCTCCATTTTGAGGTACAGATAGAGATTGATATGTCTCTATAAGAAGTCATGATCTTAACAGGATTCTGATATAACTCTCTATGTAATAAAGGATAGTTTCCTAGGCTAAGTTCTAATAAATTGTGCTGATCTTGCTTCACTAAGTTTCACCTATCTATAAACTTTGTTGCAATATTAATGTAATGATTCTCAATTCTTTCTTAAATATTGAAAAGATTTTGCATGGACCAAAGTTATCAACAAAAATCTTGGATGACTATCTTTTGGTTTTTAGGCAAGGGGGTAAATGATTATATCTATGTTTGTAAAAATAACATTTCTGTTCCATGGATAATAAATGGGAAAGAACAGTGTAGGGAAGGAAGGAGAGAAGCCATGGTGAACTCTTACCAAATTCAAAGTGAAAAAGAGTTGTGTCTAAATCAGACAGTGACAGTGATAATGGAACCAAGAAACCATTTGGATATATCCTGGCGAAGTACTTGGTGATCAATTTGATATAGAGATAAGGGACAGGACTAGTCAAAGGTGACTCAAGCTTCTAGTCAGGTGGACTGGGTGGAAATAGTGCCATCAGCACAGTTTGGTAATCAATGATGAATTGATAGGTTTGGCAAGGAAAAGATTAACTCGAGTTTTAGCCATATTGATTGTGAGAACTCTATCAGGCATAGAGGAAGAGCCAACAGGAATTATCAAGCAAGGACATTTGCCAAAGGAATGTAAGATTTTTTTAACCCTTTTAAAAACTTTTCTCTGCCATTACCTGAGTTATGCCTTTCTTATTTCCCTAGAGGAAACCAGACAGATCTCTTAGACCTGTAGGAAGGAAGAATAGACAGCCATACAGATAGCCTGAGCTAGAAGCAGCCCTAGGCCAATCCTAGTACCATGTGCAGGTCTATGGAGGTCTAATATGGGACTGAATTTTTTCCATACTATTTTAGACTTTATTCTTCTTAAAATCATAGTACAAAACACTTTCAAAATTATGAAAATCCCAAATTTTTATAAGTTTTTATCACATAGCTCCTACTAAAAACAAATGATTATGTACTGAAAACCTCACAACCCATAATTTCCAGTTGGGCCGATACAGAAATAATCAACATATAACAACAGGCCTACCAGTTATCAATATACAACATCATACCAACCAGTCCTTTTATAAATGGAATGTATAAAGCATCAGCAGCAGGCCTACACTGGGCTTAGTTTACCTTTAAATAGATTAGTTTACCTTTAAATAGATTTGCATTGGGAGAAAGGTAAAACTTTCTCAAGTGTAACAGTACTTAATTCAACACAAGTCATTAGTGGTGGGAGGTTTCTCTGGAGAGACTTTTTATATTCCAATAACACATTTTAAAAAAAAATTTGATACTAAGCTATTTCTCTGAAATTTTCATATTCTAGTAAAGTTTTAAATGTGTCTTTGGGTTTAATAAAAATGTCACTGAATGGTGTTGCCTACTCAGAGCTGTTCTCACCTCTGGGGTTAGTTTTTTTCGTCATCTACTCTCAGGTGATGGTGTTTCACTTTGATAGCTATCCTTGCAATTTTGTTATGATACCACCAGATGGCGATAAAAATAATATTTGTGACCAAAGGTAGGGGCTGCACCCCAAGGATGCAAGATGGGCAGGAAATTAGTTGATTAAGGGACACATCCTCTCCACCAGTGATTTTAGCTTTTGTAGTCACCACAACACATTGTTGTGGGCAAGTCTTAAGTGAATGAATTTTTGTGGGCAAGTCTTAAGTGAATGAATTTTTTTTCTGGACCTTCAACTTTCTCATCCAACCTTTTACCACCCTAAGTACTTCTTCCATCTCCTGGCCCATCTATCAGTACCTGTCTCTGTTCCCTCAACAGCAACCACAATATCTGTCCATTTGTTAGGTACCAGATTTCTGAAATATTATTTCCATTATTCCACATATCAATCTGTGAGGTAGGTATGGTTGTTACCCTTTCACTGAGGATAATAATGAGGGGAAACTGAGGATCCAAGAGATTAAATAACTTGCCCAAGGTAGTCCAACTTACTGGAAATTTTATTAAAATTGGAAATTTTTTATTGAGGTATAATTGACATATTATATCAGTTTCAGGTATATAACATAATTTGATTTGATATTTGTATATATTGCAAAATGATCACCATAATAAATCTAATTAACATCCATCACCATACATACTTAGAAAAATTTTTTCTTGTGATGAAAACTTTTAAGATCTATTCTCTCAGCAACTTCAAATATGTAGTACAGCATTATTAACTATAGTCTCCATGCTGTACATTACATTCTCAGGATTTATTTTACTTTATAACTGGAAATTTGTACGTTTTGACCCCCTTTATCCTTTTTGCCCACCTCCCCACTCCCTACGTCTAACAACAACCAGCCTGTTCTCAGAATATATCTATGAGCTCAGTGCCTTTTATATTTTTTATTTTGTTTTAGATTCCACATATAAGTGCAATCATACACTATTTGTCTCTCTCTCTGTCTGACTTATTTCACTTAGTATAATGCCCTCAAGGTCCATCCATGTTGTCACAAATGACAGGATTTCATTCTTTTTACAGCTGAATATATTCCATTGTGTGTACATACCACATTTTCTTTATCCATTCATCCATCGATGGACATTTAGGTTGTTTCCATGTGTTGGTTATTGGAAATAATGCTGCAATGAACATGGGGGGTGGGTGCATATATCTCTTCAAACAAAATTTCAAATTTTGTTTTCTTCAAATAAATATCCAGAAGTGTAATTCTGAGTCATAGGATAGTTCTATTTATAATGTTTTGAGAAACCTCTATACTCCAAGACACTGGAAATTTTAAAACCAGGTCTAACTCTAAAAATTCAGCTATTGCAATATGCTGACCTCATATGTTATCTGCTTAGGCTCTTCAAAGGTCTTTAGCTAAAGGGAATCTTTCTGAAAAAAATCAAATTTTTGATATGGAAGAGTTTGGGGGAACTAGAAGTTCTCAGAGGATGTAGGTTCTTTAGCTATTGGATCTATTAAACCCCCAGACAACATGTCTGCCTACTTGATTCAATTCAACAAACAGTGATCTGAGGCCTCTATGTGCTAGACACGGTGCTCATTGTTATAGGAGAAACAAAGATAAAATGAAACCAAGTTCTATCTCCCAAGAAACTCATATTTCTGTCCATCTTGGTCTATCAAACATCACTGGAGGGCTTCCCTGGTGGCGCAGTGGTTGAGAGTCCGCCAGCCGATGCAGGGGACACGGGTTTGTGCCCCGGTCCGGGAAGATCCCACATGCCACGGAGCGGCTGGGCCCGTGAGCCATGGCCGCTGAGTCTGCGCGTTCAGAGCCTGTGCTCTGAAACGGGAGAAGCCACAGCAGTGAGAGGTCCGCGTACTGCAAAAAAAAAAGACATCACTGGATGACATGCTATCGTAACAGAGGAATTAGGTTTAATGAAAGTAGCAGCAACCTAAGGTTTATCTGTTTCTTGGATCCAAGAGTCCTGACTTTAAAAAGAAAAAAAATCTATAATATCCTTAAACCCTGCAGTTAGTGGCGCTGCAGCCTTAAATCTCTGAGGGTAACGAGATGCAAAAGAGAGGGCCTGGTGCATATGCCCTGCTCTTCATTTGCTGTGCCCAGAAGAACACCTCTCTTGGGTATGAGTTCACTGTGTTTCCCAGGTCTCTTCCAAAAAGACGTGGAGCAATCCCTGCCACTGTCCTTCAGTATCTAGGATGTTACTGAAAGCAGCATCTTGGAATCCTAAGCAACCAGGCAGCCTTCACCTCCCTATTAGCAATTTGAACGGTTTGCCCTCAGGTCTTGGGACTTGACCATTTTTCTTTGCTCTGACTCCCTGCAGATGCTGAGCAATGAATTGAGATCACTGATCTAAGGTTTCTACCTCCACAAAAAGAAATATTTTCCCATTCCTCTCTGTGTTGAATAAATAGACTTCCAACTATGAATAATCTGAAAATCAGCATTTTACAGGCCCTCACTGACCATTGTTAAATTGGTAAGTCATTAATCAATTTCAGTTACCTGGCAAGATGGGAGGATGAGGTCTGGAAATCATCGTCATGGCTGATAGGCAGTCTGTGGTGCCCTGGTCTGGAATTCAGCTACTGAAAACACATGCAAAAAGTAGCTGAGGTTTCAGCCTCACAAGCTCTGATAATTTACCGCTAAAAATAAACATGTGCTCAAGAGACAAATACTATGTCAACACTCCCAGAAAGATTTTTCAGCATCTGCATACAGAAGCTGCCATCCAATACCCAGGGATGCTGAGGGCACAGCACACAAAGAAAGCTTTATCTTTGGGGGGAGCCAGCATCTGCTGAGGTTGAAGGAAAGGCAGGACAAAGAGTTGCTTCTCTTGTTCAGGCAGGGAAATGAAACGTGATTCATTGTTCTGTCTTAAGCAGTCGCACGTTTACTGTTCCATAACCGCGCTAAATATTGTAGTTTGCCTTTCATTAGAAACATGTCCATCCTCAGCATTGGTGTCAGGCTGCAAAATACTTCTTGGAAGCAGAGTCATCAACACATCTCATTCTCACTGAGTGTGCCATGTCCAGCATATTACCTGACACTTAGTGTGTGCTTAATAATTTGTATTTCCCCCCCCAGTTTTCCGTTAATACCGTCTACTTTATGTAAATACGATTTGTGGAAATCAGAACCTCATAGGCTGCTAAATTAGGACACGAATACTGTAAAAGCAAAGGACTCTTTACTGCAGGATGATTTTAAACTGAAAGTTGCCTCTTTCGGGGTGCATTTAACATGCACAGTTCATATACAACTTTTCAGTGATACTTTGAGGACGTAAGAAACAGGGCACACATTTGTGTGGGCCATTTTGCTTCCATTTGGATTTGTGAAGGAAGGGCTAGAAGGAAGAACTGACCAAAAGAACAGCCGTTTCTTGAAATAGGAAGTTGAAAACTTAAAAAGCTTTTAACTTAAAATTAGGTTTGGGGATTATCTGAGGTCTTCAAATATTCATACAAATTGTATTCTTCATTATCACAGGTCATAGGAGAGAATGTGCAGTGCATAAGAATTTACTGCCCAGCGTTGTGACAGGAAAACCTCCAGAATCATCAATTCATAGATGTATGGGGTTTGAATATGAATTTTTGCCACAGGTCACACACTCATCGTGATGGGGAGTTCCTCTGGCTGAGCTGTGTGAGACACAAAGACCCCTGCCAACATGAGGAGGTCTGGGGAGTCCTATGTGGAAGGGAAAGGACTGTGTGCTACTTGATATCCTGCTTTCTTCACTTGTCTGGTAGTCTGGAAGCCTAAACTTGACCCTCAATGTAGATCAGCCTTCCTAGAATAGACTAGCCTCCCAGTTGAGCCAAGTTCCTTGCCAGCCCACCCCTGCCCTAGGCCGTGGTTATTCCCATCTGTACTACACATCATCATAGTGAAATCCTCACTCCAGACCTAGACTTGTGTCTCTATGGGTGTCTTTCTAAATTTAGCAGATGGTTTAGTTTCTTTTCTCTTGCTTTGAGTTTGTTTATGATTCTGTGATTTTATACTGTTACACATAACATTATTTAAGGAAGACTGAGGTTTTTCATGGTTCCTGACGACCTGAGGTCTGATTCTTTCTTTCAGCAGTTACTGAGTAACTAACATTTCTGACTACCAGCTAGCTCCTTCCCATTCTTGCTTCCCACATCAGAATTAATGAAAAACCATCACCTAATTCTAGTGTTCAGTAAGTCTCTCATGGGGACTAAATGTCAGAAGCCCAGAATTTCAGAAACAATCCTGACTAATTAAATCCATAGGCTTGAGCAAGTCCTGGAGTCGAGGACTCTTGTGATGGTTAATTTTATGTATCAACTCGGCTGGGCCACAATGTCCAGATAGGTGGTCAAATGTTACTCTGGATGCTTCTGTGAAAGTGCTTTTGCACTTTGTACTTGTGGACTTTGTACTTGTGGACTTGTGGACTTTGTATAAAGCAGATTGCCCTCTGTAGTGTAGGTGGGCCTCATCCAATCAGTTGAAGGCCTGAATAGAACAAAAAGACTTACTCCCTGGAGCAAAAAAGAGCTCTGCAGCAGACAGACAGCCTTTAGACTTGAAATGCAGCATCAGCTCATATCTGGGTCTCCAGTCTGCTGGGACTTGCCTGCCTCTATACTCATGTCCTTAATCTCTCTCTCTCTCTCGTCCTCTCTCTCTCTCTCTCTCTCTTTTTAAGTTTATTGGTTCTGTTTCTCTGGAGAACACTGACTAATACAACCCTCTTTTTTTCCATTTTACATTATGGAAAAAATTGAATCCATTCTACAGACATCATGGTGCTATGATGAGCTAAAGAAATAATATGTACAAAAGAGATTTGAAATAAACAAAGCACTGAACAAACACAGGATTTTTTTCAGTACACCTTGAACTCAAGAATTTATAGTAAATCAGCAATTTACTTAAAGATGAGCACCAGAAATTTCTTCTGCAAACAGCCCTTGCATGAATTTCTAACCTTGGATCAGGTCTCCACCAGTGGGCTCAGACAAGTCTGACCCAAGTGTGGCCTCAAGGGTCTCATGAAAAGTGGTGCTGTTTTAAGGTGAATGTCAAGGTTGTTCTCCCTGTGTCATTAACCCAGTTCTTAGTGGGAGGGTGGTCCTAACTTGTCTCTAACAGGTCCCCATTCGCTTTACCAGGGTACACAGAAGTTTGCCACATGACCTCTGATTTCATGTACACTTTACTCACTAAGACCAGACTGATGACACAGTGACCTCTTTGTTCATTCATTTTTTAAAAAAACCTATTCCTCCAACAAGGCTTTATAGAAAACCCATCATATGCCACACACTGAGCATCCAAAGATGATGAAGACAAGATTCCTGTCTAAAACAATGTCGGAGGGAGATGACCTGAGACATTCTCGTATTCCTAAAATCAGGAAAATGGAAATGCCTTTATAGCTTCGTTTTTTTTTTTTTTTTTTTTGATCAGGGTCACATAGAACCTCCTAATATTTTCACACCACAAGTAAACCACTTTTTCAACTTCAAGCTTAATATCTTTTATAAGGCAGTCACTCTTTCCTTATGCATGGAAACAATTGCTGTGTTTGTTATATGTTTGCTCCTTTTACCAGAGACATAACATAATCAGCGATGAGCAGAGGATTAGTATAATTAATGGGTCAGCAGTTTCATCCATTTACCTGATAACAAGCCTTGGACCTGAAATCCAAGCTCATAATTCAAACAATGGAGCTGATGCCTCAAATCTACATATTGACATTTTTCTGTCCCATAGTTGACAAAGTATGTGTTAAACGCTTGCATGTCATGAGTAGACCACAAAATACATCTTAGTTCTCCTGCCCAACTTGGCTCTCTGGGTGCTGATGCCTTTCTGTCCTCTGGGATCCCACACCTTGCCTGGTCATTCTTCGTGGTGACCTTTGCCCTCACCCACCACCAGTGGTCTCCATTTATAGGTCCCTCTTCCCACCCACCCTGCCTCCACCCCCAACTGAGAAGCTTTACAGATTTGCCAGATTCTGCCGGCTTGTTCCCTGTGCTAGTCACAATGTTCCATTTTAATTCAATTTCAAGCCCTGACAAGAAGCTAGGCCAACTGTTTTATTATATTTGAAGTAAATAGTTGATTTTCCAGCAAATTCTTTGCTTTTTTCTACTGTATTAAAATCTTCAATATTATTTTCCTTTCCAGCTTAGCGAGCAACCTTTTTATTTCATCCTTTGATGTTAATATGACACGACACAACGCAGAAAAATACCCAATCATAATTGTTAGCTCAGTGAATTTTCAAAAAGTGAACATATCTGGTGTGTAGCCAGCACCCAGATTAAAAGATAAAACATTATCAGCACCCCAGAAGAAGTCCCCCTTGTATCCCGTTCCAGACTCTACCTCTCCCTAAAAGTAACCACTATCTTGGCTTGTCTGTTTTTTAAATTGTATGTAAACAGACTCAAATAATATTATAATGGCCATGGATATGTGCCACTCAGATCTCCCTTTAGGAGAGAACCTGCAGGGAGGAGTGCAGTAAGCCGAATTTATACCAAGACCATGCTTTCCCTAGGCTGCACCCAGCCAATGACTTAGCAGGGTGGGAGTACCAGAGCCAAGCTATTTCTGCTCAAAGCAGGACCCTCTCATGGTAAGCTGTGCTCTAGGGAGCCCTATCGGCCTGGCAGTCCTACAGTCTGAGTCTCTTCTTACCAATACTCCTTCCTTCTCCTCTCCTTTCACAGGTGTCACAGGTGTCATTGTACCATGACAGCTCACCCTGCCTGTATTTCCACCCCCTCTTCCCTTTATTTCACACATTGTATCTCTTGGACTTTGATTCCATTTTGGCATCTGCTTCCTAGAGGACCTGAATGGACACGTTTTTGTGTCTGGCTTCTTTCACTTAACATTATATATGCTAATTCACCCATGAGCAATCTTTTTTAAAAAACCTAACTATATACCAACAAGGCTATTAAAATTATATATATACATATCGTATAACTCGCTGTAGTCTCTTTCTCATCTTTGTGATTGAATCTACTCTCCCAACTGCCAGCCTCCTTGAAACTCAGTCAAATCTCACTGAAGCTCTAACACAGCCTGAAGTGCATCTCTGATAAGAACAAGTCCCAGATCAGCTCACAGATTACTAACGACTCATTCATTCATATAACAAATATACATTAATACCTACACTGTGCTAGACACCAGGAGAGGTACTCCTTGACAGGTCAAATAAATTTCAAGTCCAGTAGCCTGGCAGTTGAGGGCCCTACAGTGTGGTTCCAGCCTTCTTTTCAGGTGTGTCTTCACATACCACACACTCACCCTCAAAGACATTATTTTCCACGTTCCAAGGATTCCTTAGGACTTCTCACTTGTACCAGTCTCAACCTCCAGGCGGGTATGGGCAGGACTGGAATCCCTCCCTGTTTGCAACACCAAAGGGAGAGCCAAGCTTTGACTTCAGCCCTCAGGCAGCACTTGTGATGCAGATAATATTGGAAAAAGGCCTTGGGAAAGAATGGGCAAAGCTCTGGGCTGAGAACAGAGAGAGCAGAGTTCAAGACCCTATGTTTCCTATTATTGCCTTTGTGATTTGAACTAGTCACTTAATCTTTCTGAGCCTCATTTGTATAATAAAGAGATCAAACTAGATTGATCTAAAATCCCTTATGGCCCTAGTGAAGACTCCAACCTAAATGATTAAAGAGAGAAGATGACGAGACAGTACTGGTACGTTAGACTGCATAATGAACCACAGCATTTACTGAATGGTTCACTTACTTTCATTTTGTCACTTACTTGGATATAATCTTCTGCGTTGCCTTGCCCCAAATACTTGGTAACCCTGATCTCCATCTGGTACCTATTCTGTGGGCATTTCAGGAACTTTCATTTCCTGTATTCAAGTCTGGAATCTTTGAGAGCCCTAATTTCACTTTGGAAGGGAGTAAAACTGGCCCAACATTTCTGAACTTAGAAAAGCTGAACATTCTATGATCCATTTGTGTCATAAACATGTTCACACACAAACACCCATAAAGTCCAATTTCATTAATATGTAACAGCTGTTCTGCGTAATAATAACCGATTTTTTTTTTAACTTGTAGGTTTATGCAATTGAAACTTTATACCATTTTGTATGAGTCTAACATTTTTAATTGGAAGAAACAAATTCATAATTCCAAGACTGCAAGATTAATCATTTTAATAATATTCTTTTGGTTAGAATTTCTGCCAATGATCTAAAAATAGTTAAAGAAGTTCTTTTACTTTTATTTTAAATATGAATTCCTTTTGACTTAATCATCTGTCATCTGAGACTCCTAGCTTCCCTCTGAATTGAATTCTGTGCATGGATTTGCAATGCCTGAAAATAGTAGTAGTTAAAAATGTGAGTATCAACAACATACACACAACTATGTTCAAGTTAAAATGCCTACCATTAATGCATGTGATTATGTAATATTTTAAGCACTTAATAGCACTTAAAAGGTTTTGTCTTCATATAGCTCTAATTTTCCCTTGAGTTTTAATTCCGTTTTCCAAGCATATTTACTTGCTCTTTTAAAAATGGCTAGAGAAAGCCAAGATAAATATGTGACCAGAAATTTAATAAGTTTCTTTAAGTTTGTTATACAACAGGGAAAGAAAGGAAACAAACATTTATTATGTGTATATATGCTAACTTTTATGCTAGGTACTTTCATACATTTTCTCTCTTTTAATTATAGATAAAAAGCTTAGAGTAAAACAAAGGAAAAGTAATGAACTTTGAGGATATAACAGAAGTCTGATGATTCTTCATGAATTCATGAAGATTTTTTTAATACCTTATTCACTTATTTATTTATAATTAAAGTATAGTTGTACAATATTATGTTAGTTTCAGGTGTATAACATAATGATTTGACACTTAAACATATTACAAAATGATCACCATAAGTCTAGTAGCCATTGGTCACCATACAAAGTTATTACAGTATTATCGACTGTATTCCTCATGCTCTAAACTACATCCCTGTGACCCATTCATTTTGTAACTGGAAGTTTGCACCTCTTAATCTTTCTCATCTATTTCTCCCCTCTCAAGTTCTCTCTGGCAAACACCAAATTACTCTCTTTACCTATAAGTCTGTTTCTGTTTTGTTTTGTTTGTGCATTTGTTTTGCTTTTTAGGTACCACATATAAGGGAAATCATATGGTATTTGTCTTTTTCTGACTCTTTTCACTTAACATAATACACTGTAGATCCATCCATGTTTTTGCAAATGACAAGATTTCATTCCTTTTTATGACTAATATTCCATTGTGTGTGTGTATACACACTATATATATATACACACACACACACTATATATATATATATATATATATATATAATATATATTATATATATCAGATCTTCTTTATCTGTTCATCTGTCAATAGACACGTTGCTTCCATATCTTGGTTATGATAAACAATATTTCAATGAACATAGGAATGCATAAATCTTTTCAAATTAGTGTTTTTGTTTTCTTTGAGTAATACCCAGAAGTGGAATTGCTAGACTGTATGGTGGTTCTACTTTTAATTTTTTGAGGAATCTCCATACTACTTTCCACAGTGGCTGCACCAATTTACATTCCCACCAACAGTGCACAAGGTTCCTTTTCTCCACATCCTTGCCAACACTTGTTATTTGTTGTCTTTTTTAAAAAATTAATTAATTAATTTATTTTTGTCTGTGTTGGATCTTTGTTGCGGTGTGCAGGCTTCTCATTGTGGTGGCTTCTCTTGTTGCGGAGCACGGGCTCTAGGCACGCGGACTTCAGTAGTTGTGGCACGTGGGCTCAGTACTTGTGGCTTGCAGGCTCTAGAGCACAGGCTTAGTAGTTGTGGTGCATGGGCTTAGTTGCTCTGCAGCATGTGGGATCTTCGCGGACCAGGGCTCGAACTCGTGTCCCCTGCATTGGCAGGCAGATTCTTAACCACTGTGCCACAAGGGAAGCCCTGTTGTCTTTTTGATAATAGCAATTCTGACAGGTGTTAGGTGATATCTCATTGTGGTTTTGATTTGCATTTCCTTGATGATTAGTGAAGTTGAGCATCTTCTCAAGTGTCTGTTAGCTATCTTTATGTCTTCTTTGGAAAAAATCTATTCAGGTCGTCTACCCACTTTCTAATTGGAATTGTTTGGTTTTTTGATTCTATTGAGTTCTATGAGTTCCTTACATATTTTACATTTTAACCCTGTATGGAATATATAATTTGCAAATATCTTTTCCCATTCAGTAGGCTACCTTTTCATTTTGTTGGATGGTTTCCTTCCCCTTGCAGAAGGTTTTCAATGCCTACATAAAGGTCAAGTTGAATGATGAGTATTTATTTGAACTCCCTAAAAACATTACCTCTAGTGTATAATTAAAATAAAACCTCCTCGGCTACCCTGGATAACTAAAAATGTGTTCAGCATTTTGACTCTATTTCTCCTATTCTGTCATGTTCATTCAATATTAAAATTACATTTTATTTAGTCCTCCCTTTGTTCAGCTTATTTTCTAGGAAATCTGAGAACAGATTTACATTAGGTGTGATATGTTCTTTGAGTGTTGCAAAAGTGGATTTCATTTCATTGATATCTAATAGACTCCATTGACATAAAGTAAGACATTTTTAGAGAAATATAAATCAAAACTACAATGAGGTATCACCTCACACTGGTCAGAATGGCCATTATCAAAAAATCTACAACAATAAATGCTGGAGAGGGTGTGGAGAAAAGGGAACCCTCTTGCACTGTTGGTGGGAATGTAAATTGATACAGCCACTATGGAGAACACTATGGAGGTTCCTTAAAAAAACTAAAAATAGAACTACCATATGACCCAGCTATCCCACTACTGGGCATATACCCTGAGAAAACCGAAATTCAAAAAGAGCCATGTACCAAAATGTTCATTGCAGCTCTATTTACAATAGCCAGGACATGGAAGCAACCTAAGTGTCTGTCGACAGATGAATGGATAAAGAAGAGGTGGCACATATATACAATGGAATGTTACTCAGCCATAAAAAGCAACGAAATTGGGTCATTTGTAGAGATGTGGATGGACCTAGAGTCTGTCATACAGAATGAAGTAAGCCAGAAAGAGAAAAACAAATATCATATATTAATGCATATATGTGGAATCTAGAAAAATGGTACAGATGAACCTATTTGCAGGGCAGGAATAGAAACATAGATGCAGAGAATGGACATGTGCACACAGCATGGGGGGGAAGGGGAGAATGCGACGAATTGGGAGATTAGGTTTGACATAAATATACTACCATGTGTAAAATAGATATCTAGTGAGAACCTGTTGTGTAGTACAGGGAGCTCAGCTCTGTGCTCTGTGATTACCTAGATGCGTGGGATGGGAGGGTAGGAGGGGGGTCCAAGAGGGAGGAGATATAGGTATACATATAGCTGATTCACTTCATTGTACAGCAGAAACTAACACAACATTGTAAAGCAATTATACTCCAATAAAAAAAAATTGATCATCAGAATTTGAAACTCAAAAAAATAAAATAAAATAAAATAATCTGTGTAACTGATGTTCCTAAAAAAAAATAGAAAACACAGATAAGCCAGGAGGAGAAAGCAAAAATCATCTGTTAACCTCCTGGCAAATATCTTTTTTCTATGATTAGATACATAGAGAATACTTTTGTTTTATTAATAAAATGTTCTCTTACTGTAAAAAAAAAAAGTAATAGCACTTAAGTAGATCCATTTGTACCTTAAAATTGTACTGAAATTGACCAAGCATGTGACCATAAAATAGAAATTATTAGTGGGGTAAAAGCTATTTTATCCTGATTGGCAATGAATAGTTACCAAGATAAAAGACTTTTAAAAATCCTTCCTTGTAAGGAAAAAACAAAACAAACCCTACCCCTTCTAGGAGCAATTTGTGGAAGGTATAGTATAAGAAGGTATTCTTTAATTATCCATAAATAGAAAAACATGGATAAAAGATGAATAAATATTTTCAAATATTAAAATTTACAATAGCAATGTCAGTGGCTTTTTTATTGATTGAAAGTTGGCATTATGAGAAATTGATGCATACCATTTAGTTTACTAAAGTGGAAATTTAATAAATGGGATTCAAGTGACTCAAAAGATTTATGTTATTAATAACTGTTATTGACATTTGGGAGGAAAGAACCATCACATTAGTTTCTCATTTGATTTTGCAAGAGCCCAGTAAGTTCTCTACCATCATCACCATTCCCTTTTTACAGTTGATACTGATGTTAGAGGCAGGCCAAGATAAGAGTGGCTGGTAACTGATTTTAAACTCCCTGTTGGCCCCATTTTCCAAGAGGTTTAATTGGGGGCATCAGATGGACACGATTATTTACTTTTGTTATATCTCACCTACATTCAACTCCTGTTAGCTTAACCAAACTCGAGAAATTTTGTGGATTATAGGCAAGTGCTTCTCAAACTTTAACCCATGTAAAAATCACCTAGAAAGCTTGCTAAAACACAGATTCTCAGGCCCAAACCCTAAGGATTCTGATTCAGTAGGTCTAGGTGAGACCTGAGAACCTACATTTTAACAGGTTCTCAGGTGACGCTCTTGCTGTCAGTCCATGGTCCACTATTTTTATTTTTTTTTGAAGTATAGTTGATTTACAATGTTGTGTTAGTTTCTGGTGTACAGCAAAGTGATTCAGTTATATATATATATACATATATATATATACTTTTTCTTATTCTTTTCCATTATGGTTTATTATAGGATATTGAATATAGTTCCCTGTGCTATACAGTAGGACCTTGTTGTTTATCTATTTTATATATAGTAGTTTGTATCTACTAATCCCAAACTCCTAATTTATCCCCCCTGACTCCCTTTCCCCTTTGGTAACCATAAGTTTATTTTCTATGTCTGTGAGTCTGTTTCTGTTTCGTAAATAAGTTAATTTGTGTCATACTTTAGATTCCACATGTAAGTGATATCACTGTATTTGTCTTTCTCTTTCTGACTTACTTCACTTAGTATGACAATCTTTAGGTCCAGCCATGTTGCTGCAAATGGCATTATTTCGTTCTTTTTTATGACTGAATAGTATTCCATTGTATATATGTACCACATCTTCTTTATTCATTCATCTACTGATGGACATTTAGGTTGCTTCCTTATCTTGGCTATTGTAAATAGTGCTGCTATGAACATTGTGGTGCATGTATCTTTTTGAATTATAGTTTTCTCCAGATATATGCCCAGAAATGGGATTGCTGGATCATATGGCAACTCTACTCTTAGTTTTTGAAGGAATGGCCATACTGTTTTTCATAGAGACTGTACCAATTTATGTTCTCACCAACAGTGCAGGAGGGTTCCTTTTTCCCATGGTCCACTCTTTGAGTTATACTTTATATGCTACTGGTTTTATTTAATGTAGTGCCTAATAAAGGAATAGATTGCTAGAGCCATAAGGAGATATCCAACAGGTCAGCAATAATGGCTTTAATGCTAACAGGGCCATTTGGTGTGAGTGTGAGCTGAACAACTACCACTTCAGTTTGCTACCAGGTTTGACACCTGATACAAACCCACAACTCTGAGTATGAAAGCATCAGATGAGCAGGTTTTGCTGAACTCAAACTCACTGACTTGTCGAAACCATCCTCTCTTCCTCCTCCAAGCTTTCATTCCTTGGCCCATAAAGTCCACTGCTTTGAAGGTAATGGGAAGAGAGTGTCTGTCTTCATTTCACCTCAAGGAAGGAGGAGTGATGTATCTAACTGATGAATTTGGGGAAAGGAACAGAACTGTTCTTAGCTTAGTTCTTTGTGCTTTTGGTATGGTGAGTCAGCAGGAAAAACAAATTATCCTCTTCTGCCAGGAAGGGGCTTGCCTTCCATGGGGGAGAATCTTATACTTGCGTTGGGGAGCTGAGTAGGTAGTCTAGTTCAAAACCGTTTAGCTGCTGTTGCAAACCACATTCTCCCATTGGGGTCCCAAAACAAAAAAACAGATGGTGCACTCAAATGAGGATAATTTGAAGAGGGTATATTTACAAAAGGACAACGTACAAAGATGGGAGCAGAGTGTAGGAAAAGTGCAAGGGATTGTGCCAGCACAGAGCTCCCCAGCGTGGGTGGCAATCCTCCAATCTGTTGAGGGGCTGAAGAGAACAATAAGACAAAATGTTGAATTTGCTCTCTGCATGAGCTGAACATTGGTCTTCTCTTGCCCTTGGTATTCCTGGTTCTCAGACCTTCAGAGCCAGACTGGAATCTACAACATTGGTTCTCCAGCCTCTCAGGCCTTAAAACGACACCGCTGGCTTTCCTGGTTCTCCAGCTTTGCAGACAGCAGATTGCGGGATTTCTCAGGCTCCATAATCACATGAGCCCATACCTTATAATAAATCCCAGCCCCACCCCCATCTCTTGGTTTTGTCTCTTTAGAGAATTCCCACGGATACAAATATGGTAGGGGAGTCCCACTCACATTATCTTGCCATTTTGGCACCGCCCATTTCAATGCGTGCTACTCAATGGCATCTAACTGCAAGCAATTGCAACTCTTTGTCTGATGGATTTCTCAGACCAATAGAATCTACTTGACTTGCATACTGAGTCGCTGAAAGTGCAGACAGAGAGTGGGTTCTGCTTGAACCCCTCAGTCAATGACTGAAAGGAGTTGAAGGACAACTATCTCAGCCCCTTGCTCCTCAGGAATAATTCCAAGGCATCTTCTACACTATCTTCCAGAGTTCCCCAGTAGGATTGAGTCCTAGGTGTCCACGTTGGCAATATGCTTGATAGTACACTCTTTATTAGGCTCCTTGCCCTTCCTTGTCTCATTTCCCCATTGTCCTACCTGTACTTCTAAGGATTACCTCCCCAATAAACTATTTTACTCAAGTCTTTGATTCAGGTCTGCTCTGGGTGCACCCAAACTATACCAGTAGTACATACAGGGTGAAAAGAATCAATAAATAATTGACTATGGGAGTCTAAGCATATTATTTAGAAACATAGAGGACAGCACCAGAAGAAAGAAGTGAAACAATTCAAAGTGATTGCTCTGGGGAGGGGTTTTGGGAAAAGGCTTGGGAAACAGGTGGGTAAGAAACAGCTGGTGTCTGTTAAAACTCTGTAATATTATTTGACTATTTGATACATGTACATGTATCTCTTTTATGAAGATAAAAGATAATATTAAAACATGCTTTTGATTTACTTTCTGAATGGAGCAGCAGGGGAGTAAAAGCAAAATAAAGAAATATAGGCTGCTTAAGCTGGAGGAGGAAAGAAATTTCCTTGGGAAAAATGGGATCTTAGTAATCAGGCTAGAAAGATATGAAGAGAAAAATAATATACTAGAGGCCAGACAATCTATAAAGTATGGAAAGTCTAACCTGTTATAAATATAGGAGTATAAAACAGGGTGATGTTTTAGTCATGGCTAGCCCTTGAGAGGCTGATGGGGCCCAGAAGAAATGTGAAAGAGGAAGACTCAAGATTTCAGGGAGCAAACTAGAATGGCATTCCTTGAGAGAATTCAGATGCAAGAAGTACCGAACAGCATTCCCTTAAAGCTATAAATAGGATGCCCATAAAAGTGCAAACTGGGAAGTACCCCTTGGAGAATGAAATGGCTCTACCAAGTGGTAACAGAAAACTTGGACAACTTGGAGAGAAAATGTGTGAAAAATCAACATAGAATATACAAAACATTGTTAGGTACGTGAATTTCACAGTGATCCAGTTATCGTAGCATGAATCCAGAAACTGCCTGTTTTATGAGAGAACACATTCCAAAAATTCAAGAAGTAAGACATTCTGCTTCTAGAAATAGGTGAGTAAGCTCCTATGAGACCATAGATGATAATTATAAACTCCAGGAAAAATATAATAAATAACAATCTGAAGGTTAGAGAGTGAATAAAAGAAGATAGATTTTGGAAGGGAGAAGATGCTTGGAAGAAGAGAATGGCATACGGTGAATTTTCCATTGTTATGGCTTTCAGCCCAGGGATAGGCTGCAGTTGGCACCAGGCAGAGCAGCTAGAACTCTGATAGGAAACTCAGTTATTCTGCCCTAAAGAACCAGAAGACAGAGTGTAGAGAAATACAGCCGCAAGAAAATAAGAGAATTATCCCAGAAAGTGTTTAGATAGATGGAGTTAATAGTCTACACACATCTCTGCCAGACCCCTCAAGTCTAGATAACAATCAAAGAACTGAACTGAGATTTGAACTGCCACCTAAGGAATGGAGTTTGAACTTTGAGTCTGGCCAAGTCAATTGCCTGATAAACCAAACCCAGATGAGAAAAAGTGAAAAGTCGACACTCTTCAGAAGAATTTATTACAATCTAGTCTCTACAATGTAATACAATGTCTAGGATACAGCCAAATACACCCAACATATAAAAACCAGGAAACTGTGACTCAGCCTCAAGAGAAACAACAATCAATACAGACCAAACCCAAAATGATTCAGAAATTAGAATTAGGAGACAAGAGTTTTAAAGCAGCGATTAAACTAGTTACAGATTGAAGAAGCTCAGCCAGGTCAAGCACAATAAATATAAGGAAAACCATACCCAGATGAGAAAACCCACACCCAGCACATGATAATCAAACTGCGAAAAAGAAGAAAATAAAAGTCTCGAAAGCAGCCTGAGATAATCACCACATTTCATCTAGGTTATTGCTAACTTTGTATCTGAAACAATACAGGACAGAATACAGTGGAGTGACATGTTTAAGGTGCTGAAAAAAAATGTATATCCAGTGGAAATATCCTTCAAGAATAAAGATGAAATCAAGACATTTTCAGATTTAAGAAAAGGAAGCTAAAACGATTCATCATCAGAAGTCCTGTACTACAAGAAATACAAAGGACGTTCTTCAGGCTGAAGGAAATGATACTAGATGGAAACTTGGATCCTCAGGAAGGAATAAAGAGCATTGGAAATAGCACAGAGCTGGGTAATTATAAAAGCCTCTTTTTTCTTCAACCTTTAAGAATTCATACAGTTTAGAGCAAAAGTTATAACACTGTCTTGTGGGACTTATACTATATGGAGATGCAATAAATAGGGCCATTATAGCATAAGGAAAAAGGGGGTAAATGCAACCTCTATGATTTCAAGGTTTCCTCATTTTACATAAAATAATAAAGAATAACCTAAGAGGGTCATAAAAAGTTAAGAATGATATTGTAATTGCTAGAGAAATTAGTTAAGACATTTAATGCAAAGAAGTATAGCCAAACAGCCAATAGATAGATTAAAATGGAATTCTAAAATATACGTGATTCATCCAAAAGAAGGCATAGAAGGAGAAATGGAGGAACAAATCAGCCACAAGAACAAACATAAAATGAATAACAAAGTGGTAGCATAAAGCCAACTATATCAATTCAATGGAGAAAGGAGTCTTTTCAATAAAAGACACTGGAATCTGCATTATCCATATGTGGAAAAAATTGACCCCTAGCTCACACTGTACACAATTATTAATTTGCAGTGGATCAGAGATGAAAATATATAAGCTAAAATCATAATGCTTTAGAAGAGAATCCAGGAAACTGGATCCATGATTTGGGGAGAGGCAACATTTTCTTAGGATGCAAAAGCAATCACTGCTTTGGAAAGATGATAAATTAGACTTCACCAAAAACAAAGACTTCTGCTCATTAGAAGACACTGTTAAGAAAAAGAATAGATAAGCCACAAACTAGGACAAAACTGAGATTTATTTAGCAGAGGACTATTTATAAGGGTGTAATAAGGATATAGAGGAACCAAGAGAGATAGTGCCAGACCAGAGCTGGTAACAACGGAGGGCAGGGGACAGTTACCAGAAACCACAAAAAGAGACTCATATAGAAAAGGTCGCCTTGAGAGGAGCTGTGATCTTCAGACTGCAGAGCAGTGGCCTTTGGTCGAGGGACACAGCCAGCCTAAGGCAATCCCATAGGATGGGAGCCAGGGGCATAAATAGCCTAATATTACTCTCCTCCATTCTCTCCCACCTTTCACGATGGCTCCTTCTTGACTGAACCCAATCAGGAGACAAGGACAGGAAAGCTGGTTGATAGAATCATAGGAGACACTGTCAGGACCCTGCCCACATCACCCTGGCATCTACATTCCCATGTGATTTTTGTCAAAATCATATTTCATCATTTTTATCATATGATTACATAGGAATTGCCAACAAGACCATTCCAGAAGTTCCTACACACACAGTCAGATCCCTGGCAACTCTCAGCTCCCTGGCTCCTTCAGGTCTCTCACAGTACCCATCACAAGTGTAGGGATTCCAGAAAGCACACTGCTTGGCACAGCCCACGCACGGTGCCTAACAAGACTCCCTCCTGAGAAAGCTTGGAGTGACTTCCACACCCACAGCCTACAGCTGAAGATTTCCTTACCCCTCCTCACCCTGCTTTTTAACCCTGCACCTGATTATCCACCAGGGTGGAGTGGGCCAAGCAGATATCTATGTTTGCCAGTGATGTTTGAGAGGGGTTCTGGAATTGTAACCAACTGACTGAACTCAAATATGAATGTGAAATAGAGTAGAAGAGAATCAGGTAACTGGTAGTATTTGGACCGGAAAGCAGCTAAATCACCAACATAGTAGAGCATCAGAATAAGGTTAGATACTAATTTCTGAGGAGATTTAAAAAAATTAGATTTGGGCTTCCCTGGTGGCGCAGTGGTTGAGAGTCCTCCTGCCGATGCAGGGTACACGGGTTCGTGCCCCGGTCCGGGAAGATCCCACATGCCGCGGAGCGGCTGGGCCCGTGAGCCATGGCCGCTGAGCCTGCGCGTCCGGAGCCTGTGCTCCGCAACGGGAGAGGCCACAACAGTGAGGGGCCCGCATACCGCAAAAAAAAAAAAAAAAAAAAAAAAAAAAAAAAAATTAGATTTGCTCAAGCTCATCTGTTTCTTGAACCAATTTTTAGTTTTTCAGGAGACCTGCTGAGGTGTTGTGCTTTATCCTCATAACCCTGAGGAAACCTGAGCAGATCTCAGTTCCTTGCAGCCTTAAGCTACGCCATTGTATCTTTCTTTCAGTTAAGTGACAGCCATAAAAGAAAAAGGAGACGTATTGCCTCACACAGTGGAACAATCTTGAAGTAATCAAGTGAAGTTTGGTCCAGCAGCTCAATTATATCACCAAGAACTTTTCTCATTGAATATCCCTTCGGCCATCTACAGTGTTGGCTTCATTTCCAAGTTTGAGATAGAAGTTTTCCTCTCCTGGTGGCAGCAATTTCAGCCCTTACAATTTTACAATCCAGTGCTTGGAGGAATAGGGAAGAAACTTCTGGTAGTTTCCACACATGTCTTGAGATTCACTCTCACTGAACCAACTCGTGAAATAGTCCCATCTGTGAACCAATCTCAAGGGCCAGGAGCATTGAAAGAGCTAATTGGTCAATGTTCCACAGCTGAAGTTAGAGGTGGGCTCAGCTTTTATGGAACTTCACGACTTCCCAAAGATACTGGGGGCTATGAAGAATGGGATAGTGGAAAATGAACGCTTGGAAGTAACACAGTATCTACGTATGTCCACTACCTAGCCTAAATGGCTACCCAAATATATACCTCTTCTATTGGCTTATTGAGCCCTAGTATTCCAACCTTAGAAAGTCCTTTGGTTAAGGCTTGGTCCTCTGCTAATGTGCAAGTATCCCTGTTACATAATACATTCAGACATAATCATCAATCATGGGCAGGTGTAGATTTGTGAAAGGGAGAGAGCACTCAAAAGCATGAGAGGCTTCAATACCTGAAAAGGAGAAGAAACTACCAGAAGGAGAAGTGAAGAAGAGACTTAGGATGCTAATGACAAATTGTGTCTCATTTTTAAAGGTGGATACTTTTTTAATGGTCAAAATTATTTCCCAGTACCCACAATAAGGTTCCTCGCAGCTGCACTGAGCAGGCAGTGTCATCTCCAGTCTGAGAACGGCTTTAGGAATTCACAGACCACTCTAGATACTTGAGTCATTTTTTATTAAACTCTGGTGGGCCATTCCAAAGAAGGAAGATGGGTTTGTCCCAGGACTTTTCTCTCTACTCAACTGAAATAAACGAGATCTGTAATCAGCCATCTTCTTCCTGCCTCCTAATAAAATACACAGACATACACATACTGTTAAAAGTATTCCATTCTCTCCTGGGTCAAAATCCGTACAGAAAAGATGCTTCATGCAATAATCCTGGAGGCCCCCTAATGTGCCAGTTCAGAGTTATGAGCATTTTAATGAGGCATCAATAAGGTACATTTATCCCTAGTTCATGCCTACCCTGCTTCCCATTACTCTTCTCCCACCCTGAAAGGCCTAGGAACAATCTGGATCAAAGCAAGCTAATAGAACTCAAACTTGATAAGCTGATAAGCCAATAGGACACAAGACATAAATGTCGACTTATTCTTTTACTATAAAAATTTAAAAGTTTGTCCTACTGTATAGCACAGGGAACTCTATTCAATATCCTGTGATAAAACATAATGGAAAAGAATATGAAGAAGAGTGTATATATATATATATATATATATATATATATATATCTGAATCACTTTGCTGTACAGTAGAAATTAGCACCACATTGTAAATCAACTATACTTCAATAAAATAAATTTTTAAAAATTTAAAAGTTGAGATACCTTGAAAATAGAATAAGTAAAGAGTATGTTTTTAAAAACTAGGCAAACAGTTTGGGCTGTTGGCACATTATTATTATTTATTTTTTTATCTTTTGGTTGCATCAGGTCTTAGTTGCAGCTTGAGGGCTCCTTAGTTGTGGCTCGTGGGCTCCTTAGTCGTGGCATGCAAACTCCTAGTCTTGGCATGCATGTGGGATCTAGTTCCCTGGCCAGGGATCAAACTCCCGTCTCCCGCACTGGAAGGCAGATTTCCTAACCACTGCAACACCAGGGGAGTCCCTGGCACACTATTTTTGATTTAAAAATTTTAAAGTATAGGTTTCCACTGATTTACAATAAAGACAGACACCCTTATAGTTTGTTTAAATGTATATGTTTCAACAAATTAAATATCCACATGGAAAACAATGAACTTCAATTCATAGCTCCCACCATATACAAAAATTAACTCAAGATGGATCATAGACCTAATTATAAAATCTAAAATTTCTGGAAGAAAATATAGGATATTTTTGTGACTATTCTTTAGGTAAAGATTTCTTGAACGTGATACCAAAAGCACACTCCATAAAAGAACAAAATGAACTTCACCAAAATTAAAAATTTCTGCTCTTCAAAAGACACAGTTAAAGGAATAAACAGACAAACCACGGACTGGGAGAAAATATTTGCAAACCATATATATATGATAAAGAACTTATATTCACAATGTATAAAGAACTCACAATAACACATTTTTCAAATGGGCAAAAGAAGTGAACACTTTACCAAAGAAGATATACGGATGGCAAATAAGCTCATGAAAAGATACTCAACATCATTAGTCAATAGGAAAATGCAAATTAAGACCACGGTGAGATACCACTTCACATTTATCAGAATGGCTAAAATTAAAGCCACTGACCATACCAAATGTTACTGAGGATGTGGAAGAATTAGAACATCACAGACCGCTAGTGGGAAAGTAAAATAGTACAAAACATTAGGAAAAGTTTGGGAGTTTCTTATAAAGTCAAACGTATACCTACTATATAACATAGTTATTCCATTCTTATTTATTTACCCAAAGGAAATGAAAGGATATGCCACACGAAGACTTTCCCACAAATGATTCATAGCAGCTTTATTTGTAATAGCTAAAAATAGAAACAACACAAAGGTCCATCCACAGGTAATAAATAAACAAATGGTGATATACCAACATAACAGAATACTATTTAGCAATAAAAAGGGAGGAACTCTTGATACATGAGGCATAAGTACAATTAAAACAATTATGCTGAGCAAAATAAGCCAGGCCAAAAAAAGAGCATATAACGTATGAGATAATTTACGTAACATTATAGAAAACGGAAACTAGTATAGTGACAGAAATTGGATCACTGGTTGTCTGGCAGTGGGAAGGAGTAGGGAGGACAGAAGGAGGGTTCACAGAGGGGCACAAAGAAGAAAATTTTGGGGGTTATGCCTTTGTTCTGCATCTTGACTGTGGTGAAAGGTATACACATGTTAAAACATCAAACTGTACACTTTAAATATGTGCAATTTACTGTATATCAATTGTACCTCAGTAATATATTAAATAAATAAATGAAATTTAAATATACATTTGTTGAAAATATCCAGCCATATTGTCATTTGACAATATTTGCTGAACCTTCCATGCACTGAGGCTATAAAAATAGGCATGAGTTGTAATTCCTATACTCTAAAGGCTTTGGAAGTTGTTGGAGAGTTCTAATTTTGGACTTGTGGAATGGAGTTGTTTGTGGGACATAATTACATAGATTTAGGATCCAGAAGTCTAGAGCCAAGGACAGAGCTGTGAGCTGAAGATAAAGATACTGGAGTTATCATTCGTACAGAGCAAATGAAATTACTTACATGGAGGAGGTCATCTAGAAATAGAGTAGAGACTCAGGAGTGAAAATACTGAGGACAGAACACTGGGAGTACCAACATTTAAGAGGCAGGAGAAGGAAGATGCCCTAGTGTGAGACCGGAAAGAGACCATCCCAGAGCTTGAATGAGCTCAGAGTGATAACACAGGGGAGTAGAGTGTTTTCACAAGGAGGACAGTGTCAGATCACTCGAGGAGGCCAGGGAAGATAAGGGGTAGACACTGTCAACTGATTCTGGCACATAGGAAGTCTCTAGTGACCTTGGTGGAGAGAGACACTTCGTGTGTCATTGCAGAGAAGAAGCCAGACACCAGTGCTCTAATATTCTCACCTTGCAGTTTGGTTATTATAAAGGAGGCAGAAAAGAAGCAGTTGGACATTTGAATCGTCCCTTCTCAGGATGTTACAGCACACTGGAGCACTGAAAAGATGACGTCTGTGTGTCTAGACTTCTAGCTTTTATTTCTCTGCTTTTTCTTTTCCCCAGATAAACACAGTCATACTCCTAATTTTGATCAGAATTCATGGCAGTCGTCACTTCATTATTGTTTTTCCCCTTCACTCAAACCCCTAGGTCACTTACTTCTTTCTAGCTCCATCTCTCCACTTCATGCTGCTAGAAAAGGTGGTCCATGTCCATCGTTTCCACTTCCTCACACTCCCTCTGCTCGTCACCATCTTCAGGCATCCAGAAATTTGGTCCTGATATGTTGGGGGGGTGGGCAGGGAAAGGGTTGTACTGTCAGATCAGGGGTAGCCTAGAGAGTTTGGTCGCTAAGCTGTGAGAAGCTAAGTGTGGTTTGATTTTCCAGCCGAGAACTATACTGAAATGTCTGAGCTCTTCACAACCAATGCTCTTTACTCTTTAGTATAATGACCTACCTGTTCCCTTGCCCTGAGATGGCCCTTTTCTGCTAACAGCTGCAAGCACTTGATCGCTATCTGTAGACCATCTGTTCTGCTTGTGGCTTACTGGCTAAAGGGGATCCTTGGTGGAAGCCTTTCAGATTTGGATTTAAGTAGCTCTCTTTCAGAGAAGTTGACTTTGAGTAGGCTTGTTATTTTAGGTTTTATCTTATGTCCTAGTCTCAGTAACTGTACTTCCTCCTTCTTCCTCACCTTGTACTAGAATTTTTGGAACAAAATCCCCACTCTGCTTCCTATTCCTTAGTAGCTGGCTTCTTAGCTGGCTGTATCAGACAAGAATTTCAATCGGTACGGAAACACATCTGGTCTGAGGTGAGCGGATCCTCACCCTACTTATACTGCAGCATCTTCCCCCCTTCTCCTCCTTGTCCAATCAGTCATCATCTCTGGGATATGCCCCTGCGTCCAAGCCTTTCATCCCCAGTTTGGTAACTAGATTGCTACCTTCCAGAATTTCTCCTCTTTGTGGCCTCCTTGGCTCAAAATCAGTTCTGGCTATAAGTCTTCAGTCTTGGACTTCATCTTAGAAAATCTGATTTCTTGACTTTCTCCTTCACCTGCCCTGTCAGACACTCATTCTCATTAGTAGCATCTCCCGGCTCCATTCTGAGACTACTCATAAACAAGTTAGTTTATCTCCAGGGATTCGATGGAGCAAGCTTATGCTGGCTTGATAGAGCCAGCTGTAAAATATAAATATATAGTAAGGTAAAATAAACATAAATATATAATGTTGTCAAACTGTTGGTACCTTGAAATTGGCCATGGTAGGAGTATTTGTAATATGGAAATCGGCAAATGCTACAACTGGGGCCTTTTCCCCTTCTTAAAGGTGGTTTACTAGCACACCAGTGCTTGTTTCTCCCCATAATTGCCCCTGCAGAATTGCGCACGCAGTGGACAGCCCTAATTCCAGATCCGCCAGATTTCAGTCTACCTTAGCCTCCAGCTGCGGAGAACCCTTTCATACCCACCTACATCCAGGGATTTGACATTTTGTTTCCTACTTTAAAACATTCACTTTTAACATTTAATAATGGAATATATATTTTGAAAATACCTTCGGGACTTTAACTAGACGTATCCAAAACTACTGACCACACTATTTGAGAATGCTAATGTAGTACATCTGTGTCTTCAGAATAGATTTAATCACATGAAGCAGTCATTCGTGGGGGGGAACCTACCTACTCTGATGTTTCATTATAGGGAATTCATGTGTCAGTATCATAGATGACTCATCACAGAATATTAACTTCTGTGAACTTCAGAGTGGAAGGAAGAGGACCAGTTAATTATTATAGTTATTTCAGAAAGGCTGGTACAGACTGTGCGGTGATGAAACTGCATGAGCCAACCAAAACATCAAGTTGTTTGCCTTTGACAAGATTCTTCTAAGATCATGCTGTTAGTTCATATTGATCTGGAGTTCTGTTACATATTTCTTCCATTAATAGCAATGAAAAATAAATTATTACTTATCATTGCAGTATTGTAGTAAATAAAACCATTCAAAACACGGAAGGAAAACAATAATAAAAAGGATGTTGAAAGGCTGGGGGCCATTAGACTATGAAGTTTTAAAGAGCATGACAATTTTTTATTTTAAAAAAGCTAATATTTAGTTACTATAAACACAGAGAGGTTGCTAGTTTAGTGACTAGACACACAGGCTCTGGAGACAGACTGCCTGGATTTGTATTGGGGCTTTGTCACTTACTATATGATGTGGGGCAAGTTACTTAATATCTTTGTGCCTCAAGTTTCTCACCCGTAAAATGGAAAAAAAAGCACCTACCTCACGTGATCGTTGTGAAACCAAAATGAAATAGCACATAAGGTGCTTAGAATGGTGTCTGACATGTAATTAATTAATTAATTACAATTAATTAATTAATATTTGCTCTGTGTTCATTATTTATGCTATTTCTGGAGTGCTTACAATGTGCCAGGAGCTGTACTACATGCTTCATATTCAATCTCCTATAACCCTCTGAGGTAAAAATTAAACCCATTTTATGAGTAAGGAAACAGACTCTCAACGAAATGATGTAACTTTTCCAAGGTCTCATGGCCAGTAAGTGAAAGAGCTTGGCTTGATGTATTTTAGGAGTTTTCATTTAAATGATAGAAAGATGTAAAACCACAGCTTGTATTGGAATCCAAGCCACCCGGATATTTAGTATTCTATTGGGAAACGCTTCCTTCATAGTCAACCAAACCCTTGCATGCTGTGGCATAAACTATGCTGGTTCTGTCTTCAGCAGAGACAGGAACGTTCATCAACATCCCTGTGCTTCCACTTGAAGACTGTTGCTAAGTTGCCCTTCTGACTTGGTTCTGTGTTCTCTTGGTTTTAAAAACACACAACTCCCATAGGCCTTCCTCATGAGCTCTATTTATTAACCATAGAATAATCTCCACAGAAGTATTTCCATTTTCTCTAACTGTAATTTTTAACTTAGACTTTAAATCTGAAGTTCATTATTAATGTAAGTAGGGCACAGTATCCTTTGGCTGAACTTGCTTCACTCATGAAGTAGCTGCATGTAAGGACACCCCCATTTTGGACTTCCTTATTCCACCATCCCATCTAGAAGCTTCTATCCACAATGTGCCACAATATACTTAATAAGGATTTTTAAATGTTTCAAGTTTTCATGCCACTTTGTTTCACAGGGCTGAGTCTAGATTCACTTATATTTAGTTGTGCAATCAGGAAGACGAATGTGGCAGTGTGGACCGGCAGTCTTTACAAGATAGATGTTGTTATCCATTCAATCACCTTGTCTGGGTCAGGCACGGTGCTAGACACAGGAACAAAAGACACAGTCCCTGCTCACAGCTAGTGCTGAAGTCTCATCAGGGAGATAAATGCCCAATTACCTCATTATTACATTAGAGAAATGCACAGGTATCAACAGGAACCCAGGGAAAAGGGCAGGAAGACAGCATGGAATGCAGAGGTGCGGGGTCTGATAAAAAAGTCCTGGGTAATTAGTCAGAGAGCCAGGCTCTGACCCCACTTTTACTATTAACTTCATTATTATGCCATCAGTTGTTGTTGAATTGTCCTTGCTTCCCTGCCCTGAAAAAATAAAAAAAAGAAAGAAAAAAGATATGTTGGGGTCCTAAGCCCCAGTAGCTCAGAATGTGATCTCATTTGGAGATAGGGTCTTTAATATGAGGTCAGTAGGGTAAGCCCTAATCCAATATGGTTGGTGTCCTTATAAAAAGGGGAAATTTGGACATAAAGACAGATGCATATGGAGGGAAGCCAATGTGAAGAGACACAGGGAGAAGTCAGCCATCTATAAGCCAAGGAGAAAGGCCTGGAACAGATCCTTCCCTCACAGCCCTCGGAGGAATCAACGCGGCTGACACCATGATTTCGGACTCTTAGCCTCTGGAGTGTGAGACAATAAATTCCTGCTGTAAGCCACCCACCTCGTCTGTGGTACTTTGTTATGGCAGTCCTAGCAAACTAATGCACCATTTCCTTGTTACCAGCATACCCCCATGTCTCAGGTTCCACGCCAGGCAAGGCCAGTCCCACATGTGTGAAGATCTGGGCAAAAGTGCTCAGAGTACAACCAACAAGAAAAATGCCTGAATCTGCCTGCCTTTGGCTCATTCCTATGCTGTGACCCAGAGGAATCGCGAGATTTCTTTAAATAGTGGGTTTGGGTTTACAACAAGTTTCCTTTGTCCTCTCTGGTGTGGTATCCAAAAGCGGCACCGGTGGGCTTTTGTTTATAAGGTAAGTAATATACAATAATGTGGGGAATTTTAGTGTACAAGCTATATCCAAGAGATAAAATAAAACTTTCTTTTAAGTAACACATCAACAAGGCATTACTTAAAATAAATGGTTAATAAACGTACAAGATGTTCCATCTCACTACTAATCAGACTTGTGACAAAACTACTCTTGGTCAACAGAAAATGCTAATACACATCAGAGAACGAATGAATGAAGGCATCCTGAATTAGTGACAGTGTGTACACCTATAACACACACCGGGGCCATTTGTCTTCCTGCTGGCACAACTAAGGTTGAATGAACCTCAAATTATCTTCCTAGAATACACAGTGACATGTAACCTTTAAAACCAAAAAAAAAAAAAAGAACCCCTTCTATTAGGTATATATTCATTTCAGCTCCTGAGAAGAGAAGATTTTTAAAAAAATCTGAAGAAGTGAAAAGATAACCTAATATTTAGCACCTGTATAGACTAAGAAAGTTCAGCCAAGGGACATCATTTGTTTTTTGTGTTTCCAACATGTTTTGCCCTCAGGCCGGCAAGGTTATCCTTTCTCTTCTCACCCCAAGTTTTCCGCTTTCCTGGAAAATTTCCAAGCAGAACCCCTGGTTCCAGATCATAGCCACTCAATCTGCTGCCATTGGAACGCCACGGGAGTGACTCATGCCTTTGGATTTGCCTCAGCAGGTCTTCAACAAGTCTTTGTTCCTCTGCCCATCCATCTCTCAACCTCTCGGCGTTGGCCAGGGTCCACAATGGGCTTTTCTTTCAGTCTCTCTTGACTTCTGTCCTTGTACCTTTTAAAGAAATTGTAATTATAAAAATTATATACAAAGGGAAAAAGAGAAGTGTACAAAGTTAAAAATGGAAAAGCCCTACCCCAGCGGCTACCAATGTCAACAGTGTGCCTATCCTTTAAGATACGTAGATTTCCACCCTCCTTGCCCTCTTTTTAGAGCACGTACTGTACATATTGTTCTGACTTGCTCTCATCACGCAAAAATATATCATGAACACAATTCCATGTCAACACATGCATAGCTCCCTGGTTTTCAACAGTTATTTACTATTCCACAGTGTACATACACTCCATTTTTTTTAACAATTCCTCTATTCATAAATGTTGAGGTGGAGTCTAACTTTTTTCCTCCTGCAAATAATACTATAATATTTGTATTATATGTATATAGACATACATGTAAATATATTTCTGCACACTTAGTATTTCTGTAGGAGAGACTACTTGTAGTGGAAATGCATGGTCAAAATATATATGCATTTTTAATATTTACAGATAATACAAATTGCTTTCCAGAAATGTTTATCAATTCATACTATAGTCAGTAGAGTATGAAAGTTGTTATGTTTTTATACACACTCACAAACACCTTATATTAAAACACTTCTTTGCTAATCTCATAAGTAAAAAATGCTGTCTTGTTCTTATTTACACTCTGATCATTGATGAGGTTGAATATGTTTCTATATGCTTATTGGCACATATTCCTTCTTTTGAAAAATTACCTCTTCATATCCTGTGTTCGTTTTCTTATTTTGCTGGTTCTCTTTTTTGTATTGATTTCTAGAAGCTATTTGTTATTTTGCATATTAACTCTTTCCTATTGTATATATATGTTGCGTATAGTTTCTCCCATTAGTTAATATTGTTTATGGTTCCTGTCACTGTATAGAAATGTTTGGGTAGTTTATTTGTTTTGTAGTCAAATCTGTTTAATCTTTTCTGTTATAGTTTCTGGGGGTTTTATCATGATATTTCTAACTAGTTTTATTAAGATAACCAATACTGTAAAAGAGTTTCCTACATTTTCTTTTAGTATTTTATAGTTTTCTTTGTTTAGATTATTAAGCCATCTGGAATTTTTTCTGGAATCTGGAATAAGATAGCATATTAGTTATGCTTAACTCATCAGAAGGCTGCTTTTTTCACTCAGATAACATTTCAATGTGTGTGTTCAGCAAGTAAATACCATAGAGTGACTCAGAGATTCAGGCTCCCTCCATCCTGTGTTTCTACCCTCCTCTAGGTAAGGAGTCAGCAAATTACCACCCCCAGGACACGTAGACCCACTGCCTGTTTTTGTAAATAAAGCATTATTGGAACACAACCATGTCCATTTGTTTACAAAGTGCTTATGACTACTTTAAAACAGCAGATAGTTATGACAGAGACCTCATGATCCACAAAACCTAAAATATTCACCATATGGCCCTTTATAGAAAAAGTTTGCTGACTCCTACTCTGGAGTCTCAGAACCCTTCGTTTCCATATGGCAGATGGAGACTGAGAGATCATGCAGGAGGTTTTCCACGGTTGGGGCTGGAGGTGGAGCACAAAACTTTCATCTACATTACACTGGGCGCAGTTCAGTCACATGGCCTCACCTCACTACACAGGAGGTTGAGAAATGTGAATTAGTTGTGCACCAGGGAGAAAAGAGAAACAGAGTTGTGGAATTATTAGCCATTCTCTGCCACAGTATGCCCTGCAATTATTTGTTTCTTTTTCCCTCCCTACTTGTAATCAGAATAGGCTAGATTATACTGCAGAAACAAACAACCCCTAAATCTCAGTGGTTTAAAACAACAAGGTTTATTTCTCACTCATACTCCTGTCCAGGAAGGGAAGGTCAGCAGGGGTGGCATTGCTCTTTATCATCATGCACTGCAGTCCAACGGAGCAGCTACCACCAGGCACCTTGCTGATTGTAGTGCTACAGGGGAAAATAGAACACACACTAGCTGTTAACTTCTGCCCAGAGCTGATTTCATTGGCTGCAGCAAGTTGCAGAGCTACCCTGTACTTCAGTATGCTGGGGACACACAAACCTACCATATGCTTTGAAGAAAGCAGAGCTGGAATATTTGTAAACAGCTCTAATGAACACCACACTCACACACACAGAACACATTCAACTCCTCCCAAAGGGAGATCCCTCAGATTGTACCCAGTCCCTGCACCTAGTCAAAGTCAAGGATCTCTAGATGAAAGGCCTTCCAGTAGGTCTGGATAGCGGCCTGGAGCCCAGCGGTCAGTGGTCTGGAGCCTAGCAACTAAAAATCACTCTCTGTCTCCATACTTACTCGGATGCCAAAATTCTGATAAAGACAATTGACCATGGCCTAAAACTGGCTTCTGGGATCTGAGCTGCTTCCATGAATGTGAACCCTGCTCTGAATGGCCATGGCTAGAGAATCAGGACAATCTAGGAGATGGAAAATAGGAAATATGGCATTTTGCTGAAATCTTTCAAGGAAAAGGTCAGCCTCATTGCAGGATATGCATTTTTCCCCCACGCTTACAATTATGCACATCAGATAAGGGGTGTAAGTGACAATATGGAGGAAAGCAGCAGACACAGATTAAAAATACCTATATGGAAATATTATAATATACAAACTAACATACTCTGTTCATCTCTCAGAAAATGTCTACTCTTTTTTTTTTTTTTTTTTTTTTTTTTTTTTTGCGGTACACGGGCCTCTCACTGTTGTGGTCTCTCCCGTTGTGGAGCACAGGCTCCGGACGCGCAGGCTCAGCGGCCATGGTTCACGGGCCCAGCCGCTTCGCGACATGTGGGATCCTCCGGGACCGGGGCACAAACCCGTGTCCCCTGCATCGGCAGGCGGACTCCCAACCACTGTGCCACCAGGGAAGCCCAGAAAATGTCTACTCTTAACGATTCTTGTTTGTTTGCTGAAGAAAAGACTTTCACTTTTCCATTTAGCTTAGAAAATAGTAAAATGAGATTCACAGATTATAATCATAGAGAATCATTTTGAAAAAGAGTCATGTTAGCATTATACAGATAACCTTCTGATCAAAATTTCAAATAACGTAATTTTTCAAATAAATTCTCAATATCTGGTGTCAGCACCAATACATATCTTTTTCATATTTTATTTCTTTGGATTTTTATATCTCCACGTAATTATAGGAATGTAATTCATATATTTTAAAAATCACTTATGCTTGACTCATCAAAATACTGCTTTGTTAGTTATTTGATGTCCAAGAAATTTTCAAATGCTTATTGAATAAACCCTCTCTCCGAGAAAGTTTTCACTTTTTTTTTCCTAAGAGTAGATTAATTTGAACAGCAAAAGGTTTAAGTTTTATTTGAAACTCACTGTGTATAAACTTTTAAAAGTCTGATTTCTTTTGCTAGGTCCCTTAATAACCCTTGAAAGTTGTAATTATTTTCTTTAGTTACTTTATAATTGTCTTTTCATGGACTAGGCGTCCACTCCATTCCCAGTAGAAAATTAGTTTTAGTCTAGTTTGTGGTACAGTGGCTACTACTATACACCCATTCTCCATTTATTTATTTTTCATCAAATTCAATGCTTTAATATTTTCACTCTCCATATACACACCAGTTATTCTTGTGGTTACTACCTACTTACTGGGAAACAGCCCTTAAAGGTAAAAGGCCATGTATGGGCTTCTGAAAACCCTTTCTTCCCTCTGGTCATATTCAGGTCTTGAAGGCTTTCTTCTTTCAGACTTTACTAAACAAATTAGATTTGGAGTCCTAGGAAGTAATGAAGTAGTAGAAGAAAGGAATGAAGACTGAGTTCAATGTTCTTTCCAAAGCCCTTCCTAGGAAAACAATAATTTATTACTCATTTTGGAATTCTAATTATGAGGAGAAACTCCCCAAAACTTAAGTGAATTATTTTGCCACAGGACCTAAAAAGTGCATCAAATTCCAAGTCAAATTGTTACAAGTTACCTTTCCGTCTTAATTCAATAAGCAATATGATGTTTATCCTTTATATTTACATGTAATATGGCTTCTAGAAGCAGGTTTTCCTTTCTGTAGCATAGGGGGGCCAGATTGTGTAGGTTCAAACCCTCCCTCTAACATTTCTCCTCTCCATGCCTCAGTTTCTTTATAAAAAAAGTTCAAAAATACTACCTACCTGATTGAACTGTTTGAAGGATTAAACAAGTTAATACTGGACTTCCCTGGTGGCGCAGTGGTTGGGAGTCCGCCTGCCGATGCAGGGGACACGGGTTCATGCCCCGGTCCGGGAAGATCCCACATGCCGCGGAGCGGCTGCACCCGTGGGCCATGGCCACTGAGCCTGCGCGTCCGGAGCCTGTGTTCCGCAACGGGAGAGGCCACAACAGTGAGAGGCCCGCGTAACGCAAAAAAAAAAAAAAAAAAAAACAAGTTAATACTTATAAAGCACTTACAAATATTTTTAAATAAATTATATGATCCATACACCCATCCAGTGCAACAAGAACCGCCACCACAAGTCACAAAAGAAAATAGGTTCCTTGGCTTTCGGCTCCTTTATCCCTTATTAGGGCTGTGCTTTGTCCACAGGGGCACACTATGTTAGAACATTTGAACTTTACCAGAAAGGTGTTTGTATCTAATTTCAAATTATGAATTCCTAAACATCGGATCATATACCATTCTGCTGTACACTCAGGGGCCCCTTAGAGTTTGGAGCGCGAGAGGCGTTAAGTAACTCCGGCCTGCGTATTTGCAAGGGGCTTTGACATCCAAGGAGCCGCTGAGAATCGGTTATTGGTATTGAGAAAAAAAGGAGGTTAAGTCACCCTGAAAAAACAAAACAAAACAAAACTGGAGAGATGCCTGCATTTCACTCTACTGCCTCTGGAAGAGGTGTGTTATCTAAAGTGCTTCCATCATGAATAATGATTGAGAAACTGCCTTTACTCTCCCGACTACTGTACTCCCAGGCAGAAATCCATGGGCTGGTGCCCACGGTGTCTATCTGGAACTTCGTTATCACGCACGTTTAGAGCAACCCGTCCTCCAGCCTGAAAGGCAGCGAAAGGGAGGAGCCGGGATACTCCCGGTTAGCCGCGTTTCTAAGGTCAGACCCAACCAAACCCAGTACCGCGTCTGGTTCTTCAGGTCATTTCGGAATCGGCTACCTTTGTTTACATTTTGAGCTTGGCTCAGCACCAGAAAGCATCAGTGCTTTCTAAAAATAAAAGCATCTTGCATTTGTAGACGGTGCTGGGGGGAGCAAAGTTCATTCTCCTGGGTACGGGAGGATGTCTCTCCTGCAACACGTGCGGGGTGTGGCAAAACCTTTGAATAACAGTGGCAGTTTAAGTGAGGCGGGGGTTCGGGGAAAGGCGAGGAGGTTGGTGTGGGGCAGGCAAAGCGCGGAAGCTGTACGGGGATTCTTCTAGAAAGTGGGGTGGGAAAGGAGCTAGGGAGGGCGTGTGGAGGGAAGGGATCTGTGTCAGAACGTGCGTGTGAGCGGATACAAAACCCGAGAGAGGCGTGAGCAGCGCTGTGTGTGCGAGCGGGAGCGAGGGGCGCCGGCTCGGGGTGTGTGCGCCTGGGTGAGTGACACCGAGGGGCGGGCTGGCCGGCCGGCCGGCGGGCGGGGGCAGCCTACGAGGGGCGGGAGTGTCCCTGCGTGGAGCGGGCCGACCCGGAGTTGTGTCAGTGAAGGAATCTAGCCCGGGGGCCGAACCGGCTGCGCCCTCCGCCGCGAGCGCCGGCTGCGCGGGGCGAGCTCCGGACGGCGCGCGGCCCAGGCAGCGGCTCCTGCTCCGCCCGCCCTCCGCGCCGCAGGGGCCGCCACCGCCGCCGCGCCTCCACCGGCGACCGCGCCCCCGATCCCTGTTCCCCGGCCCGGGACGGAGCGGACGGCGCTTGGCACAGAGGTAAGCCCGGGATCCCCGGCCGCCGCCGCCGCCCGGGACCCTCTCCCCGCCAGCCCGCCGGGCCCGGGCCGGGACGCGGGGCTCGGGCGGACGCGGCGGGGCCTGCGCGGCCGGGACGGTGACTGAGCCTGGGCCGCGCCATCCGCAGCCTGGGCCGCCCAGCCCCAGCCACCTCCCGGGGCGCTGGGTGTGGCCCCCGCTCGGCGCCGAAGCGGGCTGGCCGAGCGGACCGGACGCGGAGGTCGCCGTCCTTCCTTTCTCGGGCCGGCACGGGCGAGCTAGCCGGCTGGCGGGAGGAGGCGCCGGGTGCGGCGCAATTCGCGCGCCCGGGGCGAGCGTGTGGCCGCCGCGCTCCGACGTGGACCCGCCCGCCCCGGATCTGAATCGGCCGCGGTCCCTCGCCTGCCCTCCCCCGCGCTAGAGTCCCCTTCCACCCGCCCGGCGGACGGAGACCCACCCCCTCCCGCTCCGAGCCGCCTCCGCCGGCAGCGTCTCGCCCTTGATCGCCGCCCGGCCCGGGGGCCGCGGGTCCGGGGAAACCCGCGCCCCTTGGGCGCCAGGCGGGAGTAGGATGCGGCGACCCCCGGTGCCGGCAAAGTCGCCGCAGTTGCCCGCGGCGTGACAGGAGTAGATGCCGAGCGACCCGGCCGCGGGACGAAGCGGTCGCGCTGCGGCGTCTGAGCGGGCGGACCCGGAGTCGGCCGACAGCGGCCCAAGCCCAAGACAGCGGTGGCTCCGGAGATGCGAGAGGGTCTTCCCGCTCTCTCTACATGCTCGACTTTTCCGAGTCTTGGAAGATCGGCCTCGCTCTCTCCCACTCTGTTCGGCGGTTAATACTTACTGCAGACGTAGGAGGTGAAGGGCTGAGACTTTACCTGGACGGGGATGCGACTGAAACCTCCCATCTTCTCAACTGGAGGTTTCCACCTCTTGGGGGTTTGGTGTGTGTGTTTGTGAACTTCCTGAGCCTTCAATTCCCAGCAGTCCAGGTTTTAGCAGATGCCAAGGTTTTGGAGACCTGACATGTAAAGATTCTTTCTGTGCAGCATTTTCCTTTGAGTGTATTACAGAATCTGTAGGTTGAGAGCTAGTGAAAAACCTTGAACTTCAAACACAGTCTCTTTCTTTACATAAAATATTATGTGTAATATTTTTCACTTATTTACATTTAAAGAAACATTATATTGAAAACTTTTACCAATCGTCTTGCAAGTAAGAAAAAAAAAACGACTCTGAAATTTTAGAACCTATGCAGAGGAAGAAGCTTTATGCCAGTATTGAAAAGGGTAAGGTCGTGTAACCTTTATGACCGGTTTAGTTTGTCTTCAAGGAACGATTCATTGCCATTATGATTGATTTTGTTTTCTAGAGATAAAGCAGATGTGCAATATGGCAGGGAAAAGAAGGGACAGGAAGTCAGAAATTGCTTCATTCTGGAAAAGAAAGAAAAGAATATTCAAGTAACAAATACAGTGACTTTGAAAGATACTCTGAAAGTGAAGTCTGCAGTTGCCTTCTGGATAAAGTATTTGATTGGCCTTATCAAATTGTATCAACCAGAAAGCAGTGTGTTGTATGGGTGGGGGCAGTTTTTAATCAAGTAATTGTAGTGTTTTTTTTTTAATTGTAGTGTTTTTTAAAAAATCTGTGTGTGAAAATATTTGTTGGAGCTCTAAGTGGGGAAAAATCAACTTTGGGAATGATTTTCTATTTGGACAAGGCAAATACTGCTGCAGTCTCTAATTAGAGTTTTGGATTAAACTCAAGCTTTGTTAAAATCTATTTTATGGGGCAGCAGAACAAAAAATATGTCCGATTCTTTGTGTGGCTTTAAACACACACACACACACACACACACACACACACACACACACACACACACACACACACACGACTAGCTCCAAAGGATAATTTGCATAAAAATACAATCACTTGAATGCAGGGAATATTTCAGAGGATAGTAAAAAAACCTCAACATCTGGGGAAGGAGTATATT